>NC_068968.1:9287951-10018568 GCF_026419915.1 Harpia harpyja
ATCTGTTCATAGCACATTCCACCCTTCCAGCCTTTACATTCGTGATGCTTTTCTACATAGGTCTTGCACTTCTCAGAAAATCATAGTCAAACAATCGGTTTGTTCTTTAATAGCCAGGGCTGTGAATGGATAGTGCTCCATGAAAGGATAGCTTTGTTGTATCCAAAGCAGCAGCATTGCTAGTTTCTTAGGTTTTAGTTTTTAGAACGTCACCTACATACTACTGTGGCATGTGCCCTCAGATGTCTTTGCCTTCAGCAGTGCCAATCATGTAGTTTGTTAGTAAATTATCTTCTTGTCAGCTAATTTCACTCAGCAACATTCAAGCACTGCTTATGCCGTTATCTCTATTGGTATTGCATGGTCTAATTATTAAAATCTGTCTTGGTTAGCATATTCATAGCGAGTTGAGCATCTATATTTTTGTTTTGTGAGTTAACAATGATTTGGATTTTCCAAGGTAGGTTCATGCAGTTGCTTGACATATTTGCACTCATCTAAAAATATCTAGCATTGTATTTTCAGGCATCCTATTGATATGAGTATGCATGATGTGTGGTTTTTGACATCTTAAATGCACAACTGTGGTGTATCCTCAGCTTTGGTCATAAGCTTTAAACTTGTATTCAAACACATCCAAAGTCTCAATTAAATCCGAATCTTAGGGAGAGTGCTTTACTTTGTTAATCTTAAATATTTGTCAAATGTCTCAAGTCAGAGAATTAAATTTTATGCTGAGAGTTGGCACAGAAGGAAGGAATGTCATTAAAGCACCATTGTGCTACAACGTGGACCGTAGTTTTGGCAATTTTATTTGCAAATTGAAATGTTTATTAATGGACCTCTCTCTAGTTAACAGCCTTCACTGTTAAACTGGAGACTGCTGCCCTCTTGCTTTCTGATCGGTGATAGCAACACTTTGACTTTATTAATAAACCGATCTTCCTCTACTGTGGGTAATGCTTTACTCCCTCTAGACTCTGCCGGTAGACTCGGAGACCTGAGGGAAAACTTTACCAATGAAAACTGAGGCAAGGAAATTATTGAGTACCTCAGCCTTTTCCATGTCCTCATTCACTAGGTCCCCTGCCCCACTGAGTTGGAGCTCACGTTATTTTTTAGCCTTTCTTTTACTGCCAATATACTTAGAGAAGCCCTTCTTGTTGCACTTCACATCCCTCGCTAGTTCCAACTCCAGCTAAGCTTTGGCTATCTTAATTCCATCCCTGTGTACTTGGGTAATGTCTCTATATTCCTCTTGGGTAGCCCGTTCTCCACGTCTAGGAGTTCCCTGTTCATCCATGCTGCTAGACTTCCTGCTTGTCAGAATAGGCTGTTCTTGTGCTTTGAGGAAGTTCTCCTCTGAGATCGACCAGCCCCTTTGCTCTCCAGGGCAGTCTCCCAGGGGAGCCTGTCAAGCAGATCCCTAAATAAGCTGAAATTTGCTCTCCTGAAGTCCAAGAATATGATTCTACTGTTTGCCTCGTTTAAGATCTTAGGATCTTAAACTCCACTATCTCATGGTTGCTGCAGCCAAGGCTGCCCTTGATCTTCACATCCCCAGCCAGCTCTTCCTTGTTTATGATTAACAGATCCAGCAGAGCATCTCCCCTAGCTTGATCATCTACATCAATAAATTCTTTGGCACACTCAAGAAGTCTCCTGGATTGCTTGTACCCAGCCATATTGCCTTTCCAGCAGATATCAGGGTGTTTACAGTCCCCCATGAGTACCAGGGCCTGCACACATTGAAGACTCCTTTAAAAAACTGGAGGAAGCCTCATCTACTTCTTGATCAGGTGGTGTGTTGGATTAGCCTTGGCTAAGGGCCAAACTCCCACCCAGCTGCTCACTCACTCCATCTCCTCAGTGGGACAGAGGGAGAAAATAGGATGAGAAAGCTCATGGGTCAAGATAAAGACAGGGAGATTGCTTGCCAGTTACTGTTGCAGGCAAAACAGACTCAAGTTGGGGAAAATTAATTTAATTTATTGCCAATTAAAATAGATTAGGATAGTGAGTTCTTTGAAGGCTGCAGTTTGTGTCAAGAAAATCTGCTCTGGTGTGGGGATGTCATGGTTTAACCCCAGCTGGCAACTAAGCACCACGCAGCTGCTCACTCACTCCCCCCCATCCCACTGGGTGGGGGAGAGAATTGAAAAAAACCCCAAAACTCATGGGTTGAGATAAAGACAGTTTAATAGGACAGAAAAGGAAGAAAATAATAATAGTAATAATAATAATATGTCAATAATAATAATAAAAGGATTGGAATATACAAAACAAGTGATGCACAATGCAACTGCTCACCACTTGACGACCGATGCCCAGTTACATCCTGAGCAGTGATCCGCCTGCCCCCCCCGGCCAACTTCCCCCAGTTTATATACTGGGCATAACATCATATGGTATGGAATATTCCTTTGGCCAGTTTGGGTCAGCTGCCCTGGCTGTGTCCCCTCCCAACTTCCTGTGCCTCTCCACCCTTCTTGCTGGCTGGGCATGAGAAGCTGAAGAGTCCTTGACTTAGTATAAATACTACTCAGCAACAACTGAAAACATCAGTGTGTTATCAACAGTATTCTCATACTAAATCCAAAACATAACACTATACCAGCTACTAGAAAGAAAATTAACTCTATCCCAGCTGAAACCATGACAGGGGTCTGCCACAGGCTGCAGGGAATATCTGCTGTGGTGCAATGGAGCACCACTTTCCCCTCCTCTGACCTTGGTGTTCCCTTTGCTGTTTCTCACGCTTTTTTGTTTCCTGTTTCTCTCTCTGTCTGGTGGGGGTTTTTTGCCTTTTCTTAAATGTGTTTTCACAGAGGTGCCACAAACTTCACTGATGGACTCAGCTTTGGCCTGTGGTGGGTCTGTTGCCGAGCCAGCTGAAACTGACTGCGTCTGGCATGGGGCAGCCCCTTACCTCTTCCCACAGAAGCCACCCCTGCTACTAAAACCTTGCCATATATACCCAATACAGGTGGCCTGTAGCAGACACCCATCATCATAGAATCATTTAGGTTGGAAAAGACCTTTAAGATCATCGAGTCCAACCATTAACCTAACACTGCCAAGTCCACCACTAAACCATGTCCTTAAGCGCCACATCTACACATCTTTTAAATACCTCCAGGGATGGTGACTCAACCACTTCCCTGGGTGGCCTGTTCCAATGCTTGACAACCCTTTTGATGAAGACATTTTTCCTAATATCCAATCTAAACCTCCCCTGGTGCAACTTGAGGCCATTTCCTCTTGTCCTATCGCTTGTTACTTGGGAGAAGAGACAGACACCCACCTTGCTACAATCTCCTTTCAGGTAGTTGTAGAGAGCGATAAGGTCTCCCCTCAGCCTCCTTTTCTCCAGACTAAACAGCCCCAATTCCCTCAGCTGCTCCTCATAAGACTTGTTCTCTAGACCCTTCACGAGCTTTGTTGCTCTTCTTTGGACACACTCAAGCACCTCAGTGTCTTTCTTGTAGTGAGGGGCCCAAAACTGAACAAAGCATTTGAGGTGCGGGCTCACCAGTGCTGAGTACAGGGGGAAGATCGTTTCTTTAGTCCTGCTGGCCATACTGTTTTTGATACAAGCCAGGATGCTCTTGGCCTTCTTGGCCGCCTGGGCACACTGCCGGCTCATATTCCGGTTCATATTAACCCCAGCCGGACACTAAGCACCACACAGCTACTCTCTCACTCCCCCCCCAGTGGGATGGGAGAGAGAATCAGAAGAGTAGAAGTGAAAAAACTCATGCGTTGAGATAAAGACAGTTTAATAAGTAAATCAAAAGCCGCGCACAAGCAAAGCAAAATAAAGAATTCATTCACTACTTCCCATCAGCAGGCAGGTACCCAGCCATCTCCAGGAAAGCAGGGCTCCTTCATACATAATAGTTACTTGGGAAGACAAATGCTGTAACTCCGAATGTCTCCTTCTTCCTTTTTCCCCCAGCTTTATATGCTGAGCATGATGTCATATGTTATGGAATATCCCTTTGATCAGTTGGGGTCAGCTGTCCCAGCTGTGTCCCCTCCCAACTTCTTGTGCATCCCCACCCTACTCACTGGTGAGGTGGTGAGAGAAGCAGAAAAGGCCTTGACACTGTGTAAGCACTGCTCAGCAATAAGGAAAATGTCTCTGTATTATCAACACTGTTTCCACCACAAACCCAAAATATAGCCCCATACCAGCTGCTTGTGGGTTTGTGTGACACGTTTTTTTTTGGTAGTGGGGGAGGGGGCCACAGGGGTGGCTCCTGTGAGAAGCTGCTAGAAGCTCCCCCGGCTCCAAGTCGAACCCGCCTCTGGCCCAGGCCAACCCAATCAGTGACGGTGGTAGCGCCTCTGAGATAACATATTTAAAAAGGGGAACCTGCAGTGAGTAGGGGGATTGGAATATGAGAGGAACACCTATGCAGATACCAAGGTCAGTGAAGAAGGAGGGGGAGGAGGTGCGCCTGAGAAGGTTGATGCCCCTGCAACCTGTGGTGAGACGGCAGGCTGTCCCCCTGCAGCCCATGGAGGTGAACAGTGGAGCAGATGCCCCTGAAGATGGCCAGGACTTCATGGGAAAGCCCGCGCTGGAGCAGTTTGTGACTGAAGATCTGCCTGCGGAAAGGACCCACACCATGGAAGTTCGGGAAGAACTGAAGCCCGCGGAAAGGACCCACGCCAGGGAAGTTTGTGAGGAACTGCAGCCCACGGAAAAGACTCATGTTGGAGAAGTTTGTGAAGGACTGTCTCCTGTGGGAGGGACCCCACGGTGGAGCAGGGGACGAGTGTGAGGAGTCCTCCCCCTGAGGAGGAAGGAGCAGCAGAGACAACGTGTGGCGAGCTGACCCCAACCTCCACCCCCTGTGCCGCTGGGGGGTGGAGGTAGAGAGAACCGGGAGTGGAGTTGAGCTGGGAAGGAGGGAGGGGTGGGGGGAAGGTGTTTTAAGATTTGGTTTTACTTCCTAATATCCTTGTTTTGTTTTGATTTGTAGTAAATTAAATTGATTTTGTTTCTTCCCCAAGTTGAGCCTGTCTTTTGCCCGTGACCATAAGTGGGGAGTGATCCCTCCCTGTCCTTATCTCGACCCACGAGCCTGCCTTTATATTTTCTCCTCATCCCACTGTGGCCAGGGAGGGGGGAGGAGTGAGCGAGCAGCTTAGTGGTGCTTTGTTACCTGCTGGGCTGAAACCACTACACAGCTACTATGAAGAAAATTAACTCTATCCCAGCCAAAACCAGCACATTTACCCAGCAAAGAGTACACCCATCCAAGCCATGAGCAGGACTCACTTCCCTAGTCCTGCTGGACACACTGTTTCTGATACAAGCCAGGATGCTACTGGCCTTCTTGGCCACCTGGGCACACTGCTGGCTCATATTCAGCCAGCTGTCAACCAGCATCCCCAGGTCTTTTTCTACTGGGCAGCTTTCCAGCCACTCTTCCCCAAGCCTGTAGTGCTGCATGGGGTTGCCGTGACCGAAGTGCAGGACCCGGCACTTGGCCTTGTTGAACCTCATACAATTGGCCTCGGCCCATCGATCCAGCTTGTCCAGATCCCTCTGTAGAGCCTTCCTTCCCTCAAGCAGATCAACATTCCCACCCAACTTGGTGTTGTCTGCAAAATTACTGAGGGTGCATTCAATCCCCTCGTCCAGATCATTGATAAAGATATTAAACAGAACCGGCCCCAATACTGAGCCCTGGGGAACACCACTTGTGACCGGCTGCCAACTGGATTTAACTCCATTCACCACAACCCTCTGGGCTCGGCCATCCAGCCAGTTTTTTACCCAGCGAAGAATACGTCCGTCCAAGCCATGAGTAGCCAGTTTCTCCAGGAGAATGCTGTGGGAAACGGTGTCAAAGGCTTTACTAAAGTCCAGGTAGAGAACATCCACAGCTTTCTCTCATCCACTAAGCGGGACACCTTGTGTCACGACCTGGGCTGGACAGACCAGGGAGGGGGCGTGGTGAATTCGGAATTCCCTCGGGCTAAATTAAGGTGAAACAACACCAAACGGTCAGTTAAACATTTTATTTATGGCAGAAGCAAACTGAACTTGGGAGGCATAACAGTAGGTGGCGTGGTTTCTCTCAACAGGAATTGGCATGGAACTCAGTAAACCGTGTAACCCGTGGTAATCATATACATCAATTCAGGGAATAAGGAGATCCCTCCCGTTGAGTCACGAGGTTCAGAGCAGACCCCCTTGCTTTCTAGACTCCTTCTCAGAGAGGAGCCTAAGGGCGGCTAGATCCACTCTTAGTCCCAGACTTGGTTAACACTTTTATGTCTTAAAGGGATGAGGTGTAGGGATTATGAAAAAGGAAAGAGAGAGCAAGACAGAGACAGAAAAAGGAAGAGAAAAGAGAAAGATTTCACCAGTCCTGGGTCCGGCATTGGTCCAGTCAGCCTAGGGGTCCAGTTCCAGTGGGCGCACACGTGTGGGGCTTCAGTTTGTATCCTTTTATCATCCTTGCCCCTCCTTCAGGTGGGCACTCAAACTCGTTAGGCTAATTAGGTGTAACCTTCGGGAAATGGGTCGGTGGGCTTGGGGGTTGTTTGGGGTGTAACTTCTTCCCTGCAGACATGACCACTGTTTGGTCTTTGGCCATGCATGGTGAGCTGCCCTGCTCAGCATATCAGAACACAGAGCTGCAGCAGCCCTCCTGGTCTGCTGATCTGCTTCTTTTCACCCCTGGTTCCTTGCTATGCAGGGTTCATTGTTATGTAGAGTTTGTCATTAGGCAGAATTTGCCCCACCACAATGTTTGAGACATTAACTCTTTCAGTCTCTCACACCTTGTCATAGAAGGAGATCAGATTTGTCAAGCAGGACCTGCCTTTCATAAACCCATGCTGACTGGGCCTGACCGCCTGGTTGTCCTGTACGTGCCCATGTGATGGTGCTCAAGGTGAGCTTCTCCATAACCTTCCCCAGCACAGAGGTCAGACTGACAGGCCTGTAGTTCCCCAGATCCTCCTTCCGGCCCTTCTTGTAGATGGGCATCACATTTGCTCATCTCCAGTCCACTGGGACCTCCCCGGTTAGCCAGGACTGCTGATAAATGATTGCAAGTGGCTTGGTGAGCACTTTCGCCAGCTCCCTCAGTACCCTTGGGTAGATCCCATCCGGCCCCATAGACTTGTGTGTGTCTAAGAGGTGCAGCAGGTCACTAACCATTTCCCCTTGGCTTCATTCTGCTCCCCGTCCCTGTCTTCCAGCTCAGGGGGCTGGGTACCCTGAGAACAACTGGTCTTACTATTAAAGACTGAGGCAAAGAAGGCATTAAGTACCTCAGCCTTTTCCTCAACCTTTGTCACTATGATTCCCCCTGCATCCAGTATAGGATGGAGATTCTCCTTGGCCCTCCTTTTGTTGCTAATGTATTTATAGAAACTTTTTTAATTGTCTTTTACCACAGTAGCCAGATTAAGTTCTAGTTGGGCTTTGGCCCTTCTCATTTTCTCCCTGTATAACGTCATGACATCCTTGTAGTCCTCCTGAGTTGCCTGCCCCTTTTTTAAAGGTCATAAACTCTCTTTTTGTCCCTGAGTTCCAGTCAAAGCTCTCTGTTCAGCCAGGCCAGTCTTCTTCCCTGCTGGCTCATCTTTCAGCACATGGGGACGGCCTGCTCTTGCGCCTTTAAGATTTCTTTCTTGAAGAATGTTCCAGCCTTCCTGGGCTCCTTTGCCCTTCAGGACTGCCTCCCAAGGGACTCTGTCAACCAGGCCCCTAAACAGGCCAAAGTCTGCCTTCCGGAAGTCCAAGGTAGCAGTTCTGCTAACCCCCCTCCTTACTTCTCCAAGAATCGAAAACTCTATCATTTCATGATTGCTATGCCCAAGACGGCCTCCAACCATCACATCACCCACAAGTCCTTCTCTGTTCGCAAACAACAGGTGCAGTGGGGCGCCTTCCCTAGTTGGCTCACTCACCAGCTGTGTCAGGAAGTTTTCATCTTCCACACGCTCCAGGAACCTCCTAGACTGTTTTCTCTCTGCTGTATTGTATTTCCAGCAGTCATCTGGTAAGTTGAAGTCCTCCACGATAGCAAGGGCTAGCGATCGTGAGACTTCTCCCAGCTGCTTATAGAATATTTCATCTGTCTCTTCATCCTGGTTGGATGGTCTATAACAGACTCCCACCATGATATCTGCCTTGTTGGCCTTTCCCCTGATTCTTACCCATAAACACTCAACCCTATCATCACCATCATCAAGCTCTAAACACGTTATCTGTGTTGAGAGCTTCTGAATACAGATTGGCAGACAGGCCAACTGGCCCATCACCTGCTCCAAGGCAAAGCTCCATGAATTCAAGCCATGTGTTTGTGTAGAGCACAATCCCTATTCTTCACCTTTTTGGCCTTACCTTCCTAAAGAACATGTATCCATCTGTTGCAACACTCCAGTCCCTATGTAATCCCTGAACACTTGCGTTAAGAAATTGTCTTCAGCACTGTCCAGAAGCCTCCTGGCTTGTTTGTGCCCAGACATATTTCCATTCCAGCAGATATCAGGGTTGTTGAAATCTCCTATGAGTATTAAGGCCTGTGATCGAGAGGCTTGTTTCAGCTATTTAAAGAGCTATCTTCCTCTTCTTGGTTAGAGAGTCTGTAGTAGATGCCTTCCACAACATCAGCCATGTTGGTCTATCCTCTGATCATTACCCTTAAGATCTTCAGTCAAGGATGATCCAGGGAACTATAAACAGGTCAGCCTCACTTTGGTTCTTGGGAAAATCATGGAGCAAGTCTTCTTGGAATACATTTCTGGATTTACTAAAGATATCCACGTTAAGATGTTACGGTCAGGATGGATGGACAACTTGATGGGTAAAAATCTGGTTGGATGGTCAGGTTCAAAGGGTAGCGGTACTCTGTCTGGAGGCTGGTAACAAGCGGGATACCACAGGGGTCTATCCTGGGACCTGCCCTGGTTAACATTGTTATCAATGATCTAGAAGAAGTGACAGAGTGTACTCTCATCAAATTTGGAGATGACATGAAATTGAGGGGCGTGGGGGCAGTTGATATGCTTGAGGACAGGGCTGCCATTCAGAGGATCTAAGCAGGCTGGAGGAATGGGCCAACAGGAACCTGATGAAATCAACATGGACGAATGCCAAGTCCTGTATCTGGTGCATTATAGATCTGTTCATAGCACAATCTACCCTTCCAGCCTTTACATTCCTGATGCTTTTCTACAATCGGTTTGTTCTTTAATAGCCAGGGCCTTGTGCCTCTCTAAACATTCCCTGGATCTGCACAGCAGTCTGCACCTAGGGCACCTTATTCTCATACCCATGCTAAATGCACAGGCGTGTGACTAGCAGAGCCGGCAATAATGTTTACAGCTATGGATATGATTATACAGCATATGACAAAGCTCACAAAAGTTTCTCACCTACTCTGAATACCTTCCTGATGTCCCTAACACCATAATAATGTTCATCATGTAAAAGAAGGAAAGAGGTCTTGGGATATTCAAGCCCATCATTTGACGTTAAAAATACCCAGCCTTTTTTACCCTCAGATAGGAGGGATGACATGTATATTAATGTCGTGGTTTAACCCCAGCCAGCAACTAAGCACCACGCAGCCGCTCGCTCACTCACTCCCCACCACCCAGTGGGATGGGGGAGAAAATTGGGAAAAGAAGTAAAACTCGTGGGTTGAGATAAGAACAGCTGAATAGAACAGAACAAAAGAAACTAATAATGATGACACTAATAAAATGACAACAGTAATAATAAAAGGATCGGAATGTACAAATGATGCACAGTGGAATTGCTCACCACCCGCTGATCGACACCCAGTTAGTCCCTGAGCGGCGATTCCCCCCGCCCCCACTCCCCCCAGTTTATATACTAGATGTGACGTCACATGGTATGGAATAGCCTGTTGGCCAGTTTGGGTCAGCTGCCCTGGCTCTGTCCTGTGCCAACTTCTTGTGCCCCTCCAGCCTTCTTGCTGGCTGGGCATCAGAAGCTGAAAAATCCTTGACTTTAGTCTAAACATTACTTAGCAACAACTGAAAACATCAGTGTTATCAACATTCTTCTCATACCTAACTCAAAAACATAGCACCGTACCAGCTACTAGGAAGACAATTAATGCTATCCCAGCTGAAACCAGGACAGTATCAACCCCTTATTCTATACCATTGATGTCATGCTCAGTTCCCATACTTTCCATTACATCATGGTCAATCATCATCACCTTTTCCGTCCTTTGATATATATATATATATATGTATACACACACAGAGATATCATTCCTTTAGTTTATGGGTCATGTTCATAAAAAAGTTTGTTGAGTTGATTTAGTTCCCGACTCTGGGCTCCATCTGTCATACCAGTCTTTCTGGGCAGGAGGGATGGTGCAAAGTCCTCTCAGTCAGCAGAGCAGGATCGGGCTTCAGTGCGGTATGGCAAGCAGGTGACATTGGACGCAGCAGGAGGATGGTGTGCACCGTTGGATTGTTGCATGCTGGAGTCAGTTCTGGTTCCATCACTACTGCGCTTTGCTCAGTTTTATCACAGTTCATTCTTGCTTGATCTAAGTGATTCTTGCTAAAGTACTACGGATTTAGCATATAAAAATCATAGTACTGATAGCATACAGCAGCAGGGTTATATAGTGTCCTGGGTTCAGCTGGGATAGAGTTAATTTTTACAGGAACCTGGGAGGTGGGGGGGCATAGCCGGGGCAGCCGACCTGAACTAGCCAAGGAGCTATTCCATACCATGTGACATCATGCTCAGTATATAAATGGGGAGCGGGCCGGGGGGAGGGCTCTCGACTTTCGGTGGCGGAGCGTCGGGTTCCGGGTGGTGAGCAGTTGCACTGTGCATCACTCTTTTTGTATATTCTTTCATTAGTACCGTTGTTGTTGTTGTAACCTTTTTTTTGTGTTGTCCCGGTAAACTGCCCTTATCTCAACCCTCGAGGTTCCAGGTTTTTTTTTTTTTCTTTTCTCTCCTCCGTCTCCTCCCTATCCCACCGGAGGGGGGCGGGAGGAGTGAGCGAGCGGCTGCGTGGTCCTTTGTTACCGGCTGGGCTGAAACCACAACATATAGCAACTAATATCATACAGTTTAATTCTGGCTATTCTCACCTAAAACCAAATCCCCTTGAGGCACACATCGGACTTCCCCATCTTTTCGCATCACCCACCAAGTGCACCCAGGCCCTTGAGCAAAAGCAATCCCACGAATGGGTTTACCTTTGCCTGAGGCAGGAGTAACCCAGACTGTCTTCCCTAACATATTTTTTATGTGCACTACAGGGACTTTATCCCCTTCTACAGTATGTAAAAATTCTGAGTGGGCAGGGCCACCCCGATTGGCAGATCCTCTGGTGTTGACTAACCAGGTGGCTTTTGCTAAATGTGTATCCCAATGTTTGAAAGTTCCACCCCCCATTGCTCTCAATGTAGTCTTTAACAGTCCATTGTATCGCTCAATTTTCCCAGAGGCTGGTGCATGATAGGGGATGTGATACACCCACTCAATGCCATGCTCTTTGGCCCAGGTGTCTATGAGGTGGTTTCGGAAATGAGTCCCATTGTCTGACTCAATTCGTTCTGGGGTGCTGTATTGCCACGAGACTTGCTTTTCAAGGCCCAGGATAGTGTTCCGGGCAGTGGCATGGGGCACAGAATATGTTTCCAGCCATCCGGTGGTTGCTTCCACCATTGTGAGCACATAGCGCTTGCCTTGGCGAGTTTGTGGGAGTGTGATAGAGTCAATCTGCCAGGCTTTCCCATGAGGAGATTGAAGTAGACGGACGCCTGTAATCTTGAGAGCAGACAGCAGACGACCCTTTATTGCTAAAACACACACATACTTATAGTCACATATTCTGCAAAGTCACTGTACACGCGCACAAGCATAAAATATGATTGGTTATATCAACACTGTACACGCGCATAAACATAAGATATAATTGGTTATACTAACTCTGTACATGCGCATAAACATAGGACACAATTGGTTATATTAACTAAAACACGCGAAACTTGTCTCAGTCTAATTGGTCAAGATAAACTGCCAAATTGCGGTTCTTTGTGCCAAGTTCCCTTTATCTTGGAATGTGCACCTGTGTTCTTCTAATTGGCATCTTTCTTTTTTTGTCTTCTTGTTTATTCTGTTCAAGGTCTTCTAAAGGCATCTGGAATGCTCTTGCGACCGTTAGCTAAATATGTGTCCACATTATCCCAGCATCGGAGCAGCCAGGCAGCAATCCGCTCACCTGGCTGGCTGCTGTAGTCTTTCCGCAAGTCCCAAAGTTCTGAGGACGTCAGGGACCAGGTAGTTTCCGCTTCCTGTTTAAGTTCCCTCACTCCTTCCTCCGATTTCTTTATCGAAGGACTAGCTTCTAGATTAAACCTTTCCTCTTCTTCTTCTTCCCTCACTAATCGATGGTATGGACCTGTTGATCTCCTTGTCCACTGTTTCTTTTTCACTATCGGGGCAATTACTGTAGTTGTTGTTGTTTTTTGGGTCCCTATCTCGAGCATGGTGTCCTCAGATGCAGTCTGGGTCCCTGCCTCAACCGTGGTCCTCTGAGAGTGTTGAACTGTGGCTCGGTAGGCATAGGCCAGGCCCCAGTACAGTGCGAGAAGCTGCTGGTTTTCATTGGGATAGGCAAGGCACCCTTCAATCAGGTGGCGCGTCAGTTTGCCAGGGTTGCTTGCCTGTTCGGGTGTAAAGTCCCAGATTATGGGAGGTGATAACCGTCCTAGGAATCTGCCCAAATCCTTCCATATACCCTGCCACCCAGGGACCGGTCGCTTGAGGGCACATTTCAGTATTGCCTCACCCAAAACTTGTCTTCTCTTATACCAGGACGAGACCAGATTCCACAATACCCATAATATACCACCAGTATTAATTATTAGTACTGAACAACTCACATAAGGGTGAACAAGGACCTCGGGAGCCTGCATAATAAAACCATTCACATCAATGCCCGGTAGGGAGAGGGAGATGTATTCCCTCATCTCCTCCACAAGATAGCTCCCGCAGCACAACAAAGCCATCAGTGCCAGGGCAAAGCACACAGCCATTATTTGCATTACCATGTTCCCAAACTCAGCAAAATAGAGATAAGCAAGCAGCCAACAAGCTCCGTGACCTGCACAGGAGCTTGCCGCTTAATAACTGGCTATAGCACGCTTAATGCAAAACTGCCATTGTCGTGCCCCACGTTGGGTGCCAAAAAGGACTGTGGTAGGTTGACCCTGGCTGGATGCCAGGTGCCCACCAAAGCTGCTCTATCACTCCCCCTCCTCAGCTGGACAGGGGGGAGAAAATATAACAAAAGGCTCGTGAGTCAAGATAAGGACAGTTTAATAAAGTGAAAGCAAAGGTCGTGCGCGAAAGCAAAGAAAAACAAATGATGTTATTCTCTACTTCCCATCAGCAGGCGATGTCTGGCCACTTCCTGGGAAGCAGGGCTTCAGTATGTGTAGTGGTTGCTCCGGAAGACAAAAATGCCCCCCTTCTGTCTCCCTTTACTTAGCTTTTATATCTGAGCTGACGTCATCTGGTATGGAATATCTGTTTGGTTAGTTTAGGTCAGCTGTCCTGGTTATGTCCCCTCCCAAGATCTTGCCCTGCCCCAGCCTGCCATTGAGGGGGGGGCAAAAATGTTGGAGAGACAGCCTTGATGCTGTGCCAGCACTGCTCAGCAGTAGCCAAAACACTGGTGTGTTATCAACACCTTTCTAGCTACTGATGCAGAGCACAGTGCTATGAGGGCTGCTATGGTGAGTATTAACTCCATCTCATCCAGACCCAAT
Organism: Harpia harpyja; assembly: GCF_026419915.1. Taxonomy (NCBI): domain Eukaryota; kingdom Metazoa; phylum Chordata; class Aves; order Accipitriformes; family Accipitridae; genus Harpia; species Harpia harpyja. The sequence continues at coordinate 9,301,764 of NC_068968.1, forward strand.
ACAAATGTGTATCCCTCCAGCAGCTGGTGTCAGACACTCAGTCTGCCCACTTGCTGGCACATGGACATATGAGCTCCCAAGGCCGCAACCCCACTCCAGTTGCTGGTAAAGACCCCCTCAGTCACACACATATATGCGCGTGTGTGCACACACACACAGAGCTGGCCGGGACTCCCCTGGTCCCCCAGTAGCCAACCCCCTGTGGTCTCACCCTTAGAAAAACACACACATGCAGAGCTGGCTGGGACTCCCCTGGTCCCCCAGTAGCTAACCCCCTGTGGTCTCACCCTTAGAGACACACACCCACCAGCAAGTCATGGCCCTAAAGACTCCCTCCCCCCAGATCCTACAGTCTCTCTGGCAGCTGACCCAGACTCCCCTGGTCCCTCTGATAGCCAGCTCACCCTTAGAGGCACATACACATACATAACTATCTCCCAGGCCACTTCACCTACTTGCCAACTAGTCTGGCTTGATCTTTGCTAGCGTTCATATATTCACTTGCACACCAGCACTCACTCCACTTGCTGGCACCACAGACACACAGGGCCCCTATGACCCAAGGTCCCACTCCAATTGCTGGGAATTAAATCCACTCGCTCTGGTCTCTCCAGTTGTTGGCACCACAGACACGTGGGCCCTCCAACCCATGGTCTGACTCTAGTTGCTGGCACTCAGACCCCCCTGTCTGTCATTGTGCCCCTGTGCTCCTCTGGGTTTGTGGAGATGGGCTTTTGGTGGGCTGATGGCTCCTGTGATGGGCCTGGGAGTAGCTGGGACAGGGTATTCTACCTGTCATTGTCCCCTTGTGCTCCTTTGTGGATGTGCAGATAAACCATTTTTTATCCCATAACCTAAGAGAGAACACCTCCTGGTCTCCCATGCCCTTCACCCCCAAATCCTTTGAGTATGTCTTGATAAGCTCAAGGGCTTCCCTGGCAGCATCGTTGGTGCTTATTTGGACCGGCAGCAAGAGGTAGTAGCCTGAAAGCCAGACAAATCTTGGCAACCTCTCTGCAACATCCCCAATCCAAGCATTTACCAAGCAGCAAACCTCCCAAGACATCAAGTCAGGTAAGCAGATAGGTGCCTCCATCTCCCACAGAAGGGAGTCTCTGATAACAATCACCCATGTCCTGTGTGACTGTTCGCTCAACTCCTGCTCAGATTTTGGCTAAGACACAACTCATACTAAGGCCTGATGTATGCTGGGAGCAGCACCATTAGGTCAAAGCGAGGGCAACACATAGGCAGGACATAGTGGCCAGGAAGGGCTAAAGGTCATTATGCAGCCATTGTCTCCTGCAGCCATAATCCTTGCATATTGGTTGTCTGACAGTTTCTTCAGAATCCACTAACTCATGGAAATAGTATAGAACAAACTTCCAAGCTGGAGGGTATAAATATGTCAGCTTACCCAAAACATTTTTGAAGCGGATCCAACAGCAGCTGGACTGCTGAGGCCTTTGGGCTTCCCAATGTGATACAGGGAACGCCTGCACCGTGACGGAGGAGGAAGGATGAGCACTCTCACCATTGGCTACGTAACTATTTTACTCATAGGTGCATGAGTGTCCTGGTTTCGGCTGGGATAGAGTTAATTGTCTTCCTAGTAGCTGGTACGGTGCTATGTTTTTGAATTAGGTATGAGAAGAATGTTGATAACACACTGATGTTTTCAGTTGTTGCTAAGTAATGTTTAGTCTAAAGTCAAGGATTTTTCAGCTTCTGATGCCCAGCCAGCAAGAAGGCTGGAGGGGCACAGGAAGTTGGGAGGGGACACAGCCAGGGCAGCTGACCCAAAGTGGCCAAAGGGGTATTCCATACCATGTGACATCATGTCTAGTATATAAAATGGGGGGGAGTGGGGCTGGGGGGAATCGCTGCTCGGGGACTAACTGGGCGTCGGTCAGCGGGTGGTAAGCAATTGCATTGTGCATCACTTGTATATTCCAATCCTTTTGTTATTACTGTTGTCATTTTATTATTGTTATCATCATCATTATTATTTTCTTCCTTTCTGTTCTATTAAGCTGTTCTTATCTCAACCCATGAGTTTTACTTTTTTTCCTGATTCTCTCCCCCATCCCACTGGGTCGGGTGGGGGGGAAGTGAGTGAGTGGCTGTGTGGTGCTTAGTTGCTGGCTGGGGTTAAACCGTGACAATGAGTTACAAGTTATGAGTTGCGAGTTATGAATTAGAGAACTTGTGAGTGAGAAACTTCATGAGTTAAGTGATGAAGTAGTGAATTCATCTGCTAGACTAGTCTGTACAAAGGGGATTGAGCCCTTGTTTGTCATGTGTGTTTGTTTTCTTTCCTAATAAGCTCATAAAATAAAGTTTAATTTACAGAGTACATTGTCCTGTAAATTTGAGAGATCCAAACGGACTGTGACACGCATGCTGTTTCCTCTTCATGTGTCTGCTTGGTTCAGGTTCAGCTGTCACTGATGTTTCCATTGACAGAGTTTGTTCCTTTTCATATTTCCAGGGTGCTGTGCTAAACGTGTTCTGTAAATGTAGATGGAGAAGAAGGAGCCTTCATTCTGTTGCTAGAAGTCACAAACATCCAGCCTTCTCTGTGAAGACCCTGTGTGGTGGGTTAAACTTGGCTGGTTGCCAGATGCCCACCAAGCCACTTTTTCTCACCCCCTCTCCTCAGCAAGACAGAGGGAGAAAATAAGATGGAAAAGCTCGTGGGTCAAGATAAGGACAGGGAGATCAGTCACAAATTACTGTCACGGGCAAAACAGACTCGACTTGGGGAAAATAATTTAATTTATTGCCAATTAAAAATGAAGTTGGATGGTGAGAAATAAAAACAAAACTAAAACCACCTTCCTCCACCCCCCACCCTTCTTCCCAGGCTCAACTTCACTCCTGACTCTTCTACTTCCTCCCCCCCAGTGGCACAGGGGGACATGGGGAATGGGGGTTGCGGTCAATTCATAACACTTTGTCTCTACCCGTCCTTCCTCCTCACGTTCTTCCCCTGCTCCAGCATTGGGTCTCTCCCACAGGGTACAGTCTTTCATAAATTGTTCCAACGTGGGTCGTTCCCATGAGCTGCAGTTCTTCGAGACCTGCTCCAGCACGGGTCCTTCCCATGGGGTACAGTCCTTCAGGAACAGACTGCTCCAGCATGGGCTCCTTTCCAAGGGGTCACAACTTTCTTCAGGGCATATCCACCTGCTCCACCGTGGACCTCCATGGGCTGCAGGGGAACAACCTGCATCACCATGGTCTTCTCCACAGGCTGCAGGGGAATCTCTGCTCTGGTGCCTGGAGCACCTCCTCCCCCTCCTTCTTCACTGACCTTGGTGTCCGCAGGGTTGTTTCTCTCACATTTTTTCTCACTCCTCTCTCTCAAAGCTGCTGTGCAGCGTTTTTTACCCTTTCTTAAATATGTTATCACAGAGGCGCCACCAGCTTCACTGATTGGCTCAGCTTTGGACAGTGGTGGGTTTGTTTTGGAGCTGTCTGGAACTGGCTCTGTCCCACGCAGAGGCAGTGTCGGGAATTTTTAATGTACCCCTTGAAGAGAATTAAACACATGTTTGTTCTTAAGTATAAAGAGATTTAATGAGCAATGCATTGGGCAGAGTCCTTCCACCACAAGCTGTTCTGCAAGGAGTCTGCAAAGATGCAACAGAGGCCGATCCATTATATACATTTGCACCAGCACTGATCATATGAGTGTCGGCATCAAGAGCCTTAACTTGGTGTTGGGTTCATCCTCCAAGTGCCAGCTCTGTTTACCAAAAGTGGCCCCTGAGAACTCCTTTTCCAGGATTGTTATGGCTTCCAATCAGTTTAACCCCTTCTGCAGTCAGGCCTTCTTGCCCTCCATGCTAGATCAGTCCTTGGTCTCAAATTACCATTGCTGAGCAGTTACAATTTGAATTTTCCCTTCAGGCAGCTCCTGGTCTCTTCTCACAGAGGTCACCCCTGTAGCCGTGCCCCCCCAAACCTTGCCACTTTAACCCAGTGCAATTGTATGTTTTGCACTGATTAGAAAAACATATTGCAAAATATATACAAAAATTATTTTAAGAACATAATCCAAGGATAAACATGTTTAAATATAGAAGTCTACATCTTTTTTTAGCAGTTACTACATTTTAAGGATCATTATTTGTGGAAAAGCTACCATAGCATAGTGGTTTGCAAGGAAAGTTTTGTGAACTAGTTAAACCATTAAAACCCTGGGTTTGAGACCAACCAGCAAATAAACATGTGATATACAGTATCATTACATTAAAACAGCATACATTAAAACAGCACCTTTCCTCCCCTTTTTCCCATGTCTAACTTCATGCCTTCACTCCAGACTCTTCTACCCCCTCAAGCAATGCAGGGGGATGGGGAATGGGGGATTACGGTCAGTACGTAATAGTTTATTTCTGCTGCTCCTTCCTTCTCACACTTTTCTTCTGCTCTGGCGTGGATTCTCCACATGCTGCAGTTCCTTCAGGAAAATCTGCTCTGGCATGGCTTCTTCTTCTACGGGCTGCAGTCCTTTCAGGAACAATCTGCTCCAGCATGCATTCTCCACAGGCGGCAGTTCCTTCAGGAATATCCATATGCTCCGGCATGGGTCCTCCACAGGCTGCAGGGGATGTGCCATGGAGCACCTTCTCCTCCTCCTTTCTCTGACCTTGGTGTTCCCACTGTTGTTTCTCACTCTTTTTGTTCCCTCCTCCTCTCTCCGTCCAGCTATTGAAACCTTGCCACATATACCCAATACAATAGAGCACTATAAAGTTATAGAAACATAGTTGTCTCTACTTCCCCTTTCCTTGCTGACAGGAGTGGCAGTTGTCAGTAGTCAGGAGGAGTAGGATGTTAAGCATGGTGGGTCCAGCTGCATGAGCTTGGCCTCAGGTGCCCCTGGAGGTCCTCCACGGTTAGATGTCCCAGAAGGTAGAGTTTTGCTGCCACCTCTTTAGGCTGAGCTGGAGAGCATCCTCCACAATGTATCATGTTTACTGGTTAGTGGGCTGATCCAAGCTGTTGTTTATTGATTGTTATACCGAGTTGCCGGGCAAATATCCTTGTATAAGTTTAGTTTTGCTATTTCTGTCAGTTATGCATATTTTTTATAACAATTTTCTAATTTTGCTTTATCCAACTAAAGTTACCTCCCTAAGAACTACATAGCAACATACACAAGGTCAAACTGTGGGCCTCCTACTTTAGCCTAACTATCTGAGTTATGTCTGTTCAGTAGGCCAAGACCCTATTCCAAGGATAACTTGCTTTTGGCATTTTTAAAATACGGAAGTTATCTAACTAATACTATAACACAGATCCCAAATATTTGGTTTTAAAACAGCAATGAATGCTTTATAAGCACCAAAAATAATACTAATTCCTCAAGCACAATCATCAGACTAACTCCTGATTTTTTAAACAATTGCATTCTACAGACTTGTTTTAATCTTAACCTGAAAATGCATCTTTAAGTCTGCAGAAGGAAATGTCTCCTTGTTTATATAAGTAAAAAAAAATGTTTGCCGCACACTGAACATTTTCTGCATTTTCTGTTGAGTACAAAATGCAAGTAAAACAAATGATAATCACTCTAGAGTCAAAGCTTGAAACTGAGCCGGAATTGCCAGCATGAATCTAATTTAGTTCAATAATTACTGAATCTTTGCTGAGCAGCTGTTAAAGAGCTAAAGTAGAAATAAATGGATGATCTAAGTCCAACTGCTGGACTGCTGTTTCAGACCAGTATCTCTATCCAAAAAAAAACCCCAAACCCAGATGCTTCCTCATGCCTTCATTATCAGTTTCAGCAGAAAGGCTGGGCCCAAAGGGCAGGAAGGCAGCTCAATTAGTTCCTGAGCGGAGATCCCTCCCAGCCCCACTCCCCCCCAGTTTATATACTAGATATGACGTCACATGGTATGGAATACCCCGTTGGCCACTTTGGGTCAGCTGCTCTGGCTGTGTCCCCTCCCAACTTCCTGTGCCCCTCCAGCCTTCTTGCTGGCTGGGCATGAGAAGCTGAAAAATCCTTGACTTTAGACTAAACATTACTTAGCAACTGAGGAGATTGAAGTAGACGGACGCCTGTAATCTTGAGAGCAGACAGCAGACGAGGCTTTATTGCTAAAACACACACATACTTATAGTCACATATTCTGCAAAGTCACTGTACACGCGCACAAACATTAAATATGATTGGTTATATCGTCACTGTACACGCGCATAAACATAAGATATAATTGGTTATACTAACTCTGTACATGCGCATAAACATAGGACACAATTGGTTATACTAACTAAAACATGCGAAACTTGTCTCAGCCTAATTGGTCAAGATAAACTGCCGAATTGAGGTTCTTTGTGCCAAGTTCCCTTTATCTTGGAATGTGCACCTGTGTTCTTCTAATTGGCATCTTTCTTTTTTTGTCTTCTTGTTTATTCTTTTCAAGGTCTTCTAAAGGCATCTGGAATGCTTTTGCGACCGTTAGCTAAATATGTGTCCACAGCAACAACTGAAAACATCAGTGTTATCAACATTCTTCTCATACTGAACCTAAAACGTAGTAGCACCGTACCAGCTACTAGGAAGACAATTAAATCTATCCCATCCGAAACCAGGACATAACCCACGAGGTTCTATTTTTATTTTTTTTTTTTCCCCTCTCTCCTTTCTGATTCTCCTTCCTCATCCCACCGGAGGGGGCGGGGAGGAGTGAGTGAGCGAGCGGCCTCGTGGTGCTTAGTTGCTGGCTGGGCTTAAACCACATCAGATGTTGAACAGTTTTGGCCTTGATATTGATCCCTGAAGGATATCACTAGTAACAGGCTGTGTGGTGGGTTGACCCTGGCTGGACACCAGGTGCCCACCAAAGCCGCTCTATCACTCCCCCTCCTCAACTGGACAGGGGAGAGAAAATATAACGAAAGGTTCATGGGTCAAGATAAGGAGAGGGACAGCTCATTCACCAATTACCATCACATGCAAAACAGACTTGACTTTGGGGAAAATTAATTTATTACCAATCAAATCACAGTAGGATAATGAGAAATAAAAACTAAATCTTAAAACACCTTCCCCCCACCCCTCCCTTCCCGGGCAGAACTTTACTCCTGATTTTCTCTACCTCCTCCCCTCCAGCGGTGCAGGGGGACATGGGGAATGGGGGTTGTGGTCAGTTCATCACTCCCTCCTCAGGGGGAGGACTCCTTACACTCTTCCCCTGCTCCAGTGTGGGGCCCCTCCCACAGGAGACAGTCCTCCACGAACTTCTCCAACGTGGGTCCTTCCCACAGGCTGCAGTTCTTCACGAACTGCACCAGCATGGGTCCCTTCCATGGGGTCACAAGTCCTGCCAGAAAACCTGCTCCGTGGGCTCCTCTCTCCATGGGTCCACAGGTCCTCCCAGGAGCCTGCTCCAGTGTAGGCTTCCCACGGGGTCACAGCCTCCTTCGGGCATCCACCCTTAACCTCCATGGGCTGCAGGGGGACAGCCTGTCTCACCGTGGGGAATCTCTGCTCCAGCGCCTGGAGCACATCCTCCCCCTCCTTCTTCACTGACCTTGGTGTCTGCAGAGTTGTTTCTCTCACATATTCTCACTCCTCTCTCCGGATGCAGTTTCTGTTGCACAGCAACTTTTTCCCCTTCTTAAATATGTTATCACAGAGGCGCTACCACTATCGCTGATTGGCTTGGCCTTGGCCGGCGGCAGGTCCGTCTTGGAGCCGGCTGGCATTGGCTCTATCAGACATAGGGGAAGCTTCTAGCAGCTTCTCATAGAAGCCACCCTTGTAGCCCCCCTGCTACCAAAACCTTGCCATGTGGATCACTAACTCCTCAATGTACAATGGTCTTCCAGTCAGGATCACTACAGGAAGGAAGGGAAGAGTCTGTGAAGGTAGATATGGAGATCTCAACATGGAATCTGTGTTCAGTTTCTGTAAATTAAAAATTGGATAATGGTTTATGGAAATCAACCAAAGATAAACATCTCAGATGAGACTAGTGGCATATAATAGGTATTTGAAATAATGAGGCACTATGGGGTGAAATCCAGTTGGCGGCGGGTCACAAGTGGTGTTCCCCAGGGCTCGGTGTTGGGCCCTGTTCTGTTTAATATCTTTATTGATGATTTGGATGAGGGGATCGAGTGCACCCTCAGCAAGTTTGCAGACGACACCAAGTTGGGAGGCAGGGTCAATCTGCTTGAGGGTAGGGAGGCTCTACAAAGAGATCTGGACAAGCTGGATCGATGGGCTGAGGCCAATTGTATGAAGTTTAACAAGGCCAAGTGCCGGGTCCTGCACTTCGGTCACGGCAACCCCATGCAGCACTACAGGCTTGGGGAAGAGTGGCTGGAAAGCTGCCCGGCAGAGAAAGACCTGGGCGTGCTGGTTGACAGATGGCTGAATATGAGCCAGCAGTGTGCCCAGGTGGCCAAGAAGGCCAATCGCATCCTGGCCTGTATCAGGAACAGTGTGGCCAGCAGGAACAGGGAGGTGGTTGTTCCCCTGTACTCGGCACTGGTGAGGCCGCACCTCGAGTACTGTGTTCAGTTTTGGGCCCCTCACTACAGGAAAGACATTGAGCTGCTAGAGCATGTCCAGAGAAGGGCAACCAAGTTGGTGAGGGGCCTGGAGCACAAGTCTTATGAGGAGCGGCTGAGGGATCTGGGGTTGTTCAGTCTAGAAAAGAGGAGGCTGAGGGGAGACCTTATCGCTCTCTACAACTACCTGAAAGGGGGTTGTAGTGAGGTGGGTGTTGGTCTCTTCTGTCAGGTGTCTGGAGATAGGACAAGAGGAAATGGCCTCAAGTTGAGGCAAGGGAGATTTAGGTTAGATATTAGGAAAAATTTTTTTACTGAGAAGGTTGTCAAACATTGGAATGGGCTGCCCAGGGAAGTGGTTGAGTCACCATCCCTGGAGGTATTCAAAAAGCGAGTGGACAGGGTACTCCAGGGCATGGTTTAGGGGGCATGGTTAATGGTTGGACTTGATGATCTTGAAGGTCTTTTCCAACCAAAATGATTCTATGATTCTATGATTCTATTGTCTGAAAGAACAAGAAGTTCTATCAAAATGTTATGAATGGCAGGCTCATAAGCAACCATTCTTTACCAGTTGCCTGCACTCAGTTTTATAGTGCTAACTCAGTATCTATAGTAGGTGTGCTGCACTGGTTCTGAACAAAGGTCTCAGTTTAGTAACCCCCTTCAGTGACTGACACACTGTCCATTCTCATCTATCTCAAGTTTCTAGCTTTTTTCTGCTTCTGCTTGTATTTTTTTCAACATACAGATCTTAAACAGAATGCTTTTAGAGAAAGTTAGTGAGTAACAAGACATCTGTATTCATGTATAAACATATAAGATTAACAAATGAGTAAAACATTGCTACTGCAAAAGAAAAACAATTTAAATACACAGTTAACTCACACTCAGACAGCTCTAAGATTAATGATACTACTGTTTAAATACATATATATATATATATATATATGCAGAAAATGCTATTAGTAGCTAACCTAGAAGGTACAAGGGTTTCTCATTGGAAGGACAAGAGTGCTTTTCAAGTCTCTGGCCCTCTTTATTTTATTAGGAGATACAGTTAATACTTTTAATAATTGAGGGACAACCTTCTTTTTCACCCATTCTTTTCACAAGAACTATCATTTTCACAGAAGCCACCCCTGCTACCAAAACCTTGCCATGCAAACCCAATACAGGCTGTCAATTGGACTTTCTACCACTGATCACAACCCTTTGAGCTTGGTGGTCCAACCAATTTTCTTCCTGCTTTCTGGTCCACTTACCCAGTCCATACCTCACCAATTTCAGTACAAGGATACTATGAGAGATCATTTCAAAAGCCTTGCTAAAGTCAAGGTAAGCAATATTCACTGCTCTCCCCTTGTCCACACAACCCATCATGTCATTGTAGAAAGCTATCAGGTTGGTCAAGCACAGTTTGCCTTTGGTAAATCCCTGCTGGCTGTTCCCAATCACGTTATTGTCCTTAATGTAACTGGACATGGCTTCCAGGAGGATTTGCTACATAACCTTCTCAGGGACTGAAGTGAGGCTAACTGACCTGTAGTTCCCTGGATCCTCCTTGTTGTCCTTCTTGAAGATGGGTGCGACCTTTGCCTTTTTCCAGTCATCAGGAACCAATCCAATTACCATGACCTTTCAAAGATGGTAGACTGTGACCTCGAAACAATGTGGGACAGCTCCCTCAGTGCCCTTCAATACATCCCAGCTGTTTCTATGGGCGCGTGTGTGTGTCCAATTTAAGTGTTCCCTAATTCTTTCTTCCCCTACTGTGGGTAATGCTTCACTCCCTCAGATTCTGCCACTAGGCTAAGGGACTTGGGAGGCCTGAGGGCAGACCTTACCTGTGAAAACTGATTAAAAAAAAAGGCACTGAGTGCCTGTATTGGGAGCTTTGCAGAAGACGTTGTATTCAAGGAGTTAGTGATCTTGAGCAGGCCATGTTTGCTCTATTGGGCCTTGTACTTAAAGCTTGAAAAGCCCATAGGTTAGCATGAGTAGATGCTGCAAGGGAATCTGCTGGAATGCCCCGTGCCGGCCTGTGCTGTGCGCTGGTGGATGTTATCACAGAGATAACATTCCAAATTGTCAGAAGAATATATATAGTTCTGTTTTTTACACAAAATAAAAGGCACCATGGCATGGGAAGGAGCAGGAACCACTCTATGGACAGGATCCGCACAGCATGCCGTGGGAAAAATCCATCTGGGGTCTGCCCAATGCTGCATGAAAGCAGGTTTCCCAGCATCTGAAGGGACATAAGTGTTACTTGCTATCAATATTCCTCTTTTTATTCTATCTTATTAAAACAGCTATTCTATTATGCCCTTTGTTGTCAGGCCTTTCTTACTGAGATGGGATCGTAGGTATTTCTTTCCACTTGATGAAAATTAATTCATTAACCTGTTTACCTGCTCTATTTAGTTTGTGACGCCCTCTGCTGATAGCTTCCCGCATATGGGAAAAATGATTTAAGAGTACTGCTCAGATATGACTATTTGAGAAATGGCTGTAATAATGAAAAATCTAATGCCTTCACAAATAGATTAACTCTCTCATAGAGAGGCTATGCATGCTGCTAATCATAACTTCACTTATTAAAGAAAATGTAAATATTGAACTATTTCTTTCTATTCAACAATAAAGGTGTTTCTAGCTAGTTTATTTTATTAAACATAGCAGGAAGAATTTTGTCAAAGCTTTGAATATTTTAAAAATTTATTTTGAAGAAAAAAATCCTTTTAATTTTGAGGCATTTTATTAATTCCAGCAAAACTTCCTTGCTCCAAGTAAGTTTGAACTTATTGTTCTCCTTTTAGGTGGCTGGAGTGAGTGAGGGTCTCAACATCAGTAGTTGGAGGGGCCATGGATCTAAGGAGCATGTGTCTGGCTGCCAGCTATTGGGGGGGATGGATATGAGTGAATATGGGGCCAGCAATTGGAGTCAGACCGGGGGTGTATGCACCCCTGGGCCTGTGGTGCCAGCAACTAGAGCAAGTGGGAGTCTCAGTGCCAGCAACTGGAGTGGGTGAGGGTCTTGGTATCAGCCACTGGACCGGGACTGTGGGTCATAGGGCCCATTTGTGTCCTGGGTGCCAGCTACTGGGGAGACCAGGGTGAGTAAAGTGAGTGAGGGTCACAGCATCAGCAGCTGAGGTGGGGATGGCAGGTCACAGGGCTCATGTGTCTAGGTGCCAGCTACTAGGGGGGGTTGGAATGTTTGTATTTTACCCTAACCTGTTGTGCATGTGTCTCTGTAATTTGCTAGCAAACTTCAAGCTGGACTAGCCCTTAAGGAGGAGGCCCAGGATCTCGGCAGGAGTATCAGACTGACAAAGGGCCAGTGCCGATATTGGAGGGATCTGAGAGTGTGGGGGTGCCTGTAAAATGAGTGTGTGAGTGCATGCACCTGTTTGCTAGCAAGTATCAAACTAGACTAGCTGGCAAGTAGGAGACCCATATAGTGGGTAAGAGGGCTCAGGATCTGGGCATGGATATTAGATGGACAGAGGGGCTGTGCTGATATTTGAGGGGTTTCTGAATGTATGTGTGCTTGTGAATCTAGAGAGTGAGGGTACATGTGTTTTCACTAGTGAACTTAAATCCTGATCAACCAGAGAGGAGGAGGGAAACTTGGCTAGCTGTACTTATGTTTTATGTGAGTTCTGGTAGTGTTATGTGTGGGTATTGTTAAAGGCAGCACCCTATCTGTGGCAGTTTGTGTAGCTGGCCATGTTAGTGTCCTCTGTGAGAGTATGTGTGCACGCATGCATCTCTGGGATACACATTCAGCCTTGTTACTGGTTGAACCTGCAAACAGGAAAGCAGCAGCCACATCCATTGGCTTGGGACAGAGAGACCCCTGGGCTTGTCTTAGAAAACATCTTCATTGATCATAAACTTGTGTTGTGATGTGTTTTCAGAATGCTCTGGTGGTAAACCTGTAATTCAGTTTCTTCAACCGCAATATAAATTAGGACATTTTTTTGCTTAAGGAATGAATTCTGTTGCAGCAGATGCATCCTCAAGTCCATTCTCCTCTACAGCCAAGGGATTTTCTATTCTCTGTGTGATTTTTTTTGTTGTTGGTACCAACACAAAGGCATTTAATGCCACTCTACTTTGCTTTCAGTGTGGCAGTGTTTAACATTTCTTTGTTCTCTGAATGCGGTAAAAAAAAGTACCCAAAGGAGGTGCTGAGAGATTGTTCAGTTGCATTGCATTCTGGTTTTCACCTATTGCTGTCATGAAGTATCATTGTACCATAGTGTTTATCATTTCCTTAAGCAATATAAAAGCAAAATTAATAATTGCAGGCTATGCCTTTGATTTTGATGGAGGAAGATAAAGAAGCAGTATTCATTGTCTTTATAACATCTGGATATTTCCTGTGTGAATTAACTTTAAAAAAATTGCCTTCTTTTGTCAAGCTAAAATGTTCATGTGATTATCCTCTGTTTGGAAAGTGATGGAAAAATATTTTTTCCTTTTATGTTGGAAAATATATGAAGATTTTGGAGATATGACAGATTTCCATCTGAAAATTTTTTGAAAATTCAGTGAAATGGAGAGCAGATACTTTAAAATAGATTTTGAGAATAATACTGCTTGCTCTTCAAACCCAAATCTTTTTATCAGACCAGTCATTTTCTTCTGTCATTCTCATTTGTGCAGATGTGGTGGGTTGACCCAAGCTAGCAGCTAAGCACCACACAGCCACTTGCTCACTTCCCCCCACCAGCAGGACAGGGGAGAGAACAGAAGAGCAAAAGCAAGAAAACTCATGCTTTGAGATAAAGATAATATAATAAGCTAAGGAAAGAGGAAGAAGAAAGAAAAAATGAAAAAAAAAAAAGACAATGCAAAGGCAGTCACTCACCACCTCCTACAAGTAGACCGATGCTCAGACAGTCCCTGAGCAATGGCTACTTACCCAAAATCCCCCTCCCCTCTGATTTTATTGCTGCTGCATGATGTTATATGGCATGGAATATCCCTTTGGTCAGTTCAGGTCAGCTGTTCTGGTTGTGTCCCTGTCATGGTTTAACGAAACCAGGGCAGTCCCCTCCCAATTTCTTGCACATCCCAACCTATGCGTTGTGGGGCAGAGTGAGAAATGGAGAAGGCCTTGACGCTGTGTAAGCACTATTCAGCAATAGCTAAAACATTGGTGTGTTATCAACACTGTTTTTTGGTCACAAATCCAAAACAGCACTGCGCTGCCATAGCTCTCTTCCTCCTGAATAAGCTCTGCTACGCATGGTGGGCTCCAAGCTGTCTGTGGATGACACTGTGCGTATTGTGATTGTCAGAGGCAGCTTTGGAGGGATTGCAGGTGCCAGCCAACTGAAGTCCTGGGCAATCCCCTTTATGCTGGTGGTTAGCACCATACAGGCTGCTATGAAGAAAATTAACTCCATCCCATCCAGACCCAGTACAGCAAATAATTGATTTTTTTGGTATTTTTGCCACCACATGGTATCAGGACTGCTTGAATTTGGGGCTGTTTTTACTTTTCTGTGGTAAGCTTGTCCTTTCATAGAGGATGTTATATGGGTGTTTCTTGAAGTTCCTTTTTCTTCTAATTCTGGCAGGCTTTCCTTTTTTTTTCTTTATAAAAAATGAATGGTTCTTTTTCCTTTGAGTTGTTTTGAATTAATACATGTAGGTAGTGTTAGGTGAGCTTAGTAGGTTAAGATTTCTATGTGGTGGCTGGATTTTAAGGAGTTTTGGATGCTAACGTTCAGATTATTTTTCTGTCTTTTCAGGTCTCTGGATGGCAGACTGAAAAGAAATGCAGTTTTAAGAGGTATGTCTCATGTAGCCCAAAATATTCCTGACTGGCATATATGCTAATGATAAAGCCACTCCTTTGAGGAGGGGTCTCTTTGCTTGTCCTCTGTTTCTGTGAGTCTACTCTAATAAGTTTTCTTTGCTGGAATCTCTGAAAGCTGCTTCTTCAAACCTGTTTTGTTAGTGGCATAACTTTACTGAAGAGGTCTGTAATATACTGCTAACCCTTCTGGTTGATAATTTTAACAAGACATTACCTTAGTAGAGAAAGTATAGCATGAATGAGGATACTTGACTGACACATGCCTACCCCCCTTCCACCCTCTCCTGTTGTGGATTTTCTTTAAATTGGGAGTGTACTCCAAATACTTTTGTAGTTTCCTCTACTCCATCCCTTGGTTGAATACTTGGGCTATCAGGCACCGATACTGTTCCTAGCCTCAGTGTGGTATAACATAACATTATTTAGAACCAAAAAGAAGAAATACTAGTCTCTGTTCAAACAGTCATTTTGGCATATTGGCTGGATATTTGGATTTGATTGTTTTTTGTTTTGGTTTTCATGTTCCATCTATTCAGAGGTCTGCCTCTTTTACTTCTCTCCAGTGTTGATATGTTGTGGCTGAATAATTCAGTGCTTTACAGCTGCTAGCAAAAGCACTCTCCTAGAAATTAAATTTGCTAGTTCTTCCCTTACCAATTTCAGGATTCATTCAAGAAATTGTAGGGAATCTCTTCCCTTTCTTACAATTTGGAACAGATTTTAGAAAAATAGCCTTTTTCTCATTCTCACAGAAAGCTAGGTCTCATTCAATCTTTTTAGTACTCTCATTTTTCTAATTTTTCAAAATAAAACTTTTCCTTCTCTTCAGGATTGAGTCAGGTCTCTGAAACTTTAGAAGGTCTCCTATTTCTTCAAGTAGTCACAATGTGGATTTTTTGGTTCTGTTTAAAGAATGTTTCCTAGTGAAAAGTACTTCTTTTTTGGGTTAAAAACAGCTCTTCAGCTCATCACAGAACTGCTTGTTTCACTGGCTTCTAAGCTCTGTTTGCAAGAGTCCTAACGAGTGATCTAACCTGCAAAGGGCTGATTTCTCACATTTCATGTTTCCTGCTTTCTTACACTTTCTTACATATTGTCTCTGCTGCTCCTTCCTCCTCAGGGAGAGGACTTCTCACACTCGTCCCCTGCTCCACCGTGGGGTCCCTCCCACAGGAGACAGTCCTTCACAAACTTCTCCAACATGAGTCCTTTCTGCGGGCTGCAGTCCTTCACGAACTTCCCTGGCGTGGGTCCTTTCTGCGGGCTGCAGTTCCTCACGAACTTCCCTGGCGTGGGTCCTTTCCATGGGCTTCAGTTCTTCCCGAACTTCCATGGTGTGGGTCCTTTCTGCAGGCTGATCTTCAGTCACAAACTGCTCCAGCGCTGGCTTTCCCATGGAGTCATGGCCATCTTTGGGAGCCTCCGCTCCACTGTTCACCTCCATGGGCTGCAGGGGGACAACCTCCCGTCTCACCACGGGCTGCAGGGGCATCAACTTCCTCAGGCACCCCTCCTCCCCCTCCTTCTTCACTGACCTTGGTATCTGCATAGGTGTTCCTCTCACATTCCAATCCCCCTACTCACTGCAGGTTCCCCTTCTTAAATATGTTATCCCAGAGGCACTACCACCGTCACTGATTGGGTCAGCCTGGGCCAGAGGCGGGTCCGACTTGGAGCTGGGGGAGCTTCTAGCAGCTTCTCACAGGAGCCACCCCTGCGGCCCCCTCCCCCGCTACCAAAAAAAAAACCCGCCACACAAACCCATAACAACAAGTTATGCTAAGATTTTTCTGTAACTCTCCACCAATCACTACAAAACAATATTTTGGATAGAGGTTTGGTGGCAGCTGAAGGTTTGCTGTGTTCAACTGTGGAAAATAGACATTCAAAAGCTGAGGGTAAAATTGCAAATGTTCAAGTCCTGGTCCCTCCTCCTTGGCTGTTTGCTTTTATTTAAGAACATAAATATCTATGAGATTTCTGCCTGTGAACTCGACTGCAATCATATGAAAGATTCAGAAGTTCTTGGGCATGCATCTTCTATGCACTGACTATTCACATAAGCATTGTTACTCAAGGAAGCCAAGCTAAAAACATCTTTAGTTAATATATAGGTGTGTATTTCCCATATTAACTCCAGTGTACTCTAGTGAGTTTATAAATCAGTCTCTAATCCAGAAGGCTGAATTTGGAGATGTGGGGGGTTTTTTAAATTAAGAGTAAGAATTTGATGCAAGAAGACTTTAGTCTAGGTGATGCTTTGCAAAGGTAAACTTATACTCTCTTCTTGTAACTTAAAGCTACAGCTACTTTCACCGCTAATCTTTTTCTGCTAGTTGTAAAAGCAACAAGGTTTAAATGCTGTGATCATGCTATCTTAATTAAGTAGAGTTGATTTCTATGTAATTATGGCCAGATATTGTTTTCCTCAAGTACTCAGTGCAGCTTGAAAACAGTCCAAAGGATAAGAAATTTGTCTGTCATATCACTTGAATAGACCAATGCATGAGGTATTATTTGATTCCCTGCTTAATAGGGGTGAACACTGTGATTTCATCTGTTTTGCAATTTTAAATAGACTGAGCTTTACATGGGCACTTCCTATTTATTTGGAACAAAATGCATTTAAACTTGAATGCAGGTAAGAATCTGGGCACTAGGTTAATGGATTATAGAGTCAGGAGGGATGGGATAATTTGTTCCAAATCCATCTCTTGTTTAACAATGGCCATAGGACTTCCCTCAGTTACAGTTATTGTTTGAACTATTGGAAGGCATAATAAGTTGTGTTTGAATGTTACAAGCCACCTTACAACTTATGTATACTGGAAATATGTATTTACTATTCAGAGGTATTTCTTTTTCCTTTTTAAATTCAAAATTAGATTGGATTACTTGCTCTGGAAAAAGTTTTCAAATTCACTTTTGGCTTCCTTTTGGACAAGGTGCTTGCTGATTAAGAGGTAGGAAGATGGGATTTTTACAGAGCCTGTTGCCTGCATTCCAAAATGGGGGTGGGGGGTGTATTACCTTCTATCTCATACCTTTTTTGGAAAGATAATATTGTAGAAGGAATTAAGAGGAAAGCTTGGATTTGCCTAGAGAATAGGGTTAGTTAAAGCAAGATGGCTAATCTCAGTCTTCCTAATCTAAGCTTTTTTTGGACCTTGTATTAGCTTGCTATATAGTGCTGGTCCTTATCTGCCACATATCAGGTTAATTACCTGTGCAGAAAATGTCAGTAGTCTGAGCAAAAGAATGTTACTTCAAGTGGAATTGTCCAGAAAAATTTAGCTGCTGGTAAACATGCTTTTCACAATATCATTTAGGTTGGATGGGACCTCATGAAATCATCTAGTCCTCAAGCAGGGTCAACTAGAGAAGGTTGCCCAGGACTGTGTCCAGTTTGGTTTTGAATATCTCCAAGGATGGAGACTCCATAAACTCTCTGGGCAACTTGTGCCAGTGTTTGACTACTGTGGTGGGTTGACCCTGGCTGGATGCCAGGTACCCACCAAAGCCATTCTATCACTCCCCCTCCTCAGCTGGACAGGGGAGAGAAAGTATAACAAAGGGCTCGTGGGTCGAGACAAGGACAGGAGAGATCACTCACCAATTACCGTCACGGGCAAAACAGACTCAACTTGGGGAAAATTAACTCAATTTATTACCAATCAACTAGAGTAGGGTAATGAGAAATAAAACCAAATCTCAAAACAACTTCCCTCCACCTCTCCCTTCTTCCCAGGCACAGCTTCACTCCCGGATTCTCTACCTACCCCCTCCAGTGGCGCAGGGGGATGGGGAATGGGGTTTACGGTCAGTTCATCACACGTTATCTCTGCTGCTTCATCCTCCTCGGGGGCAGGACTCATCACATTCTTCCCCTGCTCCAGCGTGGGGTCCCTCCCAAGGGAGACAGTCCTCCACAAATTTCTCCAATGTGGGTCCTTCCCACGGGCTACAGTTCTTCACAAACTGCTCCAGCATGGGTCCCTTCCACAGGGTGCAGTTGTTCAGGAGCACACTGCTCCAGCGTGGGTCCCCCACGGGGTCACAAGTCCTGCCAGAAAACCTGCTCCGTGGGCTCCTCACTCCACAGATCCGCAGGTCCTGCCAGGAACCTGCTCCAGTGCGGGCTTCCCATGGGGTCACAGCCTCCTTTTGGCACCCACCTGCTCTCACGTGGGGTCCTCCATGGGCTGCAGGTGGATATCTGCTCCACCGTTGTAGCAGGGAACCATCTGGAGACGTGAGCCGAGTAACAACCGGACACCGATACGGTTAAAGTTGTTCTCCCTTTATTGCCCAAATAGCGTGCTTATATACCTTGTCAAGCTAAACATCAGCTGTCCACGCGCCAAAAGCTAAAATATAATTGGTTATACTATCTCTGTCCACGCGCATAAACATAGGACACAATTGGTTATACTAACTAAAACATGCGAAACTTGTCTCAGCCTAATTGGTTAAGATAAACTGCCGAATTGAGGTTCTTCGTGCCAAGTTCCCTTTATCTTGGAATGTGCACCTGTGTTCTTCTAATTGGCATCTTTCTTTTTTTGTCTTCTTGTTTATTCTGTTCAAGGCCTTCTAAAGGCATCTGGAATACTTTTGCGACCGTTAGCTACATATGTGTCCGCAACAATTCCCCCTTTTTTGTTTTTTCATCAATTGTTTCCATCAATAAGTTCTTAAACTTCGTTGATGCCAGTGGAACCCCCTATTAAACCTGTGAAAAAGGGATTGCTTGGTGCTGCTGTACGGAGGCATAAGCAATCTTGTCCGGTCACGTCAGCCAGGGTCATCCAGATGTTTTCTTTGGCTTGCGGCAGTATCCGTGACTACATCCAACTGAGGACTGTGAGGAAGATGGACCATCCATACATTGTTGTGCCGTCTTGCGCCGCAAACTCAGCCCAGCAATCAGTAGGTGCCAGCTTTATGTGGGCATCCCCACGTAGGCAACGATGGCCTTGCCATACACCAGCCTGATGCTCTTCGGAAAATCCCGGTATTTATACATTTGCAGAGGAACGGATTTCAGCACACGTGGCCAGCGGGTGCCAAAATCCGCCTCGGTTGCAACATGGGGAGCCTATGACGCATACGCTTGCTGGCCAGGCGCGCTGCACGAGTCATAGCCACCCTGTCTACTGGTTCATGGGCTTTGTGATGCGGTTGCAATGCACAAAGAATCTTGACCCTTCACGTTGATCAAGGTAACCTACAAGATCTATGAACACAATTAATTAAACACAGTAAAAGCAACATTATACCTAATAAAATACACAAGAATAAAAGAAACCCCGATTTTTAACAAAGATACAAACCAACTCCTAAATCCCCATCCCGCAGCTAAATGCTCTAAGCCGAAATGACAGCTTTCTTAATTGCGTTAAAGCTCTTGCAGCTCCTTCTTGCCTCTGCAGTTCTGTTATCTTGTTTATTAATTGCTCCACTGTCCAAGTTCCTCATGTCCATTGTTTTTCTGGTGGTTCAAAGTCCGTTCATACTGCAGCTGTCACGTACTCTGGCCCACTCATGCTAACTGCGGCCTACTTATGCTAACTCCAAATAATCAGGCTCAAAGAAATGTCCCCCATTTTCCATGAAATCTCCCACAATTCCCCCTTTTTGTTTTTTGGACAAGCCAGGCCTGACTTACTATCTTTTCTAAACCCTTTTTTATGCATGACACACATATACATGCTGCTAAAACAAATATCAATCCATAAACAATCAAACGAACTCCTTCCTTAAATAAGTTTCCCAGCCATCCACCAAGGCCCAAGCTGGCTAGCCACTCGTCAAATGGAGATGTTGACACTGTAATATGAGACATGCGTTGCTTCATCAGCGACAGTGCCTTGTGAATGGATTCAGAATGATCAGTCAAGTTCATACAACACATTCCTTCAAAATCTTCACAGCCATGTCCTTGGGCTAATAACAAAAAATCAATGGCAGCTCTATTTTGTAAAACAGCATGGCGCAAGCTACTCTGATCAGCTAATAATTGCGTGATTACATCAGCAGTTGTGTTAAACTGCTTTTGCGTCCAACAAGCAAGCTTATTTAAATTGTTCAAAGCGTTCCCTGCTGCACCACCCGGGAGGAGGAGAGACAACACTACCCTTGCAGGTGTTCCCAAAAGTTCCACATTATCATTGCACTCGGGAGTCAACTGCGTTATTGCTCGCTTGCTCCGAGGGTGGTTTCTTGTAAGGTTCCTCCAAGTCCTAATGGTAGGTGCAAATAAGGTGAGCTTACCTAAATAGCACGGTCCTCCTATTACATTTTTTGGCAGGCCTTGCCAAGCTCGGTCGCCACAAATTAAAAACACTCCAGGGGGTAAGGCTTTAGCAGTATTGTTTACCCATATAGATTGCTTACTGTCTCTTGTCTCTGCTCCTAAGGCGCCAAGGCCTTGTTTTTGACTTTCGGTGCGGCTGGTACCACAAAAATCTCCTGCATTCATATAGCCATATATCGTAGAGCGGCTTGTTACATTGGTCCACTGAGACCAACTCTGAGGTTTATACATGTTTGTGCCAGCAAATAACAAACTTCCAAATACAAAACAAGTTTGTGTTACGTTTTTGGTAGAGTTGTCAATGGGCATTGATCCCAGCAGATCTAGCTCTTGCGGGTCCCAGGGCAACGAGACGTTTGCCATATTAATTAATTGCGCAGCACACTGTGCTACTGACTTACTTTTGCTACAGTTTCCAGTGTTATGACTCTTAAAATCCTCTGCATTAAATTGGGGTATTCCAATTAAACAAGTGCGAAATGGATCTGCAGCTGATGCCATTGCCAAACAAAAAGAGTGCTGTCCCGTCTCATTTGCCCATGTGACCCACATGTTTACCTGAGGGTTAATGCGATGTATGGCTATGACGCTCGTCACCCACTGTAGGAACAGACTTGTTATACACAAATGGTACCCTTTTGGGCTCAAACGATTGCCAATCTTTTGATTAGTGCTCATCTTAATATTACAAGGTATATTTCTCTCAAACTTCACACACACTGTCTAAAAGGCCAGCAGGGCCGCTAACTTGCTGAGGCACAGATGTCTTCTTCGTTCTTGTCGGCTTCTCTCGGTTGTCGTGCAGCTCGGGTAAATCGCGCTGGTACCCACAATGGTCCTTCACCTGTTGTATGATGTATGACCACAGGCAGCTCCTCCCTGCCTTCCGTTAAGCACAGATAATTCAAAGTAAAAAGAGCCTTGTGTAGTCGCTGTACAGGGTCTAATTCCTCTGTAGCCTTTTGCTTGGCAAGATAGTCCTTTAGTACTCTGTGTGTTCTTTCAATAATAGCTTGACCAGTTGGAGAATGCGGGAGTCCAGTGCTGTGTTTTACCCCCCAAGTAGCCAAAAATCGAGAAACGCTCTGACTTGTGTAAGCTGGGCCATTGTCTGTCTTAATATGTTCTGGGACCCCCATAACAGCAAAACAAGCTGTGAGATGCTTCTTTACATGAAGAGCTCGCTCTCCAGGTAAAGCAGTGGCCCAAATGAATTTTGAAAATGTATCAACTGTAACATGCACATATTTCAGACGCCCAAATTCTGTTACATGGGTAACGTCCATCTGCCACAGTTCAAGGGCTCACAAGCCTTTTGGATTGACTCCCAAACCGAGGCCTGGGCCATGACGGCTGCACTGGGGGCATGCTCGAACAATTCCTTGGGCCTCCACATGTGTAAGTCTAAATTGTTTTCGCAACGCACGGGCATTCTGATGAAAGTTTGCATGACTATTCCATGCCTGTTCAAACTGATTCAAGGGAGGCACGTGTGTGATCCAACTGACTGCAGCATCTGCTCTGGCGTTTCCTTCCCCTAGGCCAACGTCCCACATATGACTTCTAATGTGGATGACACAATACTGATGTTGCCTTGTGTTAATGCCGCGCAGCAATTCTTGAAACAAACTTCCTAGCCGAGGGTTGGCAGTACGCTTCAGTAGGGCGTCCTCTATGCGGCGCACTACTCCGATGACATACAACGAATCAGACACCACATTCAAAGGTTCATCAATCCATTTTAAGACGGTCCAACAGACCGCCTTGAGCTCTAAGGTCTGCAGGCTATCTTGCCCGTCTCCTTGCAGCACGTGCGTCTGCCATTTCCCATCCTCCTGCCACACACAAGCTGCTTTCCGTGATTTTTTCCCTGCCTTCAATATATCATTCATATAGTGATAGATCAGAAATTGAGCAAATCTTTCTCTGATTGGTTTCAAAGCCCAAGCAACAAAATGTTGACACATGGTAGGAGAGTTTTTCATTCCCTGTGGTAAAACTGTCCATTGATACCGTCGTGCAGGCTCTGCCTTATTTATTGATGGTACTGTAAAAGCAATCTTCTCTTGATCTTCAGGATGTAACGGTATAGTAAAAAAAAAACAATCTTTCAGATCAATAATCAAAATGTTCCAATGTACTGGAATCATTACCGGGGAGGGCAATCCAGGTTGTAAGGCTCCCATATCATGCACTACTGCACTGATCGCATGCAGATCGTGCAACAAACGCCATTTCCCATTTTTCTTTGGGATGGTAAAAATTGGGCTATTCCATGGGCTAGTAGAGGGAACTATATGTCCTGCCTCTAGCTGCTCTTGTACTAACTCTTGAATCTTGGACAGCTTTCCTGCATTGAGCGGCCATTGATCAACCCATACCGGTGTTTCAGTTTTCCATCTCAGTTTTAGGATTGGCAGTCCTTCAATGGCCGCGATTAAAAACCCTGAGTTGTCAGCCTCTCACCCAGTTGACTCAAGATGTCTCGCCCAATCAATGCGATGGGAACGTTCAAAACGTATGGTCGTGTTTTCACCTCAGAGCCGTCAGAAAAACAGAAATTTAAATGCTCTTTGCTCGCACTAGTGGATTGCATCCCACCAATTCCATAAATCTCTTCAGTGGTGTGTATTAGCTGCCATTCATTAGGCCATTTACTTCTGGGAATTACGGTAACATCTGCTCGCGTATCAATGATCATTTTTAAAACAATGGTTTTGTTTTTTGGTCCCATAATTCTCACTGTCTCCTCTGGTTTTGACTTTTGAATATTTAAGGCCAATAGCACTGCAGGTGAACCAGAGGATCCAAATCTTGCATCTCCTCGCAAAAGTTTGCCAGATTTTGGTACTCGGGATTCAAACGGAACTAACTGCGCTATGCGTGCACCTTTCGCAATATTCACGGGTGGCGTTATTGTTTGGACCATTGTCCTGGTTTCAGCTGGGATAGAGTTAACTGTCTTCCTAGTAGCTGGTACAGTGCTATGTTTTGAGTTCAGAGCGAAGAATGTTGATAACACTGATGTTTTCAGTTGTTGCTCAGTAGTGTTTAGACTAATGTCAAGGATTTTTCAGCTTCTCATGCCCAGCCAGTGAGAAAGCTGGAGGGGCACAAGAAGTTGGCACAGGACACAGCCAGGGCACCTGACCCAAACTGGCCAACGGTGTATTCCATACCATGTGACGTCCCATCCAGTATAGGAACGGGGAAGTGGGGGGGCAGGGATTCGCCGCTCGGGGTCTGGCTGGGTGTCGGTCGGCGGGTGGTGAGCAATTGCACTGCGCATCATTTGTACATTCCAATCCTTTCATTATTGCTGTTGTCATTTTATTGGTGTTATCATTATCATTATTAGTTTCTTCTTTTCTGTTCTATTAAACCGTTCTTATCTCAACCCACGGGTTCTGCTTCTTTTCCCGATTTTCTCCCCCATCCCACTGGGTGAGGGGGAGTGAGTGAGCGGCTGCGTGGTGTTTAGTTGCTGGCTGGGGTTAAACCACGACAGTCCTTTTTGGTGCCCAACGTGGGGCACGAAGGGTTGAGATAACGACAAACCTGACCAGAGCTTGTTAAAACAAATTTGTTATAAGCATTCATTATATCGGTCTAATAGTCGCTGGTCATTATGTTGATTTATGTGTTCTTAGAGTTGTTGCTCTCGTTTTTAAAGTTCTGTTATGTATCACCTCGCTTGCTGTATGTAGTCCCTCTTCTGCTGCTTATCATCTGTGGGAGGTGGATTAAGGTTTTCGCTTTGATGTATTGTATAACACTGGTTTATGGTATGATAAAGTCGTCGGCTGTGGGATTAATCCGGTACTTGCACCCAGCATTGTCACCTTTATACTGTGGAAGCCATCTGTGGGAAACTATTAATAATTATACCATTTACCTTTCCTCCTTGGAAAACCAGTCTATGGGTGGGATACCTTTCTTCCCCTCTCCTTTCTCCTTCAGTCCAGTTACAATGGTGTTTGAGAATTTTGAAAAATTTGAATACTCTTGGGATGTTGGGACCAGCACGGTCCTAGCCCTACTGCTAGGAATTAGCATGCTTCTGAATGTGGTTCAGCTCTCGTTTAAGGTTAAACAACTATTTAAGAAAATCACCCAGAGATCTGCCCCAAGGCTGGATAATTATGAGTGGCAGGGTGTGTGGGGTAGTATGGGCAAGTACCTAGAAAAGTGGGCACCTCCAGTGTTTTGGAAATTCACCCCTGAACAAGTGCAGAATCCAGAAGAACTAGTAAAATATTTGGAAAAGGTATGCTGTCACCCCGGCAGCTCCAGAGAGATACAAATTACTGCAACGTGCTGGGGCCTGGCCCATGCCTATCGAGCCCTGTTCGACACCACTCAGTACCCTCAAGGGGAAGAGAAGGTCTCTGGACCTAACAACAAAACGATGAGCACTGCGGTCACTCAAACCTCGGCAACGGGCACTGCGACCCCTCCAGTCCCGGTGACGAGCACTGCGGCTACCCAAACCTCAGCGACAGGCACTGCAGCCCCTCCAGCCTCGGCAATGAGCACGGCAGCTACCCAAACCTCGGCAACGGGCACTGAGGTCCCTCCAGCCCCAGCAACGAGCACAGCAGCTACCCAAACCTTGGCAACAGACACTGCGGTTATCCAAGACCCGGCGAGCGGTACTGCAACTGAACCAGCGGACCAACCTGCACCAGTATCAGTTGCCCCCATACAGAAAAAGAAATATACAAAAAAATCAGTTCGCTTAGCGAAGGATGAAGGCGAACCAGGGTCATCACGGGAACAGGAGGAAGAGGCAGAACCAGAGGTAATCACCCGGTCCCTATCCTTGAGTGAGCTGCGGGATATGCGAAAAGATTTTGGCCGCCGTATAGGTGAGCATATTATCACCTGGCTCCTCCGATGCTGGGACAATGGGGCTAATAGCTTGGAATTAGAAGGTAGGGAAGCCAAGCAGCTGGGATCGCTTGCCAGGGAAGGTGGCATTGACAAGGCAATTGGAAGAGGGACACAAGCCATCAGCCTCTGGAGGCGACTCCTGTCAAGTGTGAAGGAAAGGTACCCCTTTAAGGAAGTTGTTATATGTCAATCAAGCAAGTGGACAACCATGGAAAAAGGTATCCAATATCTGAGGGAATTAGCTGTGCTAGAGACAATTCATCATGATCCGGACAACCCACAATTACCCAAAGATCCAGACGAAGTCCAATGCACACGACCCATGTGGCGGAAGTTTGTACGGAGCGCACCATCGTCCTATGCCAACTCACTGGCAATAATGACCTGGAAAGACGAAGAGGCACCGACAGTGGATGAAGTGGCTCGCCAACTCCGTCAATACGAAGAAAATCTCTCCTCCTCCCTACAAGCCTGCATTTCGGCTGTGGAGAAGCTGTCCGAGGATTTCCAGCAATTCAAAGAGGAGATGTCCTGTTGCCCACCTGTAAGGACCAATGTCTCAGCTATTAGGAGTGAGCGCTCCTCTGCCCAAGAGAGAGAATATAGAAGGTACACACCGCGAGGTGCCCTGTGGTTTTACTTATGTGATCATGGAGAGGACATGAGGAAATGGGATGGAAAACCTACCTCGGTCCTAAATGCACGGGTACGTGAGCTGCGAGGAAAAAACACCACAAAAGGGGATTCTACCAGGAAAAATGCCGCTCCGGTTTCCAAACAGAGTAGAAGGGCTGATCTTATTTCTGATCCTCTTGAAGGGACTTCTGAGCCAATTTTACGAGAAGTGAATACTGGATACTCTGACCAGAATTAGAGGGGCCCTGCCTCCAGCCAGGTGGAGGAAAGGGATAACCGGGTCTATTGGACTGTGTGGATTCGATGGCCTGGCACGTTAGACCCACAGGAGTATAAGGCTCTAGTAGACACCGGCGCACAGTGTACTTTAATGCCATCAAGTTATGAAGGGGCAGAACCCATTTCTATTTCTGGTGTGACAGGGGGATCCCAAGAGTTAACTGTATTGGAAGCTGAAGTAAGCCTAACTGGGAATGAATGGCAGAAGCACCCCATTGTGACTGGTCCAGAGGCCCCGTGCATCCTTGGCATAGACTATCTCAGGAGAGGGTATTTTAAGGACCCAAAGGGGTATCGATGGGCTTTTGGTATAGCTGCCTTGGAGACGGAGGGCACGGAACAGCTGTCTACCCTGCCTGGTCTCTCTCAAGACCCTTCGATTGTGGGGTTGCTGAGGGTTGAAGAACAACAAGTACCAATTGCTACCACGACGGTGCACCGGCGGCAATATCGCACCAACCGAGACTCTCTGATTCCCATCCACAAGTTGATTCGCCAACTGGAGAGCCAAGGAGTGATCAGCAAAACTCGCTCACCTTTTAATAGTCCCATATGGCCCATGCGAAAGTCTAATGGGGAGTGGAGACTAACAGTTGACTATCGCGGCCTGAATGAAGTTACGCCACCGCTGAGTGCTGCCGTTCCAGATATGCTAGAACTTCAATACGAACTAGAGTCAAAGGCAGCCAAGTGGTATGCTACAATTGACATTGCTAATGCATTTTTCTCAATCCCTCTGGCAGCAGAGTGTCGTCCACAATTTGCCTTTACTTGGAGGGGTGTCCAGTACACTTGGAATCAATTGCCCCAGGGGTGGAAACACAGCCCCACCATTTGCCATGGACTAATCCAGACTGCACTGGAAAAAGGTGAAGCTCTGGAACACCTGCAATACATTGACGACATCATCGTATGGGGCAACACAGCAGAAGAAGTCTTTGAGAAAGGGAAGAAAATAATCCTAATCCTTCTGAAAGCCGGTTTTGCCATAAAAGAAAGTAAGGTCAAGGGACCTGCACAGGAGATCCAGTTTTTAGGAATAAAATGGCAAGACGGGCGTCGTCAGATCCCAATGGATGTGATTAACAAAATAGCAGCTATGTCTCCACCAACTAATAAAAAGGAAACACAGGCCTTCTTAGGTGTCGTGGGGTTTTGGAGAATGCATATTCCAAATTACAGTCTGATTGTAAGCCCTCTCTATCAAGTGACCCGAAAGAAGAATGATTTTCAATGGGGCCCTGAGCAACAACAAGCCTTTGAACAAATTAAACAGGAGATTGTTCACGCAGTAGCCCTTGGGCCAGTCCGGACAGGACAAGATGTTAAAAATGTGCTCTACACTGCAGCTGGGGAGAATGGCCCTACCTGGAGCCTCTGGCAGAAAGCACCTGGGGAGACCCGAGGCCGACCCCTGGGGTTTTGGAGTCGAGGATATCGGGGATCCGAAGCTTGCTATACTCCAACTGAAAAAGAGATATTGGCAGCATATGAAGGAGTTCAAGCTGCCTCAGAAGTTGTTGGTACTGAAACACAGCTCCTCTTAGCACCCCGACTGCCAGTGCTGGGCTGGATGTTCAAAGGGAGGGTCTCCTCTACACATCACGCAACTGATGCCACGTGGAGTAAGTGGATTGCACTGATCACACAACGGGCTTGCATAGGAAACCCCAGTTGCCCAGGAATTTTGGAAGTGATCACGGACTGGCCAGAAGGCAAAGATTTTGGAATGTCGCCAGAGGAGGAGGTGGCACGTGCTGAATAGGCCCCGCTGTATAATAAACTGCCAGAAAATGAGAGGCAATATGCCCTGTTCACTGACGGATCCTGTCGCATCGTGGGAAAGCATCAGAGGTGGAAAGCTGCCGTATGGAGTCCTACACGACAAGTTGCAGAAACTGCTGAAGGAGAAGGTGAATCGAGTCAGTTTGCAGAGGTGAAAGCCATCCAGCTAGTGTTAGACATTGCTGAAAGAGAAAAGTGGCCAGTGCTCTATCTCTATACTGACTCATGGATGGTGGCAAATGCCCTGTGGGGGTGGCTACAGCAATGGAAGCAGAGCAACTGGCAGCGCAGAGGTAAACCCATCTGGGCTGCCGCACTGTGGCAAGATATTGCATCCCGGCTAGAGAATCTGGTTGTAAAAGTACGTCATGTAGATGCTCACATACCCAAGAGTCAGGCCACTGAAGAACATCAAAACAACCAACAGGTGGATCAGGCTGCCAAGATTGAAGTGTCTCAGGTGGACCTGGACTGGCAACATAAGGGTGAGCTTTTTATGGCTCAGTGGGCCCATGATGCTTCAGGCCATCAGGGAAGAGATGCAACATATAGATGGGCTCGTGACCGAGGGGTGGACTTGACCATGGACACTATTGCACAGGTTATCCATGAATGTGAAACATGTGCTGCAATTAAGCAAGCCAAGCGGTTAAAGCCCCTTTGGTATGGAGGGCGATGGCTGAAATATAAATATGGAGAAGCCTGGCAGATTGACTATATCACACTCCCACAAACTCGCCAAGGCAAGCGCTATGTGCTCACGATGGTGGAAGCAACCACTGGGTGGCTGGAAACATATTCTGTGCCCCATGCCACCGCCCGGAACACTATCCTGGGCCTAGAAAAGCAAGTCTTTTGGCGACATGGCACCCCAGAACGAATTGAGTCAGACAACGGGACTCATTTCTGAAACAACCTCATAGACACCTGGGCCAAAGAGCATGGCATTGAGTGCGTGTATCATATCCCCTATCATGCACCAGCCTCTGGGAAAATTGAGCGATACAATGGACTGTTAAAGACTGCATTGAGAGCAATGGGGGGTGGAACCTTCAAACATTGGGATACACATTTAGCAAAAGCCACCTGGTTAGTCAACACCAGAGGATCTGCCAATCGGGGTGGCCCTGCCCACTCAGAATTTTTACATACTGTAGAAGGGGATAAAGTCCCTGTAGTGCACATAAAAAATATGTTAGGGAAGACAGTCTGGGTTACTCCTGCCTCAGGCAAAGGTAAACCCATTCGTGGGATTGCTTTTGCTCAAGGGCCTGGGTGCACTTGGTGGGTGATGCGAAAAGATGGGGAAGTCCGATGTGTGCCTCAAGGGGATTTAATTTTAGGTGAGAACAGCCAGAATTAAACTGTATATTAGTTGCTATATAACCCTGCTACTGTATGTTATCCTTACTATAATTATGTGCTATATCCATAGTACTATAGTAAGAATCACTTAGATCAAGCAAGAAAAGAACTGTGATAAAACTGAGCAAAGCGCAGTAGTGATGGAACCAGAATTGACTCCAGCATGCAACAATCCAACGGTGCACACCATCCTCCTGCTGCGCCAAATGTCACCTGCTTGTCACACTGCACTGAAGCCCCATTCTGCTCTGCCGACTGAGAGGACTTTGCACCATCCCTCCTGCCCAGAAAGACTGGTATGACAGATGGAGCCCAGAGTCGGAAACTAAATGAACTCAATGAACATTTTATGAACATGACCCATGAACTAAAGGAATGATATCTCTGTGTGTGTATACATATATATATATCATTGCTCATATGTCTTAAAGGAATGGAAAGGTGATGATTGATCAGGATGTAACTAAAGGTATGGGAACTGTGCATGACGTCAATGGTATAGAATAAGGGGTGGATACTGTCCTGGTTTCAGCTGGGATAGAGTTAACTGTCTTCCTAGTAGCTGGTACAGTGCTATGTTTTGAGTTCAGAGCGAAGAATGTTGATAACACTGATGTTTTCAGTTGTTGCTCAGTAGTGTTTAGACTAATGTCAAGGATTTTTCAGCTTCTCATGCCCAGCCAGCGAGAAAGCTGGAGGGGCACAAGAAGTTGGCACAGGACACAGCCAGGGCACCTGACCCAAACTGGCCAACGGTGTATTCCATACCATGTGACGTCCCATCCAGTATAGGAACAGGGAAGTGGGGGGGCAGGGATTCGCCGCTCGGGGTCTGGCTGGGTGTCGGTCGGCGGGTGGTGAGCAATTGCACTGCGCATCATTTGTACATTCCAATCCTTTCATTATTGCTGTTGTCATTTTATTGGTGTTATCATTATCATTATTAGTTTCTTCTTTTCTGTTCTATTAAACCGTTCTTATCTCAACCCACGGGTTTTGCTTCTTTTCCCGATTTTCTCCCCCATCCCACTGGGTGAGGGGGAGTGAGTGAGCGGCTGCGTGGTGATTAGTTGCTGGCTGGGGTTAAACCACAACAACCATGATCATGATCACACCAGTGTAATCAGCATCAATTACTCCTGGTAAGACAAAAATCCCCTGTCGAGATGTTGAAGATCGCCCCAACAATATCACACATAATCCATGACCAAGAGGTCCTTTCATGTTTGATGGAATGCAATGCACCTTTGTGTCCAACAAAGTTACTTCTACTGCTGTTGCCACGTCCACTCCGGCACTTCCTGCTGTGGTGGAGGGGATGCTGTCCAGACACCCTGTATTTGTGTTGTAGCGCGCGGGGATCTCGCACTCAGTTGGGAGTTTCCCAAAACCCTGCCGCTGACATGGTACTTTGATTTACATTCTTTAGTCATGTGGCCTCTTTTCCCACATCGATCGCATTGTGTTTCACCAGAGACCTTACCATAAACTTTACATTGCGCCTCCTGACCTTTCCCCGCATTTTGTTTGTAGCAGAGGTCGCACTGCTGTGGCAAATGCAGAAGCAAAAAGAGCAGCTTTCCCTTGTTCACCCAAACGGTCGCAAGCTTCTAACATCTCACTAACAGTAACACCTCGAGGTAACGTGCACAATACTTGCTTTGTTTTCGCATTTGCATTTTCAAATGCCAACTGATCAAGCAACTTAACCTTCATGTTACTATCAAGATCTGCGTGAGATTCCAATGCGGTATGCAGTCTGTCTATAAACTGAGCAAATGGTTCAGATTCTCCCTGCCGAATATTAACATAGGAAGGAGAAACCTTTCCTTGCTCGGGTATGCTTTGGAGAGCTTTAAATGCCAATTCCTGTGATTGCATTAAAACTTGAGTATCAAATTGAGCTTGCCAAGCGGCGTTTGAAAATGGTCCAGAACCCATCAGCATTTGAGCAGCACATTGAAATAAGGGATCATTTTGTTGACGTCCCCTATTTCCTGCATCTGCATCATCGCAGAGTTCCTGCCACCTATGGAAAAAATAAAACTTGTGACAGCGACAACAACGAGTCATGTGGAGTTAAGGTTGACCCAGAAAATATATGGGACAAAACTGCCTGCGTAAAAGGAGATTTTAAACCATACTGAGCAATTGCAACCTTTGTTTCTTTTATGATTTTCCAATCAAATGGAACCCATTGATTAGGTCCACCCCCAGCCCCAGCAATAACCGGAAACGCTGTGGGAGCTGCTGTGATTTCTCCCTCAATTAAGGCATCACAAATAATTCCCCGCCATTTATTCTGGGGGTCCGTTGTTTCTGGAAAGGTGGGGATCGGTTCCCTGGGAGGTGGAGAAGGCAGAGGTATAGGTGTAGGACAAGGAGGGGACAGAGGTAAAAAAGGGTTTGAAGGAGGGGGAGGAGGAAGAGGGTGTGGGGGGGGGAAGGGTGCATCAAAGGATACGGCTGGCAGTTTTTCTCGCTTCACAGCAGCCTCCAGCTGTGCCAGCTTTTCTATTACTGACTGCAACTGCTGCAAAGTGAGCTCCGGCCCCTCTTCATGCTCTTGAGGCGACCCAGGCGTAGACAGAGGCAACGGAGGGTATATGCTAGGTATAATTTGTTCATGTTGAGCGGTGATATCTGGGGGCTGTTTTCTCGTAGGCAGATTTTTACTTGCTTCCTGATTCTGTAGGGTTTCCTTTAAGCGTACGGTTAGGGAGGCTTGGGAACTGTCAGATAGCTGATTAATATCGG
Organism: Harpia harpyja; assembly: GCF_026419915.1. Taxonomy (NCBI): domain Eukaryota; kingdom Metazoa; phylum Chordata; class Aves; order Accipitriformes; family Accipitridae; genus Harpia; species Harpia harpyja. The sequence continues at coordinate 9,334,172 of NC_068968.1, forward strand.
CAGTCCCAGGGAGTGGAGCAGAATTCAAGGGCACAGAAGCAGGCGGACAAGCTCCAGGGAAGCCAAAAGTCTCTCTCGCTGCATTATGTTTTTCTCCCTGTGTTTCCCCTTTGCTTGTGGTGGGAGAGAGAGCAGCAAAAGCAGACGCAGCCGCTTTACGATCTGCTTTCATTTCTTGCAGAGTTGTCTTAATTACTTTTCATAAAGTTGCAAGACCTTTAACTTCTTTAGACCCATCACTAATTTCATCCCATAGGGAGGTTCCGATAGCTTCCCAGGTACTAAGCTCAAAAGCTGTACCCACACTAATTAAAAGGTTTCTGTCCTTGCTCCATTGTAAAAGCCGCTTTAAACAAGCTTCATCATATTTTATGCCTCTCTTTGAGAGTATATGTCGGAGGAGCTTAACTACTGCTTCTTCTTCTTTGGAAAGCGTGGACCCCATCTCCTCCCCCGACCTCTCGCCATTCTTGTGGGCTGAAGAAAAGCGGAGCTGACTGGCACCGTCCCTTCTCCCAGGCCCACTTAACAAGGGCTTGAATTCCCTTTAATATCTGCCTTGAGCCCTCTCATAGAGAGGATACTTGCGAGGAGCCGAACCGCCGCCTCATCTTCCATGACGGTTCTTACCTTTGCAGAGGGTCGCTCAGCTGTGCGAACTCCAGGCTCCGACGCTTTATTTTCGGCTCATGCCCACCTCTGCTTCTCACGTCCCCAGCCTCCCGGTATCACTGTTCTGCGATGCTTTGGAGGTTTCAGCAAGCTGTCGGATCCAGCCTCCTGGTATCACTGTTCTGTGATGCTTTGGAGGTTCCAGCAAGCTGTCGGATCCAGCCTCCCGGTATCGCTGCTCTGCGATGCTTTGGAGGTTTCAGCAAGCTGTCGGTCCCTGTTCGGGCGCCACTTGTAGCAGGGAACCATCTGGAGACGTGACCCGAGTAACAACCGGACACCGATACGGTTAAAGTTGTTCTCCCTTTATTGCCCAAATAGCGTGCTTATATACCTTGTCAAGCTAAACATCAGCTGTCCACGCGCCAAAAGCTAAAATATAATTGGTTATACTATCTCTGTCCACACGCATAAACATAGGACACAATTGGTTATACTAACTCTGTACACGCGCCTAAACATAGGACACAATTGGTTATACTAACTAAAACATGCGAAACTTGTCTCAGTCTAATTGGTTAAGATAAACTGCCGAATTGAGGTTCTTCGTGCCAAGTTCCCTTTATCTTGGAATGTGCACCTGTGTTCTTCTAATTGGCATCTTTCTTTTTTTTTTTTGTCTTCTTGTTTATTCTGTTCAAGGCCTTCTAAAGGCGTCTGGAATACTTTTGCGACCGTTAGCTACATATGTGTCCGCAACACACCGTGGACCTCCATGGGCTGCAGGGGGACAGCCTGCCTCACCATGGTCTTCACCACGGGCTGCAGGGGATTCTGCTCCAGCACCTGGAGCACCTCCTCCCCCTCCTTCTTCACTGACCTTGGTGTCTGCAGGGTTGTTTCTCTTTCTTACATGTTCTCACTCCTCTCTCTGGCTGCCATTTCTGTGTGTCCCACAACTTTTTCCCTTCTTAAATATGTTATCACAGAGGCACTACCACTGCCGCTGATTGGCTTGGCCTTGGCCAGTGGCGGGTCCATCTTAGAGCTGGCTGGTATTGGCTCTGTCGGAGATAGGGGAACCTTCCAGCAGCTTCTCACAGAAGCCACCCCTGTAACCCCCCTGCTACCAAAACCTTGCCACACAAGCCCAATACAACTACCCTCACAGTAAAAAAAAAAAGTCTTTTCTTCTGTTCAGTCAGAATTTCACATGTTTAAATTTGTGCCAATTGCTTCTTGTCTTATCACTGGGTACTACTGAGAAGAGTCTGGCTCCCTCATCTTCATTCTCTCCCATAAGGTATTAACACACATTGATAAGATCCCCTTTGAGCCTTCTCTTCTCCAGGCTGAAGAGTCCCTGCTCTCTTGGCCTGTCCTCATATGAAAGATGCTCCAGTCCCTTAATCAGCTTAGTAGCCCTGTACTGGACTTGCTTCAGTAAGTCCATATCTTTCTTGTATTGAGGAGCCCAGAACTGGACACAGTACTCCAGATGTGACCTCACCAGTGCTGAAGAGAGAGGAAGGATCACCTCCCTCAACCTCCTGTCACGTCCCAATTTCTCAGGACGACGACTCAGGTTTGCTGATTCCCAGGTCACGATTAAAGTGAAACGACACCAGGGATCCCTTAACTCACAAAACTCAACTTTTCTTCGCTCACAACAAGAATTGGCACAAAACTACGTCAGTAAACCACGTAACGTGCTAACCATACGTCACCAAAGTGTTAAAGAATTTTCAAATGTGGGTTTTGCTAGGTTTGCTTTATTAACAACTCAGAGTTGGGCCACCACCACAGTGAATGGCAAAAGATAACTCAAAAATGCCTTCTATATATATAAGACTTTACAAAACAACATGCAATTGATGATTTGTCAAAAGAAGTTCTAGGTGTTCTTCCATGAACTCTCAGTTCTCTATTCTCCAGTGGTTTCAAAAGTCCAATACATTTTCCTGTCTCAACTGATTCTTATTGTCCTGTCCTGGTTCTTCTGAAGTTAGTGTTCTGCAGTTTCTGTTGTGCAGCAACTTTTTCCCCTTCTTAAATATGTTATCCTAGAGGTGCTACCACCATTGCTGATGGGCTCAGCCTTGACCAGCGGCGGGTCCATCTTGGAGCCAGCTGGCATTGCTCTATCAGACATAGGGGAAGCTTCTAGCAGCTTCTCATAGAAGCCACCCCTGCAGCCCCCCACTACCAAAACCTTGCCACACAAACCCAATGCACCTGTTTTGCTTGTTAGCAAACTCACTGATGTAATGCAGGTGCTGTTGTCTGAATTCCAAGATCCACAGCTGGCCTTCACATTGGCACCTGTGCAAGGGTATGTGCAGATTGGGGGGAAGCAAACTATCCCAGGTTACCGTAACAAGATAAGATGTGCTTGGGACTTTACATACTCAGATGGGGGAGGCAAATTATCCTGGGTTACCGTAACAAAGTCTTCTCGTGCCCTACACTCCTCCCCGCACCTCCTTCACGATGAGTTATGAGGTATCTTCTGAGTCCGCATAGTGTAGCTCTTGCTGAGTTCGATGGAGTCCTAAAAACCACAACTTAATTCCACAGGTAATACCAAAGTACAGTGCAACACATCCCAGAATTAAAGGAAACCACCCTGCACTAGATGTGCAGCCCAGCTTCGGAGGGATCCCAGCCATGACCACAACCACTGATCTCCCTGCATTTGATGAATACCCTGAGCCAGCCACTGAAATTGTTTAAGTTCTTTTTCAATAATATCACTGTCTTTGCTAATGTTGAAACAGCACATACCATCAAGCTCGCTACAGCGGTGGCCATGTCAAAGTAATAGATAATCCATGGCCATGCAGTTTTGGAGAACACCTTTGCAGCAGCATTGTTTAAATTACTCGGGATTTAGCGGCATTAACAAAAATTACACAAGCTTCTGCAGGGGTAACCTTAGCAATGTGAAAAGCATAGGTGCTATAATCTAACTGGGAAATGACAGTACCCATATCATATAGGTTAGCAAGTCGCATGTATTTGGAAACTTTTCAATAGAGTATAATTCCGCAAAACGTTCAGTGGTGTACCGATTCCTAAAAAACATGTCTCCATCAGATCCTCCACAGCTACAGTGTGAGGTAAACAGAAGGTTGATGCACTTAAAGCTGTGTGTGCTAACAATACCCATACGTTTGTAGTGTCTTCGCTGCATGGTACCCATTGATCTGCAATGGTGCTTCCCAACAGAACAACAGGGAGCAAAACTCCGCTATTCATAGTGCTCACCAAGTTAACCTGCTGGTAGACACACACAACACATTTTCTCCTTTATGAGGGAGAATAGCACTAACCCTTGCCCATCCCCGAGGATAGCTACAGGGACTGCTGTGTTCCAGGCACTGATGAGTGGTACACCAGCAGATTATGGTTCGATAAGGATAACTCGACCTGTTTTGGGTAACAAAGCAGAAACGCTTAATAAATGTTGCCCTACTGCCCAAGATATTTCATTATCACCACAACTGCAGCAATGGAGGGCTGCTAACAGTAGCTCTTCCAGTTGCCATAAAGTTGGACTCTACTGCAGGTCCACGATCGGTGATGTCAGTGCAAGAATGGTATTTGGTGTGCTATGTAGGTTCCCACCTGTTGCCTATGGGATAGCAGTAGTGGCGGGGGCAAGATTTCCTGCTTGCCCTGTGAGCAGCTGAAGTGATGTGCCATCCATCCACAGTTGTCCCATCAGGTCTTGCTGTATACAAATAGTTATGGCGTGATCAGGTACATCTTGCAAATGCTCATAGAGTGTTGTTCTCCCAACATGACGATTATTCAGGTAGAACACTGTCTGTTGCAGCACCTCCCCCCACCCCTTCAGTGTGTGGGTAGCTGTCAGTTTTCGTATTTGGTCCTTTAAGAGGCCATTCATATGCTCTATCAGACCATTTGCTGTTGGGGTATATGGTAGGTGATATAACCATCATAACCCACATCATTGGCCCAATCTTGGACTCACTGTGCAGTATAATGGGTTCCTTGATCACTCTGGATACTCACTGGTATGCCATAATGTGTACATAATTGGTTGAGGGCAGCAATAGTGGCAGCTGCATCTGCCCTTGTACTAGGAAAAGCTACCAGTATTCCCCTATATGCGTCTACTGCAGTCAAGAGATAAAAATATGTTCTGAAAGGCAGGAGAGGACCAATGTAGTCAATTTGCCACATCATCATCTGTGTGATAACACAACCAGAGCAAGCTGAGTACAAATGGCACAATTAGCTCATGCAGCGTGATAGGCCATCAAAGGAATGTCTATACCTTTGCTTAAGCCATGAAGCCATGTAGCACAGGCACCGCGATGGCCTGCGGCCTTATGTAAAACAGCCACCTGTACGCTTATATGAGTACTCACCATGGTATCAGCTGCTGCGTTTAACTGAGCTTCCAGTGTATTATTCTTCATGTGTGCGTCTACATGTCGGACTGACAAGGTGTGAGAGACTGAAAGAGTTAATGTCTCAAACATTGTGGTGGGGCAAGTTCTGCTTAAAGACAAACCCTGCACAGCAAGGAACCAAGGTGAAAAGCCCATCAGCTCAGACATCAGCAACAGGAGGGGGAGGGCATGCTGGAGGGTGCCCAGCTCCCTGTTCTGATACAAAGATCAAACAATGGCCACTTCTGCAGGGAAGGAGAAGTTACTCCACAAATGACCCCCAAGCCCAAAGGCTCACAAACTGCTCATTAACCTGACGAGTTCAGGTGCCTGCCCAAAGGAGGGGCAAGGATGATAAAAGGACACAAACTGAAGCCCCGGTTGCGCAAACCCACCGGAACTGGACCCCTCGGCTGACTGGACCCCTCGGCTGACTGAACCAATGCTGGACCCGGGACCGGTGAAATCTTTCTCTCTTCCTTTTTCTCTCTCTGTCTTCTCTCTTTCCTTTTCCTTTTCCACAATCCCTACACCTCATCCGTTTCAAGACATAAACCGTTGACCAAGTCTGACACTAAGAGTGGATCCAGCCACCCCTAGGCCCTTCTCTGAGGAGGAGTCTGGAAAGCAAGGGGGTCTGCTCTGAAGCTCGTGACTCAACGGGAGGGATCTCCTTATTCCCTGAATTGATGTATATGTGGTTACCCTGGGTTACACGGTTTACAGAAGTAGTCTTATGCCAATTCCTGTTGTGAGAAACCCTGCCACCTACTACCACGCCTCCCCAGTTCAGTTTGCTTCTGTCATGAATAAAATCTTTAACTGATCGTTTGGTGTCCTTTCACCTTAATTTAGCCCGAGGGAATTTCGAATTAAATACGACTCCCTGGTCTGTCCAGTCTGGGTCGTGACACAAGGGAAAGCGTCTCGCAAGCTCAAGTACCTGCTGCCATAGGTCAGCACCTGTGGGAAAATAATCGAAGATTGGTGAGGAAGATTGTAAACACACTCAAGTGACTTGCAGCCAAAGTGTAGAAAAACACATATATCATGCTAATTGTTGTTTAGCCTTGTGTGTTGGACAAGTAGAACATCTGTGTTTAGATAACACAGGCCTGTGATAGACTTAGAGGCACACTATTGAACATGCTTGAGATTCCTGCCCTGCTGTGGGAAAGATCAAAGCACAGTGGTAAACTATGTCTGCGTGAATCCTTGATAAACAGGCAAAAACATCAGGTTCGGTGATCCTCTAGCAAGGACTGAGCTCTGCAGTGCCTGCATTCCCGCTTGTGTGCCTCTGCCCAGGTGCTGCTTTGGGGAGCCCCTGGTTGGCGAGGTAATGAAAATAAATTTACTCTTTGCATTTCATCTGTGGTTTTGTGGTTGTTCCTGTGTCCTGCCTGTGCTGACTCACACAGCACCCCACAAGGGATGACCTGCTATTTGCCAGTTAGCTGCTTCCCAGGATGTTATCCAAGTTATACCATCCCTGGAGGTATTCAAAAAGCGAGTGGACAGGGTACTCCAGGGCATGGTTTAGGGGGAATGGTTAATGGTTGGACTCAATGATCTTGAAGGTCTTTTCCAACCGAAATGATTCTATGATTCTATGATTCTATGATTCTAAGTTTGTAGACCTTTATAGGTGTCATAACCCGGACTGGACAGACTAGGGAGTCATGTTGAATTTGGAATTCCCTCAGGCTAAATTAAGGTGAAACGACACCAAGTGATCAGTTAAAGATTTTATTCATGACAGAAGCAAACTGAAGTTGGGAGGTATAACAGTAGGTGGCATGGTTTCTCCCAACAGTTATTGGCATGAGACTACCTCAGTAAACTGTGTAACCCATGGTAACCATATACATCAATTCAGGGAATAAGGAGATCCCTCCCGTTGAGTCACAAGCTTCAGAGCAGACCCCCTTGCTTTCTAGACTCCTCCTCAGAGAAGGGCCTAGGGGTGGCTGGATCTACTCTTAGTCCCAGACTTGGTCAACGGTTTTATGTCTTAAAGGGATGAGGTGTAGGGGTTATGGAAAAGGAAAAAGAAAGAAAGAACAAGACAGAGAGAGAAAAAGGAAGAGAGAAAGATTTCACCAGTCCTGGGTCCAGCGTTGGTTCAGTCAGCCGAGGGGTCCAGTTCCAGTGGGCGCACGCACCTGGGGCTTCAGTTTGTGTCCTTTTATCATCCTTGCCCCTCCTTCAGGTGGGCACTCATTAGGCTAATTAGGTGTAACCTTCGGGCCTTTGGGCTTGGGGGTCATTTGGGGAGTAACTTCTTCCCTGCAGACATGACCATTGTTTGATCTTTGTATCAGAAGAGCTTATCAGAACAGGGAGCTGCAGCACCCTCTGGCATGCCCTCCCTTCCTGTTGCTGATGTCTGTGCTGATGGGTGCTCAGTGGCTGCTTTTCACCTGTGGTTCCTTGCTGTGCAGGGTTCATTGTTATGCAGAGTTCGTCTTTAAGCAGAACTTGCCCCACCACAATGTTTGAGACATTAACTCTTTCAGTGTCTCACAATAGGCCACCCAGCTATCAGTATATAAGAAAACTTCTCCAGTGGCCTCTTCTATTCCAAGAGTTGCTGCATGCAGTTCAGCCCATTGACTAGAATTCTCCCCCCCATGCATATGCAACTTTTCCTTATATGTGGCATACACTAGTGTGCACCACTGACGAGGTCCTGTAGGGGTGTAGCTTTCTGACTCCTCAGTAAACCAAACTGCATGTTGGTGTTCTGTTGGAACATTGTCAACTGGTGGTGCTTCCGCCACGGGGGATGGGGCAGCCAGTGGCCCAATTGCAGGCAGATTGTCTTATAAAGATGGCTCATGTTGAAAGGTGATAGCCTCTAACAAAAGCGCGTGTGGGGTTGAAATGGTTGGCCTGCCCATATGCAGGCGTTGTTGCAGATAGTGTTTCCATTTAAAATGGGTGGCGGCCTGTGCTACCCCTGTATGAACTCGATCTGATTCATCTGTAACCCAGCCGGCCAAGGGAATGGGCATTCAAACAGTCACAGGCGAGGGCCCCGTAATACGGTCAGTGTCTTGCAGTGCCCAAACTACTGCTAGAATCTGTTTTTCCAGGGGCGTATAACCGCCTTCTGCTCCTCACAATGTCCGCGACCAGAACACAATAGGCTCTTTGCGTTGCAGTGCCACCTGTTGCCACAGGCCCCAAGATGCAACATCTCCAACAGTAGTAACCTCTAATCAAAAGGTCGCTCTTTCTCAGGTGAAACCAAACGCGCATGCTCCACCACAGCTTCCTTACATAGATCAAAAGCTTGTTGGTGGCGAGGGCGCCACTGCCATGGTGCTGCTTTTCATACCAGTTCCTGCAAGGGTCTCATTAAGAATGCCAGGTGTGGGATAAAGGCCCACCAGAACCCTAACAAACCTAAAAAACTCTGTAACTGTGCCTTAGCTGCTGATGTGGGAAATGCTTGTACGATATGTTGCACTTTCAGAGGAATTCACCTTTTGGCACCTACCCAGAGCACACCAAGGTACACAACACTTCCTGTGGGCCCTTGGATTTTCTTTGGCTTCACCACCCATCCTTGCTCCTGTAGCACTGCCAATGTAATATCCAGCACTTCTTGAACTACCTTTTCATCTGGTCCTGACACCGTTATGTCGTTGATATAATGGTAGCATTAGACTCCATGAAGAAGGGCAATTCACTCTAAATCTGCCTGCACTAACAAATGGAAAATGGTTGGAGAATGCTTGTACCCCTGTGGCAACATGGTAAATTTATATTGCCATGCCTGCCAAGTAAAAGCAAATGGATTCTGACTGTCAGGGTGAATATCAATAGAAAAGAATGTGTTTGCCAGATCGATTACAGCGTGCCACAGCTGAGCAGCAGTGGTTATGCGCTCTACCAATGTTACTATATCTGGCACTATTGCTGTGAGTTCTGGGGTTACCCAGTTCAGAGCATGGTAATCGACTGTCATACGCCATGTTCCGTCTGTCTTCTTCACTGGCCAGATGGGACTATTAAACGGGCTCAATGCTGTTTGCGCAATGCCAGCTTGCTGTAAAGCAGCGATACTCTTTTGAATTTCTTCTTAACTCCCCAGAATGCGGTATTGATGCAATGACACAGGTTGGATCGGGATCGGCAAGTTCACCGGGTCCCACTTTGGATGACCCCGCAAAATCGTCTCTGCAGCTCAAAACACCCAAATATATCAGGGGTGCCCGAATGCAAAAAGTCTGTACTGTGTATCGACCTGACAGCCACACAGCACATCCATTCCCAATATATATTCACCAATTGGAGCCGCAAGCACTGTAGCTTTAAATAGGGGTGCTTTACCTAATGTCAATTTTACTGTTACAACTCGAGCCGCAGTCTCCATCCCTCCCAATCCTTGTACCAGGACTGTCCATCCCTGCAAGTCCTGAAAAGGTGAATGCAAAATAGTTACTTCCGCCCTTGTGTCCAACAAGGCCAGTACATGCTGCGTTCCTCCCCGTGGCCACTGAACTGTAATCAGAAGAAAGGGGTGTTGGTCCCCCTCGCTCATTGTCACCGCTCCCGCTGTGGAGGGCCTGCCTATAAGTCAATCCCATGCTGGCGGCAGGGACCATTTGACCAGGGCACTGGGCACTGCAGGAGTGGGTGACATCGCGGCATTTCTCGCAGCCCCCCTTGCCCTTTATGATCGGTGGTGCGCTACACTGCCCTGCTGACAATTGTAACCAATGTTTATATAACTCTGGAGTTGGTAATCCATTAATTTCTTCCCGGGGCACCCCTGCCCATATAAGTTCAGCCCATATTGTATTCCGCATCACTTTTCCCTTCTCCTGTCCAGCCTGGCCAGGTTCCCCTATCGTTCTCTTCCCTTTTGCTGCTCACACTGCTCTTGTACTCAATACAGAATCCAACTGCATCAGTGCCCCCACCAGTTCTCCCACCCGTTCATTGATGGCCATTACAATTGCCATTAATGGCACTTCTAATTTTGTGGGGGCCAACCTAAGGAATATTGTCTTAATCAGTTTTGTGACTTGGACATCATCAGGAGCCTTGGCACATCCCAACACTACCATGTGAGCCATCCTCAACTGCCATAGAGCATTTACACCCTTGGGGATTGTTTGCCATGGTTGAACAGTGGCTGCTAGCTCTCCAGTAGACAGATATACTGTATCAGCCACAGCCAGCAACCATCGATACAAAGAAGGAGCCTCAATGTCTTGACCACTGTTGTTCTGTATTCCCTGAATCTCCTGCAATGCATGCTGTATCTGCAAACTCCCATTTGCCATAGCTCATTGCGAAGGAGGAGCACAGTATTCCCTGTATTATCCCACACCCATATGAGCCATTCCAATAGTCCCTCCCCAGGAGTCTGTTTGAAAGTGTTAACAAGGTCTTGTAATTCTGCTGTTTTAAATGTCCGCCACACTTCGGGCTGCATCCTTCCGCCTTCCATGCGCATTTCACAGACGGGCCACATCTGACGATTGTTAGTACCTCGCATAGAATTACCTTCAGACCACCCTTCCGACGAGGAGGAACTCCAAATATTTTCATCCCAGGACTCTGGATCCCAAGCGGCTGTTGCTATACAGCCTGTACCTGTGACACAGAGACTGGCCCTTTTCTGACCTTCGCTCACTTTCTGTTTGCTACTCTGGCTGCTAACACAAGCATGTGTTAACTGCTGTGTCCATTCCGACTATACTTCATGCGTCCACCGAATCCCGACATTCTTGCTCCTTAACTGAGAGCATCCTACATAGATGTAAGATCTCATCCAGGGCATGGAGCACAATGAGGAACAACCACAATGCTTCACCCACCGCTTTCCTCTCCACCCCTGGCCGGTGGCCCAGGCGCAGCTGAGTTAACATCGCCTCAACTTGCTGTGGTGTTACTTCAGCTGCTTTTTGCAACTCCAGCCAGTCTGCCAGAGCTGACCAGCCTGCCACCATTCATGCAACTGAACCCCATTGCTCTGTCAGGTGCCATCCTGGTATGCACCACAGGGATAGCTCAAGCTTCCCTGCCTCTCCCGCTTTTGACCAAAGTGGCATCATACCTGATGGATCCTGCCAACTGCGCCAAGTGTTATGAGCGAAAAGCAGATGCGGATCCCTCAGGGACAAGGCACAACACTCAGCAAGTGAAAGTTTTATCTTTAATGAAAGCGTAGTGTTACCATGGTGGGAGCCCTGGCACATTGACACTAATCAAATGGGGACCTGACGCAGTGGAACCCTGCTCAGGACTGAAGCTCAAGGGAAAGCACCACAGGGGGGAATAATAAAACTTGCACTGATTAACATATGATACATATGCAATGTCCTGTTTTGCTCATTAGCAAACTCACTGATGTAATGCAGGTGCTGTTGTCCAAATTCTGAGATTCACAGCTGGCCTTCATGTTGGTACCCGTGCAAGGATATGTGCAGATGAGGGGGGAAGCAAACTATCCCAGGTTACTGTGACAATAAGATGTACTTGGGCCTCTACATACTTGGATGGGGAAGGCAAACTATCCTGGGTTACCATAACAAAGTCTTCTTGCACCCTACAATCTCTATACTCATCCTGAGTACCCTGGCCCTGCTTCTGCCTCTTGTACACTTCCTTTTTATGTCTGAGTTCAGTCAGGAGCTCCTTGCTCATCCATGCAGGCCTCCTGCCACCTTTCCTTGCTTTTCTACGTGTTGGAATGGAGCTTTCTTGAGTTTGGAGAATATGATCCTCGAATATAAACCAGCTCTCCTGGACCAATCTTCTCTCCAGGGCCATATCCCATGGGATTCTTCCAAGCAGATCTCTGAAGTGCTTGAAGTTTGGTTTTATTCCACTCTTTGTGATAGATGTGAATGCTGGGTTAATTTAGGCCTTTGAGACTGTTAGCTAGGCACTAAAGACAGATGCTGAAACTTTTTAAAGACTATTGAAACTGTCTGAACATAAATCTGTCTTGATGCTTTTATAGAAACCCATCAGTAGAAGAAGGATTAACTATTTTGTTTACTTGACTGATAATCACAAAACTAACAATATTTCACATGGAATTTATAAACTATTTAGACAAATGTAAAATCTTAGACTTCAATAAATGTTGAATTCACTATTGGTAACATAGTGTTTTGGGTTTGTGTGGCAGGGTTTTTGGTAGAGGGGGAGGGGCTGCAGGGGTGGCTCCTGTGAGAAGCTGCTAGAAGCTTCCCCAGCTCCAAGATGGAGCCTCTTGGCCAAGGCCGACCCAATCAGCGATGGTGGTAGCGCCTCTGGGATAACATATTTAAGAAGGGGAACCTGCAGTGGGAGAGGAGATTGGAATGTGAGAGAAACACCTATGCAGATACCAAGGTCAGTGAAGAAGGAGGGGGAGGAGGTGCGCCGGAGGAGGTGATGCCCCTGCAGCCCATGGTGAGACAGCAGGCTGTCCCCCTTGCAGCCCATGGAGGTGAACAGTGGAGCAGATGCCCACCTGCAGCCCGTGGAGGACCCCATGTCGGAGCAGTTGGATGCCCTCGAAGATGGCCGTGACTCCATGGGAAAGCCCACGCTAGAGCAGCCTGTGCCTGAAGATCGGCCCGCAGAAAGGACCCATACCAGAGAAGTTTGTGAAGGACTGCAGCCCACGGAAAGGACTCATGTTGGAGAAGTTTGTGAAGGACTGTCTCCTGTGGGAGGGACCCCACGGTGGAGCAGGGGACGAGTGTGAGGAGTCCTCCCCCTGAGGAGGAAGGAGCAGCAGAGACAATGTGTGGCGAGCTGACCCCAACCTCCACCCCCTGCCCCCCTGTGCCGCTGGGGGGTGGAGGTAGAGAGAACCGGGAGTGGAGTTGAGCTGGGAAGGAGGGAGGGGTGGGGGGAAGGTGTTTTAAGATTTGGTTTTACTTCCTAATATCCTTGTTTTGTTTTGATTTGTAGTAAATTAAATTGATTTTGTTTCTTCCCCAAGTTGAGCCTGTCTTTTGCCCGTGACCATAAGTGGGGAGTGATCCCTCCCAGTCCTTATCTCGACCCACGAGCTTTTCTTTATATTTTCTCCTCATCCCAACAGGGCCAGGGGCAGAGGAGTGAGCGAGCAGCTTCGTGGTGCTTTGTTACCGGCTGGGCTGAAACCACGACACAGAAATAACTTTCAGCAAACATAAACACAAGTCTGGGAGTGTATTCATAATTGTGTAAGTGAAATTAAGATTGCTTAACACTAAAGTTTTGGGGGTTATTTTTGGTATGCCTTTAGAATCATAGAATCATTTAGGTTGGAAAAGACCTTCAAGATCATCGAGTCCAACCATCAACCATGCTCACTAAACCATGTTCTGAAGTGCCTTGTCTACACGCTTTTTGAATACCTCCAGGAATGGCAACTCAACCACTTCCCTGGGCAGCCTGTTCCAATGCCTGACAACCCTTTCAGTAAAGAAATTTTTCCTATTATCCAACCTAAACCTCCCTTGCCGCAACTTGAGGCCATTTCCTCTTGTCCTATCTCCAGACACCTGACAGAAGAGACCAGCACCCACCTCACTACAACCTCCTTTCAGGTAGTTGTAGAGAGCTATAAGGTCTCCACTCAGCCTCCTTTTCTCCAGACTAAACAACCCCAGTTCCCTCAGCCACTCCTCATAAGACTTGTGCTCCAGGCCCCTCACCAGCTTCATTGCCCTTCTCTGGACACGTTCCAGAAGCTCAATGTCTTTCCTGTAGTGAGGGGCCCAAAACTGAACACAGTACTCAAGGTGCGGCCTCACCAGTGCCGAATACAGGGGAACAATCACTTCCCTGTTCCTGCTGGCCACACTATTTCTGATACAGGCCAGGATGCGATTGGCCTTCTTGGCCACCTGGGCACACTGCTGGCTCATATTCAGCCAGCTGTCAACCAGCATCCCCAGGTCTTTTTCTACTGGGCAGCTTTCCAGCCACTCTTCCCCAAGCCTGTAGCGCTGCATGGGGTTGCTGTGACCCAAGTGCAGGACCCGGCACTTACCCTTGTTGAACCTCATACAACTGGCCTCGGCCCATTGATCCAGCTTGTCCAGATCCCTCTGTAGAGCCTTCCTACCCTGAAGCAGATCAACCCTCCCTCCCAACTTGGTGTTGTCTGCAAACTTACTGAGGGTTCACTCGATCCCCTCATCCAGATCATTGATAAAGATATAAAAGAGAACTGGCCCCAAAACTGAGCCCTGGGGAACACCACTTGTGACCGGCCGCCAACTGGATTTAACTCCATTCACCACAACCCTCTGGGCTCGTCCATCCAGCCAGTTTTTCACCCAGTGAAGAGTACACTTGTCTAAGCCATGAGCTGCCAGCTTCTCAAGGAGTATGCCGTGAAAGACAGTGTCAAAGGCCTTACTAAGTCCAGGTAGATAACATCCACAGCCTTTCCCTCATCCACTAGGTGGGTCACCTGGTCATAGAAGGAGGTCAAGCATAGAAGGTTGGTCAAGCAGGACCTGCCTTTCATGAACCCATGCTGACTGGGCCTGATCCCCTGCTTGTCCTGCACTTGCCATGTGAGCGCACTCAAGATGAACTGTTCCATAATCTTCCCCGGTACCGAGGTCAAGCTGACAGGCCTGTAGTTCCCCGGATCCTCCCTCTGACCCTTCTTGTAAATGGGCATCACATTGGCAAGCCTCCAGTCGTCTGGGATCTCCCCCGTTGACCAGGGTTGCTGATAAATGATGGAGAGTGGCTTGGCAAGCTCCTCCACCAGCTCCCTCAGTACTCTCGGATGGATCCCTTCTGGTCCCATAGATTTGTGAGTGTCCAGATGGCATAGTAGGTCACTCACTATTTCCTTCTGGATTATGGGGGGTATATTCTGCTCTCCATCCTTGCCTTCCAGCTCAGGGGGCAGAGTACCCTGAGGATAACTGGTCTAACTATTAAAGTCTGAGGCAAAGAAGGTATTAAGTACCTCAGCCTTTTCCTCATCTCTGGTGGCAATGTTCCCCTCTGCATCCAATAAAGGATGTGTCAAAATATTTCCAACAGTAATAGCAAGTAATTCTTGTATTTGCTCTGTTTGCTTCTAATCTTTTAATTAGACATAATTCAAAAGCTTTTCCCCTACAACATTATACTTCTGAGTGTGTGTATGGTTACAGGAAAAATACATTTGTGGTGATTTTATAAAATCTGGTTTATTTTATATGATGTAAATGACTTGAACATTTGTTGGGTGGTAGGGCATAGAGAGCTGGTACTTTCTCATCAGAACAGACCTGTGGTTCAACTAACCCAGTACCCTGTCTGAGGTGATAGATGTTAACAGATGCCATACAGGAATGTGCAAGAAATCGTGTGTTAAACATCTACTCACATGGGGAGTTTCTTCCTAAGTATTGTAGGTTTGTATCTTGAATCATCAGTGTTTAACTTTCTTAAATATATTAGTGTGGTGGGTTGACCCTGGTCAACACCCACCCAACCTCTTGCTCAGTCCCCTCTCCCACAGGACAGGGAGAAAATAGAGGGATCAAGATAATAACAGTCTAATAAGGAAAGCCAAAGCTGTGTGCGCAAGCAAAGCAGAGGAATTAATTCGCTACTTCCCATCAGCAGGCAGATATCTAGCCACTTCCTGGGAAGCAGGGCCTCAGCACACATAAAGGTTGCTTGGGAAAACAAATGCCATAACCACGAATGTCCCCAATTCCTCCTCCTTTCCCTGAACATTTATTGCTGAGTATGATGTCATATGGTATGGAATATCCCTTTGGTCAGTTGGGGTCAGCTGTCTTGGCTATGTCCCCTCCCAACCTCTTGCCCACCCCCAGCCTACTCCCTGTGTATGTGTGTGTGAGGGGAGGAAGAGAGAAAGTCTTTACACTGTGCAAGCACCATTTAGCAATACCCAAAACACTGGTGTGTTATCAACACTGTTTTAGCTACAAATACAAAGCACAGCAACACGTAGGCTGCTATGAAGAAAGTTAACTCCCATCTCAGTAAAATTAGTTAGAATTAAAAATTAGTTAATGGGAGATGATCTAATTCAGTTTGTAATATGGACTTTCCTCTTATGTGATACAGAACAGATCTGAGAAATCCCTAAATAAATTTTTCTTAAGGATTTATTAATTGTTTGCTCTTCTTAATTTTAATTTCTCATTTAAGGTGGTAATTTGAGTCCTCTCATTTCTTCTTTATGTATCTCAGGAGTTGTACTGGGTTCACGTGGCAAGGTTTTGGTAGCAGGGGGGCTACAGGGGTGGCCTCTGTGAGAAGAGATCAGGAACTGCCCCCATGTCAGACAGAGACAGTTTCAGATGGCTCCAAGGCAGACCCACCATTGGCCAAAGCTGAGCCAGTCAGTGAAGCTGGTGGCGCCTCTGTGATAACATATTTAAGAAAGGGTAAAAAAAACGCTGCACAGCAGCTTTGAGAGAGAGGAGTGAGAGAAACAACCCTGCAGACACCAAGGTCAGTGAAGAAGGAGGGGGAGGAGGTGCTCCAGGCACCAAAGCAGAGATTCCCCTGCAGCCTGTGGTGAAGACCATGGTGATGCAGGTTGTTCCCCTTCAGCCCATGGAGGTCCACGGTGGAGCAGATATCCACCCTGTAGCCCATGGAGGACTCCACGCTGGAGCAGGCTCCTGGCAGGAACTGTGCCCTGTGGGGGACCCACGCTGGACCAGAGGAAGAGCTTGAGTAGGAAGGAGCAGCAGAGATGAAGCGTTATGAACCGACCGCAGCCACCTTTCTCCATCCCCCTGTGCTGCTCAGGACAGATGGGAGGAGGTAGACCTGGGAAAAAGGGGGGATGGGAGAAAGGTGGTTTTAGTTTTTTTCTTATTTCTCACTATCCTACTCTGTTATTAATTGGCAATAAATTAAATTAATTTCCCCAAGTCGAGTCTGTTTTGCCCATGATGATAATTGCTGAGTGATCTCCCTGTCCTTATCTTGACCCATGAGCTTTTTCATCGTATTTTCTCCCCCTGTCCTGTTGAGGAGGTGGAGTAAGATAGCGGCTCCGTGGGCACCTGATGGCTAGCCAAGGTTAACCCACCACAGTAGTTTGTGGGTTTTTAAATAATTATTTTCTCTTTTTCCCTCTAAAAAAACCATCTCAACTCAAATGGGAATTGCCTCATGGTTGGCTCAGAACTTCCTATTTCAGATGTTACTTTAAAGAGAAAGGATAATGATAATTTAAGAGTATTTTATATGATAAATCAATGTTCACTTTGCAGATTAAAAAA
This sequence comes from Harpia harpyja, assembly GCF_026419915.1. Lineage (NCBI taxonomy): Eukaryota > Metazoa > Chordata > Aves > Accipitriformes > Accipitridae > Harpia > Harpia harpyja. Next base: position 9,351,432 of record NC_068968.1, read on the forward strand.
AGCATGTTGGGAAGCACATCAGTTTGTCTCCAAGGTCTAGGTCAGTCAGTATCTCTAGTCTAATCAAACTGACATCTTCATAATGTACTATTTTGCTGCTAGCTTCTTCTTGTCTTTCTAAATAATTACAAGTATATCTGGCATTCCTTCTTCTAATATAGCATTTTAAGGCATTTCACTATTATGGCTTAGCTGTCTTTAAAAATGCTGATGTATCCCAATTCTTTGACCCTTCTGTGAGCAAAGGACAATGTGTAGCTTGAGTTGTGTATGGCTCAAGCCCACAAGATGCAGGCTAAACTGAAATCTGATGCTGAGAACTTATGAACCTTCAAAATTTCATTGCCTGCCAGAGATTCATTTTGTGCTGGAACTTGTATGTCAGGACCTCTGCATGTGTAGTGAATCTGTTCTCTTGTTTTAACAGCTGCATGTTGGCAGTATGGGTCAGGCCTTCTGGAGAAACCTCTTATTGTGCCTTGCATCTTGTTTTGAAGTTGAAGTGACTAATACCCTGGAAAAAGTTGCCTCTGTACCTCTACTTCCTGCTAATAGATTCCAGTGTGTTCTTTAAACAACTACTGAGTTTTCTGGTGTGCTTCTTGCAAGTTCTATAAAACTGTCACCAGGTTTATTTGCTGCTTAGGTATAATCAGGGAAGTCTACTAGATGTATATTTTTCCTTTACCAAAAAAATCTGATTTTTATTTCCCATTCATTAAATGGATGTTTGTCTAGATGTGTGTATTATCTTTGCTATCCTCTGTTTCTCTGATAAAAAATGGCTTTAATTAGGCTACCTATTTTGTAGCTTTTTTTTTTTCTTTATTCTATAGTTATTTCGCATCTTATTTTGTCTTACCTGAGCTCTTACTGGTTGGTGCCTTGTTTGGCATTGCTTGACTACATTATAGTGGGGGAAAAAAATATCCAATGTTCTCCAGAGGAGAAATTATTTCTTTATTTCAGTTTTTACCATAATACCTTTAGCTTCTCATCCTGGTTAATGCTTGGATTCACTCCTTGGTAATCTATGTACACCCACAGTTTTGGCTGAATTCCTACCTAGTCAAATAACTAGAGTTATATTTAATTTTTGTGCCTGGGTGTTTGCCATTTTAGGTGTACTTTTAGCCTTCCTAACTATTTTTACCTGTTAAAAATTATGCTTTCCATTGCCTTCAGAAGGGTTCACTTCCTATTTGGCTAGTGGTTCAAACAACAGTTTAAGCCATCTCCTAAATATTTCTGAAGAATGGCCATAAATAGCTGTTCTCCTGTGCTATAGAAATGTGTGTAGTTCATACAGTTTTTTAAATCGGAGATGTCATTTGCTATTTGAAACTGCTAAATATGTGGCTGCTCTTCAGTTGCATGGAAACTTAGCTATAAAATAAGGTTTAGAAAAGAAGTAATCGAGTTCCCTGGTATAGGTTCTGATCTATCTGGATATACTGTGCAAACAAATCATGTTTTCATTCTTTGACAGCTAGTTACTAGGTTAATGAAATCTCAAACACCATAAAACAAATTTGGGGTTTGTATCTTTTACTACTTATCCCTAAGACCTAAAAGTCTTCAGTTACTCTTATATATCATACAGTGTAGATTTTACAGTGCTTGAGAGAAAATGCACTTCAGTAGTTTATAATGGAATGTAATTACCTTTTTCAATGATGATATCTTTCACATTAGTTTTTGAAAGTTTAGCTTCTGATAGTTCTTTATGCTTAGTTTACCACTTAGTCTATTTGCCTTAATCCTTTTCTATGTTTAACAAACGTAGGGTTCAGGCTACCATCTTGTCATATTCCTGTCTGAAGCTTTGCATACTGTGAAAAATCTTCCACTATTCAAATTCTGAAATGTATTCCAAAACAAACTCAGTTAAAACAAGTATTTGTGAGCCATGCCTACTCAGTCAGTCTACTGGAGAGCAAGGTTATCCTGGTAACAGAGTGTAATCTGGTAATCTGCAGTGTGGGAAACAAATGTAACAGATTGTAAACCAGTGTAATCTCCTGTTTTAATTAAATCTAATGCTACCAGTGCAATTTTTATTTCAATATATATGTATAAGCAGGCAGTTTCTTTATCATATTTAAAACTACCCACATAAGGGTTTTTTTGGGGGATCAGAATGTATCTGCTTCCTGGGTAATTTATCCTCTCTTGTATTTTAAACAAAAGGAATGAAAAATGTTGCATATATTCTGAGGATAAACAGGGTATAAATGTAACTATTCAATTGCAATTAGGGGAAGGGAAAGTTTAGGAAGCTTGAATCTTAATCCTTGGCTGTATATTTATGAGAATTATATGTTTGAGAGTTAAAGGTTACTTAGTTTCCTAGCACAGTTTGAAGTGACTTTTTAATTTTTTTTAAATTTTTGTTACTCTTCTTTTTGAGATTCCATAGGCAGAAAGATAATATATATTTAAAAGGTAGCAGTATATTCGTTATTTAAAGCATGCATTTTGTAGTCTGTTTCTGGTTACTCTACCAGTGATGAGCAATGTTGCAAAAAAAAAAAAAAAAAAAGCTATTTAATTTTTAAATTCTGAATGCCTTCCTTTTAATGGTGATTGTAGCATCCTTTAATTTGGGAAGGGGGGAGAAGCTCTGTATTTCACATTCCTTAGTACAACAGGGTGTAGCTATACTGATGGGACAGTTCTTTATGCTTAGTTTACCACTAATTTGATTTTTAACATTTAAGAAAACTGGTTTATTTTACTTTTCAGCTCCCTTTTTCAGATATGGATTCAAAATCATGCTCTAACCATAAGAGATGTGAGGCTGACACTTAGTGTGGTTAACCCAAATTTGTCAAATCAGACCTATTGTTAAAGAATTTTCAAACGTGGGTTTCTCTAGGTTTGCTTTATTAACAACTCAGAGCTGGGCCACCGCCGCAGTGAATGGCAACCTTCCAAAAATTTCTCAATCTTATATACCTTTTTACCACCCATTGTCCCAGTCCAAAGTCTTTGTAATTTTCCAGTCGATCTCTGTTCCCATGTCGTTATCATTCATCAATTTATCTCATCAATTCCCGTGTCCCGGTTCTTCTGAAGTTAGTGGTCGTAGGCAGAAGGTCTTGGGTCACCACAATCACTTATCTTCTTATGCAGCAAAGATTACCTTTGAATTTCTGAAAATCACTCAGGCTATTCTATTAATTTATCTTGTTCTAAAGTTAATCACTTACTCCCATGTCTTAGGTCTAAGATGTATGATCCTTCTTCTGTTGATTCAGCTTGACTGGGTTTCAAGCCAGCCATGGAGGGGGAGACACATAGGCTTAATAAGCAGCTTATGCATATTGTTTTATAAGCACCTGCATTCTATTAATCATATCTAAAACAATTTCTAATCATTAGTTATATGTCTAATATGAATAGTCTTAAAACCAATAAGGCTTAAGGCCTAGTTCCTGAATAGTCTTAGAAACAATAAGGCTTAAGGCCTAGTTCCTTTTACACCTATTCCTTTTGATTTTGCACTTTGCCAATTACAGGAGGATCATCTCTCTTCACTTTCAGATGTCTTAATTACTAGCTTGACTGAAATTACTTGGATGAGTAAAATAGGATTTGGTCTTAAATCTGCATCCCTTGGTATATTGGATGTAAGTGGCAAGGGGGTGCAGGCTGCAGGGGTGTGGCCTCTGGGAAGAGGTCAGGGACTGCCCAGTGCTGGACATAGCTTGGCAATGGACCCACCACAGGCCAAAGCTGAGGCCATCAGCAAAGTTTGTGGCACCTCTGTGAAAACATATTTAAGAAAGGGCAGAAAACACTGGACAGAGAGAGGAGGAGGAGGGAACAAAAAGTGTGAGAAACAACAGAGGCAACATCAAGGTCAGAGAAAGGAGGAGGAGGAGGTGCTCCATGGTGCTGGAGCAGATATTCCCTGCAGCCTGTGGAGGATCCATGCCAGAGTAGATGGATATTCCTAAAGAAACTGCTGCCCTTGGAGAACCCACAACAGACCAGAGGAAAAGCGTGAGAAGGAAGAAGCAGCAGAGAGAAACCACTATGTACTCACTGTAACCCCTCACACCCATCCCCCCTGTGCAGCTTGGGGGTGTGTGTGGAGGAGTCTGGAGTGAAGCTGGGCATGGGAAAGGGGGGGAGGAAAGGTGTTTGTTTAATGTTTGTCTTTTTGTTTCCCACTACCCAACTTAGTAATTACATTTTTATTTTAGTTGGCAATAAATTAATTAATTAATTTTCATCAAGTCTGCTTTGCCTGTGACCATAATTGGTAAGCAATCTCCCTGTTTTTATCTCGAACCACAAGCTTTCTCGTTCCTGTTCTTCCTACTTTCTCTCCCTGTTCTGCTGAGTAGGGGGAGTGAGCAAGCAGCTGGGTGGGAGTTTGGCAGTTAATCAAGGCTAACCCACCACACTTGGTCAGTGTTAATAATGTACTAGGACTCTTCCACTCTGAAACCTTGACATGTAAAATAGTGTAGATTTCAATTATTTCACCATTCATTTTTATCATCTTTTAAAAGTTTAGTACTCACTCAAAATATATGCATAAGTATACAAGAGCCTGAAGCTATCTACATAAGCATATCTTTAAGGTGAATTATAGTTACTCATTTATTCCAAAACTACTTTTACCTCATCAGTACATCTGAGTTGCTATGTAATGTGTGGGTGATTTATTTTTTTTTTTTACAGATACCAAAGATGATGACTAGAAAGATTAAGCTTTGGGACATTAATGTCCATATAACCTGTCATTTATGCAACGGATACCTGATTGATGCCACCACTGTAACAGAATGCTTACATACTTGTAAGTAGGAATATAATGCTGTGAGTAAGCTAAAATTGGTTTTTTACTTGATGTGCTAGATGTTTTAACAGTTTTAGTTGAAGTTTTACTGTGTATCAGCCAGAATAATGTAAGCTTTTCTATGCACTTATAATTTTTCAACAAAAATATATTGTTTTGTGAGGCAAATAAGGAGAACAAACTTGAAACCATATATAGTAAATGGTAATGTATATGTTTAGGAATGTAGTTTTTCTGCTGAATACTAGAAGAAATGTGGCATGCTTTATAGAGATGATATGATGTTTCAGATTTGCCAGAGATAATTTTTTCCACTACATTTGATTTCTAGATGCTGTTCATCAGCTTTAATGTATTTGCTTTTCTTGTTTTTCTTCCCATTCCTTTTTTAGCTCATTCTTGAGTCCCTTCTCCATGTGCTCCAAATCTCAAGTTCCTTGGTGTTCTGTTTGGAGTAAAGCATTTAGAACCCTAATCTAGGCTTTTGCTTTGTTTTGTCCCAAATTCTGTAATGCTGCCATTAACTATTAAAATTAGTCTTGCTAGAGGGTCACTTTTTCATTGTTCTAAAATGTATGTATTTATTTATTTACTTATTTGCAACCCTGAAACATGCACTGCAAGCAGGTGTGCTCAGTTCACATAGGCCATACCATTTCTCAGGAATGCATTTTTAGAGCAAACCTATAGGGTATCTTCTGGAATATCCCTTATTATAAATTTATGTTTTCAGAAAGTTTTGTTGCTTTTGGTTTCATCCTTAGACTTATGGTATTAATTCTGAGGGGAGACATAGCCTCATATTGTGGGTGGAAGGGTGGGGAGCAGCTTTTTAAAGAACAGCTATAGCAAAAGTGAGTTTTCCCACTGTTTCTTCATTTGTACCTTTTTAGTTTGTTTGTGACAAACTGAGTTGACCTGTGCTGAGTTTAGTTTAGGAGGGGTTGGTATCTCCTTATTCAAAACTGGAGGATCTACTGATTGCAAGTGAGAAGTTAGTGGTTTTAGAAGATGGGTTTGGTTCTTCTGTTTACTTGGTTCAAAGAGGTTATGGCCTCATCCTTGCAACTGGATCTGCTAGTATATACCACTGGAGCAGACTGTTATGCAAGATCTGGGCTTAGTGGGCAAAATTACTAGGATTGGTCCAATAATAACCTCTACCAGCAACAGTAATTTCATCTTAAATATGTAAATACAGTATATAAGCAAAGCAAATGTAATGACTTTTTTGGCTTTAACTGGTGTTTATTCAAACGTACCGTCATGTCTGAGAGGTAGATGGCACTACAGCTACAGTTCTCTTGCCTTATACCATAAGGGCTGTTGTAAGGTTGCCTAAGATTAAAGGAATCACCATTTAAGGAAAAGATGTTTAACCTTTTTTAATAATAAAAAAATATATATAATTTAGGTAACTTGAGCTTTTTTAATTTCTGAAGTTTGAGCTGGAGTTCATTTAGAACTTCAGGTCAGGAAAACACTTAATACTGTAATGTATTATTAGTGGTGAAAAAACAGTAGTACTGGTTAAAATAAGGGAATTGTTTTTCTTTGAATCAAATATATGGTTGTGTATAGACTTAGAAACAGTTCCAAAAGCATGCTGCTCTGTAGTATCCATTTTAACAGTTTTTCTCTGTATACTAAAGACCTTTCCTCATTTAATTTTCTGACTGAAGTCTAATTGTAGTGTATTTTGTGAAAATGAAAACATAAATTGCATTTGAATAAAATGATTCAAAGCACCTGACTTGAGGAAAAAGAAATTACTCTTTTGCCAAAGGTTTATTATCATAACACATTTTTCTTCTATATGCATCCATGATAAACAGCAAATTGGCTAGGTATCTTAATGGCATGCAGTGTCCGTAAAATCCTTTGTGAAAGCTGAACAGTACAAGTAAATATGCTACGGACCTATTTGAAATGCTATTCTAGTAACTTTGGAAAATGGGACCGTGTTCCAAATTTAAGCGTGTTTTGTTAGGAAGACTCCAATTAGATATAATTTTCTTACCATAGCTACAATGCATCACTTCTCTGAATTGAGAGCAGTCATGAAAAATGTTCTCTTCTCCAGGCTGAACAACCCCAACTCTCTCCGCCTTTCTTCAGAGGAGAGGTGTTCCAGCCCTCTGATCATTTTCATTGCCCTCCTCTGGACCTGCTCTAACAGGTCCATGTCTTTCTTGTGCTGGGGACCCCAGAGCTAGACGCAATACTCCAGGTGGGGTCTCGTGAGAGGAGAGTAGAGAGCGAGAATGATCTCCCTCGGCCTGCTGGCCACGCTTCTTTTGATGCAGCCCAGGATACAATTAGCTTTCTGGGCTGAAAGCGTGCATTGCCAGCTCATGTCCAGTTTTTCATCCACCAGTATATCCCCAAGTCCTTCTCTGCAGGGCTGCCCTCAATCCATTTGGCCTCCAGTCTGTACTGATATTGGGGATTGCCCTGACATAGGTGCAGGACCCTGCACTTGGCCTTGTTGAACTTCATGAGGTTCACACGGTCCCACTCCTCAAGCCTGTCAAGGTTCCTCTGGATGGCATCCCTTCCCTCTAGGGAATCAAACGCACCACTCAGCTTGGTGTTTGTCACGGGGGGAATTTAAAAATGAGAGAGTGGTTCGGATCGCTTAAAGAATCACCTCCAATTGTATTAGCAATAGGAAAATGATTTAATAGATATTTGCATAAAAGTGCGACTTCACAGAAATTGCTGGCAAAGTTCACTCTATTACTTAGTACATAGATGAAATGCACACAGGAAAATTAAATCAGAATCAAACTAAACTTATGTATATAGGGACCAAAAACATAATAGGGTAAAAGGAAATGTGGGAAAGGGTAAGGGAGACCCTCCCGTTGAGTCACAAGGTTCAGAGAAGACCCCCTTGCTTTCTAAACTCCTGTCGGTGTTACGGATGCACGACTAACCAAATCCAACAGGTGTTAAAACTCAGATTTATTCTTCAGCAAAAGGTAGTTAGAAGTCCGGTAACATTTTATAAAACCACAGGCTCAGTGATGTAAAGAGAATTAATACTACATGGCTGATTTAAGAATCCCCAAGATTTAAAGTGATGGCTCAAAATGCGCATATCACTCACCTAAAAGCTGAGGGCTCTCTCCCTCGAGGAGTTACCTCGGGCGGTGCCCCGACCCGAGGGGGAGTCCCCGACTGCAGACCCGCTCCTCCGAGGAGGACTGCCAACATGTCCTCCGGCGGGATCCCGTTTATACCCCTGTCGAATCTGACCTGTGGTCATTTAATTCTATTGGCTAGGAGGGTCACCTCGGTGTACCTGGCGCATCTCGATTGGCCAGTTCAAATTTCAACCTGCAGCCTCCAGGGTTTCCTTCCCCTTCTCCCTTCCTGGAGAAGTTTCGTTTCCTGCTGGCAGGATGGGGGGGGTGGGATGTACTGCCACAGTCAGAGTCTAGGTGCGGCTGGATCGACTCCTAGTCCCAGACTTGGGCAACGGTTTATATCTAAAGGGATTATGAGTATAATAGCAGCCTAAAATTCATTCACAGTTGAATAAAAATCATGACAGTAATTTAAGTATAAATTTGAAAGTATTAACTTATAATATACTTGCTATAACATACTTAATAACTTATAAAATACTTGCTATAACTTACTATAGACTATTCAAGTTAGTACACATGCGTGCATAAAGACAGTAAGAGACATACATAAGACCTTTGGGACCATGCACTACTAAATTATACTGGAAACATTGTCTTGGGCCTTAATGGTATTAGTTTTGCAAATTAATCCCTGGTCTTCCCATATAACGCATACATCCATATCGATAGTTTGCCATTTGTTTCCATTTTGTTGGGCCCATACTCTATGTTCCATGGGATAGAGTATAGTTCCATGGTGATTTAATTCCAGCGCAATGATTGGGCATATGGTGTGTATACCAAAGCATTACGTATTGTCAGAACAAAAGCTGTGGCTTTACTGTCAGTATGGTCATAAGTGAAATTGATTAGATGCCACCAAGACTGGAATTCTCTTTCAAATTTAGTTGCATTATCCCAAATTACCTTTCCAATCTCAGTGGGTAAGGTGCCCTCATCATCTTCCCTTATAATTGCTGCCACAGTTGATTGTATCCACAATTGGGCTTGGATACAACTAAGAGCTAGAGAAACATTATTTTGGGTAGTGCCTAATGCATCGGTAATTAGCTGGTGGTCTTTTTCATTATTTCTTTCCCACTTAGGTAATATATCAGCCAAAAGCCATTGACTAGTTCTTAATGCCGTCAAAGAAGATCGTAATGGGTGTTCTAGATTTTGTAAATTGCTGGTTGCCAAGTGTATTTTGTTTGCTAACACTTCAGCGTCTATGCTGTTTAATACTCCTAGTCCTGTTCCCAGGATGCCTGTTACATCTCTCCTTGATCGTTTTGGAGAGGTGAGAATCTGTCCACGTAACCATGCTAACCATCCTGTATAGGATATATTCAGGAATGGTGAGCAGGTAGGTTTAATTGCAGAGATATCAGCCTGCACTGATAGTTCCACTCGTTTGAGAGACCATGATGGGTTAAATAACACTCTTTCTTTGTTGTCCTATGTTTTTAATAATGTAGGGTCTAGTATTATGAATGTGAGGAGATAGTTTGATGGGGGGCTGAGTTGGTAAATTCAGTTGTTCGATTTCAATCCTGAATTGAAGGCTTAGGTCAGAATGAGTTGAAGTCTGTCCACAAACACATTATGTGTGCTGTATGAGATATAGTAAAAATATACCAACATTCATGTTTAAAAAGACAGGTATGTATGTTGTGTCTTCCCTCGGTGTAGTTTACAATGATGTATAAAGTTGATGTCATACATCTAGTGTGATCTTCAATTTGGCATCCTATTGAAATGGTATCTCCCTTAGTTCCTTTCAAAGACGGAATTTGTCGATTTTCATTTTTGTCTTTAATCATCCATTCATGCCTGCAAAAGGTGATGTTATTGTGTAGTGTTGTCACAGATAAATTTAGATTGGGCGTAGGTGTGTCAAAAAGTATGTATGCATCAGTCCACGGCCACCCCGTCGTACACGAGGTCCATAAGTCGCATTCGCTAATCATAAAATCAAATAATAATTCCACACCATGTTTACCCCAGAAGCAAAGTGTGAGTACAGGTTGTGTGAAAGTGAAATTGTACCAGCAGTCTGGTTCTGAGATCTTATGGCAAGATTTCTCATTGTTTTTTGGTTTAGAAAAATTAGTGTAGTATATTTTGATTTCTGTGTGTTTTTCATGGGTAGACCCATTGATTGCCCGAAACCCTATTTTTATTTCGTCTCCTGGTAAAGGCCTGAAGTGATAGTATTTGTTGAATGTTGTTACTATTGTGAGATATCCTAAGTCCTTTTATGTCTAATGTCTCCCATTTCCATGTATCTTTTAGATATGCCTCATCTCCAAGTATCACCAAGGTAGCAAGGTTCAGGTTTGCCTTATTTTCTGGTGTCATTCCAATGTTTCCAGTATAATTTAGTAGTGCATGGTCCCAAAGGTCTTGTGTCTGGACCAAAGGAATTGTACTTATCGCAATTAAGAGAAAAACTGAGATTAATCTGGGGATAAACCGCCATAGTCATTGTTGCCATCGATACAGATCCATTTTCTCCTGAAAAAGAAAAGAAAAAAAAGTTTTGGTGGGGAAGGCCGAACGGGTTACCCCTTTATGATGTAGGATAAATCCACCTAGCACTGATTCTATCTTTTGCACCACTGTTATCAGTAGCTTCCCAAGCAAGTGGGCCACAAGGTTTAGTTAGTCATAGGTACAATTCCAATCTGTGGCAGATTCACCATAACAGGTTGTCCAGGTTGCAATGTTGTAGGACATTTTCTTTCATCAGAAGGGGGAGCATTGGATTCAGATGTTGCAAAGAATGCTCTGCTCACAGGGCTCCCAGTGGGCCCATACCGATTATTTAATTGATGAAGTACTTTGGAACGTCAAGTGTCCCACTTGGCCTCATGTGGCTTAAGGCTCTTTTTCAGCAGGCCATTGGCTCTTTCTACTATCCCATTTGATTGAGGATAATAGGGGGTGTGAAATACCCATTGAATTCCTTCCTGTTTTGCCCACTCTTGCACCTCTTTACATGAAAAGTGTGAGCCATTATCACTCTGGATTACATCTGGAGTAGGTACATCTGAGAACCAACATGGTAGCCCACGTACTGTATTTCGTCCATCTGCTCTCTGGCGTTTAGTTGCTGTAAGCAAGCCAGAGACTACTTCCACTCCTGTGAGGATATATTGATATCCTGCAGAAGGTCTGAATGGCCTGATATAATCAATTTGCCATGCAGACCACAAAGCTTTCCTTTCATTGATGTGTAGAGGTGGTGCTTTAGCAGTGTGATCTGCTTGCAATTTCAATTTACATTGGGGACATTCTGTAAGAATGGTTTCACATGTTTTCCTGTTTAGGGGCCAACCTCAACTTTGGGCTGTGAAATAAAGTGCTTCTTGACCTGTCCCCCCTAATTTTTGATGTAGCCATTCCCCTAATCGTTACCATTCTGAATCTATTGTATTCTTTAATTTTATTTTTCTAGTTCTGACTAATTCATCTACTTGTTGGTTCCAGTTTGTGGCTGGTTTATTGTCTTTGGCGTGAGCTTTCACCCATCCCATCGTGAATGGTGTTTTCCTGTCTATGTTTAGTAATAGTTGCCAATCCTCGGTTCTCCAAACTGGGGACCCATTTACTTCCCAATTAAGGGCTTCCCATTGGCAAAGCCATTGTTTGGCTCCAGCCCACACGGCATAGGAGTCGACATAGCTAACCTTTGCTCCATTCTGGGCTGCTAAAACAACTGCCCTTAGTTCTCCTACTTGTACACTACCTTCACCTTCTTCAGTTACTTGTCAGTCGGTGTTAATTTCTAATGCAGCAGCCTTATAATGCCATTTATCATTTATTCTTTTTGCTGAGGCATTGGTGAGCCAAATGCCTTCAGTAGGTGTTTCCTCAGTGAAGGGGGGGTGCATCTAGAATTGGTGAAGGTTTAAATGGCTGTTTTAGTGCTTGCGGGTTGTTGTTTATAGGCATTTGTAATTTGGAAATCTTCGTATGTCCTTCAGTCAATTGCATTTCATCTGCTACTCCCACCAGGTAGGCATACCATTTCCTGATGGTGGGTTTCTGTGCAATTGCTTCTGGGGGAGCAGTTCCTTTCAGGATTGTATCTAGCAGATTAAATGGTCCTCTAGTCTGAACAGGTTGTCCCTGATGTATTTTCTCAACTTGTTTGATTGCTTGGGTTAGAGACAAAAGTCTCTTTTCCCACTCGGAGTCCCTCTGTTCTGTTTCTTTAAATGCAGTTGAGCTGAATAATAAAGGTCTCTTTGGTCCATCAAGATCAGTTTGAAATAGACTGCAATAAGTACCATGTTCTGCAAAACCCCATTCCACTATAATAGGATCATGGGGGTGAATTGGTCCCAGTGACTGATATGTTTTTAATTCCTGTATTAAGGTTTTAACTGTCTCTTTGTGTTCCGAGTTCCATTGCCATGATTTTCCTTTCCATAAAAGTGAGTAAAGCGGGCGAGCAATGATAGAAAATCCAGGTACATGTTTTCTCCTGTACCCCAAAGTACCCATGAGTTGTTGTTGTTCTTTCCTAGATTGCGGTATTTGTAACTGTTCTGTTTTACTTAGGGTGTCCGGTGGAATTGCTGCACTACCTGCAATCCACCAAGTACCTAAAAATTTTACCTCTCTGCCAGGTCCTTGACATTTCTCAGGAGGGATCTCAACCTCTGCTCTGTGTAGTGCCTGTCGCACTGCTGCTGCTGCTTCCCCCGCTGTCTCAGGGGAAGTACCCCCAATCAGGATATCTCTATATATTGGTATAGTTTCACATCTTGGGGAATGAGACTGTTTGTAAAAGTTCAGCAAGCGCAGCATGAGCAATTGTGGGAGAATGTTTATACCCCTGGGGGAGTCTGTTAAAAGTGTATTGTACACCTTCCCAGGTGAAAGCAAATTTCTCTTTGTCTTTTTCTTGCAAGGGGACCAGGAAGAACATGTCTTTCACATCTAATGTTGCCATCCACGGGTATGCAGCTGCTTGCAAAGTAGCTGTTAAGTTTGCAATGTTTGGTACAGCAGCTGTTAACGGGGCTGTATTGGCATTCAAGTGCCAATAATCAATTGTTAAGCGCCACCTCCCATCCGGTTTAGGGACTGGCCAGACAGGTGAATTATATGGGGAATGAGTTCTAGAGATAATTTGTCTTTTCTCTAAATCTGTGATTACTTCTGAAATTCCGTTTCGTGCTGCAGCAGAAATCGGGTATTGTGGCACATTAGTGATCTTTGAATCAGGAAGTGCAGGGGCTGTGCAGAGTACACGCACTGTAGCCTCCTGCTTTTTGTCAGGGTTGGGGTTTGAACCAAATGACAACACACTACCATCCGGCAGGTGCCAGGTTGGGCCGTTCAAAACATCTAAGCCTAAAATATTTTCATTGTGATTCTTGATAGCAAAGCGTGTAGATAACATATGCTTCTCGCCCGGGAGCCATAAATTTACTTTTGCAGTTTGGCACAGAACACTGGCTCTGTTTACTGCAGTGATTTTAACTCTTTGCTGTCCAGGTCGTACACCCACCTTCTCAGCATCATGTTGTGTTAAGATTGAAATTTGTGCTCCTGTATCTATTAGGAATTTTACTAATTGCTGTTTAGGACCAACTGGGATCAAAATGTATGGGCCATTGTTATCCATCCATTGATAAGATTGTACTTGCCGGACCGACAAACCCAATCGTCGTCTGGGCGTTACTAGTTTTTTGTTTCCGAACCTTTGGGAGAAAAAGGGTTATTACTCCCTCACGGAGGAGGAGTAGGTGTCTGAGTATTTGGAATATTTCCTTTCCGAGTGTCATCAATATTTTTTTGAAGTGGCACGCTGTCCTTGAATTACAATTCTAGGGATACCTAGTGACAATGCTTGGTTGTATAATTCTCTCTACTTCTGAGTTTTGGATTGGTGATCAGTGGGTTCCTGTACTGGGGGGTTATCTCGGGTTGATTGTTTAAGTTGCCTAACATTACGACTTGTCTTTTTGGTTTCATCTGATAGATCATCCCATTTCTTGCCCATGATTTATGATGTCATGCATTAATGTAGCCCAGGTAGGGAGATTTCTTTGCACTAGGGCCTCTTCCTCATCATCAGTGGCTTCTCTTATGGCCAAAAGGGCATTAAAGTCTGTGTGTCTCCTAATTTCATCTCTTTTTGCAATGAGGTAGGGTTTAAGCATAGCAGGGGCTCCCTTGATTAAAGGCTTTAGCACGTCAGGATCCACAATTGCTGATATGGGAACATTAAGAGGGCTGCGTTCATGCATGGCCTGGATACAGGCAGCTTTTGTAATAGCTGTAGAGAGCTCATTCAAGGATTTGATGGGTATTAATAGAGGCTCTCCTCTCTCTAAAACATCTATTCCACCAGCCCAGTATGCCACTCTACTTGTTATCGAGTGGGGATTGTCTGGGGGTTCAGGTCCAGCATTTAAAAAGACACCAGGGCCCCAAAATCCATTGGCTTCATCTCCATTGAGTAAGATTCTATGTCCCCCAGTTAGACACACTCGCCATAGGTATTCAGTTTCAGTTTCGCCTGGTTTACGGCCGTAGCATTCTTGTAAATTGGCCATTTGAATTGGATCGAATGGGGTTGTTTTTCGGGTACAGTCCCCTGCTCCACCCCGAGGTCCAGTGGTTTCCTCTGTTTTTATGATGGGCCTGGCCTCATATTCAGGGGGGTTTAAAGGTAATGGAGGATATAGAGGATTATCTTGTTTCACATAGTCATTATCAGGGTCGCCCCATATGTTTCCATCCCATTCTTCAGGGGATACAATTAGTTTTCTAATTTGCGCAATGTCAGGGGGGTGGGGAGCTTGCATAAGCATCATTTCGACCCTTTCTTCCAACTTTTGTTTTTTCTCTTTTTCTTCCTTTAACTGTTTCTGCAGCTGCTCAGTTTTCAAGGACAGTAGTAATTCAGTTGTTTTTCTGCCTTCCATTTCTTCCTTTAGGTCTTTTTCTCTTTTAATCCTAAACTGATAGGCTGCTTCTAAGCAGGTGCTTAACATTTTGCAAATGATTCCCTTTCCTTTTCCATCCTTTATATGGCCTCTGGCTGACTTTAGTTGTTCTTCCACGGATGTCCAATTATGCCAGTTATCACAAGCCCATTCAACAGAAAATTTGGGACGGACTAATTCCATGTTTTTGTAAGTAATCAGTGATAGGGTTTTATTTTAAAAATAAATAGAAATCAGTGGCAGGGTTTCTCACAACAGGAATTGGCATAAGACTACTTCTGTAAACCACGTAACCCAGGGTAACCATATACATCAATTCAGGGAATAAGGAGATCCATCCCGTTGAGTCACGAGGTTCAGAGCAGACCTCCTTGCTTTCCAGACTCCTCCTCAGAGAAGGGTCTAGGGGCGGCAGGATCCACTCTTAGTCTCAGACTTGGTCAATGGTTTATGTCTTGAAACTACCTCAGTAAACCAGGTAACCTGTGGTAACCATATACATTGTGATACTGAAAAGCCGGTCGAAGAAACTCTCTAAGACTCATTTTGGAGTTTTAGAAAGCAGGCATTCTTTATTGCAGCGCTGGATGCACGGGGGATAATTCCACCTAGCGTGCATACCACAGCTTTAGCACAAACAGGTTATATAGAATAACTAATTGCATATTAATCAGATTAGTATACATATACATAAAAATGATTGCAACTGATTATCATAGTACTGCCTACATCCGATCATGCACAATGAAGGATCCATTTGAGTCAAAGGGCTGCTTTTACGACCACCGACCCATTTGAAGTTCTTGTTGGCTGTCCTTGAAGTCTTTATTCTTGTCCTTGTTCTTTGATCTTGAAGCTTAACGCAGTTTCAATCACGTGGTCAGTTTCAACATTGTTCTCATCTAGCGTACAGGAACATCTAGTCATAAGAGCCAAGAACTGCCAAATTTATGAGTAACTG
Source organism: Harpia harpyja (assembly GCF_026419915.1). Taxonomy (NCBI): domain Eukaryota; kingdom Metazoa; phylum Chordata; class Aves; order Accipitriformes; family Accipitridae; genus Harpia; species Harpia harpyja. The sequence goes on from NC_068968.1 coordinate 9,367,308, forward strand.
CCTCTACTAGTTAATTGCTTGGCTATACTTTTGTCTATTGTTTCAATCATAGTGTTAGTATAAGATTTCTAATAATTATTTACCAAATCTCACTTTTACAGTCACCTAGCAGCAAACCAGTTTCCACGGCTGGTACAAAGTATTAAAACCATCAAAATATTTAGAGATACCATACAGAATGTATGGACATATGCTATCAATTCCCCCCTTTCTGTTTGAGAGTACTAATTCTTTTAGAAGTCTCACTTGAACATGGATCATGTCACAGCTCATTTAAGACAGCTAAAAGCGACACAGATTATAACAATGATGATAACTACTTCTCTTGCTTTGTTGGTGCAACAAGGGAAAGCTTCAGGCTACCCAGTAAAGGTATCAACTAGAACTAAGACATATCAATATCCCTCTTTTTGAAGCAATTCTGTAAAATCAATTTGCCAATATTTTCCTGGAGAATTTCCTTGTTTCACAATTCCAAAAGTGATTTTATTATTGGTTTTGGGATTATTGTGTATACAGATTTCACATCTGCTTGTAATTATTCGAATAATTTTTGTCAGATCTCTATTCAAAATACACTTTTGTAAATGTTTAACAAGGTTTTCTGTTCCCCAATGTACTTTGTTATGTTCAGCCTGGGCAATTTCTCTCATTATTGCAGGTGGGACTCTTAACCTGTTGGTGTTACAGCCCGTCCTGTTTCATTTTTGTTAGCCTGCAATTTAATAATTAATTCTTCATCTTTTTCATTATAATTTGGAGCTTCTTTAGGCAAATTTACACTTTTCTCTGGAACTAGTGCTAGGATGCCTTTTTCTGCAGCCTCTTTAGCAGCTCTATCAGCCAATCAGTTACCTGTTTCAGGGACAGTCCTACCTGACTGATGTGCTTTACAGTGCATTATCGCGACTGCTGTTGGCTTTTGAATGGCTTCTAACAATTTCAGTATTTGTTCTGCATGCTGAATGGTGATTCCTTGTGCAGATAACAGTCCTCTTTCTTTCCATACTGCTCCATGTGCATGTACTACTCCAAAAGCATACTTTGAGTCTGTCCAAATGTTGACTTGCTTTCCTTGACTTAGTTCCAGTGCTCGAGTAAGAGCTATCAATCAATTCAGCCTTTTGGGCAGATACATTCGAGGGCAAAGCTCGTGATTCAATTACCTTCTCAGTAGTGGTTACCGCATATCCTGATAGATGTTTTCCTTCACGGATGAAACTGCTTCCGTCAGCATATAGTTCCCAATCTGTTTCTTCCAGTGGCGCATCTCGGACATACAGTCGGCTGGAGTAGACTTCTTCAATTGTCTGCAGGCAGTCATGTTCCAGTTCTCCTTCAACTTGATCAGTTGTTAAAAACACAGCAGGGTTAACGATGGTAGTAGTTTTTAAGTAAACATCATCTTGCTCCAGCAACACCACTTGGTATTTCAGCATTCTACTAGGGGATAACCAATGCCCCCCTTTCTGTTCTAGCACAGTGATTACCATGTGGGGAACGTACACTGTAATTCTTTGTCCTAGGGTGAACTTACGAGCTTCTTGGATCAATAGCACAGTTGCAGTGATGGCTTTCAGACAACCAGGCCACCCCAGACTCACATTGTCTAATTGCTTCAAGAAGTAGGCCACAGCTCGCCGACTTGGTCCCAGATATTGGGCCAGGACATCCAGAGCTATACCTTTTCTTTCATGAGTAAAGAGTTCAAATGTCTTTGTGAGATCTGGCAGGCCTAGGGCTGGTGCCTCCATTAGAGCCTGTTTTAGTTCTTTGAAAGCAGCTTTCCCGGCATCAGTCCAATCTATAAATCCATTGTTTGAGGTTTTGAGCTGCTCGTATAAAGGTCGGACCAGCAAGCCATAATTTGCAATCCACAGGCGACACCACCCAACCATTCCCAGAAAGGCTCGCAATTCTTTTTGAGTCTGAGGCTCAGGGAGATGACAAATTGCCTCCTTCCTCTGAGTTCCTAATTGTCTCTGTCCTTTCAGGATTTCAAAACCCAAATAGGTTACTTCTCTCTGGGTTATTTGGGCTTTTTCTTTTGACACTTGATATTGACTGATTCCCAAAAAGTTCAAAAGGCTAATAGTTAACTTTGTGCATTGTTCTTCCATCTCAGCTGCAATTAACAGATCATCCACATATTGCAACAAGATTCCTTGATTATTGTCTTTCTTCCAAATCTCTAATTCTCATGCCAATTGATTTCCAAAAATAGTAGGACTATTCTTAAAGCCTTGAGGCAAGACTGTCCATGTATATTGTGTTTTTCTCCCAGTCTCAGGATTTTCCCATTCAAAAGCAAAAAGCTCTTGACTATTGGGATCCAAGGGAATACAGAAAAAGGCATCTTTTCAGTCTAACACTGTGAACCATTCTTGTTTCTCTGTTAGGGTTGTTAACAAAGTATAAGGATTTGCTACTACCAGATGAATATCTTGTACTATTTGATTTATCGCTCTGAGGTCTTGAACCAGCCTGTAATCTTTTCCATTAGCCTTTTTAACAGGCAAGGTTGGGGTGTTACATTTGGATTCACATTCTATTAACAATTTGTACTTTAGAAATTTTTGTATTATCGGTATTAACCCTTTCCGACTTTCCAGTTTTAGGGGGTATTGTTTAATTCTTACCAGACTCGATCCTGGCTTTAAATCAATTCTCACAGGCTCTGCTCTTTTGGAATTACAGCATTATTTACTTCGACTGGTATGATCCTCTGCTTTCAGTGACCATCCTGTAACAACAAAGCCACTGCTTCGATATGTTTAGTTTCTGGAATTAAAATTTTAATCTCACCATTTTTAAATTTAATTTCTGCTTCCAATTTCTCAAGTAGGTCTCTCCCTAACAGGGGTTTAGGAGAATTTGGCAAATACAGAAACTGATGAGTGACCCATTGCTTTCCTAATTTCATTGCCAAAGGTTTAAAGAAGGGTCTAGCCTCTCGATCACCTGTCGCACCAACAACACTAATTTCTTCAGAACTGAACTCCCCCTCTAAGGTGTTTAAAACCGAAAAGGTGGCTCCAGTGTCAACTAAAAATTCAATTTTCTGTTCTCCCAGGTTAGCTGTAACCAGAGGTTCTGCTGGGAGACTCCCCTCTGGTCCCCGTCAGATACTTTCACTCAACTTTCCCAAGAAAGGGGGAACTTGCTGAGGTTGCGCGGTTGAAATTGGGATCACTTGTGACCTTGTAGGTCTCAGGGGACATTCCCCTTTCCAGTGTCCTTCTTGTTTACAGTATGCACACTGATTCGGTCCCAGGGGCTGGTTTAATCCCACTGGTGACCCCAATCCAGTTCCTCTCCCTCGTCCCATTCCTCGACCACATCCCCTTCCTCGAGGAATAACTCCTCTGCCTTGTCCCATGCCAGCTCCTGCTTCCAGAGCAGCTACTGACCTTGCATTCATTTTACTCTGTAATTCATCTCTATTTCTATATACCACCCAAGCAACTTCTAATAATCTTCCCCAATCTCGAGAATCTGCTCCTTGTAATTTTTGTAATTTCCTTCTGATATCATCAGAGGATTGTCCTATAAATAAAGGAGCCAATTGAGATTTTCCTTCTTCAGACTCAGGATCCAGATTAGTATATTTCTTAGCAGCATCTTTTAATCTACTCAGAAATTCAGTGGGAGACTCTTTTCTATCTTGTTTAATTTCATATAATTTAGACATGTTAATCGCCTTATGCATAGCAGTTCTAATTCCAAATAGAACCCATTTTTGATATTGATCTAGCAGTCTTCTCTGAGCCAAATTATTAGGATCCCATCTGGGATCAGTAGATGGAAAATTTTGTTCCACTGTTCCTTGTAATACTCCAGAAGGTACTTGTGCTTCTACCTGGGTTTTAGCAGCTCTCCGGATCGTTTCTCTTTCTGCACTATCAAAAAGTACATCCATTATTACTTGTATGTCTTTCCAATCAGGATCCTGAGTCTGAATCATTGTTTCAAAAGCGTGGGCTGTTTGATCAGGGTTTTCCCGATAGATCCCAGCTGCTATTTTCCATTTAAATCCACAATAGAAAAGGGTACTTTAATAGTTGCCACACCCTCAGTCCTAAGCGCCTGACGAAGAGGAGCTTGAATAACTTCCCTCTGTTTAGCTCTTGTTCGCCCTGCGACAGGACTATTCATGGGCTCTCTTTCATCACTATTTCTGGGAGCAGTTCTAGGTGGGGCCCTTTGAGATCCAATTATCATTTCAGTATCATCCTCTTGTTCTTGCTCATATAACTTTAAAAATCTTTGCCCAATACTACATGCAGAACAACACCTTTTGAGCTTATTATCACCTTTTTTTGTTTTTCTCTTTTTCCAAAGATAGCATAAAAGGATTGCTGGGTGGCATATTAATTCCACAATCCTTTTGCCACTCGGGATGATTCTTTAAGGTAAAGAACAAATCACAATACATAACTTCATCCCATTTCTGCTCACATCTCAAAAACAACATAAGTTGTAACATGGTGTTATAATTTAGTGTCCCATTCACAGGCCACTTTTCCCCTTCATCAGGTTTATACAGAGGCCACCAATGATTACAATATTTAATCAAATCTTATACTACCTCTAGTAGTTAATTGCTTGGCTATATTTTTGTCTATTGTTTCAATCATAGTGTTAGTATAAGATTTCTAATCATTCTTTACCAAATCTCACTTTTACAGTCACCTAGCAGCAAACCAGTTTCCACGGCTGGTACAAAATATTAAAACCATCAAAATATTTAGACATACCATACAGAATGTATGGAAATATGCTATCAATCGATTCAGGGAATAAGGAGATCCCTCCCGTTGAGTCACGAGCTTCAGAGCAGACCCCCTTGCTTTCCAGACTCCTCCTCAGAGAAGGGCCCAGGGGCGGCTGGATCCACTCTTAGTCTCAGACTTGGTCAATGGTTTATATCTTGAAACGGATGAGGTGTAGGGATTGTGGAAAAGGAAAAGGAAAGAGAGAAGAAGACAGAGAGAGAAAAAGGAAGAGAGAAAGATTTCACCGATCCTGGGTCCAGCATTGGTTCAGTCAGCTGAGGGGTCCAGTTCCGATGGGCTTGCACACCCAGGGCTTCAGTTTGTGTCCTTTTATCATCCTTGCCCCTCCTTTGGGCGGGCACCTGAACTTGTCAGGTTAATGAGCAGTTTGTGAGCCTTTGGGCTTGGGGGTCCTTTGTGGAGTGACTTCTCCTTCCCTGCAGAAGTGGCCATTGTTTGATCTTTGTATCAGAACAGCTTATCAGACCAGGGAGCTGGGCACTCTCCAACATGCCCTCCCCCTCCTGTTGCTGATGTCTGAGCTGATGGGCTTTTCACCCTGGTTCCTTGCTGTGCAGGGTTTGTCTTTAAGCAGAACTTGTCCCACCACAATGTTTGAGACATTAACTCTTTCAGTCTCTCACAGCACCACCACAGCGTTGTCTGCAAACTTTCTGAGGGTATGCTCAATCGCATTATGTTGTTGATGAAGATATTAAATAGTATTGGTCCCAGTACGGACCCTCGAGGGACACCGCTCGTTATTGGTTTCCATTTGGACATTGAGCCATTGACTGAAACTCTTCAGACGTGGCCAGCCAGCCAGTTCCTTATCCACCTAACAGTCCATCCATCAAACCCATATCTCTCCAATTTCGAGGCCAGAATGTTGTGGGGGACTGTATCAAAGGCCTTACAGAAGTCCACGTAGATGATATCTGTAGCTCTTCCCTTGTCCACCAATGCAGTCCCTCCATCATAGAAGGCCACCAGATTAGTCAGGCATGATTTGCCCTTGGTGAAGCCATGATGGCTGACTCTAATCACCTCCCTGCCTTCCACATGTTTGACACGCCTTCCAGGAGGATCTGTTCCATGATCTTATGAGGCACAGAGGTGAGGCTGACTAGTCAGTAGTTCCCAGGGTCATTGTTTTTTACCCTTTTTAAAAATGGGTGTGATGTTTCCCTTTTTCCAGTCACTGGGGACTTCGCCTGGCTACCATGTCTTTTGAAATATGATGGAGAGTGGCTTAGCAACTACATCAGCCAGTTCCCTCAGGACCCTGGGGTGCATCTTGTCAGGTGCCATGGACTTGTGTATGTTCAGGTTCCTCAGGTGGTCTCGATCCTGCTCTTCTTCTACTAAGGGAGGGACTTCATTTCCCCAGTCCCTGCCTTGAGGTTCAGGGGCTTGAGAGATGTGGGAAGAGAGATTACCATTGAAAACTGAGGCAAAAAAATTGTTGAGTACCTCAGCCTTCTCCATGTCGGTTGTCACTAGTTCCCATGTCTTATTTATCAGGGGGTGTACATTTTCTTTAATCTTCCTTTTATGGCCAATGTACCTGTAGAAGCCCTTCTTATTATTCTTTGCATCCCTCACCAAATTCAGCTCCAGCTGTGCCTTAGCTTTCCTGTTCCCATCCCTACGCATCCGGGCAGCGTCCCTATGTTCTTCCCAGGATATGTGTCCCTGGTTCAACTGCCTATGCATTTCCTTCTTACACTTTAGTTTGACTAGAAGTTTCTTACTGAGTCATGCCAGTCTCCTGCTTTCCTCGCCCGTTTTCTTACACATGGGAATTGATAGTTCTTGTGCTCTAAGAAAAATGTCCTTAAGGAGCTGCCAGCTCTGTTCAGTTCCTTTGTCCCTGAGGGCATCTACCCAGGGTGTCCCATCCACTAGTTCCTTAAACAACTGAAAGTTTGCTCTCCTAAAATTCAGGGTCCTGACTGTACTCTTCACCTGGCCCATATCCCTCAAGACTGTGAATCCCACCAGAGCATGATCACTGCAGCCCAGGCTGCCACCAGTCTTGACCTCCCTAATTAGTTCATCTGTGTTGGTGAGCAAGAGGTCCAGTAACCCTTCTCCTCTGGTCAGGCTGTCTATTACCTGGGTTAAGAAATTATCCTTGACGCACACCAAGAGTCTACTGGGCTGCTTACACCTTGCTGTGCTGCTTACACCTTGCTGTGCTGATTTTCCAGCAGATGTCAGGGTGATTGAAGTCCCCCAGCAGGATCAGGGCCAGTGAGCATGAGGATTCCTGTAGCTGAAGTAAGAACACTTTGTCCACGGCCTCCCCTTGTTTGGGCAGCCTGTAGTAAACACCAGCCACAATGTTTCCTTTGTTGGCTTGGCCCCTAATTTTAACCCATAAGCTCTCAACCTGTTCTTTGCTACTTTTCAAAGACAGCTCTTAGCAGTCAATCCTTTTTTTTTCATAGAGGGAAACCCCCCCACCCCTCTTTCCTTGCCTGTCCCTTCTGAACAGTTTATAGCCATCGATTGCAGCACTCCAGTTGTCCGATTCGTCCCACCACATTTCAGTGACAGTGATTAGATCGTAGCTTTCTAGCTGCACGGTGGCTTCCAGCTCCTCCTATCTGTTACCACTCCCTACCGATGCCACACTCTTGTTTGCTAGCGCTCCCAAGGGGCTGGTTATATGCGGCTTCCCGGGGTTTGAACTGGCCATGGGGATTGCCAGCACCACCCAACTCTTGCCCGCCCCTCTCGCAAGACCTGTCCCCTGCCGGCTGGTCCCTCCACAGGCACAGCCCAAGGGTGTCAGAAACCCACTCAGATACCCTGGCAACCTCACAAGTTTCTTCAAACTGCATTTTGTTTTATTTCTTTTTAATTATTAATGTTCTTGTTATTAGTTTGTAGAAGCTGCTTGGTGAAATATTTGGAGGAAAACAATACCTGTCCAACATGTCGGATTGTTATACACCAGAGCCATCCATTACAGTATATTGGGTAAGTGTGCAGTATGAAAGGAAAAGCACAACTAGTTACTCTCTGGGCTATACAAACCTCTCAAATACAGCACAGTTTCTCTCTACATTTTTTTATTTGCTTATCAATATTTTAAATATATATAAAGAAGATTGATTAGAAGATAGAAGATTTATATCAAAGAGGTAGGGTATTGAATTTTGCTGTGAATTTGCAATTCTTTTGAAGCAAATCCTTTTCTCTTGAATTGGACAAACACAATAGACTTTATTGTTTAATTACTGAGTAAAGTTTAATGAGATTTAGTCACTTCCTGTTTTGTATGCCTGGATCATAGAGGTTGCACACATGAATTACACTTGTATTAAATCTTCAGAACAATGACTGGCAGTTGGACAGTGGTTTTCAGTGACTGAGAGGGTGTGTTCAAAGACTTTGCAAATACACAGCATTATTGTTGATTTAGCCTTTCAAAGAACTGTTTAGTTCATAGGTGCAGATGAGAAAGTTGGTAGCAGAAAAGTTAGAGTAGTGGCTTCAACATCTTGAATGGAACAGTGAAAGATTTGTGCCATTCCCATATAGGCCTCCCTTACTGTGTGACCTAAAATGAACTGGGTGTTGTATCATAATTTCCTTCTTTTTCAGTGTATTTTCTGTTTATTTGTACATTACCTTTCTTTTTCTTCAACAGTTTCCTCTCATTTTAAAAATTTCAAAGGTATTAGTCAAATGTTTATACCATCTGACTTGGCCAGATCTGCACTAGAGATTTGTACCACAGCAACTTTCAATGATAGAAATGTATTGAGACAGTGTGTTCACAATAGCTGCTGCATGTTGTCTAGACTCTTGTCTACCTTCATGCAAAGTTTGTTTTCGTTTGTGGCACTGCTTCGAATGTGCACGTCTCAGTTCTAGTGCAGCTTTTGAAGAAGTAGCTATAGAAAATGAATTTGATTCTTTCTCCACTTTCACTGAGAGTTGTGCATGTCCTATAAAAACTTTCTGAATTGCTTAAAACTGAGTCCCCTTCAGGAGTTTTTCCTATACCTTCCGAGAATGATGTAGAGACTGTGCTAGAGTGTATTTTGAAATATGACAAAACAGTAATGACAAATCCATGCCAGTAGGCAAGAAGAAACAAATGGCACTTAAGACAACATGGTTGTCCTCTGTAAAGCTACAGGAATACATCTGTGTATTGGTTCAGAAGTCTGTTTTCAATGCTAAGAGAGGCCTGGGAACATAGCCTCAAATTGAGCAGTTAGAAGTAGATTTGACGGTTGTTTGTGGACACTGAATGCACAGTATTATGTCTTTTTAAAAATTGATCCCCTTCTTCAGTCTAGGTTCTTTGCTCTACTGCTTTAAAAAATGAAGATGCCCTCCTAGAGAAGTATTTTCCTGAGCTAGTTACAAAATACTGCCCCTTAAAGATCGAAACAGATAGCCTTTGTCCAACCTGCTTTTGGAAGTCTGTGGTTTATTCAACAGAGAATTAATAAGGAGGAACTTTGTATTATGCCTTAGTTACAAGAATCTGTGATCTAATTCATCCCCATCCATCTAGGGAATAAGTAAAACAAACACATCTTATATTTAATCATTAAGAATGCTGTTAAATTCTCACCTCTGCTCTCATGCTGGTGGCTAAAATCATTCATTTGGATTGAAATGTTTTTGGAGATGTTCCTGCAATCTGTAAATGACATTTAAAAATCCTAACCTGAGAGTCAAAGCTGGAGTTTGGTATTGTAAACTCTTCTGGGGTTAATGCCCTGGTAGCAGCTGAGGCTGACATTTTAGCTTGTATTAGATTTTATTTATAGTTTGGAAGTCAGGGTAATAATGTTCTGGTCCTTTCAGGCAATGACTTGTTTTAGAGTAATCCAGGAAATGGTAGCTTGTAGTTAAACTTTGGTTGAAAACATGAGTGTTTAGAATCTTAACCAGTCCTGCTTCCCCACCATTTCCTTCCATATGTGCTGGATCAGTCTGTCTTTTTTTGTTCCACCCTTTTTAGCTAGATGGGATTCTGAGCTACATGATGTTGCTCTTGGGTGAAATGCTGGATTATAAGAGCAAATGCAAATTTTCTTTCCTTTGTTCTCTTCTTTTTTCCCCCTATAGGCTTTTTTCCTCATGTTTTTTAAAAAGCCCAGTATGGTTAACTAAACAACCTAGCAACACAAGAGATTAATTAAAAGGGATAAGAAACAGTCTAGTTTCTAGAAACAGAAAAGTTTCTAGTGTCTAGAAACAGAAAATAAAAAAATGCTTTTGTCAAAATTGGCAAGGAATTTTGAGAGTTATGTTACTGATACACATGCAGGTATATGGCATCTCTCACAGGATGCCATCCTTTGCATCATAAAGACCATCCTTCCTAGCATCCTTCCTAGCATTTCTGTTAAACTTTTGTCAGCTCTTGTCTTAGCCTGAACCTTATCTGCATTCCTTTCTTGTTACTGTTATCTCATGTTTGATATTTCAGTTATCCAAGATAAATATTTTTATTTCTTACAAGACTTTAGAGGTTTGTAGAGTCAATTTAATACTGAATCTCTTTAAGAGAAATGTTTTGAATCAAGATAGCTAGTTTAAACCTTCATTTTTTCTTTTTTTTTCCTGCTAGTCATGATAGAACAATGCAAGATATTGTTTATAAACTTGTGCCAGGCCTCCAAGAAGGTAAGTTTTCCGGTATGACCTATTTTTACTGAATATTAGATTTACACATAGTTCCTTTACATTAACAAAAGGAGGAAGTGAGGTAAATGTTCATGAGGGGATGAAAAATACCATCTTCACTTGTTCCAGTTCTAGCACTACTTTTCCTCTGTACTTCAGTGCTTTTTTTAATTTTAGACTTGTACTAGCAGTGTTACTGAAAAAACTTCAGAAATGAAAATGCTGGTGTTATTTCAGGGAAAAGTAACATTATGTAAACCTAAATAGCACTACAACTTTTTCATGTTGGCATTCTATAATTTGCATACATTCTTCTTTAATAAACTGTGTACATATTCATGTCTTTTTTGACAGCTTTGCAGAGTTCTCAGAGGTAGAATACTAATGTAGCATAACTTGTAGTTTCAGTGAATTTTTCTTCTCCTAAGATGTACTTAAATCCTTTGCTAGCAGGTACCTTTGCATTTGTGTTCTTATAATCTACTTTGATAATGAATCTGTTGAACTAAAGGAATGCTTTATAGTAATTGTTCAGTATTATTTTTCAGTGGTGTGTTGCTACTTTTATTTAAGTAGAATATTTCAATCCAATTAAGCTGTCAAGTGAAGACATTATCAGACATTTATAAACAAGTTTAGGTAAAGAGATTATTTTAAAATTGTTTCTAGGATATTGAAAATTAGAAATACTGATAAAAATTCAAAACCAATATTTTGACAGAAATATTGAAGGGGAAAAACCACAAAGTATGGTATAATATTTAAAATTTATTTTATATGTAATAACAGAACGGTGTAATAATAGCTCTGCAAATGACTTGGTAGTATTTTGCCTCTCAAGAATAAGATCTGGGGTAACTCGATTATGGCAGCAAGAGCAGAGAAGTAGCAAAAAGTGCTAATACCAATTCCTGCCTGACAAGCTTCTGTTACAGAACAGAGGAGGGTTTTGGAATATCTTGATAAATATTGTGCTAGAACATTATTACATAACTAATATTTACAATTTTAAACAGCGGAAATGAAAAAGCAAAGGGAGTTCTATCACAAACTGGGTATGGAAGTACCAGGGGACATCAAAGGGGAGACATGCTCTGCAAAGCAACATCTAGATTCACATCGCAATGGTAAATGGTCTTACATTTATTCTGTCTTGGGGTGGGGGCGCAGACTGCCATTAAGCTGCTGAAAGGATCTGTCAGAGGTAGGTGTCTAGCTAATATTTATTAGCACTCATAATTGTATAATTGTACAAGGCTTGCTTGTGCTTATATATTGGACTATATACAAGAACTTACCACTTTGAACTCACCATCTACGTGCAGTATTGTTTTGTATCACACCTGTTTATAGAATGTGTTCTTTTAGCTGGCTGTTATCTGTTCCTGGTGAAGATCTTCAGTAGTATTTATGTGGGAACTCTATGATAAGAGAAGGTTACTTTTTATCCCAGTCCTGAATTGCATTAACTTCAGAAACTGCTGATGTTAAGTGTAATTTTGTGATAGAAATGCTGTGGTGGTTATACTTAAAATGTATGTGAGTGTGTGTATTTATCCAAGGGCAAAAGAATTCTCGAATTTGTGACTGTCAGGAGAGCACATCAGTTTTACAGAATAGTGAATGAGCCCTGACAAATTTGTAGCAAGGTGTCTTGAACTGATTTTCTGGGAGGCTTTGGGTTAGTGTCCACATCTCTGCTACCAAGAATAAAGCTGCTTTCCAACTTTTTTCCTGATTAGAAGAGAAGCTGATCATGCTCTGACAAGCCTAATATTACTTAAAAAAATAAACCCAAACAAAAAAAACACAGTTGCTCTTATAGTCTTGACTTCGTTTCCGGATTACCTGTCATCTGATATGTCTAATTTAATTATTGTAATGCTCTGCTTTCTTCTGAAAGGTGAAACTAAACCAGATGAAAATTCAAACAAAGAAACTTCTGAAGAAAAACAGGAAGAAGATAATGACTATCATCGAAGTGATGAACAGGTGGGCTAACTTCTGATATAGGGCATTTCTTAGTTTTATTTTGTATTTCCACTTTATCTTTAAATGATTATTTTTCTTTGATAAACTTTTCCCTCTGACAGAGACAAGGTACAGTGTTCTCCCATGCTTTTGTGTGAACTTGAGCTTCATCTTTTTTATTTAGGTAGCTGTGGAGAAATTTGGTTTTGAGAATTTCATTAAGGTTTGATAGTTATAACTATTTCTGAGTTTCCTGAATATTGGCTAAACTCTGTGTTGGCTTTCATCTCAACTAGATTTCAAGTCATTTGGGCCCTTTATCTGAGAGTCTACTTCCATGCCACTCCGGTGCATCAGGACTGAATATGTTTCAATAATTAGAATGAAAAGTCTTTTTTTACTTAGTATTTGTGTCAAGTTTTAAACACAAAACCTGTTTGACTATGAAACTTCATGTTTCCCTGCTAACTGTGTCTAAAGTAAATTAAATTTGGATTAATTTTCCATTTGATGATAGTGCAATGGTAGTTTTCAGATGGATTGTGCTTTGTACCAGATCATTTAAGTGTACAGGATAAAACTTATCCTAAAGAGCTTAGACTAAATAAAGAAAATAGATGATTGAGAAAAGAAGAGGGAATTGAAGCACAGAGATCAAAAGGCCATTTCTTCCCATATAATCTTTTGAACTTCAAAAATTTGTGTCGTGGTTTAACCCCAGCCAGCAACTAAGCACCATACAGCCGCTTGCTCACTCCCCCCCACCCAGTGGGATGGGGGAGAGAATCAGGAAAAAAAAGTAAAACTCGTGGGTTGAGATAAGAACAGTTTAATAGAACAGAAAGGAAGAAACTAATAATGATAATAATAACAATAATAAAATTACAATAATAATAAAAGGATTGGAATAAACAAAACAAGCGATGCACAATGCAATTGCTCACCACTCACCGACCAATGCCCAGTTAGTTCCCGAGCAGCGATCCCCCCAGGCCAACTCCCCCCAGTTTATATACTAGGCATGACGTCACATGGTATGGAATACCCCGTTGGCCAGTTTGGGTCAGCTGTCCTGGCTGTGTCCCCTCCCAACTTCTTGTGCCCCTCCAGCTTTCTTGCTGGCTGGGCATAAGAAGCTGAAAAATCCTTGACTTTTAGCCTAAACATTACTTAGCAACAACTGAAAACATCAGTGTGTTATCAACGTTCTTCTCATACTGAATCCAAGACATAACACTATACCAGGTACTAGGAAGAAAATTAACTCTATCCCAGCCGAAACCAGGACAATTTGTTACATCATCTGCATCAGTAAATTTTAAAGTTCAAAATATTATTTTAAAATATGCCTTAAATATTAAACTATGTTACTGGGTTCAGAGGTTAGACTAGAAACAGTCATTAAAAAGTGATAATGGTTTTGTCAGGGAGCAGCAAGGGCAGGCTGCTGCTCCATAGGGGCAGGCAAGCCAAGAGCCAAGAGTGACAGCAAGGCAGAGAGGGCACTGACTTCACCAACAAAGGGTGCAGTCCCACAATACCTGAATAAGGAGAGCATAGCAGCTCTGGTGACAGTGACCAGATTCAGCCACAGTCCAGTGATCACCAGGTAAATCTTTAGTGATGAGGCAGGTCCAAGGTTAAGCCAGAAAGTGAAATCAGCAAGTTGAAGTCAGGTCCAGAGATGACAGTAACCAAGGTCATACACAGTCCAGTGATCGCCAAGCCAAGTCCATAGTGATGAGACAGGTCCAAGGTCAAGCCAGGAAGTCTAATCTGTGGGTCAGGGTCTAAGCCAGGCATGGGCATGGCTGCAATGTAGCTCATGCAGGGGCACCAACCAAGGGAGGGAGCTTCAGCTTAAATGATGCTGCTAAGTGGAGCAGAGTGAGCTCACACTGAAAATTCTTCAGGCTTTTTCTCAAACAGCTCTTTCTTCACAAAAGTTTCATGGTCATACAGCTGTTTATCAAAATTGGCCCTGAGCTCAGGCAACCAAACCCCAAGGGGGGAGAGGAATGAGCTCAGGGTCCTGACAGGTTTTCATATTAGATATCTCGCTTCGGCCTCAACCTAGGCTTCTTCTGAACTAGTTGTAACCTCTGCAGTTAGAATAAAGCTCTGGAACAAGGCAGCCCTAAAATTCTGCCTTGAACTTTTGTCCAGGTCCCTTTTGAGTTGAATGATGCTTAACAGTAAGCTGACAAAATACTAGACAACCTTTTTTTAATGACACTGCATGCATTTTGCTTTAAAGAATACTGGTATTCTACATTTTCACCTTTTTGTTGGACTAATAAATGCTGCATGTGAAATGCATAATGGGAACTGCAGAAAATTGTCAACTAGCCCTGACTGTGTGTGCTTTTTCCTGAAGGTAAGCATCTGCTTGGAATGCAATAGCAGCAAATTACGTGGACTGAAACGAAAGTGGATCCGCTGCTCAGCACAAGCAACAGTCTTGCATCTAAAGAAGTTCATTGCTAAAAAACTTAACCTTTCTTCTTTTAATGAGGTAATGTTTTAATGTTTAAAAATGATTTTGCAAATGAAAGTCTTATGGATTATTTTCAAAACAGTGTCTTTCCTTCCAACCAGATTTTTTAAAAAACTGAAGCACACACTATTTCCTAATATAAAGGAACAGAAAATGGCTATTTAAGTTGAGGAACTGAATGCAGACAAATAGGTTTTTCTCCAAATTTACCTCCCGCCCTTTTAATTTAAGGATGCTGGTCATCTTCCCTTTTTTTCTCCCCCTCCAATACAATGGACATGTAGCTCTTACTGGTTCTTGGCTTTATACAGAGTTGGCAGTGCAGCTCAGTGTGTTGTTCCATGACCAGTTTTAAAACATACCAAAAGGCTTGGTTATGTGTTTTCCACCTGTGTTAAAATTGACTCCTGCAAGATGCTTTGTTTGGTGGCCTTAAATGAAGGGATACGCTGTCCTAGCAGAGATTTTTCACTCAGTGCAGAGAATGGATTATAACACTTGGACGCTACTGAAAGACTGATTTAATGGAAAGCAGCACATATACTTTCTTCTGCTTCTCTATTCTGAGTGAAACTCAGCCTTGTGTAGTATCAGCTGGTGCCACCTTCCCTGCAGGGAGTACATAATTGGACTATTCGTGGGAAGAAATCATGGTGGAGGGTAAGGGAAGAAAGAGGCTTTTCTATCCTCTGCAAGTTCTGTCATTTCAGATTCTAAAACTAGAACACATAATGGCAGGCATGTGAAAACACAGCCTCTGTTCCCTCTTTGTTGGTATTAGTCACAGTCCCCCTCCATCCAGTCTGACGCTCAAACTGCCATCTCTCAATCTTGAAAACTTCCAAGGATGGTGATGCCATGACCTCTTTGGGCAACTTGTTCTGGTGCTTAATTATCCTTAAGGAGATTTTTTTTCTCCTTATATCCATTCAGAACTTCCTCTGTTTCCATTGATGACCACTGTCTCTCATTCTCCCACCATGCACCTCAGTAAATAGCCTAGCTCCATCTTCTCTATAGGCTTCTCTTAAGGAATTGGAAGGCTGTAACTACATCCCCTTTAAGCTTTCTCTTCTCTAAGATAAATAGTCCCAGTTCCCTCAACCTCTCATTATAGGCCTGTGTTCAAGCACCCTGACCATCTTGGTGACCCTCTGCTGAACTTGCTCAAGTTGATCAACTTTTTTCTTCTACTGGAGGGGCCAAAACTGGATGCAGCATTCCAGATGTGGTCTAGTGAGTGCTGAGTAAAGGGGAATAATCACTTAGAATCATAGAATCATAAAATGGAAGGTTGGAAGGGACCTTTAAAGATTATCTAGTCCAATCCCCTGCCATGAGCAGGGACATCTTTCACTAGATCAGGTTGCTCAAAGCCCCATCCAACCTGACCTTGAACACTTCCAGGGAGGGGGCATCCACAACTTCTCTGGGCAACCTGTTCCAGTGTCTCACCATCCTCATCATAAAGAATTTCTTCCTTATATCAAATTTAAATCTACTCTCTTTCAGTTTAAAACTGTTGCCTCTTGTCCTGTCACTACAGGCCCTGGTAAAAAGTCTTTCTCCATCTTTCTTATAAGCCCCCTTTATATATTGAAGGGCCGCAATAAGGTCTACCTGGAGCCTTCTCTTCTCCAGGCTGAACAACCCCAACTCTTTCAGCCTTTCTTCAGAGGAGAGGTGTTCCAGCCCTCTGATCATTTTCGTTGCCCTCCTCTGGACCCGCTCTAACAGGTCCATGTCTTTCTTGTGCTGGGGACCCCAGAGCTGGATGCAATACTCCAGGTGGGGTCTCACAAGAGCAAAGTAGAGGGTGAGAATGACCTCTCTCGACCTGATAGTCACGTTTCTTTTGATGTAGCCCAGGATACGATTGACTTTCTGGGTTGCAAGCGCACATTGCCGGCTCATATCCAATTTTTCATCCCCCAGTATATCATCAAATCCTTCTCTGCAGGGCTGCTCTCAATCCCTTCATCCCCCAGTCTGTACTGATATTGGGGATTGCCCTGACATAGGTGCAGGACCCTGCACTTGGCCTTGTTGAACTTCATGAGGTTCACATGGTCCCACTCCTCGAGCCTGTCAAGGTCCCTCTGGATGGCATCCCTTCCCTCTAGGGAATTAACTGCACCACTCAGCTTGGTGTTGTCTGCAAACCTGCTGAGGGTTGTCCTGGTTTTGGCTGGGATAGAGTTAATTTTCTTCCTAGTACCTGGTATAGTGTTATGTCTTGGATTCAGTATGAGAAGAACGTTGATAACACACTGATGTTTTCAGTTGTTGCTAAGTAATGTTTAGGCTAAGTC
The DNA here is from genome assembly GCF_026419915.1 of Harpia harpyja. NCBI lineage: Eukaryota > Metazoa > Chordata > Aves > Accipitriformes > Accipitridae > Harpia > Harpia harpyja. The sequence goes on from NC_068968.1 coordinate 9,384,524, forward strand.
AAGGATTTTTCAGCTTCTTATGCCCAGCCAGCAAGAAAGCTGGAGGGGCACAAGAAGTTGGGAGGGGACACAGCCAGGACAGCTGACCCAAACTGGCCAACAGGGTATTCCGTACCATGTGACGTCATGCCTAGTATATAAACTGGGGGGAGTTGGCCTGGCGGGATCGCTGCTCAGGAACTAACTGGGCATTGGTCGGTGAGTGGTGAGCAATTGCATTGTGCATCACTTGTTTTGTTTATTCCAATCCTTTTATTATTATTGTAATTTTATTATTGTTATTATTATCATTATTAGTTTCTTCCTTTCTGTTCTATTAAACTGTTCTTATCTCAACCCACAAGTTTTACTTTTTTTTTCCTGATTCTCTCCCCCATCCCACTGGGTGGGGGGGAAGTGAGTTAGCAGCTGTGTGGTGCTTAGTTGCTGGCTGGGATTAAACCACAACAGGGTGCACTCAATCCCACTCTCTGTGTCGTTGATGAAGATATTAAATAGTATTGGTCCCAGTACAGACCCTCAAGAGACGCCACTCATTACTGGTTTCCACTTGGACATTGTTCCGATGACTTCCTTCAGTTTACTGGCTGTGCTTCTGTTGATACACCCCAGTATCCTGTTAGGCTTCATCACTGCCAGAGCACACTGCTGACTCATGTTCAACTTGCTTTCAACCAGGACCCCCAGGTCCTTTTCAGCAGAGCTGCTACCCAGCTTGTAACGTCTCATGACTTTGCCATTATTATTGAATTTCATGAGATTCTTGTCAGCCTATCCTTCTAGCCTGTCTAGGTCCCTCTGAATGGCAGCCCTGTCCTCAAGTGTGTCAGCTGCACTCCCCCAATTTGGTGTCATCCACAAGCTTGATCAGGTGGATTCTGTCTCTTCTTCCAGGTCAGTGATAAAGACATTCAACATCACAGGTCCCAGGATAGACCCCTGCAATACTCTGCATGTCACTGGCCTCTGTGTAGAGTACAACCCATTAACCACTAACGTCCGAGCCTAACAATCCACCTGGGTTTTCACCCATCAGGTAGTCCACCCATCCAGATCATAATGTCCCAATTTGGATACAAGGATGCTGTGCAAGATGGTGCTGAAAGCCTTGCTTAAGTCAAGGTTGACAACATCCACTCTCTCTCCTCATCATGGATCTAGTCATTTCATTAAAGAAGGCAATCAGGTTGGTCAAGCGTGATTTTTTTCCCTTGGTGATTGGGAATAGCCAGCATGGATTTACCTTTGCCTTTATGTGCCCAGAAATGGCTTCCAAGAGGACTCACTTCACAACTTTCCCAGGGATCACCAAAGTGAGGCTGACTGGCCTCTAGTACCCTAGATAGTCCTTCTTGCCCTTTTTGAAGATGGGTACAACATTTCTCCAGTCATTGGGAACCATCAGGTTCCCTGATCTCTGTGACCTTTCAGTGATGCTAGTGTGGCCTCGCAATGACATTGGCAAAATCTTGTGGCATCCTTGGATGCATCCCATCTGGTTCCATGGACTAGTATGGGTTGAGATTTCTCAATAGATCCCTGACTCGATTCTCTGCTACTGGCAGTTCGTCTCTTCCTTGAACCCTGTCTCTAGGCACAAAAAGGCCTGGGAGACCTTGTTGGTGAAAACCAAGGCAAAGAAAGCACTGAATACCTCAACCTTATCTGCAGACACTGTCACTAAATTGTCCACCCCATGCAGCAGTGGGCTCACATTTTCCTTGTTTATTCTTTTATTGATAATGTAGCAGTAGAAGTTCTTCTTGTTGCCCTTGATGTCCCTTGCCAGTTTCAGCTCCAGCTGAGCTTTGGCTTTCCCCAAACCATCCCTGTATACCCAGGCAATGTTTCTATATTCCTCCTTTGTAGCCTGTCCTCACTTCCACCTCCTGTATATGTCCTTTTTCTCATGAGCTCCCTGTTTAGCCAAGCTGGTCTCCTGATACATCTACTCATTTTTCTGAGTATTGGGACGGACTGTTCTTGTGCTTGGAGGACGTTGTCCTTAAAGACTTGTCATCTCTTGAGCTCCTTTTCCCTTCAGAGCTGCCTCTCATAGGATCTTACTTACCACCTTCCTGAAAAAGCAAATTTCTGCTCTACTGAAGCCCAGGATCTGTACTCTGCTACTTGATTTCCTCGCTCCCTTCAGGATCTTGAACTTCACTATTTCATAGTTGTCGTGGTTTAACCCCAGCCAGCAACTAAGCACCACGCAGCCACTCACTCACTCCCCCCCACCCAGTGGGATGGGGAAGAAAATCGGGAAAAGAAGTAAAACTTGTGGGTTGAGATAAGAACGGTTTAATAGAACAGAAAAGAAGAAACTAATAATGATAATGATAACATTAATAAAATGACAACAGCAATAATAAAAGGATTGAAATGTACAAATGATGCGCAGTGCAATTGCTCACCACCCGCCGACCGACACCCAGCTAGTCCCTGAGCGGCGATCCCCCCGCCCCCACCCCCCCAGTTCCTATACTAGATGTGACGTCACATGGTATGGAATACCCCGTTGGCCACTTTGGGTCAGCTGCCCTGGCTGTGTCCCCTCCCAACTTCTTGTTCCCCTCCAGCCTTCTTGCTGGCTGGGCATGAGAAGCTGAAAAATCCTTGACTTAAGTCTAAACACTACTTAGCAACAACTGAAAACATCAGTGTTATCAACATTCTTCTCATACTGAACTCAAAACATAGCACTGTACCAGCTACTAGGAAGACAATTAACTCTATCCCAGCTGAAACCAGGACAATGGTTGCTACAACCAAGGCTGCCATTGATTATCATGTCCCCAGAAAGTTCTTCCTTTTTGATGAGTAGTAGATCCAGCTGTATGTCACCTATGTTTGGCCCATCTAGCATCTGTGTAAAAATTCCTAACACCTTTCAGAAACCTGGATTGCTTTCTTACTAATTGCACCTTTTGCTTTTGTGTTTAAACTCACTATTCCACTGCAGCAATCTTTTGGTTTTTACAACCTACTTGGCTCTTATTGAAACATAAGAATGTTCATTCAACAGTACTTTTTTCACAAGTCCTCCCTCCCCCTTTAAGGGCACATGGCGTTTTTGTGGAAACAGTGTATTGGTATGTCCAGTGAAAAATATGTTTGAGGAGAAAGGCCCTAAGGATGTGAACACTTGGTTGATTGCTATAGACAAATCCTGATTTGAGTTATTGTCTGTCAGCTAAGCCATGTTAGTGGACTGCATACACATTCTTAGCTTTCTCAGGTTGTGGTAAAGTACCATTAGCATATGTCACTTTCATGGTGACTTACCCTTTCAGTACATGTCACCTTGCAGTCAAATAGGCTAAGATCATGTGCATGATCATCTATTGCAATTCAGCTGATGGCTGATCACATGATCTCACATTGGCTTATGAGTCCATACCCTTGCTGTTTCCAATATCAAGATCTTTCAAAGTTGACATAGAAAAGTAAAAACAAATATAAAGTGTCTGCAAAAAAAGCCCTAAATGCTGATGTATAAGTGGGGAGTAGCCTTTTAAAAATGTATTTTCAAAGTAGAAAGTTACTTGCTGGGTACTGTGTAAAGAATTTTCATAGCATGTCAAAGGACAAAGCTGTCTTTATATGAGAATTGAGTTCTGTTTCTTTGATCTTTTTATTGGGCCTTATCTGAAGTGTATTGTTTCAAAGCCACATTCTGTGTCTCAGTGAATTAATTATTTCTTCTTTTTACATCAGCTGGATATATTATGCAATGAAGAGATTCTTGGCAAGGACCACACACTCAAGTTTGTAGTTGTTACTAGATGGAGATTTAAGGTATGACACAACTGCTTTTCATCAAAATTTTCATGTTCCATGTAAATCATTAGCTGACTAAAGAACGAAGTTCATAAAGCATACATCATGCAGGTCTATACTGCAATAACTTCAAAATGGTTAAAATATATATTTTTAAATGTCTAATAAAATATCTTTAAAAATAGATATTTTTCTTAATTCAAAAGAGAAAAATGGGGGAAAATGTAAAATATGCTAATAAGGAAAAGGGGAAGTTGATGGCAGATATCAATTTGGTAGTAATTAAAAATGTATAAGGTAAAGGAGGCTGAAACCATTGAGAGGGACATTTTTCTCAGCCATGTCAGTCAGATACAACTAATATTACTCTGTGTAGATTGTGAAACTGATTACAATGCAGAAGAGACCAATATTCAATACATTTGTATTCTGTAGTTTGGAAGAAAGAGGCTGAATATACTCATTAAAGGAGGCGAATGAATTGACTTTGCTCCCCACTTCAGTTCAAGAGACTTATAGCAATATTTAGTATGCATAAAAAGGCTGGGGAAAGCAGCTGAGTGGGTCTCTGGGTTACTGATGTTAGTTTCTTTAAACAAAACAAAACCAAAACCCCACACAACAAAACTTAGAGCTGAACAGTAAATGATGGGGGATTCATATTGAGCATAAATTATCACTGGTTATTTATGGCCACCCAAATAAAATGGCTGTAAGTATCATGAAATGTCAAGTTGAACATCTAGGATACAAGTCACATCCAGAGAATCAGGGTATGTGCAGTTTGGGAGTGACAACTTTGAAGAGGGGTTAGTGTTCATAATGGACATGCAACACAACACAAGCTCCCAGGATAATACTGTGGTAGAAAGATGTAATACCTTTGAATGCATAAATAGAAGGGATGAATGAGAATAGGTAGGCAATTTTTATCTGTCTATGAAGAAATAATTAATTTCAGATTGGGAAAGAGAAGGTAGGAGATTGTGGTCAGTTATGACACATTCGTGACCTGGAAAAGAGGTTAAATAGTGAGGTGACACTGGCACCAATAAAGTTATTCAAGACAGTAAAGATAAATGTTGGTGATGAAAGGTTGCAGGAGGCCTTTACAGTACTGGATGACTGGGTGATAAAATGGCACCTAAAGTTCAATATGGGTAAATGTAGAGATGCATGCTGGGGAAAACATGTATCTGAACTTTATATATAAAAATGGTGGGCTCTGAGTTGTCTGCCATCAAACAGAAATCAGGTTTTGGGGTTAGACATAAAGATATCAGCTCAGTAATGGTCCAAGAAAAACCCAAATGAAATGCTAGAAATCATTAGGAAAAGAATAGAGAGCTAAACAAGAGCACTGCTGTGCCTCTGTATAAATCCACTATTTACCTGTATCATGAAGATTTGTAGAGCCATGAGTGGCATGGAAAAGGCAGCAACTGTAAACTGTCTTATTCGGTGAAAGAGATGAAGGGTATCAAGTGAAACTCATAGGTATGAGGTTTAGAATGAACAAAAGAAAGTGATTTTGTTGTAAATTCCATTTACCCTGATAAGGGATTGAGTTGGGGGAGACGCAGAACACAACCAATATTCATTAATAACAGTTTTTATAAATCATAGAATCATAGAATACCAGGTTGGAAGGGACCTCAAGGATCATCTGGTCCAACTTTTCTTGGCAAAAGCACAATCTAGTCAAGATGGCCCTGCACCCTGTCCAGCCGAATCTTAAAAGTGTCCAATGTTGGGGAATCCACCACTTCCCTGGGGAGATTATTCCAATGGCTGATTGTTCTCATTGTGAAAAATTTTCCTCTTGTGTCCAATCGGAATCTCCCCAGGAGTAACTTGTACCTATTACCCCTCATCTGTTCCATGTGACTCCTTGTAAAAAGGAAGTCTCCATCTTCTTTGTAGCCACCCTTTAAATACTGGAACATGGTGATAAGGTCTCCCCTAAGCCTTCTTTTCTCAAGGCTGAACAAACCCAGTTCTCTCAGCCTTTCCTCATATGGCAGGCTTCCCAGTCCTTTGATCACCTTTGTGGCCTTTCTCTGGACCCTCTCCAGCCTGTCCACATCTTTTTTGTATAGCGGGGACCAAAACTGAACACAGTATTCCAGGTGTGGCCTGACAAGCGCTGAGTAGAGTGGGATAATGACTTCTTTATCTCTGCTGGTGATGCCCTTGTTGATGCAACCCAGCATCCTGTTGGCTTGCTTTGCCACAGCAGCACGCTGTTCACTCATATTGAGCTTGTTGTCCACCAGGACCCCCAGGTCCCTTTCTACAGAGCTGCTCCCCAGCCAGGTAGAACCCAGCCTTTGCTGCACTCCTGGATTATGTTTTTGCAGGTGCAAGACCTTACGTTTGTCTTTCTTTGTTGAACTTCATAAGGTTCTTGTTAGCCCACTCTTCCAGCCTATCCAGGTCTTCCTGCAGGGTGGCTCTCCCTTCCGAAGTGTTCACTTCCCCACTCAGTTTGGTATCATCGGCAAACTTCATCAGGCTATTATTAATAGCAGATAACTTTATACAGTATATTCATTTATTCCCTTACACACTCATAGTTACCCAGTTGGAGAAACAGCAGGGAGACCAACCCCAGCTGTGTACTCAGAAGCAGAGTGTCATACTGACATGCCAGTGGCTTCTAGGTAGGTGTTCAAACAGTCCTTTATGACACTTCTCTCCCTGTTGATACCTAAGTAAGTTAAACTTATGGTATTGTCAATTTTCATTCAGTTTACATAATCGCAGAATGTTTCATTAGCTGTATAATCATTATAAGCATAAACATTTTGATTCTATACTATTTGATGATTTTCACAATTAATAAAACTATCCATTCAAATGTGATTAACCATACAACAGGGTGTCTTAAGAGATATACTAATATTTCCTTAAGCCTTATCCCTTAAAACTTTTTACCTAATATCTCCTCATAACATGTGACAATGATGAAATGTTTCTCGTTCCTCATATAATTGTTTAGTTAACCAATATGTTCTCTTTTATCATGAATAAGATTACATTTACAGTAGATCTTTCCCAATTCTATGAAACATGTACATTTTACAGTATCTTGTTAGGTATCCTAATATAATTGTCACCTAATATAGCCCCAGTACATGAATAGTGATATTCCTGGTCACTACTGAAAAAGTTAACACACGATTGTAACAATCGCACTATTTTCATCTAGCTTTCACTGTTGATATTAGTGGCTTGATCTGACCCAAAGTTCTCAGCTAGCCTCTCAGCTTTTGCCCTTTTTATCTTCTTACAGGTTCTCTCATAACTTAGTGATATTCTCAAATATGTGTCCCAAGATTATGTAGCTGTGTAGCATCAGAGCTGGGCTTTGGATCCTCGGAACACAGGCAACTAAATAGTTGGGGGAGAAGAGAAGGAGAAATAGCAGAGGAGAAATTACACAGAGTTGTTCACATAATCAGTCGTCACATTCATATATAGACTTCTACCATTCTGTTTCTTTTTTTGCTCTTACAGAAATGCTGGGTTTAGTGATTAAGTTCTGATTATTAGATATAAGTAACCTCCAATACCTGGCATAGATAAATATCTCACTTCAGTGCTACTTCTATTCTGGTTCAACCATATTTCACTATTCATTATATATTATCCTCTTTCAGACCTTGATATATACATGTATAACTCACAATTCTCTCAGCCTTTAAGTACTGTTAGTATTCCGTTTCCCCTCTGTTTCTAACCTTTCTTTCTCTTTCCTTTCTTCTTTGATACCTCTCCCAAATTCCTTTTATATTTACACATTTGCTTAAAAGAACATTACTGAAATCAACAATTCTGTCACTAAGTCTGGATGCTTCTATTCAAATTGTTTCTTTGAGTATTATCCTGTAAACAAAACTACCAAGTCTGTAAGGTTGTTATAACTTTTGAGCATGTGGTAGGTTGACCCTGGCTGGGTGCCAGGTGCCCACCAAAGCCACTCTATCACTCCCCCTCCTCAGCTGGACAGGGGAGAGAAAATATAACAAAAGGCTTGTGGGTCAAGATAAGGACAGTTTAATAAAGTGAAAGCAAAGGTCGTGCGCGAAAGCAAAGAAAAACAAATGATGTTATTCTCTACTTCCCATCAGCAGGCGATGTCTGGCCACTTCCTGGGAAGCAGGGCTTCAGTACGTGTAGTGGTTGCTCTGGAAGATGAAAATGCCCCCCTTCCATCTCCTTTTACTTAGCTTTTATATCTGAGCTGACGTCATCTGGTATGGAATATCTGTTTGGTTAGTTTAGGTCAGCTGTCCTGGTTATGTCCCCTCCCAAGATCTTGCCCAGCCCAAGCCTGCCGTTGAGGGGGGGCAAAAATGTTGGAGAGACAGCCTTGATGCTGTGCCAGCACTGCTCAGCAGTAGCCAAAACACTGGTGTGTTATCAACACCTTTCTAGCTACCAATGCAGAGCACAGCACTACAAGGGCTGCTATGGGGAGAATTAACTCCATCTCAGCCAGACCCAATACAGAGCATTTTTCCAAAGCTTTAACTGTGATCCCCCAGCCTGGGTGGACCCAAATCCTGAGCTGTAACACTTAAATCTGTTAGAGTTCTAAAAGGAGTCTTAATTCAGTTGTCTTAAACTGTTGTTATTACAGTAAATAGTTAGACCAAGCTAAGCAAGACAAAGACGGGTTAGGTCACAGATTAGCTATCCAGCCATGCAAAACTTTATTGTAAGCATTACTGGCTACTCCAGTTAAACAGACAAAAATAAAGCTGCAACAAGCAAAATATGACAAGTGAGGCCTATATCGAATTTGTGTCCTTGATAGCAACAGCAATGCCATGTTTCCTGGGCTACAAGGTCACTTCTATCCCTCTCCTTTGGTAGTCCATGAATCACAGGTTATTGCTCAATGAGTCCAACAAGGATACTGCAAACTCTCCTATGGCTCAAGGCTCCTAATCAGGACTGAGCAGAGACTCTTCTTGGAGGCATTCACTTTCTTCTATCAGGTCTTGCCTCATGATAATCCGTAAAGGTCTGACAGTTCTTCATGACAGTGTATAGTCAATACCTGATTTGCTAAATGTCTTTGATTAACACAATTTATAAAAACAAACAAACAAACTATTACTATAGGGTGTAGAGCCAAGTTAAGGATTCCTGCAATTTCAGGAAATCTCTCTGAGTATGATAGGCACTGATGTGTACCACTCACTATAGCTCAAGTCTACTAACTGCTACTGAATTAGGTTCTTCTGGCAGGCTGCATATCTTACTCCTTGGTCTTGCCTCAGAGTCTACCTCTCTAGGCAACCTGATCCAGTGCTCAGTCACCATTACAGTAAAAAAGTTTTTTTACATTTAAATGGAATTTCTTGTATTTCAATTTGTGCCAATTGATCCTTTCACTGGATACCACTGAAAAGAGTCTGGCTCCATCGTCTTTACTGCCCCCCATCAGGTATTTGTACACATTGATAAGATCCCCCCCTGAGCCTTCTATTCTCCAGGTTAACCAATCCCAGCTCTCTCAGCCTCTTCTCAAATGCCAGAGATTCCAATACCTTAATGAACCCTTTATGGACTCTCTCCAGTATGTCCATGTCCTTCTTGTGCTGGGGACACAAGACTCCAGATGTGGTCTCTCACCAGTGCTGAGCAGAGGGCAATAACAACCTCCCTCAACCTGCTGGCAACACTTTTCCTAATTCAGCTCAGGATACTGTTTGCCTTGTTTGCTGCAAGGGTGCATTGCTGGCTCATGTTGAACTTGATGTCCAACAGGACCCCCAGGTCCTTTTCTGCAAAGCTGCTTTCCAGTCTGTCAGCCCCCAGCCTCTACTGGTGCCTGGGGTTATTCCTGCCCAGGTGCAGGGCTTGGCATTTTCCTTTGCTTAAGTTCATGAGGTTCCTGTCAGCCCATTTCTGCAGTCTGTCAAAGTCCTTCTAAGTGACAGCAAAACCATCAAGAGTATCAACTACTCCTTCTGGTTTTGTATCATCTGGAAACTTGCTGAGGATGCACTCTGCCCCATTGCTCAAGTCATTAAGGAAGATGTTAAACAGTATTGGCCCCAGTATAGAAACAGAATTGTAGAATGGTATGGGTTGGAAGGGACCTTTAAAGATTATCTAGTCCAATCCCCCTGCCATGAGCAGGGACATCTTTCACTAGATCAGGTTGCTCAAAGCCCCATCCAACCTGACCTTGAACACTTCCAGGGAGGGGGCATCCACAACTTCTCTGGGCAACCTGTTCCAGTGTGTCCTAGTTTCAGCTGGGATAGAGTTAATTGTCTTCCTAGTAGCTGGTACGGTGCTATGTTTTGAGTTCAGTATGAGAAGAATGTTGATAACACTGATGTTTTCAGTTGTTGCTAAGTAGTGTTTAGACTAATGTCAAGGATTTTTCAGCTTCTCATGCCCAGCCAGCGAAAAAGCTGGAGGGGCACAAGAAGTTGGCACAGGACACAGCCAGGGCACCCGACCCAAAGTGGCCAACAGGGTATTCCATACCATGTGACGTCCCATCTAGCATAGGAACTGGGAAGTGGGGGCGGGGAATGGCCGCTCAGGGACTAGCTGGGTGTCGATCGCGAGTGGTGAGCAATTGCACTGTGCATCATTTGTACATTCCAATCCTTTCATTATTGCTGTTGTCATTTTATTAATGTTATCATTATCATTATTAGTTTCTTCTTTTCTGTTCTATTAAACCATTCTTATCTCAACCCACAGGTTTTGCTTCTTTTCCTGATTTTCTCCCCCATCCCACTGGGTGGGGGGGGAGTGAGTGAGTGGCTGCGTGGTGTTTAGTTGCTGGCTGGGGTTAAACCACGACACAGTGTCTCACCATCATCATAAAGAATTTCTTCCTTATATCAAATTTAAATCTACTCTCTTTCAGTTTAAAACTGTTGCCTCTTGTCCTGTCACTACAGGCCCTGGTAAAAAGTCTTTCTCCATCTTTCTTATAAGCCCCCTCTATATATTGAAAGGCCGCAATAAGGTGTCCCTGGAGCCTTCTCTTCTCCAGGCTGAACAATCCCAACTCTTTCAGCCTTTCTTCAGAGGAGAGGTGTTCCAGCCCTCTGATCATTTTCGTTGCCCTCCTCTGGACCCGCCCTAACAGGTCCATGTCTTTCTTGTGCTGGGGACCCCAGAGCTGGATGCAATACTCCAGGTGGGGTCTCGTGAGAGCGGAGTAGAATCACCTCTCTCGACCTGATAGCCACGCTTCTTTTCATGCAGCCCAGGATACGATTGGCTTTCTGGGCTGCAAGCACACATTGCTGACTCATGTGCAATTTTTCATCCACCGGTATCCCCCAGTCCTTCTCTGCAGGGCTGCCCTCAATCCATTCGGCCCTCAGTCTTTACTGAAATTAGGGATTGCCCTGACCCAGGCGCAGGACCTTGTACTTGGCCTTCTTGAACTTCTTGAGGTTCTCATGGGCCCACTTCTCAAGCCTGTCAAGGTCCCTCTGGATGGCATCCCTTCCCTCTAGGAAATCAACTGCACCATTCAGCTTGGCGTCATCTGTAAACTTGCTGAGGGTGCACTCAATCCCACTGTCTATGTTACTGATGAAGATATTAATCAGTATTGGTCCCAGTACGGACCCTCAAGGGACACCGCTCGTTATTGGTTTCCATTTGGACATTGAGCCATTGACTGAAACTCTTCAGACGTGGCCAGCCAGCCAGTTCCTTATCCACCTAACAGTCCATCCATCAAACCCATATCTCTCCAATTTCGAGGCCAGAATGTTGTGGGGGACTGTATCAAAGGCCTTACAGAAGTCCACGTAGATGATATCTGTAGCTCTTCCCTTGTCCACCAATGCAGTCCCTCCATCATAGAAGGCCACCAGATTAGTCAGGCATGATTTGCCCTTGGTGAAGCCATGATGGCTGACTCTAATCACCTCCCTGCCTTCCACATGTTTGACACGCCTTCCAGGAGGATCTGTTCCATGATCTTATGAGGCACAGAGGTGAGGCTGACTAGTCAGTAGTTCCCAGGGTCATTGTTTTTTACCCTTTTTAAAAATGGGTGTGATGTTTCCCTTTTTCCAGTCACTGGGGACTTCGCCTGGCTACCATGTCTTTTGAAATATGATGGAGAGTGGCTTAGCAACTACATCAGCCAGTTCCCTCAGGACCCTGGGGTGCATCTTGTCAGGTGCCATGGACTTGTGTATGTTCAGGTTCCTCAGGTGGTCTCGATCCTGCTCTTCTTCTACTAAGGGAGGGACTTCATTTCCCCAGTCCCTGCCTTGAGGTTCAGGGGCTTGAGAGATGTGGGAAGAGAGATTACCATTGAAAACTGAGGCAAAAAAATTGTTGAGTACCTCAGCCTTCTCCATGTCGGTTGTCACTAGTTCCCATGTCTTATTTATCAGGGGGTGTACATTTTCTTTAATCTTCCTTTTATGGCCAATGTACCTGTAGAAGCCCTTCTTATTATTCTTTGCATCCCTCACCAAATTCAGCTCCAGCTGTGCCTTAGCTTTCCTGTTCCCATCCCTACGCATCCGGGCAGCGTCCCTATGTTCTTCCCAGGATACGTGTCCCTGGTTCAACTGCCTATGCATTTCCTTCTTACACTTTAGTTTGACTAGAAGTTTCTTACTGAGTCATGCCAGTCTCCTGCTTTCCTCGCCCGTTTTCTTACACATGGGAATTGATAGTTCTTGTGCTCTAAGAAAAATGTCCTTAAGGAGCTGCCAGCTCTGTTCAGTTCCTTTGTCTCTGAGGGCATCTACCCAGGGTGTCCCATCCACTAGTTCCTTAAACAACTGAAAGTTTGCTCTCCTAAAATTCAGGGTCCTGACTGTACTCTTCACCTGGCCCATATCCCTCAAGATTGTGAATCCCACCAGAGCATGATCACTGCAGCCCAGGCTGCCACCAGTCTTGACCTCCCTAATTAGTTCATCTGTGTTGGTGAGCAAGAGGTCCAGTAACCCTTCTCCTCTGGTCAGGCTGTCTATTACCTGGGTTAAGAAATTATCCTTGACGCACACCAAGAGTCTACTGGGCTGCTTACACCTTGCTGTGCTGATTTTCCAGCAGATGTCAGGGTGATTGAAGTCCCCCAGCAGGATCAGGGCCAGTGAGCATGAGGATTCCTGTAGCTGAAGTAAGAACTCTTCATCAACAATATCAACCCCTGGTGTACACCACTCATGACTGGCCTCCAGCTGGATTTCATGCTGCTGATTACAACCCTTTGAGTCTGGCAGTTCAGTCATTTTTCTGTCCACTTAGCTCGTTCCTACCTCATTAGTTTTTCTGTGAGGCTTTTATGGGAGACAAATCCCTGATTGATTCCACACGTATTTTCCCCTGTAGGGAGAGATCTGAGAAACATGAATCCATTTATATGTCAGGGAGCATTTAGGGCCAGCTACTCCCTACAGGAATGGCGAAGCTGTGCACAAATAACAGCTAGTGGGGCCAGGTCTTGCCAGCCAGACCCCGGCCCTACAGTACCCAAGCAAGGCAGACCCGGAGATCATAGCCAGGTTCAACCAAGAGCTCAGATCATCAGGGATGATAAGGCCCTTAGGGTCTTGTGTGGCGTCACCAAAGCAAGGGCTACGCAAATGTTATATGGTACAGTTTTAAACCAGTACTTAATCTGTCACTGTTCCTTAAAGCTACTAATATCAAGGGTAATTTTCCAGCCCATTGTTTTGGGTATTGTCCTACAGTTTTCTTTAGACTATTTTTACAATCTGATTCATTATTTCTACCATTCTGGATGATTGTGGGTGGTAAGATGTATGCAGTCTTTGTTTAATTCCCAGGTTACTCATTAAGGCTTGAGTTCTTTCACTTATAGAAGTCCCTCCTTATCTGATCCTTTCTTTGAGGGTGTTCCATACCTACAGATAATTTCCTTAAATGGAAGTTTTACAGTTACAGAGGCTGTGTTCCTTTTAGAGGAAAAAGTTTCAACCCATCCTGATAAGATACCTCTGATGACAAGGTGTCATGGTTTAACCCAGCCAGCAGCTAAGCACCACACAGCCACTCCCTCACTCCCCCCCACAGTGGGATGGGGGAGAGAATCAAAAGGGTAAAAGTGTGAAAACTCGTGAGTTGAGATAAAGACAGTTTAATAATTAAAAAAAGGAGGGGGGGGAAACCACAAAGAGAGAGGGACACCCCCCCCAAACCAAGAAAAACAAATGATGCAAAAGAAAGCAATTGCTCACCACCAACCAACTGATGCCCAGCCAGTCCCTGAGCAATGGCAGCCCCCACCAACCTCCACCCACCCTGTTTTATTGCTGAGCACAATGTCATATGGTATGGAATATCCCTTTGGTCAGTTGGGATCAGCTGTCCCAGCTGTGTCCCCTCCCAACTTCTTGTGCATCCCCAGCCTACTCGCTGATGGGGCAGTATGAGAAGCAGAAAACACCTTGACTCTGTGGAAGCACTGCTCAGCAATAGCTAAAACATCCTGTTTTCATCACAAATTCAAAACATAGCCTCATACAAGCTACTATGAAGAAATTTATCTCTATCCAGACCAAAACCACTACACAAGGAGCACTTTCAGCAGGTGCTAGGGAGAGGCCTATAGAACTGCTGGGCCTAGCACTAATAGAAGTAGTGAGCAGGTATAACATTTGTTATGGTAGGGTATGCAGAAATTGGCTAGAAACTCTGCTGAGGGTAGATTATGTGTGCTCAGCAACAGTAATGATGTGCTTTGGGGCATGGTTCCCAGCACTAACTAGAGCAACTATCACTGGAATATCAGAGGTCTTGACTTAGACTCAGCTCCAGAGGAAGATGCAAGGCAAACAGGGCATAGTGCGTCAGCAAGGGGGTGATGTGGCAGTTTGCACAGCAGTTCGTGTGGAAAGGCATGCAGGAAGGGTGCTGAAGCTCTGCCAGCTTGACCAGGGAGCGATGGTATCCACTCGGCAGAAGGCCATGGCCTCTCTAAACTCTGCACCCACCACGACTGACACAGCTTCTCAGACAGACCTCCTATGGGAACATGCTGCTACCCATGTGTTAGGTTGCAGGGTGTGCCCTACTCTTATGCCAGTACCGGATGGCAGTAGTAAGCACACCTGTGAGAGGTGTGCCCAGGTAGAGGAACTCAGCTTAGTGACAGAGCTCCAGGAGGAGGTGAGTAGGTTGAGGAGCAGCAGGGAGTCTGAGAGAGAGAGAGAGACTACTGGAACCACACCTTACCTTCCCTGGGACAGGCCTGTCAGGCAGACAGGACACATGATATGGAGGATTCCCTATCCTCTCTCCAGCCAGCAGAACACAGTGACTTAAAGGATAGGGGGCAATGGCAACAAGTTCCTGCCCGGCACAGCAGGCGCATCTCCTCCATGACTACCTCACCTTCCTAGGTGCCCTTGCATAATAGGTACGAGGCTCTGCAAGTAGAACTGAACAATGATGAGGATGGTGGTTCATCTAGGTTGGAGATGTCGCCAAGGTTAAGTCAGCCTATGCACTGTGTCAAAACCGCTTCCATAAAGAAAAAAAAATAAACGAGTTATTGTCATAGGAGACTCTCTTCTGAGGGGAACAGAAGGTCCAATTTGCTGGCCAGACCAACTTCTTAGGGAAGTCTGCTGCCTCCCTGAGGCCCAGGTTACAGATGTGATGAGGAAACTTCCTACCCTGGTACGGCCCTTGGATTATTATCCATTATTGAATTTTCAGGTAGGCAGTGATGAAGTTGCAATAAGAAGTCCAAGGGCAATCAAAAGAGACTTCAGGGCCTTGGGACAACCAGTTAAGGGATCAGGAGCATGAGTAGTGTTCTCCTCTATCCTTCCAGTTGCAGGGAACGATGAGGGAAGAAACAGGAAGAGCCAGCAGATCAATACCTGGCTCCGAGCCTGGTGTCACCAGCAGAATTTTGGGTTTTTTGATCATGGGTCAGTCTACATGACACCAGGCCTGCTGGCAACAGATGGGGTACACCTTTCTCAAAGGGGGAAAAGGATCTTTGTGCAAGAGTTATCAGGGCTCATTGAAAAATATTTAAACTAGATTTGAAGGGGGAAAGGGATAAAACCAGGCTGGCTAGTGATAAGCCTGGGGGCGGCATGCCAGTGTTTGAGGGATGGCGTGCTAGCAAGGTCCTTCAGTCTGCTCTACGATGTGCTGAGCACACTGGATCATATATGAAATATCTCTGTACTAATGCACGCAGCACCTTAGCTATCTCCATAGAGGCAGGTGATGGAGATCCCCGTGGCAGCAAAGACACAAGGGTTATTGATGTGTTAGAAACCACAGAAGCACCTGAGAACAGTCATGTAGGAATTAGGGCTTCTCCCCCAAAAAAGGTGGCAGCATCAATAGCCTAACTGAAGTGCATCTACACCAATGCACACAGCATAGGCAACAAACAGGAGGAGCTGGAAGCCACTGTGCAGCTGGAAAATTATGATATAGTTGCAATCACGGAAACATGGTGGGTTGACTCACGCAACTGGAGTGCTGCAATGGATGGCTATAAACTCTTCAGAAGGGATAGGCAAGGAAGGAGAGGAGGTGGGGTAGCCCTGTATGTTAGGGAGTGTTTTCACTGTGTTTAGAGCTTGAAGATGGTGATGAAAGGGTCAAGTGTTTATGGGTAAGAATCAGGGGAAAGGCCAACAAGGCAGATATCATGGTGGGAGTCTGTTATAGACCATCCAACCAGGATGAAGAGACAGATGAAATATTCTATAAGCAGCTGGGAGAAGTCTCACGATCGTGTGCCCTTGTTCTCGTGGGGGACTTCAACTTACCAGATGACTGCTGGAAATACAATACAGCAGAGAAGAAACAGTCTAGGAGGTTCCTGGAGTGTGTGGACGATAACTTCCTGACACAGCTGGTGAGGGAGCCAACTAGGGAAGGCGCCTCACTGCACCTGTTGTTTGCGAACAGAGAAGGACTTGTGGGTGATGTGATGGTTGGAGGCTGTCTTGGGCATAGCAATCACGAAATGATAGAGTTTTCAATTCTCAGAGAAGTAAGGAGGGGGGTTAGCAGAACTGCTACCTTGGACTTCTGGAAGGCAGACTTTGGCCTGTTCAGGACACTGGTTGAGAGAGTCCCTTGGGAGGCAGTCCTGAAGGGCAAAGGAGCCCAGGAAGGCTGGAACATTCTTCAAGAAGGAAATCTTAAAGGCGCAGGGGCAGGCCGTCCCCATGTGCTGAAAGATGAGCCAGCAGGGAAGAAGACTGGCCTGGCTGAACAGAGAGCTTTGACTGGAACTCAGGGAAAAAAAGAGAGTTTATGACCTTTAAAAAAGGGGCAGGCAACTCAGGAGGACTACAAGGATGTCATGACGTTATACAGGGAGAAAATGAGAAGGGCCAAAGCCCAACTAGAACTTAATCTGGCTACTGTGGTAAAAGACAATAAAAAAAGTTTCTATAAATATATTAGCAACAAAAGGAGGGCTAAGGAGAATCTCCATCCTATACTGGATGCAGGGGGAATCATAGTGACAAAGGTTGAGGAAAAGGCTGAGGTACTTAATGCCTTCTTTGCCTCAGTCTTTAATAGTAAGACCAGTTGTTCTCAGGGTACCCAGCCCCCTGAGCTGGAAGACAGGGACGGGGAGCAGAATGAAGCCAAGGGGAAATGGTTAGTGACCTGCTGCACCTCTTAGACACACACAAGTCTATGGGGCCGGATGGGATCTACCCAAGGGTACTGAGGGAGCTGGCGAAAGTGCTCACCAAGCCACTTGCAATCATTTATCAGCAGTCCTGGCTAACTGGGGAGGTCCCAGTGGACTGGAGGTTAGCACATGTGATACCCATCTACAAGAAGGGCCGGAAGGAGGATTGCAGCAACTGGATTAACCACTCAAGCTATCTGTACAAGATTCTGTTTATTTCACAAAAGGATCAGACATATATGTTTCAACAAGGATCTGGAAAGAACTAAGGGCATACAGCCAAACAGGTGTTGTTTGTTCAACTCGTGACTGTCTTCAGTCACATTCACTCACACGCACTCCCCAAAGCTACTCGCTTTGGCACATTCTTACCATATTCTGGGCGGTTTTCCAGCCCATCCCTTTCATGCACTCCCACAAACAACGTTCCACATTCTGTTCGGCCTGTTCCAGGATCCTTTAAGATTACAGAGTGTATATTTAGATTGTTTATTATATCTTAACATTTAAATCTAGACTATTCTTTAATCAGCCAGCAGACAGGAGCTGTACCTTCCATGACCTCCACATAGGATCTGGGGAACTACAGGCCTGTCAGTCTGACCTCCGTGCTGGGGAAGGTTATGGAGCAGATCATCTTGAGCGCCATCACATGGGCACGTACAGGACAACCAGGCGGTCAGGCCCAGTCAGCATGGGTTTATGAAAGACAGGTCCTGCTTGACGAACCTGATCTCCTTCTATGACAAGGTGACCCGCTTAGTGGATGAGGGAAAGGCTGTGGATGTTGTCTACTCAGACTTCAGTAAAGCCTTTGACACTGTTTCCTGCAGCATTCTCCTGGAGAAACTGGCTGCTTATGGTTTGGATGGGCGTACTCTTCACTGGGTGAAAAACTGGCTGGATGGCTGGGCCCAAAGAGTTGTGGTGAATGGAGTTAAGTCCAGTTGGCGGCCGGTCACAAGTGGGGTTCCCCAGGGCTCAGTATTGGGGCCAGTTCTGTTTAATATCTTTATCAATGATCTGGATGAGGGGATCGAGTGCACCCTCAGTAAGTTTGCAGACGACACCAAGTTGGGAGGGAGGGTTGATCTGCTTGAGGGAAGGAAGGCTCTACAGAGGGATCTGGACAGGCTGGATCAATGGGGCCGAGGCCAGTTGTATGCAATTCAACATGGCTAAGTGCTGGGTCCTGCACTTGGGTCACAACAATCCCATGCAGTGCTACAGGCTTGGGGAAGAGTGGCTGGAATGCTGCCTGGCAGAAAAGGACCTGGGAGTGTTGGTCAACAGCCGTCTGAATATGAGCTGGCAGTGTGCCCACATGGCCGAGAAGGCCAACAGCATCCTGGCCTGTATCAGAAATAGTGTGGCCAGCAGGACTAGGGTAATGATTGTCCCTTTGTACTTGGCACTGGTGAGACCACACCTGGAATACTGTGTTCAGTTTTGGGCCCCTCACTATAAGAAAGGCATTGAGGTGCTTGAGTGTGTCCAGAGAAGAGCAATGAAGCTGGTGAAGGGTCTAGAGAACAAGTCTTATGAGGAGCAGCTGAGGGAATTGGGGTTGTTTAGTCTGGAGAAAAGGAGGCTGAGTGGAGACCTTATCGCTCTCTACAACTACCTGAAAGGAAGTTGTAGCGAGCTGGGTGTCTGTCTCTTCTCCCAAGTAACAAGTGATAGGAGAAGAGGAAATGGCCTCAAGTTGTGCCAGGGGAGGTTTAGATTGGACATTAGGAAAAATTTCTTTACCGAAAGTGTTATCAAGAATTGGAACAGGCTGCCCAGGGAAGTGGTTGAGTCACCATCCCTGGAGGTATTTGAAAGACATGTAGACGTGGCGCTTAGGGACATGTTTTAGTGGTGGACTTGGCAGTGTTAGGTTAATGGTTGGACTGGATGATCTTAAAGGTCTTTTCCAACCTAACAGATTCTATGATTCTATCTCTCCAGGCCTTTGGCTGCAGTGAGTGCCTGGGGCTTCTTGCTAAGGCTGGAGTAGGAGGAGATGGTGTCCTTGTCTGCAGAAGATGTGTGTTGGTGGAGAATCTCTGTTGTGAAATAACAAGGAGGAGGCCAGCAGACTGCAGGGTATCAAAGGTGATGAAAAGGAGATTGATAGGATTTTCTTTAAGACCCTAGAGATACAAGAGGCTGAATCTGCAGGTGCAATGAGGGAGGGGGCAGCCAGGGTCTGTGTTGAAAGAAAGGAACAAGGTAAATGGCAGTATCACATCCCTGGACTTCAGGAGAGCAGGCTTTGGTCTGTTCAGGGACCTGCTTGGAAGAATTCTGTGTTTTGTGGTTTAACCCCAGTAGGCAGCTAAGCACCACACAGCCACTTGCTCGCTCCCTCCCAGTGGGATGGGGGAGAGAATTGGAAGGGTAAAAGGAAGAAAAATTGTTGGTTGAGATAAAGACAGTTTAGTGGGTAAAGCAAAGCTGTGTGTGCAAGCAGAGCAAAATAAGGAATTCATTCACTACTTCCTGTAGGCAGGCAGCTGTTTAGCCATTTCCAGGAAAGCAGGGCTTCCTCATGCATAATGGTCCAAACATCCCCCCCCCTTCCTCCTTCTTTCCCACAGCTTTTATTGAGTCCCCTCCCAACTTCTTGTGCACCCCCAGCCTACTTGCTGATGGAGCAGTGTGAGAAACAGGCGGCCTCGATGCTACGCAAGCACTGTTCAGCAATAACTAAAACATGGACATGTTATCAACACTGTTTTGGTCACAAATCCAAACCATAGCACCATAAGAGCTGCTATGAAGAAAACTAACTCCATCCAGTAGATAAGTATTTGTACTGTGTGAATAGTTAACATAATTCACTTGTGCACATATGCTTGTAATTATTGGATTGGAGCAACATTAGGGAGGCCAGCCCCATCTGTCTACTAAGTAGAGGGTCATACTGACATGCTAGTGGCTTCCAGGTATGTGTTCAGAAAGTCCCTCAGTGGCCCCTTGTCTATTCAGGTGTATATATAATCCTATAGTTTTCATCTACATATAGCAGCCCCCACTTTCTTGGATGTGGTCTGAGTTCTGCAACCCATTATTAATGCCAGTGTTTGCTTATGGCCTTGGCCTTAAGCAGACCCTTGGTGTTTTGCGTTTATCAGGTCTTGTGGGTTCAACAGGACTGCTAGTTTCAGGAGCTTATTGGTCCTTGGGAGACTTTCACACACTATCTTCATGAAGTTCAAGAAGTTCATGAAGAGCCTCATGAAGTTCAACAAGGGGAAAGGCCAAGTCCTGCACCTGGGGAAGAACAACCCCATGCACCAATGTATGCTTGGGGCCACCCAGCTGGAAAGCAGCTTGGCAGAAAAGGACCTGGGGTCCTGGTGGACACCAGGTTGAACAAGAGCCAGCAATGTGCCCTTGCTGCACAGAAGGCTGATGGTATCCTGGGATGCATCAGGCAAAGTATTGCCGGTAGGTCGAGGGAGGTGATCCTTCCCCTCTACTCAGCACTGGTGAGGCCATACCTGGAGTCCTGTGTCCAGTTCTGGGCTCCCCAGTACAAGAGAGACATGGACATACTGGAGAGAGTCCAGCATAGGGCCATGAAGATGATTAAGGGACTAGAGCATCTCTCCTATGAGGAAAGGCTTAGAGAGCTGGGACTGTTTAGCCTAGAGAAGAGAAGGCTCAGGGCTCATCAACGTATATAAATACCTGAAGGGAGGGTGCAAAGAGGACAGAGCCAGGCTCTTTTCAGTGGTGCCCAGTGACAGGACAAGAGGCAATGGGCACAAATGGAAGCACAGGAGGTTCTGTCTGAACATCAGGAAACACTTTTTGACTGTGAGGGTGACTGAGCAATGGAAGGGGTTGTCCAGGGATATTGTGGAGTCTCCCTCCTTGGAGATATTCAGAAGCCATCTGGACATAGTCCTGGGCAAGTGGCTCTAGGTGACCATGCTTGAGCGGGGGGGGTTGGACCAGATGACCTCCAGGTGTCCCTTCCAACCTCAGTCATTCTGTGATTCTCAGCATGTACTTTTCCTCTCTTTGGCCTGCTCTTTTCAGGTAACTATTGCTCCATCCACACACATAAGTACCTAAAGAGCCAATTCACACAAATTCATGCAGAAGAGGCTTTTATGACCATTCTTTATGTTGTGTAAACTTGAACTGTAGAACTCCGTATTGCAGGATGTTGTAGATGTTAAAAGTTTACATAGCTTTAAAAAAGCAATGGGTAAATTCACAGAAGAATTATTGGCTGAGGACTATTAATACAAGGTTCTACATCTGGCTTAGGAAATTCCTGAATTGTTTGAGATTGGGGAGCATTCTGGAGACTATTGCTATTTACTTGCCCTGTTCTTATGCCCTTCCCTAAGGGTCTGTGATTGGCTCCTGCTAGGAACAGGTTCTATTCTAGATGGTCAGACCTAGTGTTAGCTACTTTTAGGATGATCAATTACTGAGACAAAAGTTGAAGGATTCTTTTGAGGGGGGCTCCATAGGTGGGGTATCTTGGTGAAATTTTTGAATATAGCTACTCTGATAGTCTCTCTAAGCTTTAATTTATGAAACAGATAAGTTTAATTTTAAAGTATATGAATTCACTTTGGTTTTGCCCCTTAACATGTCTGATGATTCTGTCTTGCAGAAAGCACCTCTACTGCTACATTACAGACCCAAAATGGACTTGCTGTAGGAGAACTTTATTGTCCTTCTGGACAGTTTTTTTTGCAGAGACTATCATCTGGTACCTTAGTGCAGCACTTAACTCTCATGTGAAACGAACCAGCAGAATCATTTTGGAACATTGTAGTGCTTCTATAGCAGACTGTCCTTCTGAATATTTCTAGGGATGTGCTACATGGATTTTTGGACAAAAAAAAATATATATATATATATTTATTTTTGTACAAATGAAATAAATCACAACTCAACAGGATTCTACCAGCACTGAGTTTACAGGTAGTGAAAACACTTCGCAGTTCCATGGAGCTCAGCCTGATTCATCTATTTGTAGTTACACAAAAATAAGTTAAAATGGTGTGGGAGAGATTTAAAATGTTGCTTTTAACACCAAATTACTACATTTACTTATTTTTTTGTCTTTAAAATTTACAAATTGTTTCAGTATGTTTTTCTGAGGTGTTCTTGTTTTATGTAATATGCCCAATTATGTCAGCTTTAATCAAGCCATTCTATAGAGCATTGAACATACCTAATGATATACAGTGACTGGTGATATTTATTATGCTGCATTAAAAACTTCCTAAAAGCCTGGATATCCAATTACTTCATTAGTTTTGCACAATGTTTGTTCTTTATTTTGTATTTCAGTAATGTTTTAATATCCCCCCTTTGCATGTTGATTTGAAGTGAGTTCACTTGATTTTTTTAAATATGCCTTAATATTTTGCCATGGCATAAATTACATCCAATCATAACAAATACTCATAAGTGCTGAACTTGTGAAATTTTTTTAAAGCAAATATGTCATATAATTGGGGCTTGCAAAAATCGAATTTTACTTTAGGGAGTATTTGCTATTTCATTAGCTGTTAAAAACTATGGCTGTTGGGCACCTTTTGTTGATGTTGCACAAGTTTCCATTTCACTAGCTAAAAATTCTTCAGTTAACTGTAAACCAATTCTGTGTTTCTTTTACTGTTTTCTATATGAAATCATAGCTGTTTATAGCTCAATTACTATTTATCTTTGAGGTCAGATTAGATTACAGGGGCACCGTCTGGCCTTAACTGATAATTTTGCTTGTGTCAAGGCCCAAGAGATGCAAACTACCATACATGTATGTGTGTCTGTGTACAGACAAGCAAGCATCTTAGAGAATCCACCTTCAGTAGTGCTTAGCAGTGTTGACTACACTGATTGAAAGGGTTTTTAAAATAGTCAGCTTCATAAAAATGTGGTAGTAGTTGAAAGTGACTTCTGCAAGCTGTATGCTGCATAACATTATATATAGCATGGATGTGAGTGTGTCTGACATGGGGTCTTAAATAACTGAAAAGAAGATAAGCAGTATTATTGGCAGCTGGAGGCTGCCAATATTTTTTAACTCTTCGAGTTTTCCTGTCAGCTGAAAATGGCAGTTATATCAAACACTTTATTCTTTCATAAAATGTCGATGGCTAGGAAAATCAGTATGCCTGTTAGCACTGTCCTGCTTCTTCCAGCTGTGCTCCCCTACTTTGCAAGAAAGCATTGCTTAACATTACTTGATAATAGGAGGTTGATCTCATAAGAGGCTTATTCAAGTATTCTAAATCCTACTGCCTCTTCTTGAGTTTTCTAAGCACCATATTGCTCTGCGCATCTCCCATGCTTTTTCTTAATTGAACTTTTCAGTTCTTTTCCTAGTTCTGCTGTTGCCAGAGGGAAGCTCTAAGTTCACTTGTTTGTCTCAGGAAATGGGGCCCTTGTTGTCATTTATGGCTATAGATGGTGAATGGTGAAGAAAATGAAAGAAATGCAAAGAGAAAGAAAAAGTCTACTGAACTATGGGGATGGTCAAGAGAGCCACAGTAAGGCCAGTGGAGTACTGCCATCTCTGCAAATGATGATGTGAGACCACTAAATTTGAACTGGTTTAGACAGGACTTCTTTATGTCAGGGCTTAGAGAATGTGCATGTGATGGAATTAGAAGTTTGCTCTTGTTTTGCTGTACTGTTTCTGGACTCGCTTACCTACAATTTAGCTTTTATCTGTTTTTAGCATTAATAGAAGTGACAGAAGAGGACAGGTGAGATCTAATTAGTCTCTATTTTTGGTAGTTTTTCACAGAATAGTGAATGCAGGTGATATGGATGTATATGTAAGTTAACATAATAGGCCTTTCTGGAACTCTTTGGCTATCATTGTATACTTCCCAGTGTAAATCAGGGGCTGGTTCCAGTTGGTAAGGCTTCCAGAGAATGCAAATATAGTTATAAACACCCATCCTCCAGGCACCCCTAATGTACCTGACACAGACATGGAGCTCAAGTCCATAGACCATGTAAATGCCTAATTAATTTTTCAGCTACAGTATAAGGGTTTTATAAATATATTTGTGATTGGTCTACCTCAGTATATGTACACTGTGGAACCTTTTTGCAAGATCAGATGTTGATGCAGCGCTGTTGAAGTTTATTGGGATTTTAGTGTTTCCCTGTGTAGCTCTACAACTGAAAGAAGTTAGCAGTTACAAACATGTAAATTCAGAAAGCTCTCTGCCATTCAGTTCTAAATCTTGCTCTAACAGTCTATAGTATAGAATATATGTTTGCAAGTTTGTAACTACCTTTGGAATCACTTGAATTTGTTACGGTGCTATATCAATATATTTAAATCTTTATATATGTATGCATCTGTAGCTAGTGTTAACACCTATAGCTGGTGATTGCTCATAATTGTGTGTAACTGCTTTTGTTATGTGTTTAACCTGATAAAACCTCAGCAGTGCTTTTAAAAACAAAACAAACAAACAAACAAAACCAACCACAACCCTATTGTTCACATCATGTCACAATAGCTATCATCTTCATTACAAAAGCTGTTTCCCATGGGGAGGGATGGGATGCACCATTTGTTTGGTTTCTAGCTTTATAGAAAGACTAGACTACAACTGAATTCAAGTCAGAGGCAAGCCTTGGAGTCAAAGTTCCGTTTTACTTCTTTGAAGCTTAAGAAACAGTTGATTTAATGTCAAGATTATATTGGCTAAAACAATACTGACTTCTCTCTCTTTTTTTTTTTAAGCTTTTAAATCTGAAAGTTGGGCTCAGTATAGATATTTCTTGAATCCTGATAAGGTCATGATTAATTTATTTTGATCTTAATGAAGATAGCATTACTGTGAAGTAATTTTTACAGCCGCTTACACTGGTAAATAATTGCGGTAAAAAGGTATCTTGTAGCATTATCCTCAGCAGCAATGAGACTAAATTATCCCAGGCTCAGAGTCTCACTAGATATAGTTTTCATTAAAAATAGATAATTCACAGAAAATATATAATATTGAATTTAAATAAGATTTAGGAGCTTGGAAAAATTAACTTTATAAAAATTATTTATTATATTAAGCATTCTGTTTTATTTTATCATTCGAGTATTTTTTGTTTCAAAGGTCCAGCTTTATTTGCAGGCATATAAAACTGTAAAAGTTTTCACAGCTTCTTCCTGTTATATTAGGTTTGAATGGCTTTTATTTGTATGTCTTTGCTATGTGTGGCTGAAGAGCTTTGCTTTTTCTTTTGTGCAATGGGTCAGAAACATGCATTTATAAGGCATATGTTTAAATTGTAAATGTAGCACCTACTTCTAAATTGAAAAGCAATGTAGATGGGGGTTTTCATATATACATTCAGTGGGTTTTTGCTTGGGATTTTAATTTGTGGTTTGTTGGGTTTTTTTAATAATGAAGTTTGGAATTTTATGGGCTTGTAAAATCTTTAAGTGCAAGAACTACCCATCAGCAATATTTTAAAATGGTTGATCTAGCAAGAAACTTCAATATGAATTGTGGAAGTAATATGCAAAAGATGCAGCCTATCCAAAATTGGTTTGTGCCATTGTTATGTCTGGTATCTTTGCGTGTCATCTAACTTGAGAATATTTATTTTTATTGGTTGTGCAATAATATACACAACACTGTCACCTCTGGGAATGTGGGACTGCAAAAATGAGACTACATTTATGATGGTACTATTTTTTTTCAATAGACTATGAGCCTTTGAAAGCTTATTTGGTTCTACTGTTGTTATAACAGCATAATTAGTCTTAGGAGATTCACTTTTTTTCCTACTGGATGGTAAATGGAACTATAGAGCTAGCCTATTTATCAATTATATGAATCTTACCATTGAGTTAAGTATAATCGGAAAGAGCCAACTAGTCTGTACAATAACACATTAATCTTAATAAATGTGTTTTCTCAACAGTACTTAAGAAATTTATTTAGTACATAAGGCTAAATTTTACAGAAAAATCTAGTTTCTGTATTTCCTTGGGTAATTGATTCAGTTTGGACATTTCACCGGAGATATTAATACAATCTATGCTTCAGTATTTCTGCCTGAAGTCAATAACAAGAAAAAATGTCAGACATACTAGAATCTTTGCATAAGATTCACTTAATTGAGAGGTATTGACTTCTGGCTCTTTTAAAGGCGCAGAGAGAGCATTAAGGTGCCTAACATCAGCATGGAAAAATACTTTAATGTCTGCTTTCATAAAAATCTGTAATCATGTATAGACACTCTCTAGGTACCTGCCTTTTGTGGGAAGCCAACAGTCATATTTTTACAATGGAGTTTGATATACCTATACACAAATTTAAAACTCTGTTGTTGTTTGAGCCACTTGAATGGATCCTCAAGGCTTCTTGGAAACCTTTTGAAGCCACCATGATCTGCTGAGGTCAGATTGCAAGACAGGGGCTGAAAGCCAATTCTGCAAATTCTTACAGTGGTAACTTTATCACTAACCTAGATGGTTCCACTGAAAGCAGTGGAATCATTCATGTGGACAAAATTGCTTAAATGTCTGTCTGCAGGATGGAGTCCTAATTTTTGAAGGACGGACTGATGATTCTGTATCTTTTAACTTAAAATGCATTGGTTTAATAAAGTTCTTTTATCCAAGTAATTTAATTGGACAAAAAGAGTTTGTTCTTTTTCTGCAACAACATTAAATTAAGGTTAAAGGACAATAAACCAGTACAATCACTAAGCCTTTATCCTCGATATGTGGCATAATAAAAAGATACTGAAACTATCACAGTGTAAGACAATATTTTTGACTTGGTTTCACTTGAGAGATTACTTTTTTATACTGTTTCCTGTGTGATTTTTGTAATATTGGTGGCTAGTTTTGGTCTGAAGAAGCCTTTTGGGATTATTGCTTAATGTTTTGATTTTACGATAGTGATGCTTGTATCCAGTGTTTTGCCAAATAATATTATATGCTTGTTAATAAAAGTAAAAAAGCTAACTGAAATCCTGCCAGGCTGGTGGTAGTTGTTCCGTTCCATTCCCCCCCACCCCCATACTATATTATGCAAGCTAGTCCTTTATGTTCTTAAACAAACACAGTGTGACTGGAACAAGAATGACATACGTGGTTCTATAATCAATCTTTATTCCCATCTGTGGCCATAATTGCCTATCAGTTAATTAACATGTCTTCTGTTGGGGGGACAGGAAGTAGGTACTTTACCATTTTCATGTATTTGTGAGTATAAATATACTTAGAATAGAATATAGAACTGCACATAGTATTCAAGGTGAGGCCACACCAAGGCTAAATGCAGCAGGATAATCACCTCTTTTGACCAGCTGGTTGTGCTGTGTCTGATGCACCCCAGGATGCGGTTTGCCCTCCTGGCTGCCAGGGCACACTGCTGACTCATATTGAGCCTACTTTCAACCAGCACCCCCAGATCCCTTTCTGCAGGGCTGCTCTCCAGCCACTCCTCTCCCAATCTATATTTGTGCCTGGCGTTACTCTGTCACAGGTGCAGAATCCAGCATTTGTTCTTGTTAAATTTAATCCCATTAATTGTAGCCCAATGCCCCAATCTATCTAGATCCCTCTGCAAGGCCTCTTGCCCCTCAAGAGAGTCAACAGCACCTCCCAGTTTGGTATCATCAGCAAACTTGCTAATGATGCATTCAACTCCTGCATCCAGATCATTGATAGATATATTAAATGGAACTAGGCCTAGAATTGAACCCTGAGGAACACCACTGGTGACCGGCTGCCAGCCAGATGTAGCCCCATTCCCTACAACCCTTTGAGCCGTGCCCTTCAGCCAGTTCTTCACCCAGCTCACCGTGTACCTGCTCATCCCACAGTTGGACAACTTGTCCAGAAGGATGCTGTGAGGGACAGTACCAAAAGCCTTACTAAAATCCAGAAAAACTACTTGCCCTCTGTATTGGTTTTGTGTGGCAAGGTTTTGGTAGCGGGGGGGGTTACAGGGGTGGCTTCTGTAAGAAGCTGCTGGAAGCTTCCCCTGTGTTCGAGAGAGCCCATACCAGCCGGCTCTAAGACGGACCCGCCGCCGGCCAAGGCCGAGCCAATCAGCGATAGTGGTAACGCCTCTGGGATAACATTTTTAAGAAGGAAAAAAGTTGGGACGGCGGTATTCGGCAGCCGGAGAGAGGAGTGAGAACATGTAAGAGAAACAACCCTGCGGACACCAAGGTCAGTGAAGAAGGAGGGGGAGGAGATGCTCCAGGCGCCGGAGCAGAGATTCCCCTGCAGCCCGTGGTGAAGACCATGGTGAGGCAGGCTGTCCCCCTGCAGTCCATGGAGGTCCACGGTGGAGCAGATATCCACCTGCAGCCCGTGGAGGACCCCACGCCAGAGCAGGTGGGTTCCCGAAGGAGGCTGTGACCCCGTGGGAACCCTGCGCTGGAGCAGGCTCCTGGCAGGACCTGCGGATCTGTGGAGAGAGGAGCCCACGGAGCAGGTTTTCTGGCAGGACTTGTGACCCCGTGGGGGGCCCACGCTGGAGCAGTCTGTGCCTGAAGGACTGCACACCGTGGAAAGGACCCATGCTGGAGCAGTTCGTGAAGAACTGCAGCCCGTGGGAAGGACCCACGTTGGAGAAGTTCGTGGAGGACTGTCTCCCGTGGGTGGGACCCCACGCTGGAGCAGGGGAAGAGTGTGATGAGTCCTGCCCCTGAGGAGGATGAAGCGACAGAAAATAACATGTGATGAACTGACCGTAAACCCCATCCCTGTCCCCCTGTGCCGCTGGGGGGTTGGTAGAGAATCCGGGAGTGAAGTTGTGCCCGGGAAGAAGGGAGGGGTGGAGGGGAGGTGTTCTGAGATTTGGTTTTATTTCTCATTACCCTACTCCGGTTGATTTGTAATAAATCAAGTTAATTTTCCCCAAACTGAGTCTGTTTTGCCCGTGACGGTAATTGGTGAGTGATCTCTCCTATCCTTATCTCGACCCACAAGCTCTTTGTTATATTTTCTCTCCCCTGTCCAGTTGAGAAGGAGGGGGAGTGATAGAACGGCTCTGGTGGGCACCTGGCATCCAGCCAGGGTTAACCCATCACACCCTACCTATACATGTTACTTTAAGTTTCACTCTTATCTGATGATGCTGATGCAGAGGGGTAGGCTGGACCGTGACACTCTTTTGGACACATGTCAAATTGAAAAGCATACCAACCCAAATTTTGACTTTTCTCTTTTTTGAATAGGGAGGAAGAGGGCATAGCTGTCCCTGATGGGCTTGGGAGAGGGTGATCTTGCAGCATCTTCCTACAGTACTGTGAATTTACAGACTATTCTATTACTGTTTGTATTGAGGAATGCAGAAGGGTTCTTTTCCTGCTAATAAGTTAGGAATTGTCAAGAGTTTTGGATTGGTTCAAAGTCAGAGGTTTGTTCTTGCACACAATTGTCTTCACCAATAGTAGCCATGTATAATCATCCCAAGGAGATGCCACAGATTGCCACTGATTGGTTCATTGAAATACTGACATGAGAGATCTAACAGAGGAAGGTCACTTTATTTATAAATAGTCATTTAAAAGTGAATAAGCATTAGCAGTAATTCTACTACCAGAGCTAACACTGCAAATTGTAAATCTTACATGTTCTCATTATTAGTGGTTCTGACACTTCCCCTGTCCTTTCTACTGCTGTTCATCTGTCTGTGAACTAGTTGGTGACACGTCAGGTTCAGCTTGCTTTTTCCCACTGTGCTGTTTTTAGTGGATTTCAGGAATCCAGAAAAAAATAGTGCTAGAAATGTTCTGTTTCATAGTAGTATAATTATAGATTTTCTTTTTTCCAACTCCTGTACCATGCTGGAATAGTGAGAGTAAAACAACTGCTATCTGTGACCCAACATGTTTGGACAGAAGTACATAATGATATACAGTGTGTAAGCTATGGATTCTTAATTGGCATATGCTTCACAGAATGGTTGAAGTTGGAAGGGACAGCTGGAGATCATCTATTCCAATTCCCCTCTTCTCAAAGCAGTCACCTAGAGGAGGTTGCTCAGAACCATGTCTAGTCAGGTTTTGAATATCTCCGAGGATGGAGACTCCACAAGCTCCCTGGGCAACCTGTTCCAGTGTTCAATCACCCTCATGATAAAAAAGGTTTTTCTTATGTTTAGGTGGAATTTCTTGAATTTAAATTTGTGCCCATTGCCTCTTGTCCTGTCACTGAGCACTACTGGAGGAGTCTGGCTCAATCTTCTTTACTGCCTCCCACCAGGTATTAACACACATTGATAAGATCCCCCCCCCGAGCCTTGTCTTCTCTAGGCTGAACAGTCCCAGTTCTCTCAGCCTCTCCTCATGTGTCAGATGTTCCAATTCCTTAATCGATTTTGTGGTCCTTTTTGCTGGACTTGCTCAAGTATGCCCATGTCCTTGTACTGGGGAGCTTCAGGATTGGACACAGCACAACAGATGTGGCCTCACCAGTGCTGAGCAGAGGATAAGGATCGCATCTACTGGTGCATGGGATTGTTCCTTCCCAAGTGCAGGGCTTGGCATTTCCCTTTGTTGAACTCCATGAGGTTCCTGTTGGCCCATTTCTGCAGCTTGTCCAGGTCCCTCTGAATCGCAGCACAACCATCTGGTCTATCAACCACTCTTTCTGGTTTTGTATCATCTGCAAACTAGCTGAGGGTGAACTCAGTCCCATTGTCCAGATCATTAATGAAGAGGTTAAACAGGATTGGCCCCAGTAATGACCCCTGGGATACATCACTAGTGACTGGCTTCCAGATGGACTTCATGCCACTGGTTGCAACCCTTTGAGTCTGTCAGTTGAGACAGTTTTCAGTCCACCTCACTGTCTACTTATCTAGCCTGTACTTCATCAGCTTCTCTATGAGGATGTTGTGGGAGACAATGTTGGAAGCCTTGCTAAAGTCAAGGTAAACAAACATCTACTGCTCACTCCTCATCCACCTTAGCCAATTATCTCACTGTAGAAATCTGTCAGGTTGGTTAAGCATGATTTTCCCTTCCTAAATCCATGTTGACTACTCCCAGTAACCTTCTCGTCCTTAATGTTTGGAAGTGGTTTCCAGGATTAGTTGCTCCATTGGCTTCCCAGGGACTGAGGTGAGGCTGACCAGCCTGTAGTTCCCCAGATCCTCTTTCCCTTCTTGAAGAGAAGAGTGACATTTGTTTTCTTCCAGTGTTCAGGAACCTTCTCTGATTACCAAGATCTTTCGAAGATAATAGAGAATAGCCTTGCAATGACATTGACTGGCTCCCTCAGCACTTGTGAATGCATCCCATCAGGTCCCACAGACTTGGGTATGTCCAGTCTGTTTCAGTGTTCCCTAACTTGATCCTCCTCCACCAAAGGTAAGTCTTCCTTGATCCAGACTTTCCCACTGGTCTCAGGGACCTGGGATTCCTGAGGGCAAATCTTACTAGTAAAGACCAAGGTGGAGAAGGTATTCAGTACCTCGGCCTTTTCCACATCCTCTGTCATGTCCAGAGGAAGCTCTTTGGGTTTGCAGTAGGAATGGCTTGCATGTATATGTCATTTCAGGAATGGTTAAAGACAGCACTATCAATGTTTATTATTAATGTCACCTTTGCAAAATATCCTGTTGTAAAAATTGTTTTTCAATTTAATGTTTTGTATCATTCTGTGTATATTATACTTGTAGCAGTTCAGATTTTCTCTTTTTTTTGCATAGAAATATTTCTTTGACCTTTTATTTTTTATTTCCATTACTTTTGTGGTAGCTTAAAATGATTCCTCTAAACTAGACTCAATTGTACATCATGGAAAATCTAAACAGAACTGTGGGGTGGAGCAGAGCAAACCCCCTCTTGTTGCCTAATCACAGTGCTTAAACCACCACACACAGAGGAGTAGAAGCAATTGTAGCTTGCCCATGGAATTCCTCAAGTCTCACACAAGCAGCTTTGGCAATAATCATGTAAGTGCGCCCTGAAAGCATAAACCTGTCTCTGCAGTTAACGAGCAACAAACTATATTTTTCTCTAGAGATCATTCAACATGATAAAAATTCCAACTGCTAGCACTTCATCTATTTATAATCTGATTTGAGTATTTAAGCTATTCTGCAATAAGAAAGAGTAATTGCAAGCTAAATGTCTCCTTTTGTACAATAGCTATGAGTTTTTTGAGATAGGAACATTCAGAAAAAAAATCCATATTATATCTCAATATAAATTGATTAAAGTGAATTTGAAGTGTCCCTGTGTGGACAACTACTCAGGATTAAATTGACCTTTATTCACTTAAGTTTAAATCACTTTCACTTCTGAGTAGGGGTATAATGGATATAATGGTATAATACAATCCATGTTAAAAGTTCACTTGGATTGACTCTTTATGTACCTGGATATGAAAAAAACCCTCTGTCTTTAGCTTGTAAAATAGGTATTACTTAGCTCGCTCTTTCTTTCTTTTTGCTATAAGACATTCTTGTTGATTTACTTTTATCTTAGAGAAACTCAAGTGGTGAGTTGGATGTAGTGGGAGAAAAATTTACAAGAGTATTTTTTGGTAGATATATCTTACAAGATTTAAGTCATGCTCCACCTTCTGAAAATTCACTCTAAGGCATCTTTCACATGATAATTTTCTTCAGTATGTTCTATGATCATGTCTGTAGAGGTTTTGTATTGCTGGGCATGAATTAGAGCATGAGTGGTACTTTGTGTGTTCTGTGTAATGACTGTATTTTTGCATGTATATATACTTCTGTTGCACAGTACTGTAACCTGTGTAATGCTATGGTCCTGCCATTTGCAGTTCTGTAGCCTGATTTCCACTTGCAGATCTGTACTCTTTCACTCAAGATGCTGTGGCAGTGTTTTCCAGAACCTCTGTGTCAGTATTTCTCCCTTATTCTCATGCTGTTGTTCTTATGTCCTTGCACCTGCACACTCCAGTACTGTTATGGCAGGTTCTCATGGGAAGCGAAGGCTACTGGTGTGAGAATCACCCCTTCCTCTTCCTGCTCCTTGTTTTGTAGCTTTTAGTTTACATTAGGGGAAAAGACAATGAATAATGAAGTGTAGATAATAGTCATTTAAATATCTGATAAATATTGTCCATTACTATGCATGCACAAAGCTTATCAACCAATCAGTATGAAACACTTGTGCCTAATTAAGCAAGCGCCAATCAGTGCTAATAGTGGCATAAATGTGAATAACCAATAGGGAGTTTGAGCAGGTCCTGATGAAAAGTGTATAGTAGTAGAGGAAAAGCATAGCAAAAACTTATCATCATCGTCATCATCACCTTCATCATCATCGCCACTTTCTTGCAGACTCTTGGTATGGCAGGAAGCTGATATGCTGTAATAAGTCCAGTTGGCAAAACTACTTGGAATACATTAGTGAAACTGGTTCAGCATTGATCAGCTGTTTTCTTCACTTAAATTCAGTTGGCTGTATTTTCCAGACCACAGCCAAGTCCAACACAGTTTGAATACATTATGAGTAATGGTTTGAAACTAAAAAAGGGTAGATTCAAACTAGACGTAAGGAAGAAATTTTTTACAATGAGGGTGGTGAAACACTGGAACAGGTTGCCCAGAGAGGTGATAGATGCCCCATCTCTGGAAACATTCAAGGTCAGGTTGGACAGGACTTTGAGCAACCTGATCTAGTTGAAGATGTCCCTGCTCATTGCAGGGGGGTTGGATTAGATGACCTTTAAAGGTCCCTTCCAACCCAAACCACTCTATGATTCTATGATTCTATAAAAATTTAGAAAATGTCTACTATGTAATATGTACTAAATCAATGAGTATGACAAACTTTTCTCCAAGCAGTAGCTTGCTTTCTCCAGAAGAAGAGGTCATAGCTCTGTTAACTGGATAACTGCTTGAGATGCAACCTAATGCTTGGAGCTGCAAGCTGTATCATTTGTTCTTGTAATGTGGTGGGTTGACTCTGGCTGGATGCCGGGTGCCCACCAAGCCACTCTATCACTCCCCCTCCTCAACTGGACAGGGGGAGAAAAATACAATGAAAGGCTTGTGGATCGAGATAAGGACAGGGAGATCACTCACCAATTACCGTCACAGGCAAAACAGACTCAACTTGGGGAAATTAATTTAATTTATTACCAAACCAGAGTAGGGTAATGAGAAATAAAAACAAATCTTAAAACACCTTCCCCCCACCCCTCCCTTCTTCCCAAGCACAGCTTCACTCCTGAATTCTCTACCTCCTCCCCCCCCTGAGCAGCACAGGGGGATGGGAAATGGGGGTTGCAGTCACTTCATCACACATTGTCACTCCTTCCTCACACTCTTCCCTTGCTCCAGTGTGGGGTCCCTCCCACAGGAGACAGTCCTCCATGAACTTCTCCAGCATGGGTCCTTCCCATGGAGTGCAGTCCTTCAGGAACAGACTGCTCCAGTGTGGGTCCCCTGCGGAGGTCACAAGTCCTGCAAACCTGCTTCAGCATGGGCTCCTCTCTCCACGGTGTCACAGGTCCTGCCAGGAGCCTGCTCTAGCACGGGCTTCCCATGGACTGCAGCTTCCCTCAGGGCACATCTGCCTGCTCCAGCGTGGGGTCTTCCACGGGCTGCGGGTGGATATCTGCTCCACCGTGGACCTCCATGGGCTGCAGGGGGACAACCTGCCTCACCATGGTCTTCACCACAGGCTGCAGGGGAATCTCTGCTCTGGCACCTGGAGCACCTCCCTCCCCTCCTTCTTGATGACCTCCTGACCTTGATGTCTGCAGAGTTGTTTCACATATTCTCACTCCTCTCTCCCAGCTGCTGTTGCGCAGCAACTTTTTTCCCCCTTCTTAAACATGTTATTGCAGAGGTGCTACCACCGTTGCTGATTGGCTCAGTCTTGGCCAGCGGCAGGTCTTGGAGCCATCTGGCACTGGCTCTATCGGACATAGGGGAAGCTTCTAGCAGCTTCTCACAGAAGCCACCCCTGTAGCCCCCCCTGCTACCAAAACCTTTGGTTCCTGCTATAGTAATTTCTATAACATGCAACTCAAATCATAGTTTATAACAATTTAAAGGTATTTCCATTGCAATCTCCACCCCTGGTCCCTTTGGGCAGGTTATAGGGTTTAACATTGCAATGAACTCCTCCCCTTGCCCCTGCTCCAGCTTGGACTTATCCACAGACTGCAGTCCCTTAGGGGTGTACCTGCTCCAAGTGGAGCCTTATCTATGAGCCACAGTCTCTTCAGTGGTATACCTGCTGCGGCATAGACTTATCCACAGCCACAGTCGCTTTGAGGTGCACCTGTTCCAGCGTGGCCCTATCCATGGGCCACAATCCCTTCAGAGATGTCCCTGTTCCAGCGTGGCCTTACCCACAGCCACAGTCCCTTCAGAACTAAACCTGCTCTAACATGGCCTTACCTGTGGCTGCAGTCCCTCCAGGGGTGTACCTGCTCTGTCATGGGCTTATTGATGGCCACACACTTGGAGGTGCTCCAGCATGACCTCATGCACAGCCACTGATGCTTCAAGGTATACCTGCTGCAGCATGGACTTATCCTTGGGCCACAATCCCTTCAGAGGTATACCTGCTGCGGCACAGACATAACCACAGCCACAGACGCTTTGAGGTGTACCTGCTTTGGCATGCACTTATCCATGGTCATAGACACTTCAGGGTGTCCTGCTCCTGCATGGACTCATTCACAGGTGACAGTCCCTTTGACTTGAGTTCACACTGGAGTTCCAGCCTGTCCAGTACAGCAGTACAGAAACAGCAGTGATCCCCTGGCCATCTGCCAGTCCAGGCGCATCGCCATTGCTGTTACCAAAATGTTCCCAGATACAGTAAAGTAAGATGATAAGCAGTACAGCAGTACAGGAAGGAGCGGAAGCAAAAAGCAACCACTAACAAGCACTAGACTCTAATATACAGTAAGGTAAGCAAGCCCCATGGCAAGCAGAGGAGCCTGTCAATTAACAGCTAAACAGCAATAACAGCCATAAATTTGATCTAGCACATTCCAATCAAACCTGCTGTTATCTCAAACCCTTTGAGCCCCACGTTGGGTGCAAAAAGGACTGTCGTGGTTTAACCCCAGACAGCAACTAAGCACCACACAGCTGCTCGCTCACTCCCACCCCCCGGTGGGTTGGGGGAGAGAATCAGAAGGGTAAAAGTGAGATAACTCATGGGTTGAGAAAAAACAGTTTATTAATTGAAAAAAATAAAATAAAATAAAATAAATAATAAATTGTAAGGAAAAGGAAAATAAAAAAGAGAGAGAAATAAAACCCAAGGAAGACAAGTGATGCAAATGAAAACAATTGCTCACCATCAACCAACCAATGCCCAGCCAGTCCCTGAGCAGTGGCCCCCCTGCCAACCTCCCCCGCTAGTTTTATTGCTGAGCATGACATCATATGGTATGGAATATCCCTTAGGTCAGTTGGGGTCAGCTGTCCCGGCTGTGTCCCCTCCCAACTTCTTGTGCACCCCCAGCCTTCTTGCTGGTGGGGCAGTGTGAGAGGCAGAAAAGGCCTTGACCCTGTGTAAGCGCTGCTCAGCAATAACTAAAACATCCCTGTATTATCAACACTGTTTTCAGCACAAATCCAAAACATAGCCCCAAACTAGCTACTATGAAGAAATTAACTCTAGCCCAGCCAAAACCAGCACAGTTGGCTTCCAGTAAGCATTTGTATATGGTTTATGTGGAAAGGTTTTGTTAGGAGGGGGCAGGGAGAACTTGAGTGGGATCTTCTGTGAGAAGATACCAGAAGGTTGCCCCCATGTCAGACAGAGCCAGTTTCAGTCAGCTCCAAGACAGACCTGCTTCTGACCAAAGCTGAGCCAATCAGTGACATTGGTAGTGCCTCTGTGATGACATATTTAAGAAAGGGAAACAAAACACTGTGCAGCAGCTGGGAGAGAAAAATGAGAATATGTGAGAAAAACAACCATGCAGACTGATAGCATATTTCCATACATTCTGTATGGTATCTCTAAATATTTTGATGGTTTTAATATTTTGTACCAGCCGTGGAAACTGGTTTGCTGCTAGATGACTGTAAAAGCGAGATTTGGTAAATAATTATTAGAAATCTTATACTAACACTATGATTGAAACAATAGACAAAAGTATAGCCAAGCAATTAACTACTAGAGGTAGTTACTCATAAGCTTGGCAGTTCTTGGCTCTTATAACTAGATGTTCCTGTACGCTAGATGAGAACAATGTTGAAACTGACCACATGTGATTGAAACTTCAAGATCAAAGAACAAGGACAAGAATAAAGACTTCAAGGACAGCCAATAAGAACTTCAAATGGGTCGGTGGTCGTAAAAGCAGCCCTTCGACTCAAATGGATCTTTCATTGCGCATGATCGGATGTAGGCAGTACTGTGATAATCAGTTATAATCATTTTTATGTATATGTACACAAATCTGATTAATATGCAATTAGTTATTCTATATAACCTGTTTGTGCTAAAGCTGTGGTATGCACGCTAGGTGGAATTATCCCCTGTGCATCCAGCGCTGCAATAAAGAATGCCTGCTTTCTAAAACTCCAAAATGAGTCTTAGAGAGTTTCTTTGACTGGCTTTTCGGTATCACAGACACCAAGGTCAGTGAAGAAGGAGGGGGAGGAGGTGTTCCAGGTGTCAGATCAGAGATTCCCCTGCAGCCCATGGTGAAGACCATGGTGAGGCAGGCTGTCCCCCTGCAGCCCATGGAGGTTAATGGTGGGGCAGATATCCACCCTGCAGCCCATGGAGGACCCCACACCGGAGCAGGTGGATATGCCCTGAAGAAAGCTATGGCCCATGGATAGCCCACGCAGGAGCAGACACCTGGCAGGAAGTGTGGCCTGTGGAGAGGAGCCCACACAGGAGCAGGTTTTCTGGCAGGACCTGTGACCCTATGGGGGACCCATGCTGGAGCAGTCTGTTCCTGAAGGACTATACCACATGGAAAGGACCCATGCTGGAGCAGTTCGTGAAGAACTGCAGCCCGTGGGAAGGACCCATGTTGCAGAAGGTCATGAAGGACTGTCTCCAATAGGTGGGACCCCACGCTGGAGCAGGGGAAGAGCATGAGGAAGAAGGAGCACCAGAGACAATGCATGATGAACTGACTGCAACCCCCATTTCCCATCCTCCTGTGCCACTTGGGGCAGGGGAGGAGGTAGAAGAGTTGGGAATGAAGCTGAGCCTGGGAAGAAGGGATGGGTGGGGGGAAGGTAACGGTGGCAACGGTAAGTCGGCGGCTAAGCGCTAGATGGAGGTGGACTGGGAGCTTCCCGAGGCCCAGGAGCCCCGGGGAAGAGCGGAGGGACCCGTCCAGAGCCGGCAGCTCTCCCGAGAGTTGCCAGGGGCAACCGCGGGAGATTTAAACGGCCCTGAGGAGCACCAGTGACCAGGGGTGTGGCGCGGCAGTTCGTGCAGGCAGGGCGCAGCCCTTCCTCTTCCAAGCTCGAGAAGGCTACTCAAGCGGTGGGCGTCGGCCCGGAGGGAGACCCAGGTATGGTTGCCACTTGGGTGAAAGCCATTGTCAGGAAAAATGTGGCAATGCAGACAGAGGTCCCATGTAAACGTGCAGCTGTCCAGGTCTCTGGCTGCAGGGAGTGCCTGAGTCTATCACTGATGACGGAGGGCAGCGGGGGCACCTCTTGTGTGAGGTGTGACCAGGTGGATGATCTGCTCAGCCTGGTGGTAGAGCTGAAGGAGGAAGTGGAAAGGTTGAGGAGTATCAGGGAGTGTGAGAGGGAGATAGATAGATTGGTGGGCCCACACCCTACCATCCCTGAGGCAGAGGCAGCAGATGGAGGCTCCGCAAGAAGCGGAGGTTCCCCTGACCTCTTGCCACCAGGCAGGAGGGGACCTAAGAGATGGAGGGGAATGGATACAGGTCCCTGCTCGGGGAGGCAGGCGAATCTGCTCCCGGTCTCCCTCACCTTCCCAGTTGCCCCTACACAACAGGTATGGGGCTCTGGAACTTGAGGACCAGGTCAATGAAGACCAAGGTGTAGATGAAGCCCTATCTAGGGAGGTGCCTAGGCTCAGTCGGGCAGCCCCACGCATTCTCACATCCTCTGAAAAAAGAAAAAGGAGGGTAATTGTCATAGGCGACTCCCTTCTGAGGGGGACAGGGCCCAATATGCAGACCTGACCCATCCCACAGGGAAGTCTGCTGCTCCCTGGGGCCTGGGTAAAAGACGTTACCAGGGAACTCCCGGGTCTGGTTCAGACCTCTGATTATTACCCATTGCTGGTTGTGCAGGTTGGCAGTGATGAGATTGCAGGGAGAAATCCAAAGGCAATCAAAAGGGACTTCAGGGCACTGGGGTGATTAGTGGAAGGATTGGGAGCACAGGTAGTGTTTTCCTCAATCCCTTCAGTGGCAGGGAAATATACTGAAAGGAACAGGAAAACACACCTGGTTAATACGTGGCTCAGAGGCTGGTGCCATAGGTGGAATTTGGGGTTTTTTGATCATGGGGAGGTTTACATGGCACCGGGCTTGCTAGCGACAGATGGCATCCAGCTATCTCAAAGGGGTAAAAGAATCCTCGCTCATGAGATGGCGGGGCTCATAGAGAGGGCTTTAAACTAGGTTTGAAGGGGGTAAGGGATAAAACTAGGCTCACCAGAGAAGAGCCTGGGGGCAGCATGCTGATGTTAGGGGTGGATTCGATAGGCCAGCTCAAATGCATTTATGCCAATGCACGCAGCATGGGCAATAAACAGGAGGAGCTGGAAGCCATTGTGCAGCAGGATAGATGTGACTTAGTCGCCATCACGGAAACATGGTGGGATGACTCCCATGACTGGAGTGCTGCAATGGATGGCTACAAGCTGTTCAGAAGGGATAGGCAAGGTAGAAGAGGTGGTGGGGTGGCCCTCTATGTTAGGGAATGTTTTGATTGTACAGAGCTACACGATTCTGATGACAAGGTGGAGTGCTTATGGGTGAGGATGAGAGGGAAGGCCAATAAGGCTGATATTGTGCTGGGAGTCTGTTATAGACCACCCAATCAAGTTGAGGAGACAGATGAATCATTCTACAAGCAGCTGGCAGTAGTCTCAGAATCGTGTGCCCTTGTTCTCGTCAGGGAAGTTGAAGTCCCCCATGTCTGCTGGAAATACAACACAGCAGTGAGTAAACAATCTAGGAGGTTCCTGGAGTGTGTGGAAGATAACTTCCTGACACAGCTGGTAGGTGAGCCTACCAGGGGAGGAGCCTTGCTAGACCTACTGTTTACAAACAGAAGGACTGGTGGGAGGTGTGATGGGCGGAGGCCATCTTGGGCTTAGCGACCATGAAATGATAGAATTCTGAATTCTTGGTGAGGCAAAGAAGGTGGTCAGCAAAATCACCACTATGGACTTCTGGAGGGCAAACTTTGGCCTCTTCAAGGCACTGGTTGAGAGAGTCCCTTGGGAGACGGTCCTGAAGGGCAAAGGGGTCCAGGAGGGATGGACATTCTTTAAGAAGGAAATCTTAATGGCTCAGGACCAGGCTATTCCCATGTGCCGCAAGTCAAACCGCCGAGGAAAACAACCAGCCTGGCTGAACAGGGAGCTTCTGCTAGGAGTCAAGAAAAAAAGGAGTTTATCATCCCTGGAAGAAAGGGCGGGCAACTTGGGAGGAGTACAGGGATCTTGTTAGGTCATACAGAGAGGAAATTAGAAAGGCAAAAGCTCAGCTAGAACTCAATCTGGCCACTATTGTAAGGGACAACAAAAAATGTTTTTACAAATATATTAACAGTAAAAAAAAATCCTAAGGAGAATATCTATCCTTTAATGGATACAGAAGGGAACGTAGCCACCAGAGATGAGGAAAAGGCTGAGGTACTTAATGCCTTCTTTGCCTCAGTCTTTAATAGGGAGACCAGTTATCCTCAGGGTACTCTGCCCCCTGAGCTGGAAGGCAGGGACAGAGAGCAGAATATACCCCCCTTAATCCAGGAGGAAGCAGTGAATGACCTACTACGCCATCTGGACATTCACAAATCTATGGGACCCGATGGGATCCATCCAAGAGTACTGAGGGAACTGGCGGAGGTCCTTGCCAAGCCACTCTCTATCATCTATCAGCGATCCTGGTCAACAGGGGAGATCCCAGAGGACTGGAGGCTTGCCAATGTGACTCCCATTTACAAGAAGGGTCCGAGGGAGGATCCAGGGAACTACAGAGCTGTCAGCCTGACCTCGGTACTGGGGAAGATTATGGAATGGTTTGTCTTGAGAGCACTCACATGGCAAGTCCAGGACAAGCAGGGGATCAGGCCCAGTCAGCATGGGTTTACGAAAGGCAGGTCCTGCTTGACCAACCTGATCTCCTTCTATGACCACGTCACCCGCCTAGTGGATGAGGGAAAGGCTGTCGATGTTATCTACCTTGACTTCAGCAAGGCCTTTGACACTGTCTCTCATGGCATACTCCTTGAGAAGCTGGCATCTCGTGGCCTGGATAAGTGTACTCTTCACTGGGTGAAAAACTGGCTGGATGGCTGGGCCCAAAGAGTTGTGGTGAATGGAGTTAAGTCCAGTTGGCAGCCGGTCACAAGTGGGGTTTCCCAGGGCTCAGTATTGGGGCCAGTTCTGTTTAATATCTTTATCAATGATCTGGATGAGGGGATTGAGTGCACCCTCAGCAAGTTTGCAGATGACACCAAGTTGGGAGGCAGGGTCAATCTGCTTGAGGGTAGGGAGGCTCTACAAAGAGATCTGGACAGGCTGGATCGATGGGCTGAGGCCAATTGTATGAAGTTCAACAAGGCCAAGTGCCGGGTCCTGCACTTGGGTCACAGCAACCCCATGCAGCGCTACAGGCTTGGGGAAGAGTGGCTGGAAAGCTGCCCAGTAGAAAAAGACCTGGGGATGCTGGTTGACAGGTGGCTGAATATGAGCCAGCAGTGTGCCCAGGTGGCCAAGAAGGCCAAAGGCATCCTAGCCTGTATCAGAAATAGTGTGGCCAGCAGGAACAGGGAAGTGATTGTTCCCCTGTATTCGGCACTGGTGAGGCTGCACCTTGAGTACTGTGTTCAGTTTTGGGCCCCTCACTATAAGAAAAACATTGAGTTGCTGGAGCGTGTCCAGAGAAGGGCAACCAAGTTGGTGAGGGGCCTGGAGCACAAGTCTTATGAGGAGTGGCTGAGGGAACTGGGGCTGTTTAGTCTAGAGAAGAGGAGGCTGAGGGGAGACCTTGTCGCTCTCTACAACTACCTGAAGGGGGGTTGTAGTGAGGTGGGTGTTGGTCTCTTCTGTCAGGTGTCTGGAGATAGGACAAGAGGAAATGGCCTCAAGTTGAGGCAAGGGAGATTTAGGTTAGATATTAGGAAAAATTTCTTTACTGAGAGGGTTGTCAGACATTGGAATAGACTGCCCAGGGAAGTGGTTGAGTCACCATCCCTGGAGGTATTCAAAAAGCACATAGATGGGGTACTCCATAACGTGGTTTAGTGGGCATGGTTGATGGTTGGACTCGATGATCTTGAAGGTCTTTTCCAACCTAGATGATTCTATGATTCTAAGGTGTTTTAAGATTTGTTTTTATTTCTCATTACCCTACTCTAGTTTGATTGGTAATAAATTAAATTAATTTCCCCAAGTCAAGTCTGTTTTGCCCATGACAGTAATTGGTAAGTAATCTCCCTGTCCTTATCTCGACCCACAACCTTTTGTTTTCATTGTATTTTCTCCCTCTGTCCTGTTGATGGAGGGAGAGTGTTAAAGTGGCTTGGTGGGCACCTGGCAGCCTGCCAAGGTCAACCCACCACAGCATTGCTTGGGGGGTGGGGGAGGAGAGCAGATGAGCACAGGTGTGCTGTTTCTCAGATTGCAGACAGGGATACAGGAAGAAAACAGAGGCAGAAAAATCAGAGCAACATGGTTACTGCATGAGGAACACTTATCTCCCATAAAAAGCATGGTACCTACTAGATCAGTGTGCTGCATGCCCTCCCCCCCAGTGCAACCAGTACAAAGCCCAGACTAAATTCAGTGTAACAGTCTTTTAATAGAATGCAACTGTGTGGATTGTCCTGCTCATAGTTCACAAACAAGTTTCACCATGTTGAGGTAGCTTCCCTGGGATTGAGAGCCCTTACCTGGAGGGGTAAGTGAATATTGTTTATGCTTTAAGTTTGTAAACACATGTGTGCTTGTGGTTGTCTGTGAATCGCTTGTGGTTGTAATAGTATACTACTCGCCTTAAAAAATTGCAATAGTGCATTCCTCCATTGTATCTGTAAAACCTGCAATAGTGGCGTGTTAAGTCTGTAAGTGAAGTTCAAATAAATCATTTGCTTGAACCTTTGATTCAAAGAAACTAACTCAATAGTTTGATTAACTATTAAGTAGGTATTCTTTATTGGCAGCGCTGGATGCACGGGGGATCGTTCCACCTATCGTGCACACCGTCGGGCCTAATTGTGCAGGTTAAGTACATGTTCTACATACATATTCACTAGATTTCCGAGAAATGTTATACATATTCATTAGTTTTCTGGGAAACTATTAGCATATGCAAATGTCCTTTACGCAGGCGCATTGAAGGTCTCTGGTGGTCTTCCATAGTCTTCCTCACTTGTCCGCTATTTGACCCTCCTCAGGCGATTCTGCGCAGTATGGTCCTTTACATGTTTTGATACATCAGTGCTTGTTAGTGTTCTTATTATCTAAGTTTTCATTAGTAGTATAGAACCATACGGTTAGTTTAAGCTAAATTATCTACAAGGATGAGAACAAAGGCAGGAGTTATCTTTTCCGGCCCTATCTATTCAGGCAAGGCCTCTACTTGTGCCTTCTTAACAAGATCGTAAATTCATCAAACATTTAATTAAGTTTTGTGATCGCTCATGGTTCCTTCTTGCTCATCACTCCCAAGTACCAGTCTCTGACAGGCTTAATCCTTGACAAACACCAGTCCTTGGTATGTAAAGTTACAGAGAGACAATCATTAAGCAATAAGCAGTTCATTCTCTATATCAATCCCCCCTTTTCTTTAAACCTTTGCAAATTCTTTTGCAACTATAGGATTCCACTACTTCCGAGAGACCGTGTAAAGTATTTTCCGGTTTCTACTTGATGTCTGATTTTATTTCGTTTCCAACTTTCGTAATTTTCTACCGTGCTCTGACAACACCACACAAAACACTTAAGCATAATGCAGACCATCATTCCTA
The DNA here is from genome assembly GCF_026419915.1 of Harpia harpyja. Classification (NCBI taxonomy): domain Eukaryota; kingdom Metazoa; phylum Chordata; class Aves; order Accipitriformes; family Accipitridae; genus Harpia; species Harpia harpyja. The sequence goes on from NC_068968.1 coordinate 9,429,104, forward strand.
AAGTCATTAAAATTATAACCATAATAAAAATTTGCTTTAGCCATCCAAAATTTGGCAGCCAGGATGTTAGTTTGTCCCACAATTCTTTAAATCCCCATGAGAGGTCATCCTTTGTTATCTCATGTAAAATTTTGGTCTCTTTCCAAATTTCTTCTAAGTCGGTGGAGATTCTTCCACTTTGATCTATATACATGCAACAACTCGTATTTATAACTGTGCATACTCCACCCTGAGAGGTCAATAATAGATCTAATGCCATTCTATTTTGTTGTACAATTTGAGATAAACTGGATATTTTTAATTGTTGGGCTCTTATTGCATCAATTGTTTTATTCTCAAGGTTTATTACTGCCGAAATGTTAACTATGGCTTTTTCTAACTCATTCACTCCCAACCATGGAAGAAACCATCGGACAAAACTATGAAAGGCAGTAGGCCTCCTTACTAAAGGATTCTCAACATCTCGTCTAATCTTTCGAAAGTGTGTCCGCACCCATCCTTTTGGTGGAGAACTGTGTATAGTCATATTTGGAACCACTGCTCCCAAAGTACATGTTCCCATCCAATTCTTTGGTAAAACTTTCCGGGCAGTGTCATTGCATAGCCAGTACCATCCTTTTCCTTCCGGCACTGGCCATGCTGTAGTATTAACAGAAGTTGAAGTTCCAATATCTATAGTTTTGTTACAAACTGTATGATTCCCTACATACGTCCCATTAACACAGTCAATTTTTCCAAGTCCTCTAGGTGGATTACATCTCTGTACACACATACAATAAGGCTTCTGGGCCTCAGGACTAGTTATTTCTAACTTCCGGACTTCGTCATTGTCAGTATACCATGTGGTACTTTCCCAAAGAGTGGTCCAGGAGTGATTTCTTGGTATCAGAATACCAATTAGCGAGATTCCTTTTCCCCCATGTTCTGGCATGTGAGTACATATCCAACAGTCAGTTCTGTTCAGGATTTGGGAAACATTTTGTGTCAAGGAAAAATGTGAGTTCAAGTTCCATCGAGCTTCATTTGAACCGAGTAATAACTCTGTTACCATCATGATCTGGAGAATCGCAGACCTGTGGGTCCTGTAGGGATGGCCGTCCATGGTCTCTCAGGTGCTCTCTTTACTCTGGAATAGTGAATCCAGGCCGGCTGTTCCTTGATCTTAATGGCGGTGAAGGTCGTCAGCAACACTTGATAGGGTCCGTCCCATTTCTCCTCCAGAGGTTGTCCTGAAAAAATCTTTACATATACATAATCACCCGGTTTGAAGGGATGGATTGGTTGATCTAACCCTCTAGCCCTGGTTCCTAAAACTTGTTTATCTATATTTTCCAACTGCTTCTGGAGGGATACCATGTAGTCACACAAATACCCTGCACCCAGTTGGGTTAAATCTTCTCCTGTAAATTGAAATTGATATGGTCTCCCATACAATATTTCAAAGGGACTTAAATTTTCCTTTGTTTTTGGTTTCACTCTCATTCTAAGCAATGCCAGGGGAAGAGATTGGGGCCAAGTTAAATTAGTCTCCTGACCAATTTTTGCTATCTGTTGCTTAATTAAATGATTCATCTTTTCAACTTGCCCACTTGCTTGAGGTCTATATGGGGTATGTAACTGCCAGTCTATCCTTAAAGCTTGGCTCACCTGCTGTACTACTTTGGCACAAAAATGAGAACCTCGATCGGAAGATATTGTTGCTGGAATTCCGAAACGAGGAATAATTTCATTCAACAATACCTTAGTTACTTCTCTTGCTTTGTTTGTTCGGCAGGGGAAAGCCTCTGGCCAGCCTGAAAATGTGTCAGTCATGACTAACAAGTATCGGTACCCCCCTTTTCTTGGGAGTTCCGAAAAATCAATTTGCCACTGTTGTCCTGGATAATTTCCTTTGCCAATTATCCCCAACTTTATTCGCTACATTAGGGTTATTACGTAAACAAATTTCACACTGTTGAGATATTTGTTTCACCATTGTATACAGATTGCGTCCTATTAATTTCTGATTTAAGCTTTTGTATAGGGCATCCGCTCCCCAATGCGTCTTATTATGTTCAGTTAAAACTGTTGTCCATATTAAATTGGATGGTATTACTACACGATTATCTGCTAAATGAACCCATCCATCTGACTCTACTTTACCATCCAGATCTTCAATTAATTTTAGGTCTTCCTTTGAATAATTTGGTTTCTGATTTGTACTTACAGTTTGGATTTTACTATCTGGTATTAAGGATAATGACTCTGCTTCCACTTCTTCTGCCACCCGCCTAGCCTCATAATCTGCTAGTCGATTTCCAATTTCTGAATCTGTGTTTCCTTTTTGGTGTCCTCGACAATGCATGATAGCTACCTTTTCTGGTTGCTTTATGTCTTCTAATAATTTTAAGATTTCTTCTGCATGTTTTATTTGCTTTCCTTGAGCAGTTAGCAATCCTCGTTCCTTCCAAATTGCACCGTGAGCGTGAACTACTCCGAATGCATATTTAGAATCTGTCCAAATGTTTATCTTTTTCCCTTTTGCCAATTCCAATGCTCGGGTAAGGGCAATTATCTCTGCCTTTTGGGCTGAAGTTCCGGAAGGCAATGACTTAGATTCAATTACCTGTTGGGTGGTTGTGATTGCATATCCTGCTTTACGTTGTCCCTGTTTTATAAAGCTACTCCCGTCGGTATACCAGGAGTTTTCAGCATCCTCCAGAGGTTCTTCTTTGAGGTCTGGTCGACTGGAATATATAGCTTCTACTGTTTCTATGCAGTCATGTGTCACTGGTTCATCCAAAGTTCCACTAAGAAAAGAGGCTGGATTGACAATGTTAGTAACTACAATTTCTACATCATCTTATTCTACTAACACTGCTTGGTACTTTAAGAATCTCTGGGGTGAGAGCCAATGGCTTCCTTTTTGTTCCAAAACCGCTGAAACTGTATAGGAGACTAACACCGTTATTTTCTGTCCCATGGTAAACTTTCGGGCCTCTTGAATATTGATAACAACTGCTGCAACAGCTCGAAGGCAGCCAGGCCATCCTTTGCTTACCTCATCCAGTTGTTTGGAGAAATAAGCTACAGCTCATTTATAGGGACCAAGTCTTTGTGCTAGTACTCCCAAAGCTATTCCTTGTCTCTCATGAGAAAACAGCCAAAACGGTTTTGAAATATCTGGCAGTCCCAGAGCAGGAGCTCTCATTAGTTCTCGTTTGGGTTGCTTAAATGCATTTCGTGCTTCTCCAGTCCAAGTTACTTTTGACTGGTCCCTCTTTATCAATTCATATAATGGCTTTACCAATAATCCATAATTATATATCCAAAGGCGACACCAACCTGTCATTCCCAGAAAGGTCCGCAGCTCTTTTACCGTTTGGGGTTCCAGGGTTCGGCAAATGGCTTCTTTTCGCTCGGTCCCGAGCTCCCGTTGTCCTCCCAAGATTTCAAATCCCAGGTAGGTCACACGCTGTCGAACCAGCTGGGCTTTCTGTTGAGAGACTCGATATCCACTTAAACCCAAAAAATTAAGAAGATTCACAGTCCATCGAATACAGCTTTCCCTGGTTTCAGTAGCTATTAAGAGATCATCCACATATTGTAACAAGATTCCTTCATTGTCTGGAGGTACCCAAGTTTCAAGCTCTTTCGCCAATTGATTTCCAAAGATAGTGGGGCTATTCTTAAAGCCTTGAGGTAATACTGTCCACGTTAGCTGAGTTCTTCTTCCGGATTCAGGATTCTCCCATTCAAAAGCAAGCAAATTCTGACTTTCTGCGGCTAAGGTCAGGCAGAAGAAGGCATCCTTCAAATCCAGCACGGTAAACCAAACTTGGTTATCTTTTAGTTTTGTTAACAAAGTATATGGATTTGCGACTACTGGATGTATATCTTCAGTAATCTTATTTATGGCTCTCAGATCTTGGACCAACCTATAGCTTTTCCCGTCTGCCTTTTTAATTGGTAGTATAGGTGTATTATATTCTGATTCACACTCAATCAATAGTCCATATTGTAGAAACTTGTCAATTATTTCCTTGATCCCCTTCCTATCATCTATTTTCAGGGGATATTGCTTAACTTTGACAGGTTCTTCTCCTGGTCTCAGCTTAATTACTATAGGGGCTGCATTTTTAGCTTTTCCTGGAACCTCAGAGGCCCAGACTCCAGGATATACTTGATCAACAATTTCCGGAGGTACTTCAAATTTTGGTTCAGCTTGTATTAATGCCAGGCTTAAAATGTTAATTAGCTGGTCTTCCTTAATTTTTAATTCCATTTTTCCTTTTTCAAAAACAATTTCTGCTTCCAATTGTTCTAGCAAATCGCGGCCTAAAAAGGATTTTGGAGATCCAGGCAAATACAGAAATTTGTGTATTCCTATTTGTTTACCCAATTTATATTTAAGCGGTTTTAGGAAATAAGCCTTTTTCTGGTGGCCAGTAGCTCCCACTACAGTCACAAACTCTTCATCCTCCGGTATCAACCTTTGATTTAACACTGAATAGGACGCTCCCGTATCTACAAGAAAATCCACCTCTCGTTCTATTTTCCCTAGCTTAACTTTAACCAGTGGATCCGCTAGGGTGGATTCCCCCGGTCCCCCTCATTGACCAGGGGTAACATCGGCTACAACAGCTCGTGCTCCACTTAGCTTAGGACATTGTCCTTTCCAATGGCCTATTTCTTTACAATAAGCACATTGATCCGATCTTAGGGGCTGGCATGAGCCTCCCCTCCTTCCAATTCCCCGACCCCTCCCACAAAGGGAGTTGTCCTGCTTTCCCAGCGCAGCTACAGTAGCTGCAGCAATAGCTTTTCCCAATTTTCGTCTCTCATCCCCCTCTCTGTTTCGATACGTTCTCCAAGCTTCCTCTATCAACTTCTCTAAGTCCCTTATCTCAGGCTCTTTTAGTTTCTGAAGCTTTCGCCTTATATCTTCTGAAGATTGTCCTAGAAACAAAGAGACTAACTGTTGTTTTCCTACTTCAGATAAGGGATCTAAGGTAGTAAATTTCCACATAGCTGCTCTTAACCAATCAAGAAACTCTGTGGGAGTTTCAGTCTGACCTTGTTTTACTGCATACAGACTTGACCAATTAACTGCTTTTGGTATCGCATTTTCAATACCGATCTTTATCCATTCTTGATATTTTTTCAACAATCGGTAATCACTGTCATCATTAGGGTCCCAATTGGGGTCTGTTCTCGGTACGTGATTATCTACCGTACCGGGTAAAACCCCAGCAGTTATTTGAATTTGGACCTGAGTCCGAGCAGTCTTTATTATTAATTGCTTTTCAGTTTTGGTTAAGGCATCTAACATCAAATCAATATCTCTCCAATCTGGATCTTGATTTTTAACGATTAACTCAAATCTTTTAGCAATTCCCTCAGGATCATCCCGATATCCTTTTACCATTTCCCTCCATGAATCTAAATCATTCATCGTAAATGGCACTTTAATCCTCGTAGGACCGGTAGCTCCTACTGCCTGTCTTAAGGGAGCCTGGATTATTGGACCAACCTTACTCCGGGTGCGAGCTGTTATAGGAGTAAAACCTAAATCTCTCGTGCTCGTACCTTCATCAGGTTCTTTCGCACCCGTATCGTCAGTAAAATTACCTTCTACGGGTGTTGGAGGTAGTAAGGGTGGTGAAAAAACAAAATCTTCTATTCTTTCCTCAGTTTCCTTTAATTTTACACATCTTTGTCCTATACTACATGCCAAACAACATCTCTTCATCTTCCCTGTAGTCCTTTTCTGCTCCTTTTCCATTGCTAACACAAGAGGATCTTGTGGGGCCAAATTAATACCACATTCTTTCTGCCATTCTGAACGATTTCTTAAAGTGAAAAAACATATCTGCATACATCACCTCATCCCATTTTCCTTCTTGTCTCAAAAACAACATCAATTGTAACAAAGTGTTATAATTCAATGTCCCATTCAAGGGCCATTTTTCATCACCGTCTAACTTATATAAAGGCCACCACTGATTGCAATATTTTATTAAAGTTTTCTTATCCACACTTCCACCTGGCGGTCCCCCTATCTCCTTCCAGTGATCCAAAATACAGCCTAAGGGGCTCTTTTTCAATATTCCACCACTTTGTGTACCTCCCATATTACTCGTTTAGATTTTTATCTTTCCAACCACAAACAATCTCAACTGTATACGTAGCCCGTTCCCTCTTGTCCCAGGGAGTCCAAACCCGACACTCAGAGCATTCAATATCCCCTCCACAATCTATTTGCAACCTCTGTTTGCACCACATGCATTCCAGGACATATGAGGGCATACACTCATTTCCTGGATGTAAAAGACACCATTCAAATACCCACATTTATACGATGCACCATACAGGGACTTTCTTACACCAACACCAGAAAATGATTAAGATAATCAAACTCAAACTTACAATTACAATGCTAACACATAAATTCAAGTTCCAAATCATCAGTGAGTCACACTTCATTCGTCTCCGGCCGTACCCCTTGTGGAGTTACGAAACTGCGGATCAGAACTCCACACACACGCTCTGCAGCTGAGCTGCATCTCATTCATTCAAACATTCAATCCACAGTTTTAATTGTCTTATGTTGTTTCAATTTGCAATCCAAAGACCAAAATCCGCAAACGATATCCGTAATTCAGTTCCAATAGCCGTTTACCACATTCAGTAACCAAAAACGTCAAAATCAAATTCAAAACATAAACAAAAGTACATGAGTGGGTACCAAACCTAAAGCACACAAAGTGTACAAAAGCATACAGAGTGTACCAAAAGAAAAGCACCCAAACATATACCACACCAAATGTATACCAAGGGTGCTAGCTACCTGGTATACACCATCCTGCATAAGTTTACTTTTGTCTTATGACTTATGGATAGTTTTACAAATGACCGGTCCCAAAAATAAAATAAACATAAAAGAATAAAGAATACCTTTACTCCTTTAGATGGTGTCCTTGTCTGCTCCCCCAGTGATCCGATTGAGGCGAGGAGTCCCTCCGGGAAATCCCGGGGGTACCCTAGGGAGTCCTGTTCTCAGCGGGTCCTGCAGCTGAGCAGAGCAGGTCCCATCTGGGTCGCCAGATTGATTCAAAGAAACTAACTCAATAGTTTGATTAACTATTAAGTAGGTATTCTTTATTGGCAGCGCTGGATGCACGGGGGATCGTTCCACCTATCGTGCACACCGTCGGGCCTAATTGTGCAGGTTAAGTACATGTTCTACATACATATTCACTAGATTTCCGAGAAATGTTATACATATTCATTAGTTTTCTGGGAAACTATTAGCATATGCAAATGTCCTTTACGCAGGCGCATTGAAGGTCTCTGGTGGTCTTCAGGAGTCCTCTGGTGGTCTTCCATAGTCTTCCTCACTTGTCCGCTATTTGACCCTCCTCAGGTGATTCTGCGCAGTATGGTCCTTTACATGTTTTGATACATCAGTGCTTGTTAGTGTTCTTATTATCTAAGTTTTCATTAGTAGTATAGAACCATACGGTTAGTTTAAGCTAAATTATCTACAAGGACGAGAACAAAGGCAGGAGTTATCTTTTCCGGCCCTATCTATTCAGGCAAGGCCTCTACTTGTGCCTTCTTAACAAGATCGTAAATTCATCAAACATTTAATTAAGTTTTGTGATCGCTCATGGTTCCTTCTTGCTCATCACTCCCAAGTACCAGTCTCTGACAGGCTTAATCCTTGACAAACACCAGTCCTTGGTATGTAAAGTTACAGAGAGACAATCATTAAGCAATAAGCAGTTTGTTCTCTATATCACCTTGCAGTTAAGTCTTTTTCCGTCACATTAGCAACTTCAAAAATCCTTATTGCCAAATTCATAAGGAACGGCTTTTCTTTTATTAACAAAATCAAGCAAACAAGTTTTCTTCCCTGGAAAGGAACTGGCACAATCCCCACTGGATTCAGTGTGGTTTTAGGCAGAGTGTTGGTGGGGTAGATAAGTACATATTTTCATTGATGACCTGACAGGAGGACTTTAGCAAATATTTCATCATTTGGCCTGTAAAGGTTTTAATCCTCTTACATGACAGCTTATCTTTCTGGGTCTCATCTGCCATCACCCTAATGAGTCCTGTTTGACTATGTTCCCATCCCATATCTGGAGGTAGAAAAGGATGAGATGGAGAAGGGAGAAACATGTTTTTCTGGCTCAGCCCAAAGAAGCAAAGGTCTTGGTCTCTTTTGTGATAGAATATCATATTCTGTGATAGGCAAATTGGTGATAACACAAGGAAGTATAAATTACATTTCAAAATTGAAATAAAGTAGAAAGACCAGCCAAGAATTTAGCAGCTCACAGTATCCACTTCTGGTTTAAATCTGTATTAGGCGCAATTCCCAAGCTGAACAAATTCTGATCTTAATGGAGGATTTTGAAGCTTCCAATGTCCAGAGGGGAAATTGGGCAGACATTTTGATTTTAGGGTTAATCTAGAGACAGAAATTAATGATAAAACACAGGTCTGTAGGTGGATGCTGTGCACTTTGAGGTTAAAGGGAACTGAGAACTTCTTTAAAGGAAAAATAAAAGGAGGGTAATCATTATTTGATTGCTGTAATTAAACATTAGCAAATGGCTGTGGCTTAGTCAGGATGTTGACAAAACCCACTGGAACAGCTCTTTTCTGAGTTGCTTTGTGCAGTGTGCAAAAGCAGATTCATCACAGTATTGCAACTTGTATTGGTTTTGTGTGGCAAGGTTTTGGTAGCGGGGGGGGTTACAGGGGTGGCTTCTGTAAGAAGCTGCTGGAAGCTTCCCCTGTGTTCAAGAAAAGCCTATACCAGCCGGCTCTAAGACGGACCCGCCGCCGGCCAAGGCCGAGCCAATCAGCGATAGTGGTAATGCCTCTGGGATAACATTTTTAAGAAGGAAAAAGTTGCAGGACAGAAAACGGCAGCCGGAGAGAGGAGTGAGAACATGTAAGAGAAACAACCCTGCGGACACCAAGGTCAGTGAAGAAGGAGGGGGAGGAGATGCTCCAGGCGCCGGAGCAGAGATTCCCCTGCAGCCCGTGGTGAAGACCATGGTGAGGCAGGCTGTCCCCCTGCAGTCCATGGAGGTCCACGGTGGAGCAGATATCCACCTGCAGCCCGTGGAGGACCCCACGCCGGAGCAGGTGGGTTCCCGAAGGAGGCTGTGACCCCGTGGGAACCCTGCGCTGGAGCAGGCTCCTGGCAGGACCTGCGGATCTGTGGAGAGAGGAGCCCACGGAGCAGGTTTTCTGGCAGGACTTGTGACCCCGTGGGGGGCCCACGCTGGAGCAGTCTGTGCCTGAAGGACTGCACACCGTGGAAGGGACCCATGCTGGAGCAGTTCGTGAAGAACTGCAGCCCATGGGAAGGACCCACGTTGGAGAAGTTCGTGGAGGACTGTCTCCCGTGGGTGGGACCCCACGCTGGAGCAGGGGAAGAGTGTGATGAGTCCTGCCCCTGAGGAGGATGAAGCGGCAGAAAATAACATGTGATGAACTGACCGTAAACCCCATCCCTGTCCCCCTGTGCCGCTGGGGGGTTGGTAGAGAATCCGGGAGTGAAGTTGTGCCCGGGAAGAAGGGAGGGGTGGAGGGGAGGTGTTCTGAGATTTGGTTTTATTTCTCATTACCCTACTCCGGTTGATTTGTAATAAATCAAGTTAATTTTCCCCAAACTGAGTCTGTTTTGCCTGTGACGGTAATTGGTGAGTGATCTCTCATGTCCTTATCTCGACCCACAAGCTCTTTGTTATATTTTTTCTCTCCCCTGTCCAGCTGAGAAGGAGGGGGAGTGATAGAATGGCTCTGGTGGGCACCTGGCATCCAGCCAGGGTTAACCCATCACATGCACTGCTTTGTGCAGTGTGCAAAAGCAGATTCATCACAGTATTGCAACTATGTTTTTAATTATTTCCATCTTTTGACATTATTCATTTTGGCAAATGCTGGCATTCCAACATCCTAGGCTTTGCAATTATAATCTATGGATAGATAGATCTGCATGCAGCCTGGAAAAGATGCAAAGGATGACATTCGCGTTACCCATATTACTTAACCCTGTAGGTTTCTCTCTCCTTCAGCTAAGCTTTACTGTTCATGCCTTGTACCTCCATGATTAGGGCACTGTGCAATGCTAACGCATAATAAACAAGTGCAATGTCAGCACGTAATGGGTGTGGGGGGCAAGGTATATGCAAATTTTAGTTGGCTAGGAGCTGTAGTCACAACCTACCACATTACTGATCTATTAAAGTAATTTCAACTTCAGTTTCATATGGGACTAAAGAACTGAGTGTCCAAAGAACCATTTGGACCTTGTCGAAGGGCTCTATCTGATCTGAAAACTTTGCCCTATTGGTCAGAATGGCAATGGTTCACTCTTTCAAGAGGCCTGACATGTTTGTCAGCAGAAGAATGCAAGAAGATAGGTCCAGCTGAAACGGGGAGCCAAAGGAACCTTAGTAGATATAGTAGATATATGGATGTAGATAAGAACTGTTTAATAATTATCTAGCTTATAATGAAGTTAAAGAAATTTCAATAGAGGTAGACATGGCCCAAGAGGATGAGAAGTGGTGCTTAACGTTTGCATTGTTGGCCCAAGGGGATGAGAAGTGATGCTTAATGTTTGCATTGTTGGCCCAAGAGGATGAGAAGTGATGCTTAACGTTTGCATTGTTGAGGCTGGCTGGGGCAGGAGATAGTCCCTGATAAGAAGCAGCAGTCGACCCCAAAAACCAGCCAAGACCGGCCTTGTGACTTCTTGGAACTAATTTTAATATGAAGCGGGGATAGATCATGCCTATGTATAGGCGTATTGCGAAACTCCATGTATATGTAACACTTGACTGTATAAATTTGAAGCGAACTGCCGAGTCAGGCGTGCACGACTTTGGTGGGACTACCCCCCGTGCTGCCCAGCGCTGAATAAACATACCTACTTTACAATCTCACTGATTGTGGAGTCTGTTTCCGCACGTCAGTTTGGCGAGCCAGGCAGGAGACTCTCTGCTCGGCTGAGGGACCGACTGCGGAGCGGACGCCCCTAGGCGCGCCGCGAGCACTTTCCTCGGAGGAGCCTCCGCTGCCAGCCGCTCACCGCGGGAGCAGACAACAACCTCCTGAAGCCGCGGACCAAACGGTATGTTTCACAAAGGGAGCCTGTAAAAGTACGGGCCGGGGCAGCTGGTAAATCATGCAGAGACGTCTGGCGTGCAGCGTAGTGCCCATATGGGAGGAGGGTACCCTGTATGGTAACAAGGGGGGGATTTGCTGACCGATAGAGCGGCCGCCAGCGATCTTGGGGGTAGATCGAGCAAATCCGGGGTGACCGCTGCATCCCAGTATCGGGAGCCAGGACGGACCTGTCGATGACTGGTATAAAAGAGGCAGGAGAAGGGTAAGCGCACCCCCTCGCAATTGCGCTTGGTACGTTTTTGGGGTAAGTGGACCCCCTCGCAATTGCGCTTGGTACATTTTTGCAGCTGCTGAAAGGTTGTCAACTGGAGCGATGATTGTATGATGTGAATGTTTGGAAATTTAATGTTAAAGATTTTGTGTGAGTATGTGGAAATGTTATGTTGAGATTTATAGGTGTATATGTGCTTGTTAATGTGTAAATGTCTAAAACTGTGAATTGAATGTTTGAGTAAAAGAGACGCAGCTCAGCTGCGGAGCATGTGTGGAGTTCTGATCCACAGTTTCGTAACTCCACAAGGGCTACGGCCGGAGACGAACGAAGTGTGACTCCCTGATGATTTGGAACTTGAATTTATATGTTAGCGTTGTAATTGTAAGTTTGAGTTTGATTATCTTAATCATTTTGTGGTGTTGGTATAAGTCAGTCCCTGTATGGTGCATCACATAAATGTGGGTATTTGAATGGTGTCTTTTACATCCAGGAAATGAGTGTATGCCCTCATATGTCCTGGAATGTGTGTGGTGTAAACAGAGGTTGCGAATAGATTGTGGAGGGAATATTGAATGCCCTGAGTGTTGGGTTTGGACTCCCTGGGATAAGAGGGGACGGGCTACGTACACAGTTGAGATTGTTTGTGGTTGGAAAGGTAGCCGAAATAGTGAAATTGGTGTGTGGAAAGGAAAATTTAATCCCGGAAATTCGGGACGTGTGGGAGGAAAACTGGGAGAAGACTATAAAGAGGTGTAAGAAACGATTTGCATGGAAGCTTATTAAAAGAAGTTATCAAATGGGAAACAATCAAGGGGGAATATTGAGGAAGAGTCCTCTAGGTTGTGTAATTGCCCACTGGAAAGATATTGTTGGGACTGGAGGTATGGAAAATAAAAAGAACCTTATTAAATATTGCAATCAGTGGTGGCCGTTGTATAAGTTAGAAGGTGATGCTAAGTGGCCACTTAATGGGTCAATAGATTATAATACTCTATTATAACTAATGCTGTTTTTAAGGAGAGAAGGAAAATGGGATGAGGATTCATATGCAGACATGTTTTTCACCCTCCGAAACCATCCAGAGTGGCAAAGGGACTGTGGAATGGTACCCCCACAGGACCCCATGGTGCTTGCACTTGAGCAAGAAAACAACAAGGAGCCTAGAGGTAAACTGAGGCGGTGCTGTTCGGCATATAATATTGGACAAAGATGTACAAAGACAAATAAAATTCATCAGGTACCAGAACAAGATCTAACTGATTTGTATAAGCCTCCCCCTCGACCACAGGAACAGGATGCAGACTCGGATAGAGCTCCGACCCCCCCGGACAGCCCTGTATCTTCCCGTACTAGGAAGAAAACTACCTCAACAGCTTTACAAGCACCTCTCCGAGAGGTGGTGAGGCCGGATGGTGGGACGATGTTAATCAAAGTACCCTTTTCTACTGCTGACCTAGGGGAATGGAAAAAGGTTGCAAAAGATTATAGGAGTGATCTGGTAAGTGTAACTAAGCATTTCCAATTTATTGTAAAACAGCTTAACCCTGATTGGAAGGATATACAGCTATTATTGGAATATATGACTGAGACAGAGAAACAGCTGATCTTAAAAACATCAGGGAACCTAGCTGAAGATCATTATAAGATTACAGGAGGGGACATTAAGGAATATTTCCCTCTCCAAGACCCAAAGTGGGATGTTAATAGATCTGCACATATGGAAAGATTGCAGGGGTATCAGGAGTGGATTACAAAAGGAATGGAGAGGGCAATCCCCAAAACTATAAATTGGTCAGCTTTACATGCAGTCAAACAAAGTCCTTCTGAGTCTCCATCTGAATTCCTGGATCGATTGAGGGATGTAATGCGCCGCAGCACACAGCTGGATCCTGGGTCAGAGGTAGGAGTACAACAATTGGTCTCCCTGTTTTTGGGTCAATCTACAGGGGATATAAGGTGCAAACTTCAGAAATTGCACCCTACAGAGTGTAGGAATTAAGAAATATTGTTGGATGAAGCATGGAGAGTATTTAGTAACAGAGAAGAAGGATATAGGCAAGGGCAAAGGAAATTAATGGCTGTTATCCAGGAAGAAAGAAGAAGAGGGCCTAGACGAGACTTGCCCCAACTGGGCAAGGATCAATGTGCTTTGTGTAAGAAATTTGGTCATTGAAAAAAGGAATGCCCAAAGAACAAGAAGGAGGATCAGAGGGCTCAAAGAGGAGGAACGGTAGCCCATGTGAAGGGAGATTGACGGGAACCTGGGGAATCTACCCTAGCGGATCCACTAGTTATAGTTAAGCTAGGGAAAACACAACAAGAGGTAGAATTTTTGGTAGATACGGGGGCAAGATACTCGGTTCTGAACCAAGCTTTGATGCCCCTGGGAGATGATTATGTCATGGTGAAAGGAGCGACTGGCCAAAGTGAAAAGGCATATTTTTGTAAACCTTTAGAATATAAATTAGGAAAACAGTGGGGCATTCATAAATTTTTATATATGCCCAACTCCCCAAAGGCACTTTTGGGAAGGGACTTGTTGGAACAATTGGGAGCAAAAATTGTATTCGAAAAGGGAGAAATTACTCTGGAGGTAAAAGATCAGCAATATATTCAAATACTGAGCCTAACCTTAACCAGTCTCCCCCTAGAAGGAAGCATTAACAAGGACATCTTAAACCAAGTGTACCCAGGGGTATGGGCTACCGATACACCTGGAAGAGCGAAAAGTGCTCCACCTGTTGAAGTTAGGATCAAGGAAGGCCAAAAGCCAGTAAGAATTAAACAATATCCCCTAAAGAAGGAAGACAGAGAAGGAATTCGGCCGGTGATAGAAAAATTTTTGCAGTTGGAGTTATTAAAAGAGTGTGAGTCTGAATTCAGTACCCCCATATTACCTGTTCGGAAGCCCGATGGGTCATATCGGGTGGTCCAAGACTTACGGGTGGTGAATAAGATAACTGAAGATCTTTACCCGGTAGTGGCGAACCCATATACCCTGTTGACCGTATTAACACCTGAATTGACTTGGTTTACTGTTTTAGCTTTGAAGGATGCTTTCTTTTGCCTCCCTCTCCATGAAGCCAGCCAAAAATTATTTGCATTTGAATGGGAAAACCCCAAGAGTGGTCAAAAGACCCAGCTCACTTGGACGGTGTTGCCACAAGGATTTAAGAATAGTCCTACCATTTTCGGCAATCAGCTTGCGAAAGACTTAGAATCCTGGGAAACCCCGTCTGAGGAGGGGAAGCTGTTGCAGTATGTGGATGATATCCTGATCGCCACCAAGACAGAGAAAGATTGTATAATATGGACGGTGAGTCTGCTGAATTTCCTGGGACTCCAGGGGTACCGGGTATCCAAGAAGAAGGCACAGGTAATGCAACGCAAAGTGAATTATTTGGGCTATGAAATTAGTGCGGGACAAAGAACTTTGGGACAGGCCCGTAAAGAGGCAATATGCCAAACTCGGAGACCTCAGACAGTAAAAGAGTTACGGACTTTTCTTGGAATGACGGGGTGGTGCCGATTGTGGATCTATAATTATGGATTGCTTGTTAAACCACTGTATGTGTTGACAGCCACTGAGCAGAAACACCTTGAGTGGGACAAGGAGACCGAACGAGCCTTTGAGCTACTGAAAAAGGCTTTGATGTTGGCCCCGGCCTTAGGACTCCCAGATGTGAGTAAGCCGTTTCTTCTTTACTCCCACGAGAAGCAGGGCATTGCCCTGGGAATATTAGCACAAAACCTGGGTCCATATCGACGGGCAGTTGCCTACCTCTCTAAGCAGTTAGACACGACTGCAAAAGGTTGGCCTGGATGCCTGCGGGCAGTTGTGGCTGTGATATTGAATATACAGGAAGCCCGAAAGTTTACTCTGGGCCAGAAAATGACTGTTTTGGTGTCTCATACAGTATCAGCAGTACTGGAAGCAAAGGGTGGACATTGGCTCTCTCCGCAAAGATTCCTGAGATATCAAGCTATATTGGTAGAGCAGGATGATGTGGAGATTGTAGTCACTAACATTGTCAACCCAGCTTCTTTTCTCAGCGGGAACACAGGAGAACCGGTACATCATGACTGTTTGGAAACCATCAAAGCAACATATGCCAGTCGCCCAGACCTGAAAGACAGCCCCATGGAAAACGGGGAAACTTGGTTCACAGACGGAAGCAGTTACGTCCTAAATGGTAATCGACATGCGGGATACGCCGTCACCACCAGCCAAGAAGTAATAGAATCAGGGGCTTTGCCCATGAACACTTCCACACAGAAGGCAGAAATAATTGCTCTAACCCGCGCCCTGGAATTGGCCCAAGGCAAAGTTGTGAACATTTCTACAGACTCAAAATATGCCTTTGGAGTTGTACACGCACATGGAGCAATTTGGAAGGAGAGAGGACTATTGAATTCCCAGGGGAAAAATATCAAACACGCAGAAGAAATTCTGAAGTTACTGGAAGCTGTCCAGCTCCCTAAGAAAGTAGCAATTATGCATATTAAGGCACACCAGAAAGTGAGCTCAGATTTGGAAAGAGGGAATGAGCTGGCGGACAGAGAGGCAAAACAAGTGGCCAAAACAAAGGTAAAAATAGAAGGGCCTTTAATTCCTGATAGACAAATCTCCCTAAAAGGTAAGCCAGAATATACCAGGGAAGATGAGAAGCTTATTACAGATTTAGAAGGGTCATATAATGAAAATGGATGGGCTCATACCCCACAGGGAAAACTAATCATTCCCTCTTGCTTACTGTGGCATTTGATACGGGAGGAACATAGGAAAAGACATTGGGGGACAGAGGCTCTGTATAAACATTTGATAATGGAAATTGTGGCTAGAAATTTATATACTACGGTGAGACAGGTGACTCAACAATGCGATCTTTGCCTTCAGACTAATCCTAAAAATACCCCCAAACTAGAAATGGGCCAGATTGGAAAAGGCAATGGGCCTGGACAACAATGGCAAATTGATTTTACAGAACTTCCAAGAAAAGGGGGGTATTGATATTTATTGGTATTAACTGATACCTTCTCAGGTTGGCCAGAAGCATTCCCAACGAGAACAACAGCTAAAGCTCGGGAGGTAACTAAAATACTGGTGCAAGAGATAATACCATGTTTTGGGGTTCCAGCAGCCATGTCCTCTGACAGAGGACCACATTTTGTCTCAAAAATAGTACAACAAATTAGCCGCCATTTGGGTATAGATTGGCAGCTTCATACTCCATATCACCCCCAGTCGAGTGGTCAAGTGGAAAAAATGAACCACTTTTAATCAAACAGCAAATTGTGAAATTGGGACAAGAAGCAAATCTGACATGGCCTCAGTCTCTCCCTTTAGCCCTTCTGCGTATACAAACAAGACCAAGGGCGAGGGAAGGACTGAGCCCCTTTGAAATGTTGTATGGACAACCCTATGAAATACAGAAAGGGGTGTCTGTGCAAGCTGGGGACGAGATTGTGACCTCTTACATGGTAGCATTGAGTAAGCAGCTCAATAAAATCAGGAAGCATGTGGCTGGGACTCGAGGGAGAGGTTTGGATGGACCTGTACATAATATACAACCTGGGGATTATGTATATGTAAAGTCTCTTACAGAAAAAACCCTGGAGCCACAGTGGGAAGGACCATTCCAAGTACTACTCACCTCCTTTACTGCAATCAGAATCAAGGAACAGGACGCTTGGATTCATCACACCAGAGTGAAAAAGACACCCAAAACTCCATGGAAAGTCACCACAAAACCCGATGGACATTTAGTTTTTACGCGGTAATATGGGGAGTTGTGGGGACTCTGTGTAAGGCGTGGGATGAAAACCTGTTTGTCAGATATAACCAGGAGCTAGCAAAGGATATTAATGTATCAAGCTGTTGGATGTGTACCTTAATACCCAGACAAGGAGAAACCTTCCCGTTTATTGGTGTCCCCCTCAGAACAAACAGCACTAAAACACTATTGAATAGAACTGCCAACTATACTTGTTTATATGGAAATGGTTCCAGAACTATAGTGAAGTATAAACTTGATCTGGATAGCAGAGACCCCACATGTAATGATCGATACAATTGGTCTTGGAGATTAAAAGACATGGAAAGAGGCAGAGGGGGAGACCCCGTAATGATGTGCCCCCATTATGCCAACACTTCTAGTTTTCTTGGGACACTGAATGGAACTTGCTTTCGATGTAATGAATCACACTCTACAGGGACAGCTAATACAGGATGGGGAAATCTAACAGGGAGTTGTTATCTTCCTCCTCCTCGGGAGCCGTCCAATTGTAATCTCCCTGACGGACATTGGTACCTTTGTGCAAACAGGAAGGCACATAAGAGTTTACCTATCGATTGGTGGGGAGAATGCACAGAGGGAATAATAATCCCACAAACACTCCCTATCTTAGGAAAATTACAGGGAATATTCCGATCCCCATGGCACCACACGAGGACTAAAAGAACCTCTAACCCTCTTATAGAACGAGGCACCACATTCCACAGTGTGGTACGATGGCTTTTCCCAATGCTTGGAGTATCTGAATTGGAAAAAGCAATAGTCAATGTATCAGTGGTGGTCGAGATTTTAGCCAATACTACTGCTGACGCTCTAGGAAAATTACAAGCCGAAATTGATTCCTTGGCAAAGATAACGATACAAAATCACCTTGCATTAGATATGTTAACCGCAAAGGAAGGGGGGGTTGTGCGTACTTATAAATCAAAGCTGTTGTGCTTATTTAAATGAAAGACAGCAAGTAGAGACAGATATTGAAAAGATTTGGGAAATTTCTAAGGAGTTACATCTTATCACTATGGATGACACATCATGGGGATTTTCTGAGGTATGGGAAAAACTAACTTCCTGGTTGCCAAATTTAACATGGCCAAAACAACTGTTTGTGACAGCAATAGTAATCATTTTTCTGCTCATAATCCTTTGTACAACAATTCAATGCGGCTTATGGTGTTTCCAAAGCACAGGAGATTCCTACAGCGAATGGAAAAAGAATCAGTTGCGACGAAAACTCGAGTCCAACAAATATTTTGAGAGAATGCTAGATAGGGAAACAATGCATTAGAAGTACTAGAGTTGGATATAGTAAAAGAATTTACTATTTTCTAGAAAAGGGGGGACTGAAATGGGGAGCCAAAGGAACCTTAGTAGATATAGTAGATATATGGATGTAGATAAGAACTGTTTAATAATTATCTAGCTTATAATGAAGTTAAAGAAATTTCAATAGAGGTAGACATGGCCCAAGGGGATGAGAAGTGGTGCTTAACGTTTGCATTGTTGAGGCTGGCTGGGGCAGGAGATAGTCCCTGATAAGAAGCAGCAGTCGACCCCAAAAACCAGCCAAGACCGGCCTTGTGACTTCTTGGAACTAATTTTAATATGAAGTAGGGATAGATCATGCCTATGTATAGGTGTATTGCGAAACTCCATGTATATGTAACACTTGACTGTATAAATTTGAAGCGAACTGCCGAGTCAGGCGTGCATGATTTTGGTGAGACTACCCCCCGTGCTGCCCAGCACTGAATAAACATACCTACTTTACAATCTCACTGATTGTGGAGTCTGTTTCCGCACATCAAATGAATGGCTTTGCCAATGGGAAGCTCTAAATTGGGAAGTAAATAGATCCCCAGTTTGGAGAACCGAGGATTGGCATCTATTACTAAACATAGCCATAAAGACACCGTTCACCATGGGATGGGTGAAAGCTCACGCCAAAGACAATAAACCAGCTACAAACTGGAACCAAGTAGATGAATTAGCCAGAATTAGAAAAATAAAATCAGGGGATATGACAGATTCTGAATGGTACTGCTGCCTCAAGCCTTCAAAAGACTGATTAACAAATAAGAAGGCAGTGACAGTTTAAAGAAAAAAAAAACTTAAAACAAGAGAAGTGTGGTATGCTTGCTATTCAAGGACTGTTTAGATTATGTGTACTCAAGGTAAAGCTTAACTAGTTTAAGATTCTGCTTACAGTAGAGGATGCTTAAAGAGTCACAGGCTTGCTAGTTAAGGCCATACATCCTCCAAGGGGTTGGAAAGAGAAACAAAGACCCTGGTGTCCTCAGATGATGCATGACCATAAAAGGACAAAAGGAGTAGGGGGTGTTCTTCCCCAAACAACCACCAGAGACCCCCGCACAGGCATAGAAGACTCTGGGATGATTGCTCAAGAGAACCACACGGTCATGCTTGCTCAACATAATGGATATGCAATAGTTAGGCAGAACATATGTATTAGATAGGCATGGTACTTTAACTGTAGTGTATAAGTATGGACTGAAAAACCTCAGCAGGTGTGCTCGATTTGTGGAAATCTTCCACCTTGCACCCTGCGCAGAATAAAGCAATGTCTCCTCTCTAAACATACTTTGTGTGTTTTGGGAGTTACTTTCTGATCAGGTAACAGTTTTGGTGACTCAGATGGGATTTTAAAACCGGGTTTCTATCAATGCTTGCTACTGCTGGAGGAATTGCAAGCCAGACTCCAGCGTGCACTGAAGGATTTTTCTGGGGACTCCTCTTGCGATTCCCTGGTGGGTGGTAAGTGATCGATTGGAACCGGGGTAGAGACATTGCTATTTTGATATTATAAAGCATATCTGTTTAATGTACAAATTGGTGAATTAATTGCAGCTGCTGGTTGGAGGTATTTTATCTCTCCTGCATTAGTATGGTGACGACCAGAGCAGGTAGAGAGTTGGGTTTGGTTTGGTTTGGTGTACTTGTATTTTTGGTACTATTGGTTGTTTTAAATTGTTGTATTAGGTTATATTGGTGAATATTTACAAATGGGAAACTCATCTTCCTCTGAGGAAGGGTGAATAATTAAAGCTTCCCCGTTGGGTTGTATTTTGAAACATTGGAACAAGTTTGGTGGGGATCCCCTAACAAGGCAGAAATTAAAAGAGTACTGTACTCAGTGGTGGCTGGTGTATAAATTAGATGATGAAGAAAAATGGCCAGAAATGGGAACTTTGAACTATAATACCATTTTACAGCTAATGTTGTTTTTTAGAAGTCAAGATAAGTGGAATCAAATCCCATATGTGGATATGTTCTTTGCTTTAAAAATGATTATGAAACAAGAAAGAAATGCAAATTGGCAGTATTTGATTCAAACATGTTAATGAATGACAATATCTCAACTGATTGAGATTGCTTATATGGTGTATAATAACAGAGAAGAGTTAGGAAAAAAAAAAAAGGAGAAACTAAAAGATCAGAAGCAAAAGGCTGCTATTTTAGCAGCAGCATTTACTCAAGCACAAACATCCTCCAGGAGAAGGGGTTTCCCGAGAGGACGGGGATATGGAAGGGAACAGGGAGGAGGGGGAAACATACTTGGTCTCCCCCTTCTGCCCGTAACCCTGAGGCCAATTTACTAATGATCGGTACAGAGGCATCTGATTGACGGGGACTGGGGGCTGAGCCCCAGCCGAGCCCCTGGTTCTGTCACCGAAATCAGAAATAAAACTCCTTAACGCTGGGTTTAGCATTAACGAGCAGGCATTATTTTATTCGGCCAGGGACATCAGGGAGTCATTCCACCTAACATGTCCACCTGTCCTGGTTTCGGCTGGGATATAGTTAATTGTCTTCCTAGTAGCTGGCACAGTGCTATGTTTTTGAGTTAGGTATGAGAAGAATGTTGATAACACTGATGTTTTCAGTTGTTGCTCAGTAGTGTTTAAAGTCAAGGATTTTTCAGCTTCTGTTGCTCAGCAAGCAAGAAGGCTGGAGGGGCACAAGAAGTTGGGAGGGGACAGAGCCAGGGCAGCTGACCCAAACTGGCCAAAGGGGTATTCCATACCATGTGACGTCACATCTAGTATATAAACTGGGGGGATCACCACTCGGGGACTAACTGGGCATCGATCGACAGGTGGTGAGCAATTGCACTGTGCATCATTTGTATATTCCAATCCTTTTACTGTTGTCATTTTATTAGTGTTATCATTATTATTATTAATTTCTTCTTTTCTGTTCTATTAAACTGTTCTTATCTCAACCCATGAGTTTTACTTCTTTTTCCTGATTTTCTCCCCCATCCCACTGGGTGGGGGGGAAGCGAGTGAGCGGCTGCGTGGTGCTTAGTTGCTGGCTGGGGTTAAACCATGACACCACCGTATGTTGCATCAGCCAAAGCTTATATCTCTCGGTTACATACATATGTATTAAATTTCCTGGAATGATTATACATATTCATTCTATTTCCTAGAACTAATTATAGTCACCATCCCATCTACTATTGGCCAGCCATATTTAAATTAGCCTCGCTTGCTATGTAGATCAGCACGCATGCTCCTTACAAGTGGGGGGGGGCAAGTTCTTCCAGCCTGGAACTGAGTCGGAGGTCACCATCTCCCCCTGCCACCTTTACCTTTCCCCCAGTTCATGCTTCTTTGGCAGTCATCCACCCTTTGGCACCTTCTGGAGCAGAATGTTTCTTTTTATCAGTCACATCCTACAATTCTTGGGTCCAATTATCCTTAATGTTTCTTTTCTCTCTGATGGACCTTGAGTATTCTTGCCAAGCTGGCAATGCACACAAAGCATCCTCCAAACATCAAGGCCTAATTGTTCCAGGGTGTCCTTACTCTATGAATGCCAACTGTGTGCCTTTCTGATTACAGCCTTACTTGTTAATTTAAGACTCAATTTATCATATATACAGTGATTCCAAGAGTTCCAGCCAAGCTGCAGAATGAAATTGTTAAAATTTTGTAGATACAGGGGCAACTTATTCTGTGTTAAATAGCTGTAAGGGACCTATGAGTAAGTTCTCTATGTCGGTGGTTGGTGCCACAGGAAAGCGAGAGGTTATGCCCTTTCTCCAACCTATGATGTGTGAAATTGGAAATAAAACATTGACGCATGAATTTTTGTATATGCCAGAATGTCCATTACCTCTTATGGGATGGGATTTACTAAATAAATTGAGAGCACAGATAACTTTTGGGAAAAAAAAAAACCAAAACCAAAAACCCCAACAGAATTCAAGTGCATATTCCTCAGAGTAATGCCTGGGGAGCACAAGTTTATGTGTTACAGGAATCAATGGGAATCAAGGACATGAAGAATGAACAAGTTGAAATCCCCTCCGAAATTATGGATGCAGTGGTGCCCTTTGTATGGGCAACAGAGAGGCCTGGAAGAGCTAAATCAGCCGAACTGGTAAAAATGGAATTAAAACAGGGAGCGAAGCCATTCTGGACCTAAAAGAGGCCTTTTTCTGTATATTCCTCTGGAAGAACAGAGTCAAAAAAAATGCCTTTGAGTGGGAGATTCCTACAATGGGATGCAAGATGCAGCTATGTTGGACAGTACTTCCCAAGGATTTAAGAATAGCCCCACCATTTTTGGTAATGTACTAGCAAAGGAATTGGAACAATGGCAAGGTAAGAACTCGTTAATTACCTTGCTACAATATGTGGATGACATCCTGTTGGGGGAAAATACCTTTTGAGGGGTGTAAAGAAGCAACTAGTAGTTTATTGAACTTTTTAGGGCTGGCTGGATATCGAGTGTCTCAGAAAAAGGTGCAGATTGCACAGAAAAATGTGACCTATCTTGGTTTTGAAATCTCTCAAGGAGAAAGAAAACTGGGGATTGAGAGGAGGGAAGCGATTTGTCAGATTGCCCCACCCAAATTAAAAAGAGAGTTAAGAGGATTTCTTGGATGGCCAGATGGTGTCGCTTTTGGATACCTAACTTTGGATTGATGGCTAAACCTTTGTATGAGTCTATTAAAGGACCAGAAGAAGTGTTGGAATGGACTCCAGAATGTTGAAAAGGGTTTGATGATATAAAGGTTGCTCTTATGAGGGCCCCTGCACTAGGCTTCCCCAATTTGACAAAGCCTTTTGAGCTTTAACAAGGACATCAAGTGATGGGAGTGCTTGTGCAAACTTTAGGGGACTGGAAAAGACCGGTAGCTTACTTTTTGAAATGACTAGATAGTGTAAGCTCTGGATGGCCGGGATGCTTGAGGGCAGTAGCCACAGCAGCGATGTTAATACAGGAGGCACGAAAGTTAACAATGGGACAGAGAATCACTGTTTATGTGCCACATGCAGTTATAGCTGTTTTGGAACAAAAAGGACATCATTGGCTGTCTCCGAGCAGGATGGTACAGTATCAAGCAATATTGCTTGAACAAAAGGATGTGGTATCTAATACTTTAAATCCAGTGTCATTGTTGCCCTCTCGAGAAGAAGAAGGATTAACACATGATTGTTAACAGACCATTGAGCAAGTATATTCTAGCTGTCCAGATTTAAAGGCCTCCCCTCTACAACATCCTGATTGGGAGCTATTCACTGATGGAAATAGCTTTGTAAATAAAGGGGAACAGAAGGCCGGGTATGCTGTTGTGACTTTGGAGAAGGAAATAGAGGTGGAACCATTGCCTGTCCTATAATGAAGGAGCTAATGGAAAGGATGCATAAAAGTACACACATGGGAGTTGAAGCTTTGCTTGAGGCAACCAGACAATATGCTGTGAGAATTAATATGTTGTTAGTAGCTAAAAGGATTGTACAGAAATGTGAAGTTTGTTTAAAGAATAAACCTAAAATTCAGAAAAGGCTCCCCCCAGGAGAGGTAAGAAAAGGTTATACACCTGGAGATTACTGGCAAATTGATTTTTTTGAACTACCTAATTGTAAAGGATATAAATATCTACTGGTGATTGTGGATACTTTTTCAGGATGGCCTGAAGCTTTCTTGTGTCGCACCAACAAGGCAAGAGAAGTAGTAAAGGTTTTACTGAAAGAAATCATTCCAAGATTCAGGGTACCAGGAGGGTTCTCCTTAGATTGAGGACCGCACTTTGTAGCAGAAATAGTCCAAGGGGTATCCAAATTTTTACAAATCAAATGGGACTTGCATATGCCATGGAGGCTGCAGTCTAGTGGGAAAGTAGAAAGAATGAACCAAACAATTAAGAGACAATTGAATAAAATCTGTCAGGAAACTCAGTTGAAATGGCTGGAAGCTCTCCCTTTAGCATTGTTGAGAGTGAGAATTACACTAAGATCTAAGGAAAAGGTTAGCCCTTTTGAGATATTATATGGGAAACCTTATCAAAGCATGAATCACAAGTCAGGATCTATAGAATTAATAGGGAAACAATATCTTAAAGGGTATGTGATTTCTCTAGGGAAGGTTCTGTCTTCTCTTAACAGGTATCTACAATTAAGGACGCCTCTGGGCCTGGATACTGCAGTTCATGAATTTCAGCCAGGAGATTGGGTTTATTTAAAAACCTGGAACGATGAACCTCTGAAGGAACGTTGGAAAGGACCCTTTTGAATTCTCCTAACCACATATATTGCAGTCAAACTTAACAGAGTGGGACCCTGGATCCATTATACTCGGATCAAGAAGGGACTCCCTCCAGATAAGTGGATTGTGGAAAAACAGAAGGAGAATTCTCTGCATCTAAAATTTAAAAGGGTTAATTCATAAATTGTACTCGGGAGCAGGGCACAGTATGTTTTTGTTTACTATTGTGATAATCTGTTCATGATTTTGATAGGAATATGGAATCCAAAATTTTAATCATCATTAACTTAATGACACTAACAAAAATTAAGGGATTGGAAGATAATTTAATTTTGAAATTGATTCAGGGGTTTGGCAAATTACAAAACACCACGAGTATTACTACTTGTATACCAATTCCACATTCCAGCAAAAATCCAGTAGAATGGGGAATTCTTGCATGGAAAGAGCCACCACTGGTAAACTTCTTAAGCAAAAGCTTAAAAGCAAATGCGACTTGCTACCTCATACGGAATGAGAGGTATATTCCAGGTAGCGATTATGAGATAGGTTTATCTTCCTGTTATACATACCACATAGAAACTGGAGGACCTGAGGCAGGAGAGTTTGAGACTTTTGACGAGAAGTCTACTCTAAAGGTTAACTGTCCTACACCTGAGGATCCAACAAATTGGAGAAGCCCCATGGAAGATAACTGGCCTGAGACATATGGTCAAAAGATAGATATGAACCTTAGTCCATGGTGTTTTGAATGGACAGGACAATTTATAAATACTAGGAATCAGTATGATGAGATTATCATGAATCCCAAGGATGGAGAATATGCTCCTGAATGGAATTGTACTCAAGTGTTCAACTGCTCTCATATGGGAGTTTTGAAAAACATAACAGGAGTGGAAAAAGCATTGCGAATTGGATGTCAATGTCGAAATTTAATTGTAGAGAAACAAGATGTAGTCCCAAGACAAGTTCAATGCCACGCAAAAACCATTTCATACTGTGTGGGTTTTAAGTGATGGGACCTGGACAGATAGACTTCATCTTGATATTCCAGATCATCAAATTACCTTACAGGTGTTAACATTATGCCCATTGTGGAGAAAGAATCCTCTGACCCCTCAACTATGGGGAAAGGTTAAAAGGGAGTCAAATGCAAACCCATGGCACGGCCCCTCAATGGCCACAAAAGTAGGATGGGCCATGGAAGCACTTTTAACCCCCAGAATAATGGCTTTTGAAAAACGAGTATTATTCACTAAATTCACTTGGCAAATGAACAGTTTAGCAAATGCAACAGAAAAAGGATTGCTTATGGTAAATAAACAGGTTCAAGCAAATAGCGAGATGACCTTACAAAATTGCTTAGCTCTAGATTTCTTGTTGGCCAAAAAAAAGGGACTATGCGGACATCTCAAATTGGATAAGGAACGTTGTTGTGTCCACATTCCCAATGTGACTGAAGACCTTAATAAACAATTTGACCAAGTCAGGGAGGTGGCAAAAGGGAACAAAGAATTGCAAGAAAGTGCTGAAAACAATTGGAAACAAAATTCTGTAAAGCATAGGTGGATGGTCCCTTACAGGATGGTTAGCTAGTTTGATCCAAAGTGTGATGATTATAATAGTAGTGATAATAATCATTGTGATACTAATTGGATGCATGAAACAAGCAATTGTGTGGACTCTGCTTGTCTGGAATATAATGATGATTAAAGATCTTGGAAGTCTCAAAATATTTAAAACTTCCAAAGGGGGGAATTGTTGCCTCAAGCCTTCAAACTACTGATTAACAAATAAGAAGGCAGTGACAGTTTAAAGAAAAAAAAAAACCTAAACCATGAGAAGCGTGGTATGTTTGCTATTCAAGGACTGTTTAGATTATGTGTACTCAAGGTAAAGCTTAACTAGTTTAAGATTCTGCTTACAGTAGAGGATGCTTAAAGAGTCACAGGCTTGCTAGTTAAGGCCATACATCCTCCAAGGGGTTGGAAAGAGAAACAAAGACCCTGGTGTCCTCAGATGACGCATGACCATAAAAGGACAAAAGGAGTAGGGGTATTCTTCCCCAAACAACCACCAAAGACCACCAGAGACCCCCGCACAGGCATAGAAGACTCTGGGATGATTGCTCAAGAGAACCACACGGTCATGCTTGCTCAACATAATGGATATGCAATAGTTAGGCAGAACATATGTATTAGATAGGTGTGGTGCTTTAACTGTAGTGTATAAGTATGGACTGAAAAACCTCAGCAGGTGTGCTCGATTTGTGGAAATTTTCCACCTTGCACCCTGCGCAGAATAAAGCAATGTCTCCTCTCTAAACATACTTTGTGTGTTTTGGGAGTTACTTTCTGATCAGGTAACAGTACCGACTAGGGGAATGGTTACATCAAAAATTAGGACACAGGTCGAGAAGCACTTTATTTTGCAGCCCAAAGCCGAGGTTGGCCTCTAAACAGGAAAACATGTGAAACCATTCTTACAGAATGTCCCCAATGTAAATTGAAATTGCAAGCAGATCACACTGCTAAAGCACCACCTCTACACATCAATGAAGGGAAAGCTTTGTGGTCTGCATGGCAAATTGATTATATCAGGCCATTCAGACCTTCTGCAGGATATCAATATATCCTCACAGGAGTGGAAGTAGTCTCTGGCTTGCTTACAGCAACTAAACGCCAGAGAGCAGATGGACAAAATACAGTACGTGGGCTACCATGTTGGTTCTCAGATGTACCTACTCCGGATGTAATCCAGAGTGATAATGGCTCACACTTTTCACGTAAAGAGGTGCAAGAGTGGGCAAAACAGGAAGGAATTCAATGGGTATTTCACACCCCCTATTATCCTCAATCAAATGGGATAGAGCCAATGGTCTACTGAAAAAGAGCCTTAAGCCACATGAGGCCAAGTGGGACACTTGACGTTCCAAAGTACTTCATCAATTAAATAATCGGTATGGGCCCACTGGGAGCCCTGTGAGCAGAGCATTCTTTGCAACATCTGAATCCAATGCTCCCCCTTCTGATGAAAGAAAATGTCCTACAACATTGCAACCCGGACAACCTGTTATGGTGAATCTGCCACAGATTGGAATTGTACCTATGACTAACTAAACCTCGTGGCCCACTTGCTTGGAAAGCTACTGATAGCAGTGGTGCAAAAGATAGAATCAGTGCTAGGTGGATTTATCCTGCATCATAAAGGGAGTAACCCATTCAGCCTTCCCCACTGTTGTGGTTTAACCCCTGCCAGCAACTAAGCACCACGCAGCTGCTCACTCAGTCTGCCCCCCCCCCCCCCGCCCAGTGGGATGGGGGAGAGAATTGGGAAAAAAGTGAAATTCGCGGGTTGAGATAAGAACAGTTTAATAGAACAGAAAGGAAGAAAATAATAATGATAATAAACAATAATAAAATGACAATAGTAATAACAAAAGGATTGGAATATACAAAACAAGTGATGCACAATGCAATTGCTCACCACTTGATGACCGATGCCCAGTTCGTTCCCGAGCCGCGCTCCCCCCAGGCCAACTCCCCCCAGTTTATAATACTAGGCATGACATCACATGGTATGGAATACCCCGTTGGCCAGTTTGGGTCAGCTGCCCTGGCTGCGTCCCCTTGTTTTAGGGTGGTTTTGAGGATTCCCAAGAAGGCAAACACACACACACTGACTATAAGGGAAAAAGCAAGCATTTATTAACTACAGACATGCGTTATGCTAAGGGTATCTTGTAAAGCAAATTAACATACTGACCCGAGGACCATGAGGAAGATGGACCATCCGTACATTCTTGTGCCGTCTTGCGCCACGAGCTCGGCCCAGCAATCAGTAGGTGCCAGCTTTATGTGGGCGTCCGCACGGAGGCAACGGTGGCCTTGCCGTACACCAGCCCAATGCTCTTCGGGAAATCCCGGTATTTATACATTTGCAGAGGAACGGGTTTCGGCACACATGGCCAGCAGGTGCCAAAACACGCCTTGGTTGTAACATAGGGAGCCTATGACGCATGCGCTCGCTGGCCAGGCGCGCTGCATGCGCCATAGCCATCCTGTCTATTGGTTCATGGGCTTTGTACACGTGGCATATTGACATAATCCAGCAGTCATGCGTCAACCATGCTCACAGCTGTGCTGTGCAACAGCCCACTGCACATACTCCCCCAGTATTGCTCAGCTGTCTTATCTCCGTGGTCAGCATTCCAAGCAACGGGCAACAAACCATCTGGTTTTTGTGCTGACTGCGCTTTTCTCGGCTATCTACTTCTCCCCCAGTGTTCATCCACAGACCAAAATTCCATCTCTTAACACCGCCGTATACACCCCTCCCAACTTCTTATGCCCCTCCAGCCTTCTTACTGGCTGGGCATTGGAAGCTGAAAAATCCTTGACTTTAGACTAAACATTACTTAGCAACAACTGAAAACATCAGTGTGTTATCAACATTCTTCTCATACCTAGCTCAAAAACATAGCACTATACCAGCTACTAAGAAGAAAATTAACTCTACCCCAGCCAAAACCAGGAGCAAAACTTTTCTTTCTTTTCTTTTTCAGGAGAAAATGAATCTATATTGATGGCAGCAACAGCAACGGCAGTATGCCCCCAATTTAATTTCAATTTCCTCTTAACTGGGATAAGTATAATCCTTTCAGCTCAGACACAAGACCCTTGGGAACATGTGCTACTAAATTATACTGGAAGTATTGGAATCACACCAAAAGATAAGGCAAGCCTGAACTTTGCTACTTTGGTTATGCACGGAGACGAGGCATATCTAAAGGATGAATGGAGATGGGAGACACTATACAAAAAAAGATTGAGGATATCTCACAATAACAACATTTACCAAATATTATCACTTCAGGCCACACCAGGAGAAGAAATAAAAATAGGATGCCGGGCAATCAATGGATCTACCGACGAAAAATCCACCAAAAGTAAAATATACTATACCAATTTTTCTAAGCCAAAAAACAATGAGAAATCTTGCTATAAGATACTAGAACCAGATTGCTGGTACAATTTCACTTTTTCACAACCTGTACTCACATTCTGCCTCTGGGGTAAATGTGGTGTAGAAC
This sequence comes from Harpia harpyja, assembly GCF_026419915.1. Taxonomy (NCBI): domain Eukaryota; kingdom Metazoa; phylum Chordata; class Aves; order Accipitriformes; family Accipitridae; genus Harpia; species Harpia harpyja. The sequence goes on from NC_068968.1 coordinate 9,458,919, forward strand.
TATTATTTGATTTTATGATTAGCGAGTGCAAAATATGGAATTTGTACACAACAGGGTGGCCATGGGTTGATGCATACATACTTTTTGACATACCTGTTCTAAATTTATCTGCAACAGCACTACACAATAACATCACCTTTTGCAGGCATGAATGGATGATTAAAGACAAAAATGAAAATCGACAAATTCCGTCTTTGAAAGGAACTAAGGGAGATACCATTTCAATAGGATGCTGAATCAAAAATCACACTAAATGTATGACATCAACTTTACACATTGTTGTAAACTATGCCAAAGTAAAACACAACATACATACCTGTCCTTTTAAACACAAATGCTGGTATACTTTTGCTATATTCCATTCAGCACTCATAATGTGTCTTTGGGCAGACCCCAACTCTCATTCCAGCCTAGGTCTTCAGTTAAAGATTGATATCAAACAACCATATTCACCAACTCAGCCCCCTATCGAACTATCTCCTCACATTTATAATACTGGACCCTACATTATTAAAAACAAGACAACAGCGAGTGTTATTTAACCCATCATGGTCCCTCAAACCATTGGAAATACCAGTGCAGGTTGATATCTCTGCAATTAAACCTACCTGCTCACCATTCCTGAATATATCTTATACAAGATGGTTAGTGTGGTTACATGGACAGATTCTCACCTCTCCAAAACGATCAAGGAGAGATGTAACAGGCATCCTGGGAACAGGACTAGGAGTATTAAACAGCATAGACGCTGAAGTGTTAGCAAACAAAATACACTTGGCAACCAGCAATTTACAAAATCTAGAACACCCATTACGATCTTCTTTGACGGCATTAAGAACTAGTCAATGGCTTTTGGCTGATATATTACCTAAGTGGGAAAGAAATAATGAAAAACACCACCAACTAATTACCGATGCATTAGGCACTACCCAAAATGATGTTTCTCTAGCTCTTAGTTGTATCCAAGCCCAATTGTGGATACAATCAACTGTGGCAGCAATTATAAGGGAAGATGATGAGGGCACCTTACCCACTGACATTCGAAAGGTAATTTGAGATAATGCAACTAAATTTGAAAGAGAATTCCAGTCTTGGTGGCATCTAATCAATTTCACTTATGACCATACCGACAGTAAAGCCACAGCTTTTGTTTTGTCAATATGCAATGCTTCGGTATACATCATATACCAAATAATTTCTCTGGGATTAAATCATCATGGAACTTTACTCTATCCATTGAAAATTAGAGTATGGGCCCAACAAAATGGAAACAAATGGCAAACTATTGATGTTGATGCATGCGTTGTACAGGAACAACAGGGATTAATTTGTGAAGGTAATACCATTAAGGCTCAAGACATTTGTCTTGACACTGAACAAAATGTTTGTCATTTTGAAATACATGCTGATGGAACCCCTGAAACTGTACTTATATATGTTGGAAATGGATGTGTTTGTATGAGAACCCTTTGTGAGTCTATATTTACAGACAACACCACCGTGGAGATATATAATCACTCAAATATCTGTATTTGTAATTTTACCAAAATTGTGGGATGCAACTTTAACTATTCAGCTCCTGTCACAACCTACCAATTGCTACAATCAAACTACACATCATATCAAGACTTACTACCTACCCCCACTGGAATGGATCTTACATTGGTGAGAAAACTGTTGCAACATGATGACCTGAGTCGATTGCTAAAACGAATTCGGAACAACAGACAAAAAACCCTAATTACTGTTGTTTTGGGTTTGTGTGGCGGGGCTTGTGGGAGTGGGGGAGGGGCTGCAGGGGTGGCTCCTGCGAGAAGCTGCTAGAAGCTTCCCCGGCTCAAAGTCGGACCCACCTTTGGCCAAGGCTGACCCAATCAGTGATGGTGGTAGCACCTCTGGGATAACATATTTAAGGGGAACCTGCAGTGAGTAGGGGGATTGGAATGTGAGAGAAACACCTATGCAGATACCAAGGTCAGCGAAGAAGGAGGGGGAGGAGGTGTGCCGGAGCAGGTGATGCCCCTGCAGCCCATGGTGAGACAGCAGGCTGTCCCCCTGCAGCCCATGGAGGTGAACAGTGGAGCAGATGCCCACCTGAAGCCCATGGAGGACCCCATGCCAGAGCAGGTGGATGCCCCCGAAGATGGCCGTGACTCCATGGGAAAGCCTGTGCTGAAGCAGTCTGTGACTGAAGATCGGCCCGCGGAAAGGACCCATGCCAGTTTGTGAAGGACTGCAGCCCGTGGGAAGGACTCGTGTTGGAGAAGTTTGTGAAGGACTGTCTCCCGTGGGTTGAGTGGAGTTGAGCTGGGAAGGAGGGAGGGGTGGGGGGAAGGTGTTTTAAGATTTGGTTTTACTTCTCATTATCCTTGTTTTGATTTGACTGGTAGTAAATTAAACTGATTTTGGTTTTTTCCCCAAGTTTTGCCCGTGACCATAAGTGGGGAGTGATCCCTCCCTGTCCTTGTCTCGACCCACGAGCTTTTCTTTATATTTTCTCCTCCTCATCCCACCGGGGCCAGGGGTGGAGAAGTGAGTGAGTGGCTTCGTGGTGCTTTGTTACCAGCTGAGCTTAAACCATGACAGGATGGCATCTGCAAGTTACAGGTGAGGCAGTGCAGAAAGGTGGCATGTTATTGCAGCTGTAGCTGTCACTGCTTCTCTCTGGGATGGGAGAGTCCCACCTCCAGTGCTGTCAGTCAGGAGCCTTTAAATCTACAAAGTGGTTTTGAAAAAAAAAAAAATCCCTCCCAAAACCATTTTCCCTGCTGTTAATTGAATCATTCTTTTTTCATATACTAATCCATTAAAAATATTAAGCTTTTTTCTTTAACACCGAAGTAAGGCAACTGCACTTTATTTGGAGAATGCGAATGTCTCAAGCTGCAGTTTCTCTTTCACCAGCTCTTAGCAAGTGGCCATTTAGTCTTAATTGCTCCTCACAGTGTCGTCCAGTTAAGAATGGCTGGGCTTAAACCATGACAACTGTCCATCATGATGCAGAGAAAATACACCATATCCTGCAAAGAGTGAAGACGGAGAACATCACTGGTGGGATGCCTTATTCGGATGGCCACCGACAGCAACAGGAACTTTAAATCGAATGTTACATCCCGTAGTAATTTTACTAATTTCCGTTACATTATACATTGGTGTGTATGTTAGAGTATGGAGGATAGCTAGACGAGTATCACTGTTACAAAAACCTCCTCACATATATAACATTGCTTAATCACATCTAACAAAACATTAATAATTAAGTAGACCAACCAAAAATTTCCCTCAAATTATAACTGGAATATGGCATCAATCTGTTTATAGGCACAGAGGCAAGAGGTGACCACACCGCCATTCTGTGAGATAGAGATGGATTGACTTTAGTCATGGGGTGGACTGTGGTGGTGCATTCCCCCCACCGTCCCCCCCAGGCCACTCTATGATCTCAGGAATTCCTGTTAGGCCTTGGCCTTTGTGTAATGAGTTGGGTGATTAAGCATCCCTTGACTGCACCAGGAACTCTTGCATGGCTAAGGTGGGGAGTGGCACTGACCGTACCAAGAATTCCTGTTGCCTGGCAGAGGCGGGGAATGAGAGCAGGAATAATTAGTCATCCCCTGACAGCCTTGGAACATCCCTTACCTGGATCGTAGCTCGAGTGAAATGGTACCCGCGTTACTGGAATTCCAGTAATTTGCTGATGACTAAAGCCAACCTTGCGAACCTATAAACAGCGGTCCTAAGTGAGGCCCTCTGAGCTCTCCTGGACTGCAGCGGGCTGCGACCAGCACCTCCCTCTGAGGGGGATGCCTCTCAGAGCTCGCAAACTCCCCAGTCTGTGAAAATCGGAGGACCGTCACCGAAAGCTGATGACGGGACCTGGGCTGATACCCTTCACTCTTTGAGGCTCAACCCTTCACCCGCTGAGAAATGCCGAGACATTTGAAGTGAATATTTCACTGAACTCGAGGGGAATTTTTAACAGGTATACCTTTGTTTATATATATATATATATATCTCTTAGTGTCTGTATGCATGCGTGTGTGGATTGACCCAGGTATCTGATAACAAGTATAGTATAAATATTGCCCTTTCGAATCTATAACTAAGTCACTGTTGTGATTGTAGTAAATTCTAGTGAATCACTTTGTAAATGTTAAAATGATCAAATTCTGCTAAATCTTGTGATTCACCTCAAACTATGTATGAACTTCAGAGTGCTGCTACACACATAATCCCTTTAGACATAAACCATTGACCAAGTCTGGGACTATGAGTAGATCCAGCTACACCTAAGCTCCATCAGGAGTTTAGAAAGCAAGGGGGTCTTCTCTGAACCTCATAACTCAATGGGAGGGTCTCCCCTACCTTTTTACATCTCCGATCTCTGTGCAAATCATGAAAAATCAATTCTAACTCCATTTTCCTTTGTATGTTTCTCTCTTACCCTTTTGCGTCTTCGGTCTCTCTAGTTTGATTCTAACTTGATTTTCCTTTGTACGTTTCATCCATGTATTAAGTAATAGAGTGAACCTTGCAATCGAACTTTGTGAAGTCACACTTTTATAAATTCCTATTAAATCACTTCTGCTCATATCTTTGACGGTGATTCTTTAAGCGGCCCAAACCACTCATTCATGACAAATTGGCGTAGTCGGCAGGATGGCAAGTAGTATCACTGATTACTTACAAAAGCATGGAATAAGTTTGAGTCCCAAATTTTCAGAAGAATGGGCTCGTGATAACTGACATGATTGGAAAAATGTGGAAGAACAGCTAAAGATGGCCAGGGACCATATAAAGGATGGAAAAGGAAAGGGAATTATTTGCAAAATGTTAGGTACCTGTCTAGAAGCTGCTTGTCAGTTTAGGAAGAATAGCAATAAAAGGGAACTGGACCCAAAGGAAGAAATAGAAGGCAGAAAAACAACTGAATTACTACTGTCCTTGAAAACTGAGCAGCTGCAGAAACAGTTACAGGAAGAAAAGGAGAAAAAACAGAAGTTGGAAGAAAGGGTCAAAATGATGCTTATGCAAGCTCCCCACCCCCCTGACATTGTGCAAATTAGGAAACTAATTGTATCCCCTGAAGAATGGGATGGAAACATATGGGGTGACTATGATAATAGCGATCCAAGGGAAAATAATCCTTTATCTCCTTCAAATTCCCCTGAATATGAGGCCAGGCCCAGAAGAAACCACTGGACCTCGGGGTGGAGCAGAAGATCATACCCGAAAAACAACCCTATTCGATCCAATTCAGGTGGTTAATTTGCAAGAACGCTATGGCTGTAGGCCAGGTGACACTGAAACTGAATACCTATGGCAAATATGTCTAACTGGGGAAGATAGAATCTTACTCAGTGGCAATGAAGCCAATGGATTTTGGGGCCCTGGTGTCTTTTTAAATGCTGGACCTGAACCCCCAAACGATCCCCACTCGATAACAAGTAGGGTAGCATACTGGGCTACCCATCAAATCCTTGAACGAGCTCTCTACAGCTATTACGAAAGCAGCCTGTATCCAGGCCATGCATGAACTCAGCCCTCTTAATGTTCCCATATCAGCAATTGTGGATCTTGACATGCTAAAGCCTTTAATCAAGGGAGCCCCTGCTATGCTTAAACCCTACCTCATTGCAAAAAGAGATGAAATTAGGAGAGACACAGACTTCAATGCCCTATTGGCGATAAGGGATGCTGCTGATGACCTGGAAGAAGCCCTAGTGCGTAGAAATCTCCCCACCCAGGCAATGTTGATGCATGACATCATAAATAACGGATGAGAAATGGGATGGGGTGATCTATCTGATGAAACCAAAAAGACAGGTTGTAATGTGAGACAAATTAAACAATCAATCCAAAATAGTTCACAAGAACTGGAACCCATTGATCATGAACCCAGGACTCAGAGGTGGAGAGAATTATACAACCAAGCATTGTCATTAGGCATCCCTAGAGCTGCAATTCAGAGACAAACTGCCAGCATTATCCAGAGTCTAATTCATGCATTTCAGAGACATGATGATAACAATCAGAGAGGAAATGCTCCAAATGCTCAGATACCATCACCACCTCTAAGAGGGTGTAATACACCTTTTCCTCCCCAAAATTCGGGAGCAAAAAACAAATAGCGCCTGTGTGGCAGTACATCCCGCCCCCCCCATCCTGCCAGCAGGAAACGAAACTTCTCCAGGAAGGGAGAAGGGGAAGGAAACCCTGGAGGCTGCAGGTTGAAATTTGAACTGGCCAATCGAGATGCGCCAGGTACACCGAGGTGACCCTCCTAGCCAATAGAATTAAATGACCACAGGTCAGATTCGACAGGGGTATAAACGGGGTCCCGCCGGAGGACACGTTGGCAGTCCTCCTCGGAGCAGCGGGTCTGCAGTCGGGGACTCCCCCTCGGGCGGGGGCACCGCCTGAGGTAAATCCTCGAGGGAGAGAGCCCTCAGCTTTTAGGTGAGTGATATGCGCGTTTTGAGCCATCACTTTAAATCTTGGGGATTCTTAAGTCGGCCGTGTAGTATTAATTCTCTTTACATCATTGAGCCTGTGGTTTTATAAAATGTTACCGGACTTCTAACTAATTTTTGCTGAAGAATAAATCTGAGTTTTAACACCTGTTGGATTTGGTTAGTTGTGCATCCGTAACATTTTGGCGTAGTCGGCAGGATGGTGTTAATAGAGGAGTTACTACAGAAGCACGGCTGCAGCCCTTTTCCCCCAGAGCTAGAATGGGCGAAGGTGAAGTGGTCCGACCCGGCAGCGGTCGTGGAGAGAGTAGAACTGTGCCGCGGACTTTGTCGGGACAGTAAAGGCAAAGGTATTATGTGTGCCGTCCTGGGCGCCTGCTTGATTCAAGCGCAAAACCAAAAGAGTGATTTTGTTCAATGGCAGGGGGAAATGCATAAATTGAAAAGGGATAATGTTAAAAAGCAAGGAGAAATAGATTGTTTGAGGGTGGAATTGAGAAAAGGGAAGGAGCGGACGCATTTTTTGGAAAAAAAGATTGAAAAGATGCTGGCACAAGCAAAAAAACCCCCCAGCATCACCCAAATCCGAAAGTTAATCACGGATATGGACCCTGAGGATTGGGATGGGAATATTTGGGGAGACTCTGATGGAAACAGCTCTGAAGAGGTAGAGGAATTTCAAGAAAGAGAAGTGCGACCCCTTATTAAAACAGAAAGGCACAAGGGTCCACACAGTGGGAACCCCCGAACCACTATTCGCACAACCCCTTGGTCAGGACCCGAACTCAGTGAGTTACAAGCTAAGTTTTCACGCAAGCCGGGTGAAACCGAAACTGAGTATTTGTGGAGAGTTTCTTTAACGGGGGGGGGGGACCGGATACTGTTGAGTGATGATGAAGCAAGGAATTACTGGGGACCGGGAGTATTTCTGAATGATGGACTAACGGGGGATCGGTCAATAACGTCCCGAGTAGCTTACTGGGCTGGGGGTGTGGACCCGAGGGAGAGAGGAGAATCTGTTACTATCCGGGTAAAGGGACTGTCGGAGTTAACGGAGGGAGTGCAAAAAGCCGCCTGTGTTCAGGCTATGTATGATAGAGGGCAGCAAGGGATACCGATGACTGCACCGGTGGATCCCCGCCACCTCAGACCCCTTATTAGAGGTATGCCGGACGCTTTAAAAATACACGTCCAGTCCCTCAGAGAAAGAATCCAGGGGGCCATTGATCGTAACCGACAGAACCCCCAGGGGCCGGCCGCGCATGTGATGACTTGGGAGGAAGTACTGCACGGCATAGTAGTTTACGGGCGCGAGATGGGATGGACGGAGCCGAGCGGTGGCACGGAGGGCAGCAGGAAGGTCCGGGCAGCCAGTTGTAAGCCCCGCCCCCTCGAGCGGTCTCGATCTCGCGGGCGGGCGGACCGGAATTACGATCCCGGAAGGAACGATCTCTGGCGGAAGGCACTGGCACTGGGGGCACCCCGAGCCATGTTGGACGGGCAGTCCACTGACGACATCCGGAAGTTGGTGGAGTTGCTGGAGGGGAAAGCTAGAGAACAGAGGGAAGCGCCAGCAACCCCGCCCCCTCGGGAAGAGAAACGGGACCCTTTCGCGGCACTGCGAGAGGAACTGGAAGGGCTAAAAAACTAGGAGCTGCGGTTTGGGGTTCAGGCCGCCCAATCCGCATGGTAAATACTTGCCAATGGTCTGCCGATAAAGAGCCTTATATACACATTCCTGTGGGCCCAAAACGGATAAGTTTGGAATTCTTAATCGATACAGGAGCCCAAATTAGTGTTTTAAATGAGCAACAAGCTAGTGAGCTGGGAATTAGGCCATCAAGAAAGGCTATAAACATTAGAGGAGTAACAGGGGTGACAGAAAAATGCCCCATAGCTCAAACCCAACTTTGGCTACCTGGGGAAAAAAGAATGACAGCTGTGGAGGTGGCTTTAAGCCCCTATGAGGGAAATATACTGGGATTTGATGTGCTGGCAGGCAGGCAATGGGACCTAACCAATAGTAGGGTGTGGAGCTTTGGGGGCAGGGAGGCAGAGGCTATTCATGTGAGAACATTGCAAACTGCTCCTGCACTACCACAATCTAAGGTAACCCGTGTCCCTCAATACCCACTTCCAGCTGTGGCCAAACAGGGCATTTCGGAAGTAATTAATGATCTGGAGAAAAGAGAGATCATCAGTTGCACACATTCTCCTTATAATTCTCCTGTTTGGCCAGTCCGTAAATCAGATGGGAGGTGGCGACTAACAATTGATTATAAAAGATTGAACAGTAATACCCCGCCATTAACTTCTGCCGTCCCAAGTATCACCTCAGTGATAACAGCAATACAGGCTGCAGCCCACCCATGGATGGCTGCTTTAGATGTCAAAGATATGTTTTTTATGGTTCCCCTAAGGGAAGAGGACAAACCCCAGTTTGCCTTCACTTGGGGATGGACCCAATACACCTTTAATCGACTTCCCCAGGGATACAAGCACTCCCCTACTATCGCTCACAATGCTTTAGCCAAGCTCCTTGATGCTGTGGAGGTACCCCCAGGTGTCCACATATATCAATATATAGATGATATCCTAGTTGGTGGGGACAACAAGGAACAGGTAGGACAAGTGGCTGAGGCCATCTGGAATCTGTTAGTCAAGAATGGGCTAGACATTCCATCTTCTAAATGCCAAGGTCTGGGACAAGAAGTCAAGTTCCTAGGGGCATGGTGGATAGCTGGGGCAGTTGCGGTACCTGATGACACTCTATCAGCTATTGTAAAGGGACAGACTCCAAGTAATAAAACGGAATTACAGCAGCTGTTAGGTACCTTGGGCTACTGGAGAAAACATATACCAGGGTTTTCAGTGATTGCCCGCCCTCTTTATGACTTGCTCCGAAAAAACAGAAAATGGGATTGGACTTTGCAACACACAGAAGCCCTCACCACTCTGAAAGATGAGCTTAAGGCTTATCAGAGACTAGGTCCATTGCACCCACGAGATCCTTTAAGGGTGGAATGGGGATTCGCTGAACATGCCTCATACTGTGGTGTGTTTCAAAAGAGGCCACAGGGACCAGCTAGACCATTATTATTCTCCTCCACTGCATTCAAAGAAATGGAGTGACGATATTCAGATGGGGAAAAGGGGGTCCTTTCCCTCACTAGAGCAGTTAAAGAGGCTGAAAAGCTGCGTACCTCACAGGATGTTATAATACAGGGTCCTTTCCCCCTCTTAAATTCAATCCTCAATGGGTCGCCTCCTCCGGAGGGAGTAGCCCAAAAGGCCACAGTAAGGAAATGGTATGCATACCTAGAAGGGATAAGCCAATTGCTCCCACTAAAGGAGGGTCTGGTTAAGGTTTTCAAACTACAGCAACCTGTAAACCCTGACCCAGCCTTGCTGGGTCAACCGTATAAACCTTCTCCGATTGAGGAGGCACTCGAATTAGTGGCAGGCTCAGATGTGCAGGGAGTGTGGTTCACAGATGCATCTGCCTGTCGAGTGGGATCAGAATGGCAATATAAAGCAGTGGCGTTGGAGATTGGTACTGGGAAGACAGTCGAAGAAGAGGGTGAAGGTAGTGCACAAGTAGGAGAACCACGGGCTTTATTACTGGCTGTAGAGAATGGTGCTACCTGTGGGAGATTTCATGGAAAATGGGGGACATTTCTTTGAGCCTGATTATTTGGAGTTAGCATAAGTAGGCCGCAGTTAGCGTGAGTGGGCCGGAGTACGTGACAGCTGCAGTATGAAAGGACTTTGAACCACCAGAAAAACAACGGACATGAGGAACTTGGACAGTGGAGCAATTAATAAACAAGATAACAGAACTGCAGAGGCAAGAAGGAGCTGCAAGAGCTTTAACGCAATTAAGAAAGTTGTCATTTCGGCTTAGAGCATTTAGCTGCGGGATGGGGACTGAGGAGTTGGTTTGTATCTTTGTTAAAAATCGGGGTTTCTTTTATTCTTGTGTATTTTATTAGGTATAATGTTGCTTTTACTGTGTTTAATTAATTGTGTTCATAGATCTTGTAGGTCACCTTGGCCAACATAACAGGTCAAGATTCTCTGTGCATTGGTGGGGGAGGAGTGAGTGGCTGCGTGGTGTTTAGTTGCTGGCTGGGGTTAAACCATGACACACCCTGATGTGGTCTCCCTTTTTGAGCAAAGGTTCAAATTCTTTAATTTTAAGCACGCTCCCATATACGGTTTTCTAAACCCTTGTAGAGTTGAAAGGGTTCATGTCTACAAGCCTGGCTCTAATAGTTCTCTGGAAGCTATGGTTATAGCACTTTGTAAGCTTTGATAGCACATCAAATTTGCATTATCCACCAAATCTGTCTGCCATTGTGGATCTACCTTTGCCACAGTCACCCTGTTTCTTTTAAGGTGTTTTCTTACAGCCTAGTGTAAGCTGTAAGCAGCCTGGTTTTCAAGCCAGGTGGCCACTTTTAGCTTCTTTTCAGATCAGCAATTCACCTTTTAGCAGCTTCAAAAAGGGAATTTACACTCCCAAAGCTTCTCACCTGTGGAATGATTGCTGGAGGTGACTTATTGATATGTCCCCCCACCCTCTTAAGGGAAGGTTAACCTCCAGAGTGGAATGCAGTGGATATGCAAGAAATCTGTTCTGTGGGAACACTTGACTCGGTGACCACCTGTGGAAACAATGATATTATTGCTCTGGTTGGCAGAAAGCCATGGGAACAGTGAGGTTCCTGGTGAAGTAATCATGCTGAAAGGACACGGAGCCAAGAATTGTGTAGAGATAAGATAGTTGCTGCTGAGTGGAAAATTTTGGAAAGTTTCTGCCTATGATTGCTGGCTGTTGCGTCGGCCACAGCTAGCAGATAAAAGGACTTGTTTTGTTCAATAAAGGGTCTTCGTTTGCAACCAGCTTCGGAGTCCGTTTTCAATTGCCACACTGTTCCATAATAATTCCCTAAGCAACGGTAAGTTCGGCAGCTGAGTGCTAGGCTGAGGCGGACGGGGAGGTTCCCAGAGCCTGGGAACTCCGAGGAAGAGTTGAGAGACCCATCCAGAGCCAGCATCTCTCTGAGCGACGCTGACATAGTGTGGGCGTTGCCAAGAGCAACCGCGGGAGATTTAAACGGCCCTGGGGAGCGCGGGCAAACAGGGCGTGGCTCATCAGAAAGGGCGTGGTGCGTCAGAAAAGGCGTGGCGTGGCAGTTTGCGTGGCAGTTCGTGCATGGAGGGCGCAGTCCCCCTCCCAGCTCAAGAAGGCTACTCAACCAGTGGGCATCATCTTCTCAGAAGGAGACCCAGCTATGGTTGCTACTTGGATGAAAGTCATTGCCAGGAAAAATGTGGCAACCCAGAAGGAGCTCCCAAGTAAACATGCAGCTGTCCAGGTCTCCAGCTGCAGGGAGTACCTGAGCCTGTCACTGGTACTGGAGGGCAGCAGAGACAACACCTGTGTGCAGTGTGACCAGGTGGATGATCTGCTCAGCCTGGTGGCAGAGCTGAAGGAGGAAGTGGAAAGGTTGAGGAGTATCAGGGAGTGTGAGAGGAAGATAGATTGGTGGAGCCACACCCTACCATCCCTGAGGCAGAGGCAGCAGATGGAGGCTCCACAACAAGCAGAGGATCCCCTACCCTCTTACCACCAGGCAGGAGAGGATCGAAGAGGTGGAGGGGAATGGATACAGGTCCCTGCTCGGGGAGGCAGGCGAATCCCCTCCTGGTCTCCCTCACCTTCCCAGTTGCCCTTACACAATAGCTATGGAGCTCTGGAACTTGAGGGCCAGGCAAATGAAGATCAGAATGTAGATGAAGGCCTATCCATGGGGGTGCCTAGGTTGAGTTAGTCAGCCCCATGCATTCCGACAGCCTCTGTTAAGAGAAAAAGGAGGGTAATTGTCGTAGGCGACTCCCTTAGGAGGGGGACAGAGGGCCCAATATGCAGACCTGACCCATCCCACAGGGAAGTCTGCTGCTCCCTGGGGCCTGGGTAAAAGACGTTACCAGGGAACTCCCGGGTCTGGTTTGGCCCTCTGATTATTACCCGCTATTGGTTGTGCAGGTTGGCAGTGATGAGGTCACAGAGAGAAGTCCAAAAGCAATCAAAAGGGACTTCAGGGCACTGGGGTCATTAGTGGAAGGGTTGGGAGCACAGGTAGTGTTTTCCTCAATCCCTTCAGTGGCAGGGAAATATACTGAAAGGAGCAGGAAAACACACTTGGTTAACACGTGGCTCAGAGGCTGGTGCCATCGGTGGAATTTTGGGTTTTTTGATCATGGGGAGGTTTACACGGCACCAGGCCTGCTGGCGACAGATGGCATCCAGCTATCTCAAAGGGGGAAAAGAATCCTCACTCATGAGATGGCGGGGCTCATAGAGAGGGCTTTAAACTAGGTTTGAAGGGGGAAGGGGATAAACCTAGGCTCACCAGAGATGAGCCTAGGGGCGGCATGCCAATGTCGGGGGTGGAATCAATAGCCCAGCTCAAGTGCATCTATGCCAAAGCACACAGCATGGGCAATAAACAGGAGGAGCTGGAAGCCATTGTGCAGCAGGATAGCTATGACTTAGTCGCCACCACAGAAACATGGTGGGATGACTCTCATGACTGGAGTGCTGCAATGGATGGCTATAAGCTCTTCTGAAGGGACAGGCAAGGAAGGAGAGGTGGTGGGGTGGCTCTCTATGTTAGGGAGTGTTTCGATTGTACAGAGCTCCATGATTGTGATGATAAGGTTGAGTGCTTGTGGATAAGGATGAGGGGGAAGGCCAACAAGGCAGGGAGTCTGGGAAAACTCATGCTGGGAGTCTGTTATAGACCACCCGACCAGGCTGAAGAGACAGATGAATCATTCTACAAGCGGCTGGCAGTAGTCTCACAATCGTGTGCCCTTCTTCTCATGGAGGACTTCAACTTACCAGATGACTGCTGGAAATACAACACAGCAGAGAGCAAACAGTCTAGAAGGTTCCTGGGGTGTGTGGAAGATAACTTCCTGACACAGCTGGTAGGTGAGCCTACCAGGGGAGGAGCCTCACTAGACCTACTGTTTACAAACAGAGAAGGACTGGTGGGAGATGTGGTGGTCGGATGCTGTCCTGGGCTTAGGGACCATGAAATGATAGAATTCTGAATTCTTGGTGAGGTAAAGAAGGGGGTCAGCAAAACCACCACTATGGACTTCTGGAGGGCAAACTTTGGCCTTTTCAGGACACTGGTTGAGAGAGTCCCATGGGAGACAGTCCTGAAGGGCAAAGGGGTCCAGGAAGGCTGGACATTCTTCAAGAAGGAAATCTTAATGGCTCAGGACCAGGCTATTCCCATGCACCGCAAGACGAACTGTCGGGGAAGATGACCAGCCTGGCTGAACAGGGAGCTTTTGCTGGGACTCAGGAAAAAAAGGAGAGTTTACCATCTTTGGAAGAAAGGGCAGGCAACTCAGGAAGAGTACAGGGATCTTGTTAGGTCATGCAGAGAGGAAATTAGAAAGGCAAAAGCTCAGCTAGAACTCAATCTGGCCACTGTTGTAAGAGACAACAAAAAATGTTTTTACAAATATGTTAACAACAAAAAGAGAGCCAAGGAGAATATCCATCCTTTATTGGATGCAGAGGGGAACATTTCCACCAGAGATGAGGAAAAGGCTGAGGTACTTAATGCCTTCTTTGCCTCAGTCTTTAATAGGGAGACCAGTTATCCTCAGGGTACTCTGCCCCCTGAGCTGGAAGGCAGGGACGGAGACCAGAATATACCCCCCATAATCCAGGAGGAAGCAGTGAATGACCTGCTACACCACCTGGACACTCACAAGTCTATGGGACCCGATGGGATCCATCCAAGAGTACTGAGGGAGCTGGTGGAGGAGCTTGCCAAGCCACTCTCCATCATTTATCAGCAGTCCTGGTCAACAGGGGAGGTCCCAGACAACTGAAGGCTTGCCAATGTGACTCCCATTTACAAGAAGGGTCAGAGGGAGGATCCAGGGAACTACAGGCCTGTCAACCTGACCTCAGTACCAGGGAAGATTATGGAGCAGCTCATCTTGAGTGCGCTCACACGGCATGTGCAGGACAAGCAGGGGATCAGGCCCAGCCAGCATAGGTTCGTGAAAGGCAAGTCCTGCTTGACCAACCTGATCTCCTTCTATGACCAGGTGACCCACCTAGTGGATGAGAGAAAGGCTGTGGATGTTGTCTACCTGGACTTAGTAAGGCCTTTTGATACAGGGAAATAACCATCTGCCTTTTGACCACTTAAATGTTTAATAACTCTGTTGGCTTTGTTTATTCTTTCGAGGCTCGCTTGCCGGGGCCTGGCGCCTGTGGCGTCTGTCAAGGGTTAAGCTTATCAGGGACTGGTATTCATCAAGGACTGACATGCCAGACAAAGGGAGTGATAAGGGGAATTGCAATGTTAGTCTTACCACAGAACTTGTTAGGACTTGTTAAAAACCGCTGAAATCACCAAGTAAGAAGAGAGCATGCGTGAATGACTAATGTTCACTAGAGGACAAAAGAAGAAGCGGAAGACAAGACCCCTGAAGAAGTAAACGACCACCAGAAACAGATCTGAGCCTGCACAAGATGACAGAAACATTTTAGAACTGCTGACACAAGCTTTTTGAACTAACCCTGCCCCAACTTATGCATATGTATATTTTGTATTGTGTAAGCCTATGAATATGTATGCCCTGGTGTAATAAATATCTGGCTGCTTGCTGAGACGGTGTGCAAGCTTTGAGGAGAAATCCCCTTGCACCCCGGCGCCGTAATAAACATGCCTGCTTTGTAACTCACTCTCCGAGTTGTAAAGTTTGTTCCGCGTGTCACTTTGACACTGTCTCTTACAGCATACTCCTTGAGAAGCTGGCGGCTCATGGCTTAGACAAGTGTACTCTTCACTGGGTAAAAAACTGGCTGGATGGCCGAGCCAGAGAATTGTGGTGAATGGAGTTAAATCCAGTTGGCGGTCACAAGTGGTGTTCCCCAGGGCTCAGTATTGGGGCCAGTTCTGTTTAATATCTTTATCAGTGGTCCGGATGAGGGGACTGAGTGCACCCTCAGTAAGTTTGCAGACAACACCAGGTTGGGAGGGTTGATCTGCCTGAGGGTAGGAAGGCTCTACAGAGGGATCTGGACAGGCTGGATCAATGGGCTGAGGCCAAATGTATGAGGTTCAACAAGGCCAAGTGCCGGGTCCTGCACTTGGGTCACAACAACCCCATGCAGTGCTACAGGCTTGGGGAAGAGTGCTGGAAAGCTGCCTGGCAGAAAAGGACCTGGGGGTGCTGGTTGACAGTTGGCTGAATATGAGCCAGCAGTGTGCCCAGGTGGCCAAGAAGGCCAATGGCATGCTGGCCTGTATCAGAAATAGCGTGGCCAGCAGGAGCAGGGAAGTGATTGTTCCCTTGTATTCGGCACTGGTGAGGCTGCACCTTGAGTACTGTGTTCAGTTTTGGGCCCCTCACTACAGGAAAGACATTGAGGTGCTGGAGCATGTCCAGAGAAGGGCAACCTGGTGTAGGACCTGGAGCACAAGTCTTATGAGGAGCGGCTGAGGGAACTGGGGTTGTTTAGTGTGGAGAAAAGGAGGCTGAGGGGAGACCTTGTTGCTCTCTACAACTACCTGAAAGGAGGTTGTAGTGAGGTGGGTGTTGGTCTCTTCTGTCAGGTGGCTGGTGATAGGACGAGAGGAAATGGCCTCAAGTTGCACCAGGAGAGGTTTAGATTGGATATTAGAAAAAATTTCTTTACTGAAAGGGTTGTCAGGCATTGGAACAGGCTGTCCAGGGAAGTGGTTGAGTCACCATCCCTGGAGATGTTAAAAAACCCATGTAGACGTGGCACTTCAGGACATGGTTTAGTGGGCATGGTGGTGTTGGGTTGATGGTTGGACTCAGTGATCTTAAAGGTCTTTTCCAACCTGAACGATTCTATGATTCTATGATAACCAGCAACCTTAGAGGTTAGCAACACCAGGGGAGCTTGGTATGCTGACTCTAAGAGAAGTAACATGGAGGGTGGACTGGAGTGGAGACACCGCGGCCAGGCTCTGTGATATCATCGCAGGGATAGGGAACTGGAACTACTGGAACAAGAATGGAAGGTCCCTGCATTGAATCCACTGAAGCAAGGAGGTGAAATAATGGGGGTTCTGTCAATGCTATTGTCTTACATCTGATTTATATCATAAGTGCCCAGTTCTGGAGTAGTGACACGCTCAGTCATGTTCTCTGGGTGAACTTTGCTCATTATAATACCAAAACATGCCTCCATCCCAAAAGCTACCCACCTCCAAGGTGCGACCACCCCTCACTGAGCATGTGCTCTGAATTTTCTCTAGTATATACCTTTAAAAGTAAAGCGAGGAGATTTTATACCAATCATAGTAAAGGTATGTGTGACTAGAGTCACTCAAGCTCCACCTAAATAGGAAACTAGTATAAAAGGGCTTAAGAGAGGAGGAACGCTAGGGAAGATACCATCATAGACAAGTCAGGAGGACATTGCTGACTTCTGGGATGAGTCGATGGGCTGAACCTCTCTTCCCCCCTGTAGGGATGCCTATTGGGTAAGATTCGAACCCTTGGTCATACCAAGTGCTTCTCCAGAAAACTTAGAAATCTCTATAGAGTTTTTCCATAATTTAATGTGCTTGTAGTCGACTGTATTATTATTTGCACGTGCTTTGCAGACAGTGTATTTATTACTGGCAATCTAAAAGAACCTGTACTGTTGCTTTAATAAACTGCACTGTTCATTAAAAGCTAGCCGTGATAGTTCATCAAACGTGACTAAATTGAAAGTACAGTGCATTATTAGTGCATCTGTAATCATGACAGTTCAATATATTGAATGCAACCAGACTTATAGTGCTGAATTGGACATCACTCAGAATCTAAGCCTAGCCATCCCCAGTGCCTCTGATATCTGAGGACAAGCTGGAATGCAAGGGGGTTTATTTTCTGCCATCTTCGTTAAGCTTTAACACAACACACCCGCCGTCCAATGCCCAGTTAGTTCCCGAGCAGCGATCCCTCTCCGCCCAACTCCCCCCAGTTTATATACTAGGCATGACGTCTCATGGTATGGAATACCCCTTTGGCCAGTTTGGGTCAGGTGTCCTGGCTGTGTCCCCTCCCAACTTCTTGTTCCCCTCCAGCATTCTTGCTGGCTGGGCATGAGAAGCTGAAAAAACTCCTTGACAGTCTAAACACTACTTAGCAACAACTGAAAACACCAGTGTTATCAACATTATTCTCATACTGAACCCAAAACATAACACTATACCAGGTACTAGGAAGAAAATTAACTCTATCCCAGCCAAAACCAGGACATGAGGCCTGGCAAATTGACTATATTGGACCACTTCCACAACCCCACAAAGGCAAGTGCTACATACTCACTATAGAATCATAGAATACCAGGTTGGAAGGGACCTCAAGGATCATCTGGTCCAACTTTTCTTGGCAAAAGCACAATCTAGTCAAGATGGCCCTGCACCCTGTCCAGCCGAATCTTAAAAGTGTCCAATGTTGGGGAATCCACCACTTCCCTGGGGAGATTATTCCAATGGCTGATTGTTCTCATTGTGAAAAATTTTCCTCTTGTGTCCAATCGGAATCTCCCCAGGAGTAACTTGTACCTATTACCCCTCATCTGTTCCATGTGACTCCTTGTAAAAAGGAAGTCTCCATCTTCTTTGTAGCCACCCTTTAAATACTGGAACATGGTGATAAGGTCTCCCCTAAGCCTTCTTTTCTCAAGGCTGAACAAACCCAGTTCTCTCAGCCTTTCCTCATATGGCAGGCTTCCCAGTCCTTTGATCACCTTTGTGGCCTTTCTCTGGACCCTCTCCAGCCTGTCCACATCTTTTTTGTATAGCGGGGACCAAAACTGAACACAGTATTCCAGGTGTGGCCTGACAAGCGCTGAGTAGAGTGGGATAATGACTTCTTTATCTCTGCTGGTGATGCCCTTGTTGATGCAACCCAGCATCCTGTTGGCTTGCTTTGCCACAGCAGCACGCTGTTCACTCATATTGAGCTTGTTGTCCACCAGGACCCCCAGGTCCCTTTCTACAGAGCTGCTCCCCAGCCAGGTAGAACCCAGCCTTTGCTGCACTCCTGGATTATGTTTTTGCAGGTGCAAGACCTTACGTTTGTCTTTCTTTGTTGAACTTCATAAGGTTCTTGTTAGCCCACTCTTCCAGCCTATCCAGGTCTTCCTGCAGGGTGGCTCTCCCTTCCGAAGTGTTCACTTCCCCACTCAGTTTGGTATCAATGGCAAACTTCATCAAGGTACATTTGATCCCATCATCCAGATCACTTATGAAGATATTAAACAGCGTTGGGCCCAATATCGATCCCTGGGGGACTCCACTTGTGACAGGTTACTAGTTTGAAATGAGCTATTTACCACCACCCTCTGGGTGCAGCCTGTCAGCTGGTTCCCCACCCACCACACAGATCACTTGTCTAGACTGTAATGCATCAGTTTCTCTAGGAGGAGGCTGTGGGAAACCATATCGAAAGCCTTGGAGAAATCCAGGTAGACAATGTCCACCACTCGCCCCACATCAGCAGAGCAGGTTACTTTGTCATAGAAGGCGATCGGGTTTGTCAAGTACGATTTACCCTTGGTGAATCTTTACTGGCTTTTCCCAATCACATGCTTCATTTGACTTGTGATAGCCCCCAGGAGGATTTGTTCCATAATTTTCCCAGGGACTGAAGTAAGACTGATGGGCCTATAATTTCCTGGATCCTCCTTTAAGCTCTTCTTGTAGATGGGGGTGACATTAGCTTTCTTCCAGTCTTCTGGGATGTCCCCCAATTTCCATGATTTCCCAAAGATTATGGAGAGCGGCCTTGCAACAACGTCAGCCAGCTCTCTTAACACCCTTGGGTGGATTTTGACAGGGCCCATCAATTTGTAGGGGTCAAGCTCCTGTAATAGTTCACATACCAACTCTTCCTTCACTGACGGTGGGTCTGTGTTTGCATCAACCTGGATTTTTGTTCCCAAGGCCTGGGGCCCAACAGTGCTGGTAAAGACAGAGGTGAAGAAAGTGTTGAGAACCTCTGCCTTTTCAGCATTGTTGGTGACGAATTCACCTTTCCCATTTAACAGTAGGCCAATATTTTCTTACTGTTTCTGCTTGTTGTTTATGTACCTGAAGAACCCTTTCTTGTAGTTTTTGACACCTCTGGCCAATTTCAATTCGAGCTGAATTCTACCATGGTGGAAGCAGCTGGGCAGGAGGAAGTACTGGGCCAGAGCATCTGGAGGAGCTGTTAGAAACATACCCTGTAAACCATGCCACTGCCCGAAACACCATCTTAGGCCTTGAAAGGCAAATTTTGTGGCGACATAGTACCCCAGAAAAAATTGAGTCAGGACACAGGACTAATTTCTGAAATAACCTCATAGACTCCTGGACCAAGAAACATGGCATTGACTGGGTGTATCACATCACCCATAAGCTTTTGGAAAGATTGAGACATATAATGGACTGTTAAAGACTATGTGGAGAACGCTGGGCAATGGGGTATGGAAGCATTGGGATATAAATTTAGCAGAAGCCACATGACTGGTTAACACCAGAGGATCTGCTAACCATTCTGGTTCTTCCCAAACAAAGCCCCTACATACTGTGGGAGGAGATAAGGTCCCCATAGTGCACATAGGGAAGTGGCTAGGGAAGGCGGTGTGGGTTGCTCCTCCCATGGGAAAAGGCAAGCCCATTCATGGGATTGTCTTTGCTCAAGGACCTGGGTGTACTTGGTGGGTAATGCAGAAGGATGGGGAGATGCAGTGTGTGCCTCAAGGACATTTAACCATGGGGGAAAAACAATCTGTGATGTGAGTTGTATGTTGTAGGAAGTAATGTAGCAAGAACTACCTAACCAACGAAGAGTGAGCTTCACAAGGAATTGGGCGAGTGCAGTTATGACCCAAACCAAGCCGGTGTTGGTGCCCAACAATCGAACATGCTTCTTCTCCTGTCCTGAGCACCCATCTTGACAGACAGGGCCCAAGTCACAGCCTGTTCTTATGAACATTTGGGGGAGTGGCGGAAGCCCATGGAATGGGAGAGTAATATCTATCTATCTATCTGTGAAGGAACATGGGATAGTAGTTAATGAGAATGTATAAATTGGTGTGCTGGTTCTAAAGATGGTTTAAGTATGTAGTATAATTTGTAAGTGTTGGTAAGAAGGTATTTCAGTAATGAGAATTAAATACAATGGGATGGTTAGAAGATATATATATGTATTAAATTATGTGGGATCTAAGCATGATGCAAATGGTATGGAATAAGGGGTGGAGATTGTATTGGGTCTGGCTGGGATGGAGTTAACTTTCCTCATAGCAGCCCTCATAGTGCTGTGCTCTGTATTGGTAGCTAGAACGGTGTTGATAACACACCAATGTTCTGGATACTGCTGAGCAGTGCTCACACAGCACCAAGACTATCTCTTGAAAGTCCTGTGCCAAAGGCCAGTAGGCTGGGGGTGGGCAATAGGTTGGGAGGGGACACAGCCAGGAAAGCTGACCCAAACTGACCAAAGGGATATTGGGTATTCCATATAATATGATGTCATTCTCAGCAATAAAAGCTAGGAGAAAGGAATAGAGGGGGCATTCGTTATTAAGATGTTTGTCTTCCGAATCAACTGCTATGCGTACTGAGGCCCTACTTCTCAGGAGGTGGCTGGACATTGCCTGCTGATGGGAAGTAGAGAATAAATCTTCTTTTTTTTTTTTTTTTTTGCTTTATTTCCACACATGGCCTTTGCTTTTTTTATTTTTTTTTCCATTAAATTGCCTTTATCTTGACCCATGCATTTTTCATCTTATTTTCTTCCCCCGTCCTGCTGAGTAGGGGGAGTGAGAGAGCAGCTTGGTGGGCACCTGGCAGCCAGCCAAAGTTAACCCACCACAGTGTGGGTGTGTAATTCATTAGCAAACTTCAAACTAGACTAGCCAGTGAGTAGGAGGCCCTGGGTCTGGGAAGGGGTATCAGGCAGGCAAGGGTCTGTGATGGTATCTGGGGGGACTTGTGACTGTAGAGTGCCTGTGGAATGACTGTGTGTGTGTTTGCTAGCGAGCATCACGCTGGACTAGCCAGCGAGTAGGAGACCCATCAAGTGGGTAAGAGACCATGGGATCTGGGCAGTGGTACCAGACATACAGAGGCCCTGGGTCCCAGGGCACACTGGACTGGGCTCCAGCAGCTGGGCAGGAGGAAGTACTGCGCCAGAGCATCGGGAGGAGATGGCCCCACTCTTAACATCTCCTAACAGGGAGGAGAGGTCAAATTTTTTGCTGAGTCAACTTTGGCCATTTATTTCCTCCCTGGGTAGTGCTAGGTCTCATCATTATGGCCAATTCCTGAGTCTGGTGAGAGTGAGAATTATTAGGGCAATTGCTACAAAGGATTGCCATGCAACCAAGACAACAGTTCTGTGCCTTCTTGAAAGCTTTTTATACTTCCCCTATCGTTGACCTACTGAGGTCTCCACTACTAGTTTATTCCCAAATTCAATATATTTAGGAAATGAGGGCACTGTGGCAAAAGCTTTCTTAAAAAACAAACAAACAAAAGCATCACTTTTCCTGCAGCATACCCTGAAGAACAATGTTTACCAAGGCTCACTCTTTTTAAATGTGAATCTCAGTATCTTAACTGTTACAAGTTTTTAATATGGGTGTTAGATTACACATTCAGGTGACAGATAGATTAAAGCTACTGTAAAACTGGTACTATTTTCTTCTTGATATATTCACTGTATTTAAGTGTTAGCATGGCAGGGGGAGGGTGGAACCCCCCTCCCCAAACTCCACTGCCATATTTATAATTACACAGCTTCTAGACCAGCAACGCCAGTGCGCTCTGTTCCCTGTGGTTCAAAGATCCCTTGATGACTTTATCCTCATCACAACTGTATGCCCATCAGAGGATACTGGTCCTCACCTCATTTTCTGCTGTGAAATTTATCAAAAAGCAACTCAGATTACATACTTTGGTAATATTATATTTTCATATCATAGTCTTGGCTGTTTAGTTGCCCCAACTGCAGCTTCTCTTCCAAGAAATAATTGTACTCTTCTCCCAGAGCCAGGAGCACAGACTGCATAATCTGTTTTCTGGCATTCTTTTGCTTTCTATCAACCACCACCAAAGAAGCTGTAAGCATGGAGGAAGTGGTTGTACAATTAAGGTTTTATGCTGTGCCTGAAGGGGACATGAGTTTTATCCCTGGCTCTACCACATACTTCCAATGCAAGCAAGCTGGTGAGTTCTCTAAGTCACTACGCCTGTTTCTCTCATTTTCTGACAGCTGGGACCTGATCTTTCCAAAGCACAGTGTCTTCCAACATGCTGTCTGCAGGGACTGAATGTGGAACTGAGGAATCTAAAAGCTAAAGTTCTAAGTATCAGGGTGTCGTGGTTTAAGCCCAGCCGGCAACAAAGCACCACGAAGCTGCTCGCTCACTCCTCCCCCCCAGGCCTGGCCCTGGTGGGATGAGGAAGAGAAAATATAAAGAAACGCTCGTGGGTCGAGACAAGGACAGGGAGGGATCACTCACCACTTATGGTCACGGGCAAAAGACAGGCTCAACTTGGGGAAAAACCAAAATCAATTTAATTTACTACCAATCAAATCAAAACAAGGATAATGAGAAGTAAAACCCAAATCTTAAAACACCTTCCCCCCACCCCTCCCTCCTTCCCGGCTCAACTCCACTCCCGGTTTTCTCTACCTCCTCCCCCAAGCAGCACAGGGGGATGGTGAATGGGGGCTGCAGTCGGTTCATCACACGTTGTCTCTGCCGCTCCTTCCTCCTCAGGGGGAGGACTCCTCACACTCTTCACCTGCTCCAGCATGGGGTGCCTCCCATGGGAGACAGTCCTTCACGAACTTCTACAGCATGGGTCCTTTCCATGGGCCGATCTTCAGGCACAGGCTGCTCCAGTGCAGGTTTTCCCATGGAGACACGGCCATCTTCGGAGGCATCCAACTGCTCCAGCATGGGGTCCTCCACGGGCTGCAGGTGGGCATCTGCTCCACTGTTCACCTCCATGGGCTGCAGGGGGACAGGCTGCCATGTCACCACAGGCTGCAGGGGCATCACCTGCTCTGGCGCACCTCCTCCCCCTCCTACTTCGCTGACCTTGGTATCTGCATAGGTGCTTTTCTCACATTCCAATCTCCTCCCCCGCTGCAGGTTTCCCTTCTTAAATATGTTATCCCAGAGGCGCTACCACCGTCACTGATTGGGTCAGCCTTAGCCAGAGGCGGGTCTGACTTGGAGCTGGGGAAGCTTCTAGCAGCTTCTCACAGGAGCCACCCCTGCGGCCCCCTCCCCTGCTACCAAACCCCGCCACACAAACCCAAAACACAGGGTCCTGAGTGCACGAATAGGCCTTAATGGCCCTGACCAGCCTCAACGAGGGCCTCCACCTACTGCCCATGGTCCCAGGAGCGTGATTTAAGCTCAGACCTGGGACTTCAGTCCTTGCTTCAGGTATGTTGTTGCCTCAAGCCTTCAAAAGACTGATTAACAAATAAGAAGGCAGTGATAGCTTAAAGAAAAAAACTAAAACCAGAAGTATGGTATGTGTGCTATTCAAGGACTGTTTAGATTATGTGTACTCAAGGTAAAGCTTAACTAGTTTAAGATTCTGCTTACAATAGAGGATGCTTAAGGATTGTTTGGATAATAGTCAAGGCACCAGATAACGACATTTCAGAGTTGGCAAGCAAGAGAAACAAAGACCCTGGTGTCCTCAGATGACGCATGACCATAAAAGGACAAAAGGAGTAGGGGTATTCTTCCCCAAACAACCACCAAAGACCACCAGAGACCCCCGCACAGGCATAGAAGACTCTGGGATGATTGCTCAAGAGAACCACACGGTCATGCTTGCTCAACATAATGGATATGCAATAGTTAGGCAGAACATATGTATTAGATAGGTGTGGTGCTTTAACTGTAGTGTATAAGTATGGACTGAAAAACCTCAGTAGGTGTGCTCGATTTGTGGAAATCTTCCACCTTGCACCCTGCACAGAATAAAGCAATGTCTCCTCTCTAAACATACTTTGTGTGTTTTGGGAGTTACTTTCTGATCAGATAACAATGTCATGGGTGTATCTGTACCCATTCCTGTTCTCTAATTATTGTTTGGACTTCTTAGATTGACCTTGGACTGGACTTGTTGCCTTGCCTTTGTCTGATGATTTCTGGACTGTTCATGGAACCTTTTATTGTGATCATCCCTGCTCACCCAGCTCAGGTGCCTTGGGACTGCACACTGGTTGGTGAGGGTACTGCCACTACCTGTGTTGTGGTCACTCTTGGCTCACCTTCACTTGTGGAACAGCCTGCTTGTTGTTGTTTAACCCCAGCCAGCAACTAAACACCACGTAGCCGCTCACTCACTTCCCCCCACCCAGTGGGATGGGGGAGAGAATCGTGAAAAAAGAGGTAAAACTCATGGGTTGAGATAAGAACAGTTTAATAGGGCAGAAAGGAAGAAAATGATGATGATGATGATGATGATAATAATAATATGACAATAATAATAATAAAAGAATTGGAATATACAAAACAAGTGATGCACAATGCAATTGCTCACCACTCAACGACCAATGCCCAGTTAGTTCTCAAGCAGCAATCCGCACCCCCCAGGCCAACTCCCCCCAGTTTATATACTAGGCATGATGTCACATGGTATGGAATATTCCTTTGGCCAGTTTGGGTCAGGTGTCCTGGCTGTGTCCCCTCCCAACTTCTTGTGCCCCTCCAGCCTTCTTGCTGTCTGGGCATGAGAAGCTGAAAAACCCTTGACTTTAGACTAAACATTACTTAGCAACAACTGATAACATCAGTGTGTTATCAACATTCTTCTCATACTAAATCCAAAGCATAACACTATACCAGCTACTAGAAAGAAAATTAACTCTATCCCAACCAAAACCAGGACACTCCTTTTGCTGCTCTCTGACACTAAGTGTGTGAGAGAAGTCTGCAGTTCTTACAGAGAAAATAGTAACCCATTTACAAATTTACACATGGTCCAGCCTCTAGAGGGAGTCGAAGAGAGCATTCCCTGAAGCTACACAAAAGGGCACACTGTGGTGGGTTGACCCTGGCTGGATTCCAGGTGCCCACCAAAGCTGCTCTATCACTCCCTCTCCTCAACTGCACAGGGGAGAGAAAATACAATGAAAGGCTCATGGGTCGAGATAAGGACAGTTGAATAAAGCAAAAGCAAAGGTCGTGCGCGAAAGCAAAGGAAAACAAAAGATTTTATTCTCTACTTCCCATCAGCAGGCGATGTCTGGCCACTTCCTGGGAAGCAGGGCTTCAGTACACGTAGCGGTTGCTCCGGAAGACAACCGTAAATAACAAATGCCCCCACTTCCTCCTTCCTTTACTTAGCTTTTATAGCTGAGCTGATGTCATATGGTATGGAATATCTGTTTGGTCAGTTTGGGTCAGCTGTCCTGGCTATTTATTTCCCCTCCCAAGATCTTGCCCAGCCCCAGCCTGCTGGTGTGTGTGGGGAAATGTTGGAGAGACAGCCTTGATGCTGTGCCAGCACTGCTCAGCAGTAGCCAAAACACTGGTGTGTTATCAACACCTTTCTAGCTACCAATACAGAGCACAGCACTATGAGGGCTGCTATGGGGAGAATTAACTCCGTCTCAGCCAGACCCAATACATGAGTTCAGTCAGTGGGATGGTGGATACTCTTTCAGCCTTACAGGCAAAACATCCCACTCTTCCAGGTATTAAGTGAAAAGCCCAACTGAGAACCCTGGTCTCAGCCATCAAATAATTTGGTCAAGGAACCCAGTTTCAAATCCCACAAATACAGGGAAGTAACACAAACTGTTTCATGTGACTCATGGTCTGTGAAAAAGCATCCTCTAAACAGTTTTTATGGTTAAAATGATTATAATGTCAATTACAGTATAACATGCAATAGGGCACAAGTGTTCCACATTTCTGTCATTTGTCACACATTGATATGACCTGTGTCACACACTGTCAGAACTCATTGAGAAATTTGGTTATGGTCTGTGAGAGTGTGTATGTCTAGTAGACAGTATCTTCATAAAGAAGGATTTTGCTAAATTGAAGAAATGGACTGGGAAAAAACTAAGATGCTGTTCAGCAGTGACATGTAAGCAGGATGAGTGAAATATATATATATACACACAGGAAGGGGGAACAGCTCTAGAAAAGTACATCAGAGGTATTATAGATCACAATGTAAATGAACTAAGTCACACAAATGGCACATTCCATGCTGAACTGCATCAACAGCCATGTCATCTGCAAGACGCACACTATTCTTCAGGAAAGATGTGAAGAAGCTGGAGAGAATACAGAGGATAGCAACAAGTACTCTGAACATGAGCTATTACAGAGGGGTGAATAAGTTGAAGTTGTTTAGTGTGCAAAAGAGAAGAGAGAATTGAGACGGAGATACAATATTCAAATAAACTGCTGCCAGAAGTAAGAGACTATTGGACTGTTCTCTGTGGCTGTGGTGGACAGAATAAGAAATAACAGGCTTAAATTGTAGTAAGAAAGATTTAAGTTAGACACTAGGAAAAAACTTTCTAGCAGGAAGACTAGTAAATCACTGGAGCAGACTGCCTAGGGGGGTGGGATGCCTCCATTGCTAGAGATCTTTAAGAACAGACTTCATAAGTATGTGTGTAAGGAAGGACACGGGTATGTATGATGTTATTCTGGGGATGAGTAGGGACTAGATGACTTCCTGGGATTCCTTCCAGCCCTATAATTCTATGGGATATATGCTAAGAAGCACTGAAGAGCCCATGTTCCAGTCCATGGACTATTACAATTTAAAGATCAGATGTGCTTAAACATAGCAACAGAAATTATGTGTTTAAATTTTAGATAATCACTTTAGCTTTTGGAGTATAACAATGTAATACCTGTCACTGTAATAGTACCAAACTCTGTTTTTGTTGGGATATGGAGTTTCCCTACTGATGTCAGATGCATTTCCTTTGTATTTACCCTTTTATGCTTCAAAATCAAATGTGGCTCAAAACATGGGAGAGGTTACTGTTTCAGTAGGCCTTTCCTTTTCATTTTTCAAAGAAAGAGGGTTATTCAGACAGGCAACCTGCTTCAAGTTCCTGCTGATGGAAGAATATTGAGTCAAGACTCAATAGCCCTCATTAAACTTTCGACTCCTATACTAAGAGCAATAAGGCCAAACAATAGGTCAAAATTTTAGTTTTAAGAGTATGTTTATAATGAAAGCATTGCTTAATTTGCAGCAAAAATCATCGCTCTACTTGGGGCAGCTGATAAAACCATTGGTTGTCTACAATCTCTTTCAGCAGATGGAGGATTATTATCTTCAGCTAATATGACTTTCTGCATAACTTAGAACATTCAACTCTTGAATAGTAAAGGAGTCACTAAGGAGACAAAAATATCCTTATGCTGCATTTGGAAAAATAGATTCAGATATGTTGTGTTTATGTGTGCATAAGCACACATTTTTGTATGGGCACGATGGGCAAAAAAAAATCATAGTTAAAGCAACTTTCTGTCACTTGGAGGGTGCAGGATGTTTATTGCTAGGGATAGAATAGTTATTGTCTATTGGAAAAAAATACTAGTGTGGAAATTCCAGAAAGTTTCAAAAATCACCCTTAACATTTCTGAAACAATCTAGAGGTTTTTAGACATTTACAAGATCATTCAGCTCTTCCATCAAAACCGTGTATGAGCCTGTTCATACTTTTATTCAGGCAAACTGGAGACTTCATGAAATAAGGAAAAATATTTAAAGGAAAACCAAACAAACAAATAAAAAACTTGGACTGAAGAGCTTGACATAAAATGAAATTAATTAATATGTTTTATTATAACTAACAAAATCATGTTCTCTTAAAATTCAGATTCCTGACAGTGCCAAGATTTTAAGCTTCTGTTTTCAGTAAAAGATCATACAGGATTGGCAAGACAGACTAAGTGTACAAAACCCATGAAACTGGCATAAAGAATGAAAATCTCTTTTAAAATGATATATTAGGTTTTGGGCCTCTGGATTTTTGAAGTTTTATGGTCCTGTCGTGGATGGAGTGACACACTTCACTTGTAAGAGAGAAGTAGCAATATATTTATTGATATAAAACAGCAATTTAACAAAGTTTGATAGCAAATGCGACAGTGGTTTAACAAGATTCGATGGCAAGGTTCACTTGATATTTACTGCACAGAGGACAGGGTCAGATGAAACTGTCAGGGAGACCCTCCCGTTGAATCATGAGGTTCAGAAAGGACCCCCTTGCATTCTAAACTCCTTCTCGGAGAGGAGTCTAAGTGCGGCTGGATCCAGACTTAGTCCCAGACTTGGTCAACGGTTTACGTCTAAAGGATTATATATGCGCAATCAACCCTTTATATCACTTAGCTAAGATTTCAAAGTTTCAGCGCACTTATTCCCAATTCACTTACCAAGTATCTGATGCGATAAGGATTCTCTCAACCTCGAAGCGTAACCTTGAGAGGCGTCCCTACTCAAGGGGAGATCCTGGCATGCAGCCTGCTGCTATGCAGGAGAGCTCAACAGGCCCTGGGCTGTCCACTATTTATGGAGTAAGATAATTGACTTATAGTCATATTTACATACTGACTACAGGTGTTAGTTTCTTCCAAATTTGGCTTGATTCAGACATTGACCAGCACTGTGATTAGGTGGGTGCATTGTTCAAATTAACCCTTGGCTGTTGTGTTATCTCTCTCCCCTGAATCCACTTTGAGAATCCACTTTGAGCCAGATGCAGCCATCACCAGACATATCCATTAAGATTGCCACTGGTGGTTATCACTTGATCAGGATTACGGGAAATACAGGTCCAGTTGGGGAGGGGGGAAAGTATAGATTTTTCATGTAGTATTAGGGCCCAAGGGACTGAGTCTTTCTGAAGGAGGCTCCAAGTACTGAAAGACTCATGATAACAGCATAAGAGTTAGCCCATGCAGAACAGTTTGTGGCTCTGTCTGGATGATTTTTTTACAAGGCACTTGTCAATTCTTTCTTTCCTAAGTGCCACAATCATAGAAAATCTGACTTAGCTACAAAAGTCTTGCAAGATACTTGGTATCAGGGCCCCCACTGTATCCCCCCCTCCTAGGGGTTTGGCTGCCTAGGATCAGGGGCAACTTAGATATGTGGCATTGAAACTGTGGTGAATAAAGCAAGTGAAAGCTGGAACAAGACTCAGTGAAGGCTCCTTCCCCTTCTCTTGGGAGCTGCATTTAAGCTAGACATTCACCCTAGGCACTTGCCCTTGGTCCTTGCCTGATCTACATTGCAGCCATGCCCATGTCTGGTCATGTACTCTGTTGATCTGGACCCTTACCTGCTGGACTTGACTTCACGGCTTGACCTCAGACTTGCCTCATCATTATGGACTTGTTGGGCCATCACCAGAGTGTGGCTGACACTGGTTATTGTTACCAGACCTGCTCTGCTCCCCTTGTTTGGATATTGTGTGACTGCCCTGTTGGTGAGGCCACTGCCCCTTGCCTGCCTTGCTGTCACCCTTGGCTCCCAGCTCACCTGCCCTTATGGAGCAACCACTCTTGCTGCTTCCTAACAGTTGGTCTGACCACCTATCCTTTAAGGTATTTTTTATTACAAAGCAGATATCTCCTAAGAAAAGCTACTTCAATTAACATTTATAGAGACCTTTAACCAATAGTCATTAGCAGTTCTTGGCAAAAGCTGACCAAATCAGGCTAATTCAACTGGGTGCTCACAGCTTTGGCCACCACTGATGTCTCAAAAAGCATGAGGCATTGCATGAACCTGGGACACAATGGTCAAACTGATGCTGTTGGAAAAAAATCCTGGTGATGTGATAGTGTGATGAATAATGGCCCTTATCACATCTCTGTGAGAGGATGGAATTCTCCTAGAAGAACAGATTTCATACCTGAGCATGGGATCATTTGCTGTGCTGCTCTTCAGGCCTTGTTCCAATTCTGGTGTATGAGCAATATATATTCTCACTTCAGCCACAGAAGGAGACGGCCATAATCCTGACTGTTTCTATGAGGGCAGAACTAGGCCTGCACTTTGAGGGATTTTGCTCCTTTCTACTCATACAAAATCTTCCCTGATATTGTTTCTCATTGTCCTGGTTTCGGCCAAAACCAGGACACTCATTCTGCAGGGGCAGGTTTTGACCTTGGGTATGTGTTTGGGAGGGGGCAGGAAGAAGGAGGGATACAGTGATCTCTGTGTGGAACAGTTCTAATGTTATACAGCATTAATTAAGAGTTGCCACACAAAAAGGGTTAGCAGCTGTGCCTTTGTTTTTATAGGGATATCAGATACAATTAGAGCTTGATCCAGCAGGTACTGCAGAGAACCCTCTCCACAGGTTGCAGTTCCTGCAAGGAGCCTGCTCCAGCATGGGCTTTCCACAGGCTGCAGCTTCCTTCAGGGCATATCCACCTGCTCCAGCATGGGGTCCTCTATGGGCTGTAGGGTGGATATCTGATCCAATGTGGTCCTCCATGGGCTGCAGGTGAACAACCTGCGTCATCATGGTCTTCACCACAGGCTGCAGGGGTATGTCTGCTCCGGTGCCTGGAGCACCTCCTCCCCCTCTGCAGGGCCTTTTCTCTCACTCTTCTCTCTCACAGCTGCTGCATTTTTTACCCTTTTTTTACCCTTTCTTAAATATGATATCACATAGGCACCACCAGCTTCGCTAATTGGCTCAGCTTTGGCCAGCAGGGGGTCTGTTTTGGAGCTGGCTGGAACTGTCTGTGTCTGGCACAGGGGCAGCTCCTGGTCTGTTCTCACAGAAGCCACTGCTGCAGCCCCCTCCCCCACCAACACCTTGCATATAAACCCAATACATGGATGTTTAGGGGAGAAACCAAAGGTGGGAAAAGGGAGGGGGGTTAGGTAATTTGGGGAGGAACAAGAATGGGAAAATAGAGGGGTAAGAGGAAAAGAAGGGCCAGTTGCATGTAAATACTTTGCTGGTCAGTATGCTTGTCTGGCTATGCCCTGTACCAGATCAGCACAGTCTGTCCTATCATCTTATGAAAATCCTTTCTAACTCTTCCTGGGTGATGGATTCTATTCTGTGTGCGTGTGTGTATAGGGGTGTGAGTACCGGCAACTGGAATCAGACCACCAGTCGGAGAGCCTGTGTGTCCATGGTGGTGCCAGCAGCTGGAGCAAGTGCAGGTGTGTGAGTGTGACTGTTAGCAAAGATCAATCCAAACTAGCCAGTGAATAGGCGAAGTGGCCTGGGAGCAAGGGGGTGTGTGTGCATGTGAGATGGTCTGTACCAGCAACTGGAGTAAGGCTGTGACCTCAGGGGGTGGTATGTACAGGTGCCAGCAACTGGGGACACTGGGATCCAGGGGCCGGCTACTAGGCAAACTGAGTGTCTGAGCCCAGCTGCTGGAGGGATCCACTTTGTCCATATGTATATATGTGTATTTGGTCTAGCTGGGATGGAGGTAACTTTCCCCATAGCAACCCTCATAGTGCTGTGCTTTGTAGTTGTAGTTAGAATGGTGTTGATGATAACACACCAATGTTCTGGCTACTGCTGAGCAGTGCTCCCACAGCATCAAGGCTGTCTCTCCAAAGGCCCATGCCAAAGGCCAGTAGGCTTGCAGTGGGCAAGAGGTTGGGAGGGGACACAGCCAGGACAGCTGACCCAAACTGACCAAAGGAATATTCCATACCATATGACATCATGCTCAGCAATAAAACCTAAGGGAAAGGAATAGAGGGGGCATTTGTTATTAAGGCATTTGTCTTCCGAAGCAACTGCTACACGTACTGAGGCCCTACTGTTACAGAGGCACGCACAATCAAATCCAACAGGTGTTAAAGCTCAGATTTATTCTTCAGTAAAAAGTTAGCTAGAACTCCAGTAACAGTAGTGAACCACAGGCTCAATGATGTAAGGGGAATTAATACTACACAGCTGACTTACTTAAGAATTCTTAAGATTTAAAATGATGACTCAAAATGCGCATATCACTCACCTAAAAGATGAGGGCTCTCTACCTCGAGGAGTTACCTGGGGCAGTGCTCCGACCCAAGGGGGAGTCCCCGACTGCAGACCCGCTGCTCCGAGGAGAACCGATTCCCACATGTCCTCCGGTGGGACCCCATTTATACCCTTGTCGAATCTGATCTGTGGTCATTTTAATCCCTATTGGCCAAAAGGTCACTTCAGTGTACCTGGCACGTCTCGATTGGTCAGTTCAATTTTCAACCTGCGGCCTCTAGGGTTTGGGGTTTTTTTCCTCTCCTCCCTGCCTGGAGAAATTTCGTTTCCTGTCTGGGGGGGTGTACTGCCACACCTACTTCCCAGA
Organism: Harpia harpyja; assembly: GCF_026419915.1. Classification (NCBI taxonomy): domain Eukaryota; kingdom Metazoa; phylum Chordata; class Aves; order Accipitriformes; family Accipitridae; genus Harpia; species Harpia harpyja. Next base: position 9,491,814 of record NC_068968.1, read on the forward strand.
AAGTGTCTGGACATTGCCTGCTGATGGGAAGTAGAGAATAAATCTTCTTTTCTTTTTTTTTCTTTGCTTCCACACACAGCCTTTGCTTTGTTTTTCATTGAACTGCCTTTATCTCAACCCATGAGTTTTTTCATCTTATTTTCTCCCCCTGTCCTGCTGAGGAGGGGAGTGATAGAGCAGCTTGATGGGTACCTGGCGGCCACCCAAGGTCAACCCACCACAATATATTCTCAGTAGTGGACCTCCATCCTGCTCAGCCAGAGAAGGGAGCAGGATGAGGCTGTTGGTGGTGATTGTGTTTATGAGTGCTCTGAGTGTCTGATCTGTGTGGCTGGTCATGTATATACGTCTGTATGTGTGGTTTGTGTGTGTGCGCTTGCTGGGAATACATCTTCGGCCTCGCTACTGTTTGGACCTGGGGACATAGAGCAGCAGCAGCTTCACGTCTCTTGGGCTATTGTATTCAGCATGATATATTTTCTTATAACATTATTGATAAAAACCACTCACTAGCAAGTTATTAATTGGGTCTGAAAATATTAAGCTGACCTGCAACAGAAGCTAAAAGCAACCATGTGTATGTATGTATGTGCATTGTTTCACACCCTGATCCCACTGAGATTGGTCTTTCCACAGACTCGAATTAGGGCCAAAGTCACGTTCACATCAATGGGAAGACCTGCATTGCCTTGGAGGATAGGATGCCCAAGGCCTGACATCTTGGTCACTCAAGGTTGAATTTTAGCTGCAGCAGTCTCCTTTGGCATTTTGAGCATTATAAACACCAATTACAATACTGAGAAGATTATCTATACATGCTAGGATTTAGGTGGAATTTAACCCCTTTGTTCATTTGGATCCCTCTGTATCATGGGTTACAGCAAAGGCTGCTACAGCTTTTCTAGATTGTTCAATGGGCAGTGATAGGATTTGAGCATTCTCATTCTCCTACTGGGCTGTGCAGAACAGCATGAATTAGCACACATGGGGAAAGTCTGGGAAACATTGCAATTAGTTGGACATACAGTATGCCACAAAAAAGCAAAAGCGAAGAGATTCTGCCATACCAGCTCTGAGAAAATGCTCATGTCTACAATGCATAGTGCAATGTGTCCCTCAAAACAGTATAGTCATGCCAGTGAAATAGGCTAATTAGTTCTGCTTCCCATCCAGGTCAGGTTCAGCCCCATATAAGGCTCTATTGCATGATGTGATACCCTTTTGCAACAACCCAGAGCCTGACTTTCAGCACCACTCCCTGTAGCTTTATGCTCCTGAGCTCGCAAGAGTTCCATTTGTTAGCATTAGTGAGATCCTGTACTGCAGGAATGACAAATGAGGAGTTATGTAGACAAACACATTTTATGAGAAGCAATTATAAAGCTGAGCAGATCCATGTGAGAGGAACTGAGTAAAATATTACTAGGAAAGGCCTGTTGAAACCGTAGTTTTAAAAGCAATAGTACAGTTTCTGCCCTGAAATACAGTTTACTCTTCTTGCATTCCCCAAGGACCAGTTGGGGTCCAGGAGGGACATAGGTTGTGACCTGATAAAGGACCAGAGGCCAGAAAAACTTGTAAAAGCTGCATAGAATTAGCACATCATGACCCAAAGGAGCTAACCATGCCAGACCCAAAAAAAGGTATAGGACCACTTTACTGTCTGCCCTGCCCCCAAGCTCCTGAACAACAACTGTCCAAGAGTATATTGAAATCACAAGCTTCACCTAGGGGCAATGTGTTGTTTGCTTTTCAAGTGCCTGCAGGTCATCCTGGGTATTCACCACCCCCCCGTTCTCATCCTTTGATATAATACACAGATACCATTCCCTTAGTCTATGGACCACCCCTGTAAAATGTCTTTAAAATGTCCACAAATGTCCACAAAATGTCCACTGAGTTCATTTAGTCCATAACTTTGGGCTCCATCTCTTATGGTGGTCACTCAGGACAAGCCTTCATTTAACCTACTTCCTCAGGTACAGACCTGGCTGTGACCCAATTCTATGCATCTGTGCTCTGTACAAAGTCATCTACCCAAGACAAACTCTGTATTAACATTGGCATTTTCTACTCTGAGACAATGGCACTTACCCACCTACACATCAAAAGGCAAGAGTTGTTTCAAGCCAAACGATTATCCTCGATTTATTAAAGTAACAGCAATAGCTAAGGATAAAGCTAGAAGATCTTTCTGGTCAGAGCTGACAAGCAAGAAGGGCTCTGCACCCACTAATACCCAGAGAGCGTTTATCTCCCCTCCTCTCTGTATTGGGTTTGCGTGGCAAGGTTTTGGTAATGGGGGGGGGCTACAGCGGTGGCTTCTGTGACAAGCTGCTGGAAGCTTCCCCTATGTCTGACAGAGCCAATGCCAGCCGGCTCCAAGACGGACCTGCCGCCAGCCAAGGCCGTGCCAATCAGCGACAGTGGTAGTGCCTCTGGGATAACATATTTAAGAAGGGAAAAAAGTTGCTGCAGAACAGAAACTACAGCCAGAGAGAGGAGTGAGAACATGTAAGAGAAACAACCCTGCAGACACCAAGGTCAGTGAAGAAGGAGGGGGAGGAGGTGATCCAGGCGCCAGAGCAGAGATTCCCCTGCAGCCCATGGTGAAGACCATGGTGAGGCAGGCTGTCACCCTGCAGCCCATGGAGGACCCCACGCCAGAGCAGGTGGATGCCTGAAGGAGGCTGTGATCCCGTGGGAAGCCTGTGCTGGAGCTGGCTCCTGGCAGGACCTGTGACACCATGGAGAGAGGAGCCCATGCTGGAGCAGGTTTGCTGGCAGGACTTGTGACCCCGTGGGGGGCCCACGCTGGAGCAGTCTGTGCCTGAAGGACTGCACACCGTGGAAGGGACCCATGCTGGAGCAGTTCGTGAAGAACTGCAGCCCGTGGGAAGGACCCATGTTGGAGAAGTCCATGGAGGACTGTCTCCTGTGGGAGGGACACCACGCTGGAGCAGGGGAAGAGTGTGAGGAGTCCTGCCCCTGAAGAGGAAGGAGTGGGAGAGACAATGTGTGATGAACTGACCGTAACCCCCATTCCCTGTCCCCCTGTGCCGCTGGGGGTGGTAGGTAGTGATGCCGTGAAAAGCCAAAATCAGGACTCAATAGTCAGGATGACTATTAAGTAGGTATTCTTTATTGCAGCGCTGGGTGCACAGGGGATCGCTCCTCCTAATATGCGCGCTGCATCAAGTCAGTTACACAATTTATATGCAAGTCATACATACATATTCATAAAATTTCCAAGAAAAATTAGCATATTCATGACTTTCCCAAGAACTCATTAACATAAGTAACCACCCATCTCCACATGCGCATCATAATCCTTGGATGGGTTTCAGGGACACCTGTGCAGTCTTGAGGCATCCTGTGCCTCTTTATCTCATAGTGGCCTTGCATTCCGTTCTCAAAGATAAGTTCCATTAAAAGATTACCTTGTGCTTACATATCTGTCTCACAAGACAATGTTTACATAGTTCATTGCTGCTGCTTGTTAAGAGTCTTGTCTGGTAGTTTTCCATCAGGCTCAGGCTTCAGTAGAGAATTCAGGAGTGAAGCTGTGCCCAGGAAGAAGGGAGGGGTGGGGGGAAGGTGTTTTAAGATTTGGTTTTATTTCTCATTACCCTACTCTGGTTTGACTGGCAATAAATTAAGTTAATTTTCCCCAAGTAGAGTCTGTTTTGCCTGTGACGGTAATTGGTTGAGTGATCTCTCCCTGTCCTTATCTTGACCCACAAGCCTTTCATTGTATTTTCTCTCCCCTGGCCAGTTGAGGAGGTGGAGTGATAGACCAGCTTTGGTGGGCACCTGGCACCCAGCCAGGGTCAACCTACCATGGAAAGGATTGTTCCTGGCTTCATTTACCCACCTACACATCAAAAGGCAAGAGTCGTTTCAAGCCAAACAATTATCCTCGATTTATTAAAGTAACAACAATAGCTAAGGATAAAGCTAGAAGATCTTTCTGGTCAGAGCTGACAAGCAAGAAGGGCTCTGCACCCACTAATACCCAGAGAGCATTTATCTCCCCTCCTCTCTTATCTCAAGGGTCTGCTTTTTCATCACTTGAGCCAGTCTTCCTCCCACCTCCATTTCTCCTAGATGCCTGCACCCTCTCTGAGCAGCACTGCAGGGACTGTCCTCTCTCCTAGTCACTCTGTTGGCACCATGCCATTGTCACAGCAACAGAGGATTGCAGGCCCTTCACTGCTTCCTTCTTCTCCCCACCTCAACACTCCTCCATCTGGCACAATACAGGCTCCTTCCTCTCTAGGCCCAAGCAAGAGAGAACCTCTGGCTCTAGAGCGCTGCACGCTCACAGCATGCAAGAGGTGAGAAGTCTTCTATGTGGATATAAGTGTCAGTCCTGAAACTTTGTTTTATGCAAGTCAAGGCCATTAAATCCGGGCTCCATCCAATGCTGCACAAACATGGGGTTATCAGCATCTGAAGGGTCATAAGATTTACTCATTCTCTATATTCCTCTACTTATTCTGTCTTATTAAAACTGCTATTTTATTAAAACATTTGTTGTGCCTTTCTTATTGAGATCCAGAAAGAACCTTGTACCATTTCTCTTTCTCTCAACTCACCCCACTCCCAGCCCTGGTGCAGAACATGCTATACATGGGACAGTGAAAAAACAGCCCTGGAAGTAGATGATATTTAAAATTATCAGCTGATTTTGCATATTCATGTGCAAAAAACTGGGATCATCAAAGATTGGATAGAAACAAAAAGTCACCTTCTATTACAGAAACAAAAAAACCAAACAAAACCAAGAACCAAACCCTGCAGCTGGTCAATGTTCAGCCAAAGGAGACATTATGTATTTAATAGTTAAAGTTCTCAACTTTGGGAAATGTGATCCCAAAACTTTGACTAAACTGTATTCAATGTGTTTTTACAAAATGTGAATGAACTAATGTTATTTTTTTTTTCCTAAAGGAAGCTGCTGGCAAGCAACCTGTTACATTCAATGAGGCAATGAGAAATGAACTAGCTTAACTTGAAATGTCAAAACCTGATTTTGTTTACATTTATTTAATCCATTTTTAGCAATACAAAATGCAAGAAATGAATATATTCTAACATTGTTATGAAGACCTATTATCTAATAATAATAATTCTTTTCACAACAACAAAAAACCTGGAATTGAAGGGTTCTGAAATTATTTCCTCTTTGTTATACCTTTTCGCAACCATATCAAATATTTTTTTTTGTGATTTTTCTTCCCTTTATTCTGATATTTTCATTAATACATGTCATCTTGCAAAGAGAGGACAGCTGCTTACAGTGTAGTACTATTAGGTTTTATTCCTAGTTCTAACACAAATATCCTCTGTAATACCAGATAAATCACTTAGTCACCACTTTTTGTAAAGCATGGAACTATGTAAGGAGACCTGTTGTTGCTCAGAGGCTCTGAATTCACCTGAACAAGGCAAAACATTTGTAAACTGTCACCCATAATGTTGTTGTTAACTCATTCCCTGTAAATTGGGGCTGATGAACTTAATACTTCACCTTTCTCACAGACTTGTAATGGATCTGAGTGCAGGCTGGTGTGAAAAGGGGTGGTCTTGACATCTCAGCCCTTCTCCCCTGCCCTGTGATCCTTATCCAGCCTTACACTAGCTTTCATCCACTCATAATATAAATCCAGCTGAAGAGTGCATGTGCATGTGTGTGTGTGTGCACATGCACATATATGCACATACAAGGTTCATTTTCAGCCAGATCAGTTTGCTTCTAGCAGAGTGTGCTGCTGGAGAACAATGTTTTGTTTTCCAATTTAATTTGAAAATAATTTGGCACTAATAAGTTATCTCACTGAAATGGTGGTGGTGGTGGAGGAACCAGTACTGTTTTATTGTTCTGTTTTCATACTGTACCATGCAAACTGGGGTACTCGTTGGTCTTGTAATGCAAGCTGGCAACACCAGCATCAACACTAAGACACTCCAAGCTAATAAGCTAGTGGTGAAAAAGAAAGCATCCTTAGGTCTCCAGTAACGTCTTTCTCTTCTGCAGTGCAAACACTTACTGCTCTGAATATCTCTCCCCCCTGCCTCCACACACACACACTTTCAAACAAGAAGAGAAAGCATTCATCTCATCAGCCATTTGATCTCCAGGATCTCAATACTTTTTAGCACAGCAGCCCAAAGGACTTGCACTATAATAACATTTCAATCAGTCACCATCCCCCACCCCCTGCTCCCAGGCTAAAACCCGTTGGCTTCTAAACTAGGCTACTTCCTGACACTCAGCTGAAGGAAGCACTTTTCTGGGAATTTGAAGCACAAAACTCTCAAATGATTAAGACTGAGGAATAAATTAACACAATTCAAGGGTTGCACATTCCCAGCACTTTCCCATATTTCTGGATTCAGACATATGCTCCTGTTACATAGTCACAGAATCACAGAATTCTTGAGGTTGGAAGGGACGCCTGAAGGTCATCTGGTCCAACCCCCCTGTTCAAGCAGGACCACCTAGAGCCAGTTGCTCAGGACCATCTCCAGACATCTTTTGAATCTTTCCAAGGAGGGAGACTCCACAACCTCTCTGGGCAACCTGTTCCAGTGCTCAGTCATCCTCACAGTCAAAAAGTGTTTGCTGATGTTCAGACAGAACCTCCTGTGTTTCCATTTGTGCCCATTGCCTCTTGTCCTGTCACTGGGCACCAATGAAAAGGGCCTGGCTCTGTCCTCCTTGCACCCTCCCTTCAGGTATTTATATACATTTATACCATCCCCTCCTGAGCCTTCTCTTCTCCAGGCTAAACAGTCCCAGCTCTCTCAGCCTTTCCTCATAGGAGAGATGCTCTGGTCCCTTAATCATCTTCGTGGCCCTTCACTGGACTCTCTTCAGTATGTCCATGTCTCTCTTGTACTGGGGAGCCCAGAACTGGACACAGAACTCCAGGTGTGGCCTCACCAGTGCTGAGTAGAGGTGAAAGGATCACCTCCCTTGACCTGCTGGCAACATTCCTCCTAACGCAGCCCAGGATACTATCAGCCTTCTGTGCAGCAAGGGCACATCGCTGTCTCATGTTCAACCTGGTGTCCACTAGCGCCCCCAGGTCCTTTTCTGCCAAGCTGCTTTCTAGCTGGGTGGCCCCCAGCATGTACTGGTGCCTGGGGTTGTTCCTCCCCAGGGGCAGGACTTTGCCCATCCCCTTGTTGAACTGTATGAAGTTCCTGTCAGCCCATTTCTCCAGCCTGTCCAGGTCCCTCTGGATGGCAGCACCACCCTCTGGCCTATCAGCCACTCCTCCCAGTTTTGTGTCATCAGCAAACTTGCTGAGGGTACACTCTGCCCCATCATCCAGATCATTAATGAAGATGATGAACAGGACTGGACCCAGTATTGACCCCTGGGATAACCTGCTTGTTACTGGTCTCCAATGAGACTTTGTGCTGCTGATCACCACCCTCTGGGTGTGGCCGTTCAGCCAATTTTCAATCCACCTCACTGCCTGCTCATCCAGCCCATACTTCAACAGCTTCTCTATGAGGATCTTGTGGGAGACAGTGTCAAAGGCCTTCCTGAAAGCAAGGCAGAAAATATCCATTGCACTCCTCTGATCCACCAGGCCAGTCATTTCATCGCAGAAGTTTATCAAGTTGGTCAAGCATGACTTCCCCTTGGTGAAGCCATGTTGACTACATCTTCTTGTCCTTCATGTGCCTGGAAGGTTTCCAGGAATAGTTGCTCCATCACCTTCCCAGGGACTGAGGTGAGGCTGACCAGCCTGTACTTTTCTGGATTCTCCTTCTTGCCCTTCTTGAAGATGGGGGTGACATTTGCTTTCCTCCAGTCCTTGGGCACCTCTCCCAGTCACCACAATTGATCAAAGATTATTCAGAGTGCCCTCGCAATGACATCAGCCAGCTCCCTCAGCATTCGTGGATGCATTCCATCAGGACCCATGGACTTACATATGTCCAGTTTGCTTAAGTAGTACCCTCAGCAAGTTTGCAGACAACACCAAGTTGGGAGGCAGGGTCGATCTGCTTGAGGGTAGGGAGGCTCTACAAAGAGATCTGGACAGGCTGGATCGATGGGCTGAGGCCAATTGTATGAAGTTTAACACGGCCAAGTGCCGGGTCCTGCACTTCGGTCACGGCAACCCCATGCAGCGCTACAGGCTTGGGGAAGAGTGGCTGGAATGCTGCCCAGCAGAGAAAGACCTGGGGGTGCTGGTTGACAGCCAGCTGAATATGAGCCAGCAGTGTGCCCAGGTGGCCAAGAAGGCCAATGGCATCCTGGCCTGTATCAGGAACAGTGTGGCCAGCAGGAACAGGGAGGTGGTTGTTCCCCTGTACTCGGCACTGGTGAGGCCGCACCTCGAGTACTGTGTTCAGTTTTGGGCCCCTCACTACAGGAAAGACATTGAGCTGCTTGAGCGTGTCCAGAGAAGGGCAACCAAGTTGGTGAGGGGCCTTGAGCACAAGTCTTATGAGGAGCGGCTGAGGGATCTGGGGTTGTTCAGTCTAGAAAAGAGGAGGCTGAGGGGAGACCTTATCGCTCTCTACAACTACCTGAAAGGGGGTTGTAGTGAGGTGGGTGTTGGTCTCTTCTGTCAGGTGTCTGGAGATAGGACAAGAGGAAATGGCCTCAAGTTGAGGCAAGGGAGATTTAGGTTAGATATTAGGAAAAATTTTTTTACTGAGAGGGTTGTCAAACATTGGAATGGGCTGCCCAGGGAAGTGGTTGAGTCACCATCCCTGGAGGTATTCAAAAAGCGAGTGGACAGGGTACTCCAGGGCATGGTTTAGGGGGCATGGTTAATGGTTGGACTTGATGATCTTGAAGGTCTTTTCCAACCAAAATGATTCTATGATTCTATGATTCTATGATTCTATGACCTGATCCTCTTCCACCAAGGGTACATCTTCCTTGCTCCAGATTTCCCCCCCGGGCTCTGGGACCTGGGATTCCTGAAGTTCGGTCTTGCTAGTAAAGACTGAGGTGAAGGAGGCATTCAGCATATAAAGCTGGGAGGAAGAAGAAGGAAGGGGGGACGTTCAGAGTGATGGCATTTGTCTTCCCAAGTAACCATTACACATGATGGAGCCCTGCTTTCCTGGAGATGGCTGAACATCTGCCTGCCAATGGGAAGTGTGAATGAATTCCTTGTTTTGCTTTGCTTGTGCGCGTGGCTCTTGCTTTCCCTATTAAACTGTCTTTATCTCAACCCACAAGTTTTCTCATTTTTACCCTTCCGATTCTCTTCCCCATCCCACTGGAGGGGGGAGTGAGTGAGTGGCTGTGTGGTGCTTAGTTGCTGGCTGGGGTTAAACCATGACAATAGCATGCTGTGCCCTGATTGGAGGTCCATCCAATGCTGCACAACTCAGGGTTCCCAGCATCTGAAGAGATGTAAGATTATCAATCCTCTTTTTCCTTCTAGTGTTAGCTCCAATAAATGGCTTTTTAATCAAAACCTCATGTGATTTGAGTGCCTTTTTTACTGGGATCATGACAAACACTAGCCCTGGTGCACTACAGTCTTATCCAGTTGAGTCTTGAACAGTTCCAAGGATGGAAATTCCACAAGCTCTCTGGGCCCCTATTCCAGTATTTGACCACCCTCATGGTAAGAAAAAAAATAATAAAAATCCTTATATCTAATCAGAATTTCCCGTGCTCCAATTTGCTGTGATAGTGATTAGGAGAACAGCCATCACTATTCATTTGTAATAAAGAATAACATATGTAAAATTAAAATATGTAGGAAATGTAAATGTACAGCAGATACAGCCTAGGTATGCATCTTTGTTAAAATCTATGCGTATTAGGAGCCTAAAAGCATCAGTAACAATCCTGAGAAATGAAACACATCACAGCTATTTTCCAATCTCCACAAAGAACATAACCAGATATTATTGAGAAGCTTGGGGAACCTGCTTGCTATCTAATAAGAAAGACTCAATTTAAATACCACATTCGTTTTTGAATATTGGTATACTGAGATGCCATATTTATCAGATCTCAGTCCTGTTAAAAAGGTGAACAGGCAGCACAGTATCTGGGAATGTGAGCGGGAGATCGATACATGGTATTGTGTGCTGTCCCAGGCTGAGCGACAGCCTGGTCTTTAGTCTGCGAAAGGGGAAGGTAAGCCTGAATTCAACCTCGAGCAGATTGACACAAGTACCTCATGAGATGAAGGAGACTGGACCCTTGTCTCTGCTCGGGGAAGAAGGAAGAACCTTCCCCCTTCCCCTAAAGTGCCCCTGCATAACAGAGATGGTGCTCTGGGGTTGGAGAACAAAGAGCACGTGAGTAACGGACAGGATCCAGGAAAAGCTGACCATGACCATTGATCCAACCATCCACCCACATTAGAACCAGTGCCACCAGAAAAGCACGTAAAGTATTAGTAAATGGAGATTCCTTACTGAGAGGCACTGAAGCACCCATTTGCCATCCAGACAATTTCTCTAGAGAAGTTTGCTGCCTACCAGGAGCTCACATTCGTAATGTCACTGAGAGGCTGCCAAGCCTGGTGAACCCTGCAGATTATCATCTGCTCCTACTATTCCACATAGGGTCCAATGATACTGTGATAAGGCAACTTAGAACCATTAAAAGAGACCGTATGTCCCTTGGAGCAATGTTAAAAGGATCTAGAGCACAGGTGGTGTCCTCCTCTGTATTGGGTCTGGCTGAGATGGAGTTAATTCTCCCCATAGCAGCCCGCATAGTGCTGTGTTCTGCATTGGTAGCTAGACAGGTGTTGATAACACACCAGTGTTTTGGCTACTGCTGAGCAGTGCTTGCACGGCACCAAGGCTGTCTCTTCAACATTTTCCCCCCGCCTTCACCAGCAGGCTGGGGCTGGGCAAGATCTTGGGAGGGGACATAACCAGGACAGCTGACCCAAACTAACCAAACAGATATTCCATACCAGATGACGTCAGCTCAGATATAAAAGCTAAGTAAAGGGAGACGGAAGGGGGGGCATTTGTCTTCTGGAGCAACCACTACGTGTACTGAAGCCCTGCTTCCCAGGAAGTGGCCAGACATCGCCTGCTGATGGGAAGTAGAGAATAACATCATTTGTTTTCTTTTGCTTCCACGCGCAACCTTTGCTTTCACTTTATTAAACTGTCCTTATCTTGACCCACAAGCCTTTTGTTATTTTCTCTCCCCTGTCCAGCTGAGGAGGGGGAGTGATAGAGCAGCTTTGGTGGGCACCTGGAATCCAGCCAGGGTCAACCTACCACATCCTCTGTCCTCCCAGTCAGAGGAAGGGGTTCAGGAAGGAGAAGACAAACTGAACAGGTGAATGCATGGCTGGTGCCATACTCAAGGTTTTGGCTTCTATGATCATGGATCTACCTTTGAGAAGCTGGGTCTGTTGGGATCTGATGGGATTCACCTGACCAAGTGGGGCAAGAGGGTCTTCACCAACAAGCTGGCCAGAATTATAAGGAGGGCTTTAAACTAGATTTAGTGGGGAAAGGGGATGGAGTCCTGAGCACCAGACAAGAGCCAAGGGCTGCTAATGTATTAGGAACCAACAGGGTAAAACCTGTGAAAAGCCTCAAAGGAATTAGGGCATGTTCCTCTAAAAAGGTGTCCTGGTTTCAGCTGGGATAGAGTCAATTGTCTTCCTAGTAGCTGGTACAGTGCTATGTTTTTGAGTTAGGTATGAGAAGAATGTTAACACTGATGTTTTCAGTTGTTGCTAAGTAATGTTTAGACTAAAGTCAAGGATTTTTCAGCTTCTCATGCCCAGCCAACAAGAAGGCTGGAGGGGCACGAGAAGTTGGGAGGGGATGCAGCCAGGGCACCTGACCCAAAGTGGCCAATGGGGTATTCCATACCATGTGATGTCACATCTAGTATATAACTGGGGGGATTGGGGGTGGGGGGATCGCTGCTCAGGGACTAACTGGGTGTCGATCAGTGGGTGGTGAGCAATTGCACTGTGCATCACTTGTATATTCCAATCCTTTCATTATTGCTGTTGTCATTGTATTAGTGTTATCATTATCATGATTAGTTTCTTCTTTTCTGTTCTATTAAACTGTTCTTATCTCAACCCACAAGTTTTACTTCTTTTCCCGATTCTCTCCCCCATCCCACTGGGTGGGGGGGAAGTGAGTGAGCGGCTGCATGGTGTTTAGTTGCTGGCTGGGGTTAAACCACGACAAAAGGTGACAAGGTTGATAGCCCAGCTGAAGTGCCTCTATACCAATGCACACAGCATGGGTAACAGAGAGGAGGAGCTGGAAGCCACTGTGCAGCTAGAAAGCTATGATCTAATCACTGTCACTAAAATGTGCTGGGATGAATCGCACAACTGGAGTGCTGCAATTGATGGCTATAAACTGTTCAGAAGGGACAGAAAAAGAAGGAGGAGCTGAGGGGGGGGCCCTCTATGTAAAAAAATGGATTGACTGCTAAGAGCTGTCTTTGAAAAGTAGCAAAGAACAGGTTGAGAGCTTATGGGTTAAAATTTCCTTCGTTGGCCAAGCCAACAAAGGAAAACTCATGGTTGGTGTTTACTACAGGCTGCCCAACCAAAGGGAGCCTGTTGACGAAGCATTCTTACTTCAACAACAGGAATCGTCATGCTCACTGGCCCTGATCCTGCTGGGGGACTTCAATCACCCTGACATCTGCTGGAAAATCAGCACAGCAAGGTGTAAGCAGCCCAGTAGACTCTTGGTGTGCGTCAAGGATAATTTCTTAACCCAGGTAATAGACAGCCTGACCAGAGGAGAAGGGTTACTAGACCTGTTGCTTACAAACACAGATGAACTAATTAGGGAGGTCAAGACTGGTGGTAGCCTGGGCTGCAGTGATCATGCTCTGGTGGGATTCACAATCTTGAGGGATATGGGCCAGGTGAAGAGTACAGTCAGGACCCTGAATTTTAGGAGAGCAAACTTTCAGTTGTTTAAGGAACTAGTGGATGGGACACCCTGGGTAGATGCCCTCAGGGACAAAGGAACTGAACAGAGCTGGCAGCTCCTTAAGGATAGTTTTCTTAGAGCACAAGAACTATCAATTCCCATGTGTAAGAAAACGGGCAAGGAAAGCAGGAGACTGGCATGACTCAGTAAGAAACTTCTAGTCAAACTAAAGTGTAAGAAGGAAATGCATAGGCAGTTGAACCAGGGACACGTATCCTGGGAAGAACATAGGGACGCTGCCTGGATGCGTAGGGATGGGAACAGGAAAGCTAAGGCACAGCTGGAGCTGAATTTGGTGAGGGATGCAAAGAATAATAAGAAGGGCTTCTACAGGTACATTGGCCATAAAAGGAAGATTAAAGAAAATGTACACCCCCTGATAAATAAGACATGGGAACTAGTGACAACCGACATGGAGAAGGCTGAGGTACTCAACAATTTTTTTGCCTCAGTTTTCAATGGTAATCTCTCTTCCCACATCTCTCAAGCCCCTGAACCTCAAGGCAGGGACTGGGGAAATGAAGTCCCTCCCTTAGTAGAAGAAGAGCAGGATCGAGACCACCTGAGGAACCTGAACATACACAAGTCCATGGCACCTGACAAGATGCACCCCAGGGTCCTGAGGGAACTGGCTGATGTAGTTGCTAAGCCACTCTCCATCATATTTCAAAAGACATGGTAGCCAGGCGAAGTCCCCAGTGACTGGAAAAAGGGAAACATCACACCCATTTTTAAAAAGGGTAAAAAACAGTGACCCTGGGAACTACTGACTAGTCAGCCTCACCTCTGTGCCTCATAAGATCATGGAACAGATCCTCCTGGAAGGCGTGTCAAACATGTGGAAGGCAGGGAGGTGATTAGAGTCAGCCATCATGGCTTCACCAAGGGCAAATCATGCCTGACTAATCTGGTGGCCTTCTATGATGGAGGGACTGCATCGGTGGACAAGGGAAGAGCTACAGATGTCATCTACGTGGACTTCTGTAAGGCCTTTGATACAGTCCCCCACAACATTCTGGCCTTGAAACTGGAGAGGTATGGGTTTGATGGATGGACTGTTAGGTGGATAAGGAACTGGCTGGATGGCCACGTCTGAAGAATTTCAGTCAGTGGCTCAATGTCCAAGTGGAAACCAGTAACGAGCAGTGTCCCTCGAGGGTCTGTACTGGGACCAATACTATTTAATATCTTCATCAATGACATAGTGTGATTGAGTGCACCCTCAACAAGTTTGCAGACAACACCAAGCTGAGTGGTGTAGTTGATTCCCTAGAGGGAAGGGATGCCATCCAGAGGAATCTTGGCAGGCTTGAGGAGTGGGCCCCTGCGAACCTCATGAAGTTCAACAAGGCCAAGTGCAGGGTCCTGCACCTGGGTGGAGGCAATCCCCTATATCAATACAGGCTGGGTGATGAATGGATTGAGAGCAGCCCTGCAAAGACAGACTTTAGGATATACTGGTGGATGAAAAATTGAGTATGAGCTGGCATGTGCGCTTACAGCCCAGAATGCCAGTTGTATCCTGGGTTGCATCAAAAGAAGCATGGCCAGCAGGTCGAGGGAGGTGATTCTCCCCCTCTACTCTGCTCTCATGAGACCCCACCTGGAGTACTTGTCGTGGTTTAACCCCAGCCAGCAACTAAGCACCACGCAGCCACTCACTCACTTCCCCCCCACCCAGTGGGATGGGGGAGAAAATTGGGAAAAGAAGTAAAACTCGTGGGTTGAGATAAGAACAGTTTAATAGAACAGAAAAGAAGAAACTAATAATGATAATGATAACACTAATACAATGACAACAGTAATAATAAGATTGGAATGTACAAATGATGCACAGTGCAATTGCTCACCACCCGCCGACCGACACCCAGTTAATCCCCGAGCGGCGATCCCCCACCCCCACTCCCCCCAGTTTATATACTAGATGTGACGTCACATGGTATGGAATACCCCTTTGGCCACTTTGGGTCAGGTGCCCTGGCTGTGTCCCCTCCCAACGTCTTGTGCCCCTTCAGCTTTCTCGCTGGCTGGGCATGAGAAGCTGAAAAATCCTTGACTTTAGTCTAAACATTACTTAGCAACAACTGAAAACATCAGTGTTATCAACATTCTTCCCATACTTAGCTCAAAAACATAACACTGTACCAGCTACTAGGAAGACAGTTAACTCTATCCCAGCTGAAACCAGGACAGTACTGCATTCAGCTCTGGGGTCCCCGGTACAAGAAAGACATGGACCTGTTGGAGCGGGTTCAGAGGAGAGCCACAAAAATGATCAGAGGGCTGGAACACCTCTCCTATGAAGAAAGGCTGAGAGAATTGGGGTTGTTCAGCCTGGAGAAGAGAAGGCTCTGGGGATACCTTATTGCGGCCCTTCAATATATAAAGGGGGCTTATAAGAAAGATGGAGAAAGAATTTTTACCAGGGCCTGTAGTGATGGGACAAGGGGCAACTGTTTTAAACTGAAAAAGGGTAGATTTCGATTGGATCTAAGGAATAAATTCTTTATGATGAGGGTAGTAAGGCACTGGAACAGGTTGCCCAGAGAAGCTGTGGATGCCCCATCACTGGAAGTGTTCAAGGTCAGGTTGGAGGGGGCTCTGAGCAACCTGATCTAGTTGAAAGATGTCCCTGCCCATGGCAGGGAGGTTGGACCTGATGATCTTTGAAGGTCCCTTCCAACCCAAACCATTCTATGATTCTATGGAGAGTCTTATATTTTTTTTGTCTTCTGCTCTACACACCAAGTTCCCCATCCATTGACTAGCTTTTGCCCAGCTAAGTGGCTTAAGGGAATTGATACTGCCTGATTCACAGCTAGTAATTCTGCTTCCTGAGCTTGTTACCAGTTATCTGTATACATTTACAACTGTCTTTGAAAAATAAACATTGTGTGCTAATATACCAATTGCCTCTTTGATCATGAAACATAGCCTTTATTTTGTACACAGACAGGATACGCACACACAGAGCTGTACAGCGTGAAAGCTACATATTTGAAGGACGTAAAAATGGCATTGTTATTGATAACCCGTAAAATCTATTAATGCCGTCATTGAATCAAAGTCTCCAGAAATATGGTAGGTTGATAAATCTTTGTGAGGCAATAGCCAAAGTGCATTGAAGGCTTTTTGATCAAAGTGACAGGAAGGTTTCCATAATAAAAAGCCACTTTGTGGGCTTTGTTCTACAGGTGTAAGAGACTGACTTCAGCCCTTGCAGATGATGTGGGGACCAAGGCACAAAGGGCACATCCTTGAATCTCAGAATCCATGAAAATCCGATACTGGGCTGGGCCTGAAGATGAGAGGAACTGCTTTGCAGAGGTACCCTTAGAAACGTAGTATGGCCAAAGAATAGCTTTCATTCATACTCTGGCCCTTTAATAGGGGGCAGACATCATGCAGGATCTTCTGTAAGGTCAGCCACGAGTCCTGTGCAAACTGCAACTATCTGTAGCATCAAGGAACAGATACTCCTTGCTTGATTCTAATTCGGGGAAGGTCAGACCTCACCTTCTCTCCCATTCTTTGTAGTATATCCACTGCTTCCCAATTTCCCAGCAGATGCTTTCCCTGGCTATCTCACTATCTTCCTCTATTGCTAGGTATGAGTTCAACAGCCTCTCCAGACTCCTCTAAGAAGCCTTTTATCATCCTTCCTATCCTGTGCTCTTCAATTCCAAAAACCCCAATAAAATAGTCCAAACAGGAAACCAGTTTGTTCCCTGCTCAATTTCAGCTAGATCTAGAAATTATCATTCTTCCATTCCCTTTACAGTTCTCTCTCTTGTCTTGATACCTAGCTCTTGGGTGTTGTGGTTTCAGCCCAGCCAGTAACAAAGGACCACGCAGCCGCTCGCTCACTCCTCCCGCCCCCCTCCGGTGGGATAGGGAGGAGAATCGGAGGAGAGAAAGGAAAAAAAAACCCGGAACCTCGAGGGTTGAGATAAGGGCAGTTTACTGGGACAACACAAAAAAAAAAGAGAAGTTACAACAACAACAATAACGGTACTAATGAAAGAATATACAAAAAGAGTGATGCACAGTGCAACTGCTCACCACCCGGAACCCGACGCTCCGCCACTTCCCCGACCGAAAGTCGAGAGCGCACCCCCCAGCCTGCTCCCCATTTATATACTGAGCATGATGTCACATGGTATGGAATAGCTCCTTGGCTAGTTCAGGTCAGCTGCCCCGGCTATGCCCCCTCACCTCCCAGGTTCCTGTAAAAATTAACTCTATCCCAGCTGAACCCAGGACATTATACACCCCTGTCCTGGTTTCAGCTGGGATAGAGTTAACTGTCTTCCTAGTAGCTGGTACAGTGCTATGTTTTGAGTTCAGAGCGAAGAATGTTGATAACACTGATGTTTTCAGTTGTTGCTCAGTAGTGTTTAGACTAATGTCAAGAATTTTTCAGCTTCTCATGCCCAGCCAGTGAGAAAGCTGGAGGGGCACAAGAAGTTGGCACAGGACACAGCCAGGGCACCTGACCCAAACTGGCCAACGGTGTATTCCATACCATGTGACGTCCCATCCAGTACAGAAACGGGGAAGTGGGGGGCAGGGATTCGCCGCTCGGGGACTGGTGGGGTGTCGGTCGGCGGGTGGTGAGCAATTGCACTGTGTATCATTTGTACATTCCAATCCTTTCATTATTGCTGTTGTCATTTTATTAGTGTTATCATTATCATTATTAGTTTCTTCTTTTCTGTTCTATTAAACCGTTCTTATCTCAACCCACGGGTTTTGCTTCTTTTCCCGATTTTCTCCCCCATCCCACTGGGTGGGGGGGAGTGAGTGAGCGGCTGCGTGGTGTTTAGTTGCTGGCTGGGGTTAAACCACGACAACCCCTTATTCTATACCATCTACATCATGCCCAGATCTTACATTTTCCAATTAACCACTACCACTTTCCTTGTCTTATAAACATATATATATATATGTATATGGACACCCCCCCCACACACACACACACACACACAAATAGTATTCCCTTAGTCGATGGGCTATCCCTCTAATATGTCCATCAATTTTATTTAGTCCATGACTTTGGGGCTCCATCTGTTGTAACAGTCCTTCAGGATAAGAGAGATGGTTTGAGGTGTTGGGTTGTTGTATGCTGCCTCTGGAGCTTGCGGCTGGTACATTTGGTGCAACCCACGCCCTTGGCCTGCAGGTCAAAGATGATCTTGAGGAAATCGCTGGGCGCCAGTTCAAGTTCTATCACTGTTGTACTTGGCTCAGTTGCAAAGTCCATCCTTCAGTCATTTGGGTAATTCTTACAGTAATACCCTTGATATGGCATATAGACACTATAGATACACTTGTTGAAAATATTCTGATAAAGAAATTAAAATCCAATTATATATATATAAGAGTTTGGTTTGATTAAGAAGTAGAAAATTGTGAAGCATAGGTATGGGAGTGTTAAGTTTGAAATGTAGTCATAGGGACTTAGGAACTTTAGAAAATGTACTATGTGTGACTATAAGAATTCAAGTATTGTCTAAAATCAGTTAACCACAGAAACTTTGACAAAGATTTGTTGGTTTGTAGTGTTTTGTTTTAGGAAACTAAGGAAACCGTCATGGACACCAGTTTGTTGCTTGGAAACCCCCTTACCCCTCCCATCTCGATCTGAGTATCGAGGATTCCAATCAGTAGAGTTAAGTGAGATTAACCAATGATTGTTTTAACATAAGAATATTAATAAGATGGTGTGACTGAAGGACCAATCATTATAAAGGTTAAATTTAAGAATAGACATAGTATGCATTTTTATGTAAACTAATATAGATGATGGTGAGAATCGTAGTGCGCAGAATCACCTGAGAGGTCAAGAAGCGGACAAGTGAGGAAGACTATGAAAGACCACCAGAGGGCTTCTGAAGACCACCAGAGACCTTCACTGCGCTTGCGTAAAGGACATTTACATATGTTAATAGTTTCCTGGAAAACTAATGATTATGTATAACATTTCTCGGAAATCTAGTGAATATGTATAACAGGTGTACATTTAACCTGCATAGTTAAACCAGACAGATGCACACGATAGGTGGAGCGATCCCCCGTGTGCCCAGCACTGCAATAAAGGAGTGCCTGCTTCTTAACTTCTCATTGCTGTTAAGGAGTTTTATTCCGGATTTCGGCAACAGTTTTGGTGACCCAGATGGGACCTTGCGAGTGAGACTGGACGAGATCGACTGGTGATCGAACTCCAGCCGGCACTGAGGGATTCTCGGGGGGGAACCATCGCTCTCGACTCGCAAAGCTCCTCGCAACGTTCCCTGGAGAAAGGGTAAGGCACTTCTTCTCTGGAATCTGTTCGGATAGCCTGCCCGTAAGGCGTGGCGAAAGCTTGGCAGGGTTGGGGCTCAGAGGGTACCCGTTTGTGTAGAAGCCTAGGCGTCTGCCCGTAAGTCATAAGCGAAAGCTATTGCTGGGTTGGACATTTGTGTATTTGGGACAACTGTCATTTGCATTTGTTTGGTATTTGGTATTTGATACTCGATATTTGATATTTGGTTATTAATATTTGGAACTTTGATATTTGATATTTGGTGCATTTGGTATTTGATATTGTCGTGGTTTAACCCCAGCCAGCAACTAAACACCACGCAGCCGCTCACTCACTCCCCCCCACCCAGTGGGATGGGGGAGAAAATCGGGAGAAGAAGCAAAACCCGTGGGTTGAGATAAGAACGGTTTAATAGAACAGAAAAGAAGAAACTAATAATGATAATGATAACACTAATAAAATGACAACAGCAATAATGAAAGGATTGGAATGTACAAATGATACGCAGTGCAATTGCTCACCACCCGCCGACCGACACCCAGCCAGTCCCCCGAGCGGCGAAATCCCTGCCCCCCACTTCCCCGTTTCTGTACTGGATGGGACGTCACATGGTATGGAATACACCGTTGGCCAGTTTGGGTCAGGTGCCCTGGCTGTGTCCTGTGCCAACTTCTTGTGCCCCTCCAGCTTTCTCACTGGCTGGGCATGAGAAGCTGAAAAATCCTTGACATTAGTCTAAACACTACTGAGCAACAACTGAAAACATCAGTGTTATCAACATTCTTCTCATACCTAACTCAAAACATAGCACTGTACCAGCTACTAGGAAGACAGTTAACTCTATCCCAGCTGAAACCAGGACAGTATCCACCCCTTATTCTATACCATTGACGTCATGCACAGTTCCCATACCTTTAGTTACATCCTGATCAATCATCACTTTTCCATCCCTTTAAGACATATGAGCAATGATATATATATATATGTATACACACACAGAGATATCATTCCTTTAGTTCATGGGTCATGTTCATAAAAAGTTCATTGAGTTCATTTAGTTTCCGACTCTGGGCTCCATCTGTCATACCAGTCTTTCTGGGCAGGAGGGATGGTGCAAAGTCCTCTCAGTCGGTAGAGCAGAATTGGGCTTCAGTGCAGTGTGACAAGCAGGTGACATTTGGCGCAGCAGGAGGATGGTGTGCACCGTTGGATTGTTGCATGCTGGAGTCAGTTCTGGTTCCATCACTACTGCGCTTTGCTCAGTTTTATCACAGTTCTTTTCTTGCTTGATCTAAGTGATTCTTACTATAGTACTATGGATATAGCACATAATTATAGTAAGGATAATATACAGTAGCAGGGTTATATAGCAACTAATATACAGTTTAATTCTGGCTGTTCTCACCTAAAATTAAATCCCCTTGAGGCACACATCGGACTTCCCCATCTTTTCGCATCACCCACCAAGTGCACCCAGGCCCTTGAGCAAAAGCAATCCCACGAATGGGTTTACCTTTGCCTGAGGCAGGAGTAACCCAGACTGTCTTCCCTAACATATTTTTTATGTGCACTACAGGGACTTTATCCCCTTCTACAGTATGTAAAAATTCCGACTGGGCAGGGCCACCCCGATTGGCAGATCCTCTGGTGTTGACTAACCAGGTGGCTTTTGCTAAATGTGTATCCCAATGTTTGAAAGTTCCACCCCCCATTGCTCTCAATGTAGTCTTTAACAGTCCATTGTATCGCTCAATTTTCCCAGAGGCTGGTGCATGATAGGGGATATGATACACCCACTCAATGCCATGCTCTTTGGCCCAGGTGTCTATGAGGTTGTTTCGGAAATGAGTCCCGTTGTCTGACTCAATTCGTTCTGGGGTGCCATGTCGCCACAAGACTTGCTTTTCTAGGCCCAGGATAGTGTTCCGGGCGGTGGCATGGGGCACAGAATATGTTTCCAGCCATCCAGTGGTTGCTTCCACCATCGTGAGCACATAGCGCTTGCCTTGGCGAGTTTGTGGGAGTGTGATATAGTCAATCTGCCAGGCTTCTCCATATTTATATTTCAGCCATCGCCCTCCATACCACAGGGGCTTTAACCGCTTGGCTTGCTTAATTGCAGCACATGTTTCACATTCATGGATAACCTGTGCAATAGTGTCCATGGTCAAGTCCACCCCTCGGTCACGAGCCCATCTATATGTTGCATCTCTTCCCTGATGGCCTGAAGCATCATGGGCCCACTGAGCCATAAATAGCTCACCCTTATGTTGCCAGTCCAGGTCCACCTGAGCCACTTCAATCTTGGCAGCCTGATCCACCTGTTGGTTGTTTTGATGTTCTTCAGTGGCCTGACTCTTGGGTATGTGAGCATCTACATGACGTACTTTTACAACCAGATTCTCTAGCCGGGATGCAATATCTTGCCACAGTGCGGCAGCCCAGATGGGTTTACCTCTGCGCTGCCAGTTGCTCTGCTTCCATTGCTGTAGCCAGCCCCACAGGGCATTTGCCACCATCCATGAGTCAGTATAGAGATAGAGCACTGGCCACTTTTCTCTTTCAGCAATATCTAATGCTAGCTGGATGGCTTTCACCTCTGCAAACTGACTCGATTCACCTTCTCCTTCAGCAGTTTCTGCAACTTGTCGTGTAGGACTCCATACGGCAGCTTTCCACCTCCGATGCTTTCCCACGATGCGACAGGATCCGTCAGTGAACAGGGCATATTGCCTCTCATTTTCTGGCAGTTTATTATACAGCGGGGCCTCTTCAGCACGTGCCACCTCCTCCTCTGGCGACATTCCAAAATCTTTGCCTTCTGGCCAGTCCGTGATCACTTCCAAAATTCCTGGGCGACTGGGGTTTCCTATGCGAGCCCGTTGTGTGATCAGTGCAATCCACTTACTCCACGTGGCATCAGTCGCGTGATGTGTAGAGGAGACCCTCCCTTTGAACATCCAGCCCAGCACTGGCAGTCGGGGTGCTAAGAGGAGCTGTGTTTCAGTACCAACCACTTCTGAGGCAGCTTGAACTCCTTCATATGCTGCCAATATCTCCTTTTCAGTTGGAGTATAGCGAGCCTCGGATCCTCTGTATCCCCGACTCCAAAACCCCAGGGGTCGGCCTCGGGTCTCCCCAGGTGCTTTCTGCCAGAGGCTCCAGGTAGGGCCATTCTCCCCAGCTGCAGTATAGAGCACATTTTTAACATCTTGTCCTGTCCGGACTGGTCCAAGGGCTACTGCGTGAACAATCTCCCGTTTAATTTGTTCAAAGGCTTGTTGTTGCTCAGGGCCCCATTGAAAATCATTCTTCTTTCGGGTCACTTGATAGAGAGGGCTTACAATCAGACTGTAATTTGGAATATGCATTCTCCAAAACCCCACGACACCTAAGAAGGCCTGTGTTTCCTTTTTATTAGTTGGTGGAGACATAGCTGCTATTTTGTTAATCACATCCATTGGGATCTGACGACGCCCATCTTGCCATTTTATTCCTAAAAACTGGATCTCCCGTGCAGGTCCCTTGACCTTACCTTCTTTTATGGCAAAACCGGCTTTCAGAAGGATTTGGATTATTTTCTTCCCTTTCTCAAAGACTTCTTCTGCCGTGTTGCCCCATACGATGATGTCATCAATGTATTGCAGGTGTTCCGGAGCTTCACCTTTTTCCAGTGCAGTCTGGATTAGTCCATGGCAAATGGTGGGGCTGTGTTTCCACCCCTGGGGCAATCGATTCCAAGTGTACTGGACACCCCTCCAAGTAAAGGCAAATTGTGGACGACACTCTGCTGCCAGAGGGATTGAGAAAAACGCATTAGCAATGTCAATTGTAGCATACCACTTGGCTGCCTTTGACTCTAGTTCGTATTGAAGTTCTAGCATATCTGGAACGGCAGCACTCAGCGGTGGCGTAACTTCATTCAGGCCGCGATAGTCAACTGTTAGTCTCCACTCCCCATTAGACTTTCGCACGGGCCATATGGGATTATTAAAGGGTGAGCGAGTTTTGCTGATCACTCCTTGGCTCTCCAGTTGGCGAATCAACTTGTGGATGGGAATCAGAGAGTCTCGGTTGGTGCGATATTGCCGCCGGTGCACCGTCGTGGTAGCAATTGGTACTTGTTGTTCTTCAACCCTCAGCAACCCCACAATCGAAGGGTCTTGAGAGAGACCAGGCAGGGTAGACAGCTGTTCCGTGCCCTCCGTCTCCAAGGCAGCTATACCAAAAGCCCATTGATACCCCTTTGGGTCCTTAAAATACCCTCTCCTGAGATAGTCTATGCCAAGGATGCACGGAGCCTCTGGACCAGTCACAATGGGGTGTTTCTGCCATTCATTCCCAGTTAGGCTTACTTCAGCTTCCAATACAGTTAACTCTTGGGATCCCCCTGTCACACCAGAAATAGAAATGGGTTCTGCCCCTTCATAACTTGATGGCATTAAAGTACACTGTGCGCCGGTGTCTACTAGAGCCTTATACTCCTGTGGGTCTAACGTGCCAGGCCATCGAATCCACACAGTCCAATAGACCCGGTTATCCCTTTCCTCCACCTGGCTGGAGGCAGGGCCCCTCTAATTCTGGTCAGAGTATCCAGTATTCACTTCTCGTAAAATTGGCTCAGAAGTCCCTTCAAGAGGATCAGAAATAAGATCAGCCCTTCTACTCTGTTTGGAAACCGGAGCGGCATTTTTCCTGGTAGAATCCCCTTTTGTGGTGTTTTTTCCTCGCAGCTCACGTACCCGTGCATTTAGGACCGAGGTAGGTTTTCCATCCCATTTCCTCATGTCCTCTCCATGATCACATAAGTAAAACCACAGGGCACCTCGCGGTGTGTACCTTCTATATTCTTTCTCTTGGGCAGAGGGGCGCTCACTCCTAATAGCTGAGACATTGGTCCTTACAGGTGGGCAACAGGACATCTCCTCTTTGAATTGCTGGAAATCCTCGGACAGCTTCTCCACAGCCGAAATGCAGGCTTGTAGGGAGGAGGAGAGATTCTCTTCGTATTGACGGAGTTGGCGAGCCACTTCATCCACTGTCGGTGCCTCTTCGTCTTTCCAGGTCATTATTGCCAGTGAGTTGGCATAGGACGATGGTGCGCTCCGTACAAACTTCCGCCACATGGGTCGTGTGCATTGGACTTCGTCTGGATCTTTGGGTAATTGTGGGTTGTCCGGATCATGATGAATTGTCTCTAGCACAGCTAATTCCCTCAGATATTGGATACCTTTTTCCATGGTTGTCCACTTGCTTGATTGACATATAACATCTTCCTTAAAGGGGTACCTTTCCTTCACACTTGACAGGAGTCGCCTCCAGAGGCTGATGGCTTGTGTCCCTCTTCCAATTGCCTTGTCAATGCCACCTTCCCTGGCAAGCGATCCCAGCTGCTTGGCTTCCCTACCTTCTAATTCCAAGCTATTAGCCCCATTGTCCCAGCATCGGAGGAGCCAGGTGATAATATGCTCACCTATACGGCGGCCAAAATCTTTTCGCATATCCCGCAGCTCACTCAAGGATAGGGACCGGGTTATTACCTCTGGTTCTGCCTCTTCCTCCTGTTCCCGTGATGACCCTGGTTCGCCTTCATCCTTCGCTAAGCGAACTGATTTTTTTGTATATTTCTTTTTCTGTACGGGGGCAACTGATACTGGTGCAGGTTGGTCCACTGGTTCAGTTGCAGTACCGCTCGCCGGGTCTTGGATAACCGCAGTGTCTGTTGCCAAGGTTTGGGTAGCTGCTGTGCTCGTTGCTGGGGCTGGAGGGACCTCAGTGCTCGTTGCCGAGGTTTGGGTAGCTGCCGTGCTCATTGCCGAGGCTGGAGGGGCTGCAGTGCCTGTCGCTGAGGTTTGGATAGCCACAGTGCTCATCGTTTTGTTGTTAGGTCCAGAGACCTTCTCTTCCCCTTGAGGGTACTGAGTGGTGTCGAACAGGGCTCGATAGGCATGGGCCAGGCCCCAGCACGTTGCAGTAATTTGTATCTCTCTGGAGCTGCCGGGGTGACAGCATACCTTTTCCAAATATTTTACTAGTTCTTCTGGATTCTGCACTTGTTCAGGGGTGAATTTCCAAAACACTGGAGGTGCCCACTTTTCTAGGTACTTGCCCATACTACCCCACACACCCTGCCACTCATAATTATCCAGCCTTGGGGCAGATCTCTGGGTGATTTTCTTAAATAGTTGTTTAACCTTAAATGAGAGCTGAACCACATTCAGAAGCATGCTAATTCCTAGCAGTAGGGCTAGGACCGTGCTGGTCCCAACATCCCAAGAGTATTCAAATTTTTCAAAATTCTCAAACACCATTGTAACTGGACTGAAGGAGAAAGGAGAGGGGAAGAAAGGTATCCCACCCATAGACTGGTTTTCCAAGGAGGAAAGGTAAATGGTATAATTATTAATAGTTTCCCACAGATGGCTTCCACAGTATAAAGGTGACAATGCTGGGTGCAAGTACCGGATTAATCCCACAGCCGACGACTTTATCATACCATAAACCAGTGTTATACAATACATCAAAGCGAAAACCTTAATCCACCTCCCACGGATGATAAGCAGCAGAAGAGGGACTACATACAGCAAGCGAGGTGATACATAACAGAACTTTAAAAACCAGAGCAACAACTCTAAGAACACATAAATCAACATAATGACCAGCAACTATTAGACCGATATAATGAATGCTTATAACAAATTTGTTTTAACAAGCTCTGGTCAGGTTTGTCGTTATCTCAACCCTTCGTGCCCCACGTTGGGCGCCAAAAAGGACTGTCGTGGTTTAACCCCAGCCAGCAACTAAACACCACGCAGCCGCTCACTCACTCCCCCCCACCCAGTGGGATGGGGGAGAAAATCGGGAGAAGAAGCAAAACCCGTGGGTTGAGATAAGAACGGTTTAATAGAACAGAAAAGAAGAAACTAATAATGATAATGATAACACTAATAAAATGACAACAGCAATAATGAAAGGATTGGAATGTACAAATGATACGCAGTGCAATTGCTCACCACCCGCCGACCGACACCCAGCCAGTCCCCCGAGCGGCGAAATCCCTGCCCCCCACTTCCCCGTTTCTGTACTGGATGGGACGTCACATGGTATGGAATACACCGTTGGCCAGTTTGGGTCAGGTGCCCTGGCTGTGTCCTGTGCCAACTTCTTGTGCCCCTCCAGCTTTCTCACTGGCTGGGCATGAGAAGCTGAAAAATCCTTGACATTAGTCTAAACACTACTGAGCAACAACTGAAAACATCAGTGTTATCAACATTCTTCGCATACTGAACTCAAAACATAGCACTGTACCAGCTACTAGGAAGACAGTTAACTCTATCCCAGCTGAAACCAGGACAGATATATAAGTATAATGGCATTAGCCAAATTATTTAAGTGTAAGAGTATGGGAAATATAACCACTGATGAAAAGATACCGAAAACATCACCATTGGGATGTTTATTGGCACATTGGAGTGAATTACATGATGATTTACGTAAAAGTCAAATGATTGAATATTGTAATCATTGGTGGCCCTTGTATGTTTTGGAAGAGCAGGAAAAGTGACCAACAAATGGAATTTTAAGTTATAATACTATATTACAGTTAATGTTATTTTGTAGGAGAGAGGGTAAATGGAGTAAAGTACCATATGTGGATCTGTTCTTTTATTTGAGGCAGAGAACGGATTGACAAAAAGAATGCAAGTTAATTAGTCGAGACAATTTGGTGATGACATTAACTTCAGAAAATAAGAAAGCTAAGAGTTGTTGTTCGGCTTGTGATATTGGAAGGAGGTGCATTAGATGTACAGTACCAAAAGAAGATGAAATGGAACTAGAATTGAAAATAGCCCCACCAAGGGAGGAGCAGGATCTCTCTCCCTCACATTCACGGGAAAGGAGTATTGAGTCAGGGAGAATAATTTATTGGATAGTACTGAAAAACAGATGGTATTAAAAACTGGAAAAGCACAAGCAAGGCAGCACTTATGAATGAAATGCTCTCTGGAACTTTGGAACAGAGTTTTCCTTCAGGGGATCCCCAGTGGGATCCAAATGACCCTGTACACAGGAGAAGGTTAACTCGATATCAAAAATGGGTATTGTATGGAGTAAAACATGCAATGCCGAAAGCTTTGAATTGGTCTAAATTATATGAGATAAAGCAAGATAAAAATGAATCTCCCTCTGTGTTTTTGGAAAAATTGAAGGAAACTGTTAGAAAATATACTGATTTGAAATTGGAAACAGAGGCAGAACAACAGCAATTGACTTTGATTTTTATGGGGCAGTCAGCAAAAATGATGACTTTAAATGAATGAAGGGGACCGGAGGGGAACCCAGCTGAACCTCTGGTTACAATTAAGCTGGGAAATGATAAAGTTGAATTTTTAGTTGATACGGGAGCAGTATATTCTGTTTTGAATACTTATAAAGGGAAATTGGGAAATAAAACAGCGAATATAATTGGAGCGACTGGGAAACAAGAAAATAGACCATTCTTTCAACCCCTTGATTTAAAATTTGGAAATAAGGCAATTACACATGAATTTTTGTATGTGCCAGAATGTCCGATACCCTTGTTGGGTTGAGATTTGTTATCCAAATTAAATGCACAGATAGCTTTTGAGGGAGGAGAAATTCTTTTAAAAATACCAGAATCAAAGACAGGGGAAATACTGATGATACAGGAGAAGGTTAAGATTCAGGAGATGCCACAAGAAGTTGATGATGCTGTGATCCCTACAGTTTGGAACACAGAGATACCTGGAGAATCTAAAATGGCACAGCCTGTAAAAGTAGAACTGAAGGAAAATGTGAAACCAGTGAGATTAAAACAGTATCCAGTTAAACCTGAGGCTAGATTGGGAATCAAGAAATTAATTGATAAATTTTTGGAATATGGAATCTTAGAGGAGTGTGAATCTGAATATAATACTCCAATTTTACCAGTGAAAAAGCCATCAGGAGAATATAGATTAGTACAGGATCTGAGGGCGATAAATCAGATAGTGAAAGACATACATCCTGTAGTGGCCAATCCATATACACTTTTAACAGCTCTAGGGGAGAATCACCAGTGGTTTACAGTGCTTGATTTGAAGGATGCTTTCTTTTGTATACCCCTGGAAGAAAGAAGTCGAAAATTATTTGCTTTCGAGTGGGAAAATCCAAAAACAGGACGAAAAACACAATTGACATGGACAAGATTGCCGCAAGGATTCAAGAACAGTCCAACAATTTTTGGGAGCCAATTAGCAAAAGAACTTGAGATGTGGAAACGAGATGGTCCCAAACCTGGACATTTGCTCCTACAGTATGTAGACGACATATTGATAGCGACAGAAGAGAGACCAGCGTGTATAAAGGTAACAATTGATCTTTTAAACTTTTTGGGGTTAAGCGGATACAAAGTCTCTAGAACTAAGGCCCAGATAGCAAAACAGACTGTGATATATCTGGGTTTTGAAATCTCACAAGGGCAAAGACAGTTGGGAACAGACCGCAAAGAAGCAATTTGCAGTATCCCGGAGCCGAGAAATACCCACGAATTGAGAACCTTTTTGGGAATGACTGGGTGGTGTCGGCTATGGATAATGAACTATGGTCTGTTGGCTAAACCTTTATATGAAGCTCTTAAAGGTCCACCATTTGAATGGGGTCCAGATCAGCAGAGAGCTTTCAAGAATCTAAAACAGGCCCTGATGACAGCACCAGCCCTGGGACTTCCAGATCTGACTAAAGACTTCCAGTTATTTGTACATGAGAAACAAACACCTTGCACTGGGAGTGCTGACTCAGAAGATGGGAAGTTGGAAGCGACCGGTTGGATACTTTTCCAAACAATTGGACTTTGTAAGTAAAGGCTGACCTGCTTGTTTGAGAGCAGTAGCAGCCACTGTGATGATAATACAGGAGGCCCGAAAATTGACTTTGGGAAGGATGATAGTGGTATATGTACCACATATGGTGATATCAGTATTAGAACAAAAGGGGGGCCATTGGCTCTCCCCAAGCAGAATGATGAAATATCAGGTAATTTTGATGGAGCAAGATGATGTACTTTTGAAAACCACTAATTTGACTAATCCTGCAGTCTTTTTGAGTTCTATACAGGAAGAAAGACAACTGGAACATGATTGCCTGACTACCATTGAGTATGTATATTCCAGTCGAGA
Organism: Harpia harpyja; assembly: GCF_026419915.1. Classification (NCBI taxonomy): domain Eukaryota; kingdom Metazoa; phylum Chordata; class Aves; order Accipitriformes; family Accipitridae; genus Harpia; species Harpia harpyja. The sequence goes on from NC_068968.1 coordinate 9,521,241, forward strand.
GGATCTGAAGGATGTACCTATGGACAATCCAGACTGGGAATTGTACACAGATGGTAGCAGCTTTGTTGAAAATAGAATCCGCTATGCAAGATATGCGGTAACAACTGAAAAATCAGTTATAGAAGCCAATGCTTTGCCAAACACAGCTTCAGCTCAGAAGGCGGAATTAGTGGCTTTGACAAGGGCTCTAGAATTGAGTGAAGAAAAGAAAGTGAATATTTGGACTGATTCGAAATATGCATTTGGTGTGGTCCATGTCCATGGGATTTTATGGAAGGAAAGAGGATTATTATCCTCTCAGGAGTCCAACATTAAATATAAAGAGGAGATTTTACATTTACTACAAGCAGTTCGGAAACCAACTGCAGTAGCAATCATGCACTGTAAAGCACATCAGTCAGGGAATACAAAAGAAATTATAGGGAACAGATTAGCAGATAAATCAGCTAGGGAAGCAGCCAAAAGGAATGCCCTACAAATGGCATTAATTCCTACAAAAACTATTGCAATACCAAAGGAAAAACCTAAATATTCAGAGGAGGATGAGAAATTGGGGAGACTATTAAATGCAAGGAAAAATTTGGAAGGATGGTGGGTGACATCAAAAGGACAAGTAGTAATCCCACCATTTGTAATGAGGGAAATAATACAGACAAAACATAAGGAATGTCATTGGGGAGCAGAAGCATTAATAACTCTTTTGAAAAGGCAAGTAATATCAGTAAAAATGCTAGAAATAGCTAAAATGACAACTGCGAAATGTGAGATATGTTTAAAGAATAATCCAGTTGTAAAAAGGAAAGTTCAAATGGGAATGTTGAAATCAGGAATGGAACCAGGGGATTATTGGCAAATAGATTTTTCGGAGTTACCTCGACAGAATGGGTATCGATACATTTTGGTGGGAGTTGATACGTTTACAGGATGGCCAGAAGCCTTTCCCTGTCGGACCAATCAAGCAAAGGAGGTCATTAAATGGTTATTACAAGAAATTATCCCGAGATTTGGAGTACCAATTGGAATCTCTTCTGATAGAGGTTCCCATTTTGTTGCAGAAGTGGTCCAGGGTGTTAGTAGAATTTTGGGAATTACATGGGACTTACACACACCTTGGAGACCACAATCTAGTGGGAAGGTGGAAAGAATGAATCAAACATTGAAAAGACAAATTAGTAAAATATGTCAGGAAACTAATTTGAAATGGCCTCAAGCACTCCCACTGACCCTTTTATGAATTCAGGTTCAGCCAAAGAGTGGGACATTGATCAGTCCCTATGAGCTATTATATGGTAAACCTTATGAATCTCCTGAACCAAATCTGAGCATACATTTAAAAGGAAAACAAGATGTATATAACTGTTTGCTTTCTTTAGGAAAAACTTTAACTGCACTTCAGAGTGCGGTTGTTTGGAACAGACCTCTATCTTTGGAAAATCCAGTACATGATTTCCAACCAGGTGATTATGTCTATGTGAAGACATGGACTTCTGAACCTCTTCAGGAATGCTGGAAAGGACCCTTTCAAATATTGTTGACTACTTTCACCGCTGTCAAGATTGCTGAATCAGATGCATGGATCCACTATACTCGGGTGAAGAAAGCTCCATCATCTTGGAAAGTTATATATAGAGACCCTAGAACCTTAAAACTGACTTTGAAGCATGCCTAATCTTCCATATCATTTTGAAATCTGGGGGAAATGCATTTTGATTTGGAAAATAATATTGGTGGGAGTCTGGTCTGAGATTGTGGCTGAACAACAAGTAACAGTGAACTATGGAGGTACTTTGGGATTGGGATGTAACTTTACTCAGATTCCAGAATTTGATCCTGACAAATTAGAAATTAGTTGGATGAGAGATAAAGGAAAAGGCAAGTATCTAGCAAGACAAATTGAACTGAAGAAAAAGGCAAGAAATAAGAGACAAGCTAAACAATTAATTTACCTCCCAAAGAAAACTCAGGAAGAAAATTTGATGGTAGGATTGATTAAGGGATTCGCTAATTTCCAGAATGTGACACAAATTACTGCCTGTTTACCAATACCAAGGGCAGTTGGTGAATCTGTTCCATGGGGAATTTTGACAATGAATTTGACTAATTTAGAACATAGAAATGTGACTACCCACTGTGAACAAAGGCCAGTAGTTGGATGGCAAGAACAAGTGACAATTATCAAGAAACAATAGAAGTCTCCAGGGAGCAGGGCAGATTGTGAAAAATTATTAAATTCTGTTTTTATTAAAGTTGGGAGATTTCATAATGTAGGATATTGTACTTATGATGAACAAGTTAAGAAAAATACAACTCGAATGATCATGGAATGGAAATGTGACAAGGCTAATCAGACAATGTTAGAAAGGACAATTAGTTGAGAACTCAGTGTGGTCTATGACTATACTGTCTCAATTCCAATATATGGCTAAAGCTCCTTGGTGTTTTACTTGGGATGGAACCATTTTCACAACTTGGACTATTCAGAGTCCAGGACACTTAGTTTAGGCAATGAGTGATGGAACCTGGACAACCCACCTGCCTCTTGATGGGAAGGTAAAACAAATCACTTTGGGAATGCCAACATTATGCCCAATTTAAAAAAGTCTCCTTTTAGAGGATCATTAGAAAATTTGAAATTGGAACGGACAAAAATGTCAGAAATAGATGATGAATGGAATGAACCCTCCACTGGAGTTAGAATTAGTTGGACCCTAGAATCTCTACTAACCCCTTTGACAATATATAGGAATCGAGACTGGCTGTACCAACTAACAGGACAAGTAGAGAAACTGGCCAATGTGACCAGAAAAGGATTTAAAGATCTAAATATACAATTACAGGCCACTTCCAAAATGACTCTGCAAAATAGAATGGCTTTAGATATGCTTTTACTCAAAGCACACGGAGTGTGTGGATATTTAAAAGACAGAATAGACCATTGTTGTATACACATTCCGAATGTAACTCAGGATGTAGAACATGATTTGGAATTATTGGGAAAAATTGAGGAAGACACTCAAGAGTTGCAACAAGATATACAAGAGAGTTGGATAGACAAGATTTTTAAGGGATTAAGTTGGAACCTGAGTTTTTGGATCAAATCATTGATTAGTACAATATTAACCTTGTTGATAATTTTTGTAATGATCATTTTGATTTATTACTTTTTGAAAAGGCAAATTACTCGTAAAACTTCTTTTAATCGCATGATCATCCAAGCTGTTACAAGACAACAAGATGGACAAACAATCTCAGAGTTTCCCCCACCATATAGTGAGTGATTAGTAAAATGATAGTGAAAGTATTGAAATTATTTTCAAAACTTTCAAAGGGGGGAATGTTGAAAATATTCTGATAAAGAAATTAAAATCCAATTATATATATATAAGAGTTTGGTTTGATTAAGAAGTAGAAAATTGTGAAGCATAGGTATGGGAGTGTTAAGTTTGAAATGTAGTCATAGGGACTTAGGAACTTTAGAAAATGTACTATGTGTGACTATAAGAATTCAAGTATTGTCTAAAATCAGTTAACCACAGAAACTTTGACAAAGATTTGTTGGTTTGTAGTGTTTTGTTTTAGGAAACTAAGGAAACCGTCATGGACACCAGTTTGTTGCTTGGAAACCCCCTTACCCCTCCCATCTCGATCTGAGTATCAAGGATTCCAATCAGTAGAGTTAAGTGAGATTAACCAATGATTGTTTTAACATAAGAATATTAATAAGATGGTGTGACTGAAGGACCAATCATTATAAAGGTTAAATTTAAGAATAGACATAGTATGCATTTTTATGTAAACTAATATAGATGATGGTGAGAATCGTAGTGCGCAGAATCACCTGAGAGGTCAAGAAGCGGACAAGTGAGGAAGACTATGAAAGACCACCAGAGGGCTTCTGAAGACCACCAGAGACCTTCACTGCGCTTGCGTAAAGGACATTTACATATGTTAATAGTTTCCTGGAAAACTAATGATTATGTATAACATTTCTCGGAAATCTAGTGAATATGTATAACAGGTGTACATTTAACCTGCATAGTTAAACCAGACAGATGCACACGATAGGTGGAGCGATCCCCCGTGTGCCCAGCGCTGCAATAAAGGAGTGCCTGCTTCTTAATTTCTCATTGCTGTTAAGGAGTTTTATTCCGGATTTCGGCAACACACTGACATACATTGGCAGGTTATTTAGCAGTTAAATATCATACAGCCTAATTCACTGGCTATTCTCTCCCAAAATCAAATCTCCCTGAGGTACACATCGAACTTCCCCGTCCTTCTGCATCACCCACCAGGTGTACCCAGGTCCCTGAGCAAAAACAACCCCTTGGATGGGTTTGTCTCTGCTTGAGGAGGGACTAACCCAGACTGTCTTCCCTAACATACTCCTCATGCGCACTACAGGGACTTTATCTCCTTCTACAGTATGTGGAAGTCTTGGTTGGGCGGGGCCAGGCCGATTGGTGGATCCTCTAGTATTAACTAACCAGGTGGCTTTTGTTAAATGTGTATCCCAATGTTTGAAAGTTCCACCCCCCATTGCTCTCAATGTAGTTTTCAGCAGTCCATTGTATCGTTCGATTTTTCCAGAGGCTGGTGCGTGATAAGGGATGTGATACACCCACTCAATGCCATGTTCTTTGGCCCAGGTGTCTATGAGGTTGTTTCGGAAGTGAGTCCCGTTGTCCGACTCGATTCTTTCTGGGGGGCCGTGTCGCCATAAAACTTTCTCTTCAAGGCCCAGGATAGTGTTCTGGGCAGTGGCGTGGGACACAGGATATGTTTCCAGCCATCCGGTGGTTGCTTCCACCATTGTAAGCACATGGCACTTGCCTTGGCGGGTTTGTGGGAGTGTGATATAGTCAATATGCCAGGCCTCCCACTGTTTATATTTCAGCCACTGCCCTCCATGCGACAGGGGTTTTAGCCGCTTGGCTTGCTTAATTGCAGCACATGTTTCACATTCATGGATAACCTGTGCAATAGTGTCCATGGTCAAGTCCACCCCTTGATCACGAGCCCATCTATATGTTGCATCTCTTCTCTGATGGCCCGAGGTGTCATGGGCCCACTGAGCCATAAATAGCTCACCCCTACGTTGCCAGTCCAGGTCCACCTGAGACACTTCAATCTTGGCAGCCTGATCTGCCTGCTGGTTGTTTTGATGTTCTTCAGTGGCCCGACTCTTGGGTACATGAGCATCTACGTGACGTACTTTTACCACTAGCTTCTCTATCCGAACAGCAATTACCTTGCCACAGTGCGCCTGCCCAGATGGGTTTACCTCTGCGCTGCCAGTTGCTCTTCTTCCATTGCTGTAGCCACCCCCATAGGGCATTTGCCACCATCCATGAGTCAGTATAGAGATAGAGAGCACTGGCCACTTTTCTCTTTCAGCAATGTCTAACACTAGCTGGATGGCTTTGACCTCTGCAAACTGACTCGATTCACCTTCTCCTTCAGCAGTTTCTGCGACTTGTCGTGTAGGACTCCATACAGCAGCCTTCCACCTCCGATGTTTTTCCACAATGCGACAGGACCCATCAGTGAACAGGGCATATTGCCTCTCATTTTCTGGCAGTTTATTATACAGCGGGGCCTCTTCAGCCCGTGTCACCTCCTCCTCTGGCGACATTCCAAAATCTTTGCCTTCTGGCCAGTCCATGATCGCTTCCACAATTCCTGGGCGACTGGGGTTTCCTATGCAAGCCCATTGTGTGATCAGTGCAATCCACTTACTCCATGTGGCATCAGTTGCATGATGTGTAGAGGAGACTTTCCCTTTGAACATCCAGCCTAGCACTGGCAGTCGGGGTGCTAAGAGGAGCTGTGTTTCAGTACCAACCACTTCTGAGGCAGCTCGAACTCCTTCGTATGCTGCCAATATCTCTTTTTCAGTTGGAGTATAGCGGGCCTCGGATCCTCTGTATCCCCGACTCCAAAACCCCAGGGGTCGGCCTCGGGTCTCCCCAGGGGCTTTCTGCCAGAGGCTCCAGGTAGGGCCATTCTCCCCAGCTGCAGTATAGAGCACATTTTTAACATCTTGTCCTGCCCGGACTGGCCTAAGGGCTACTGCATGAACAATCTCCCGCTTAATTTGTTCAAAGGCTTGTCGTTGCTCAGGCCCCCATTTAAAATCGTTCTTCTTCAGGGTCACTTGATAGAGAGGGCTTACAATCAGACTGTAATTTGGAATATGCATTCTCCAAAAACCCACAACACCTAACAAGGCCTGTGTTTCCTTTTTATTAGTCGGTGGAGACATAGCTGCTATTTTGTTGATCACATCCATGGGGATCTGACGACACCCGTCTTGCCATTTTATTCCTAAAAACTGGGTCTCCTGTGCAGGTCCCTTGACCTTCCTTTCCTTTATGGCAAAACCAGCCTTCAAAAGGATTTGGATTATTTTCTTCCCTTTCTCAAAAACTTCTTCTGCCATGTTGCCCCATACGATGATGTCATCAATGTACTGCATGTGTTCCGGAGCTTCACATTTTCCAGTGCAGCCTGGATCAGTCCATGGCAAATAGTGGGGCTGTGTTTCCACCCCTGGGGCAGTTGATTCCATGTGTACTGGACTCCCCTCCAAGTGAAAGCAAACTGTGGCCTGCACTCTGCTGCCAAAGGAATGGAGAAAAACCCATTAGCCATGTCAATTGTGGCATACCACTTAGCTGCCTTTGATTCCAGTTCATATTGAAGCTCTAACATATCTGGCACAGCAGCGCTCAGCGGTGGCGTGACTTCATTCAGGCCACGATAATCTACTGTTAGTCTCCACTCCCCATTAGATTTCCGCACAGGCAGTATGGGACTATTAAAGGGTGAGTGAGTCTTGCTGATCACTCCTTGGCTCTCCAATTGGCAAATCAGCTTATGGATGGGGATCAGGGAGTCTCGGTTGGTGCGATATTGCCGCTGGTGCACCGTCGTGGTAGCAATTGGCACCTGTTGTTCTTCCACCCTCAGCAACCCCACAATCGAAGGGTCTTGAGAGAGACCAGGCAGGGTAGACAGCTGTTCAATTTCCTCCGTCTCCAATGCAGCTATACCAAAGGCCCAACGGTACCCCTTTGGGTCCTTGAAACACCCCCGCCTGAGATAGTCTATGCCAAGGATGCACGGGGCCTCTGGGCCAGTCACAATGGGGTGTTTCTGCCACTCATTCCCAGTTAGACTCACTTCAGCTTCCAATACAGTTAGCTCTTGGGATCCCCCTGTCACACCAGAGATACAGATGGGTTCTGCCCCTTTATAACTTGATGGCATTAGGGTGCACTGTGCACCAGTGTCTACTAGAGCCTTATATTCCTGTGGGTCTCATGTGCCAGGCCATCGAATCCACACTGTCCAGTAGACTCGGTTGTCCCTCTCCTCCACCTGGCTGGAGGCAGGGCCCCTCTAATCCTGGTTAGAATATCCGTTACTCACTTTTCGCACACGTGAATCAGAAGTCCCTTCAAGAGGATCAGAAATGAGATCGGCCCTTCTACTCTGTCTGGGGGACTGCTCACGGGAAACTGGAGCAGCATTTTTCCAAGAAGAATCCTCTTTTCTGATTGCTTTTTCTCGCAACTCCTGTACCCGTGCATCCAGGACTGAGGTAGGTTTTCCATCCCACTTCCTCATGTCCTCTCCATGGTCACGCAGGTAAAACCACAGGTTAGCCCGTCGTGTGTACTTTCTCTCTCCTCTCTCTTGGGCAGAGGAATGCTTACTCCCAGTAGCTGCGATGCGGGCCTGTACAGGTGGGGAGAAGGACATATCCACTTTGAATTGCTGGAACTCTCGGGACAATATCTCTACAGCCGAGACACAGGCCCGTAGGGAGGAAGAGAGACTTCCTTCGTATTGCCGGAGTTGGACAGCCAATTCATCCACCGTTTGTCCATTGCCTTCTTTCCAGCACATTACTGCCAATGAGTTGGCATAGGTTGGTGGTGCACTTCGTAGAAACTTCCGCCACATCGGTTGTGTGCATTGGACTTCATCTGGATCTGTGGGTGACTGCCCATTTTCCGGATCATTATAAATCACCTCCAGCACGGCTAATTCCCTCAGGTACTGGATACCTCTCTCCATGGTGGTTCACTTGCCTTGGTGACATGTAACTTCATCCTTGAAGGGGTATCTTTCCTTCACACCTAACAGAAGTCGCCTCCAGAGGCTGAGGACTTGTGTTTTTCTCCCAATCGCCTTGTCGATGCCCCCTTCCCTAGACAGAGATCCCAACTGCTTGGCTTCCTTACCCTCTAATTCCAAACTACTGGCCCCATTATCCCAGCATCGGAGCAGCCAGGTAACAATGTGCTCACCTGGGTGGCGGCTAAAATCTTTTTGCATGTCACGCAACTCACTCAGGGATAGAGATCGGGTAAATATTTCAGGTTCTGCCTCTTCCTCCTGTTCTCGCGATGACCCTGGTTCATCTTCATCTCTCACTAAGCGAACTGATTTCTTTGTGTGTTTCTTTTTCTGTACAGGGGCGACTGATACTGGCACAGGTTGGTTCTCTGGTTTAGCTGCAGTATCTGTCACTGGGGTTGGGGTAGCCACGGTGCCTATTGTTGGGGTAGGGGTAGCCACACTGCCTGTTGTTGGGGTTGGGGTAGCCACGGTGCCTGTTGCCCTGTTTTCCATCTTTTCCCCCTTTTCCCCCTGAGGGTGCTGCCTAATATCAAGCAGTGTTTGGTAGATACTGGCCAGGGCCCAGCACAGTGCAGCGAGTTGTGCGTCTCTGGAATAGCCACAGCATTTTCCTTTCAAATATTCTACCACTTCATGAGGGTTCTGTAGTTGTTCGGGAGTGAACTTCCAAGCCACTGGAGGTGAGAAGTTCTCTAGATACCTGCCCATATCCTCCCACATGCCGTGCCACCCATGAATATCCAGCTTTGGGGCAGACCTCTGGGTGGTACTCTTAAAGAGCCTTTTTGTAGCCCTAAACAAGACCTGAAACATATTCAGGAGGCATAGCACTAACAGCACACTGGCTTGCTCATCCCAAGGATATTCAAAATTCTCAGAAGCTGTTGTAATTAGTCGGAAGGAGAGAAGGGAGGCAAACGGACGGGGGGAAGTATCCCCCCCTGACTTCCCCATGGATTGGGTGTAATTACCAATAAAATCCGATAGAAGGTGCCCGAAGTATGGAAATGATATCACTGCCTCATACAGATACCAGCTTAACCTCATGACCAGTGATGTAATCATTTCACAAGTCGACATTGCCCAGTACAGCAAAATGATAATCCCAATCACTCTCCCAGAGGTGAGAAACGTAACTACAGGCAATACATAGAGCATATAAGAACTTACAAAACGCCACCATGTAAACAAATGAACCAACGTTGTGACTAACATCTATTTATCTAATATAAGAAATGCGTATGACAAATTTGTTTCAACACGCTCTGGCCAGATCTGTCGTTATCTCAACCCTTCCTGCCCCACGTTGGGCGCCAAAAAAGGACTGTCGTGGTTTCAGCCCAGCCGGTAACAAAGGACCACGCAGCCGCTCGCTCACTCCTCCCGCCCCCCTCCGGTGGGATAGGGAGGAGAATCGGAGGAGAGAAAAGGAAAAAAAAAAAACCCGGAACCTCGAGGGTTGAGATAAGGGCAGTTTACTGGGACAACACAAAAAAAAAAGAGAAGTTACAACAACAACAACGGTACTAATAAAAGAATATACAAAAGGAGCGATGCACAGTGCAACTGCTCACCACCCGGAACCCGACGCTCCACCACTCCCCCCACCGAAAGTCGAGAGCGCACCCCCCAGCCTGCTCCCCATTTATATACTGAGCATGATGTCACATGGTATGGAATAGCTCCTTGGCTAGTTCAGGTCAGCTGCCCCGGCTATACCCCCTCACCTCCCAGGTTCCTGTAAAAATTAACTCTATCCCAGCTGAACCCAGGACACAGGCGAAGCCCCCAGTGACTGGAAAAAGGGAAACATCATGCCCATTTTTAAAAAGGGTAAAAAACAATGACCCTGGGAACTACTGACTAGTCAGCCTCACCTCTGTGCCCGGTAAGATCATGGAACGGATCCTCCTGGAAGCTATGTCAAAACATATGGATAACAGGGAGGTGATTCAAGACAGCCAACATGGCTTCACCAAGGGCAAATCATGCCTGACTAATTTGGAGTGACTGCATCAGCAGACAAGGGAAGAGCTACGGATGTCACCTACGTGGACATCTGTAAGTCCTTTGATATGGTCCCCCACAACATTCTTGCCTCTAAATTGGAGAGGTATGGGTTTGGCAGAAGGACTGTCAGATGGATAAAGGAACTGGCTGGATGGCCACGTCCAAAGAGTTTCAGTCAATGGCTCAATGTGCAAGTGGAAACCAGTAACAAGTGGTGTCCCTCAAGGGTCTGTATTGGGACTAATACTATTTAATATCTTCATCAATAACTCTATTGGGTTTACATGGCAAGGTTTGGCGGCAGGGTTGGGGCTGCAGGGATGGCTTCTGTGAGAAGATGCCAGAAGCTGCCCCTACATCGTACAGAGCCAGTTCCAGCTGGCTCCAAGATGGATATGCCACTGGCTAAAGCTGAGCCAATAAGCAATGTTGGTAGCACCTCTGTGATAACATATTTAAAAAAATGGTAAAAACTGCTGTGCAATAGCAGTTGGGAGAGAGGAGTGAGAATATGTGAGAGAAACAACTATGTAGACACCAATGTCAGCGAAGAAGGAGGGGGAGGAGGTGTTCCACATGCTGGAGCAGAGATTCCCCTTCAGCCCGTGGTGAAAACCATGGTGAGGCAGGCTGTCCCCCTGCAGCCCATGGCAGTCAACAGTGGAGCAGATATCCACCTGCAGCCCGTGGAGGACCCCATGCCAGAGCAGGTAGATGCGCCCCAAGGAGGCTGTGACCCCGTGGAAAGGAGCCCATGCAGGTTTTCTGACAGGACTTGTGACCCCATGGGGGACCCACAGTGAAGCAGTCCGTTCCTGAAGGACTGCAGCTCGTGGAAAGGACCCATGCTGGAGAAGGTTGTGAAGGACTATCTCCTGTGGGAGGGACCCCATGCTGCAGCAGGGGAAGAGCGTGAGGAGGAAGGCACAGCAGAGATGAAGAGTTATGAACTGACTGCAACCCCCATTCCCCATCCCCCTGCGCTGCTCGGGGAGAGGAGTTAGAAGAGTCCTGAGTGAAGCTGAGCACAGGAAGAATGGAGGGCTGGGGGTAAGGGATTTTTTTAGATTTGTTCTTATTTCTCATTATCCTACTCTGATTTGTTTGGCAATAAATTAAATTAATTTCCCTGAGTGATTTCCATATCCTTATCTCGACCCATGAGCTTTTTGTCATATTTCTCTCCCCCGTCCTGTTGAGGAGGGGGAGTGATTGAGTGGCTTGGTGGGCACATGGCGACTAGCCAAGGTCAACACACCACAGTGACATAGACAGTGGATTTGAGTGCACCCTCACAAAGTTTGCAGACAACACCAAGCTGAGTGGTACAGTTGATTTGCTAGAGGGAAGGGATGCCATCCAGAGGGAGCTTGGCAGGCTTGAGGAGTGGGCCCGTGTGAACCTCATGAAGTTCAACAAGGCCAAGTGCCAGGTCCTGCACCTGTGTCAGGGCAATCCCCAATATTAATACAGGCTGGGGGATGAATGGATTGTGAGCAGCCCTGTGGAGAAGGACTTGGGGATACCAGTGGATGAAAAATTGGACATGAGCTGGCAATGTGTGCTTGCGGCCCAGAAAGCCAATCATATCCTGGGCTGCATCAAAAGAAGCGTGGCCAGCAGGTCGAGGGAGGTGATATCCCTCCTCTACTCTGCTCTGGTGAGACCCCGCCTGGAATATTGCATCCAGCTCTGGGGCCCCCAGAACAAGACAGACATGGAGCTGTTAGGGCGGGTCCAGAGGAGGGCAACAAAAATGATCAGAGCACTGAACACCTCTCCTCTGAAGAAAGGCTCGGAGAGTTGGGGTTGTTCAGCCTGGAGAAGAGAAGGCTCCGGGGATACCTTATTGCAGCCTTTCAATATATAAAGGGGGCTTATAAGAAAGACAGAAAAAGACTTTTTACCAAGGCCTTAGTGACAGGACAAGGGGCAACAATTTTAAACTGAAAGAGGGTAGGTTTAGATTGGATATAAGGAAGAAATTTTTTACTGTGAGAGTGGTGAGACACTGGTAGATGCCCCATCCCTGGAAACATTCAAGGTCAGGTTGGAGGGGGCTTTGAGCAACCTGATCTAGTTGAAAGATTTCCCTGCCCATGGCCGAGGGGTTAGACTAGATGATCTTTGAAGGTCCCTTCCAACCCAAACCATTTTATGATTCTATGATACTAGCACTTGTCTCAGCATTTGTATATGATGAGGTGATAGTCTTTATCTAGATATTGCACTGGGCCTGGCTGGGATGGAATTAACTTTCCTCATAGCAGCCCATATAGTGCTGTGCTTTGCCTTTGTGGCTAGAACAGTGTTGATAACACACCAATGTTTTGACTACTGCTGAGCAGTGCTTGCACAGCATCAAGGCTGTTTCTCCAACCCCCCCACCCAGAGGCTGGTAGGCTGAGGGTGGGCAAGAGTTTGGGAGCGGACATAGTTGGTACAGCTGACCCAAACTGACCAAAGGGATATTCCATACCATATGACATCATGCTCAGCAATAAAAGTTGAAGGAAAGGAGGGAGGGGACATATATGGTTATGGCGTTTGTCTTCTGGAGCAAGCACTACACGTACTGAGGCCCTGCTTCCCAGGAAGTGTCTGGATATTAGCCTGACAATGTAAAGTAGTGAATAAATTTCTTCTTTTTGCTTTGCTTCCATATGCAACTTTTGCTTTTCTTATTTAGCTGTCTTTGTCTCAACCCACAAGCTTGTCCATTTTCTCCCCCTGTACTGCTGTCACGACCTATGCTGGACAGACCAGGGAGGGGTTGTGGTAAGTTTGGAATTCCAACAAGCTGAACTCCTTATTGTAACCATTCATTTCTGAAAACTGTGGGCACAGTTTGTTTCTCCTGTCTTCTCATGAAAATTTAACATTTGGAAACAAAGAGCAAGGCCAGCTCAGTCACTAGTATGTGCTCTGTGCCTCCTAGCTAGCTTGAGGTCTGGGCTTTTCATTCCAGAGGTAAGTTCCCACCTTCCTCTTTCCATAAAAGGCTGGCGAACCTACTTCAATTACTGATAAAGAGAAGTTAAAAATTGAATAAATGTCCATTGGTGGAGTGGGAGATACCTTTGCAGCAGGGTAATTAGTTGAAACCTACCTGTCATTAATTACTGGTTTACCTGGACCTTGGAGGTAGAAGACCATGGGTTCCATTCCTAGCATTTCCAGGGATCTCTGTGTGACATTGTATTAGGACCCTAAAGTTTCTGAAATCCCATAAAAGCTATGGGGAACTTGGCTTCAAGGAGATTTTGATCAGTCACAGTTTTCCTGAGGGTTTTGTTTCAAAATATTCCCTATGTTAGTCTGAATCTGCTGCCATAAAGCCATTGGGAAACACTGGGCTTCCAACAGGAGCAGAACCAGGCCATATCTAAGCATTTTGAAAATCTCTTTGTCTCTCTCCAATTCTCCATCTGGGCAAATCAATTTGCCAGCTCACGCACCGTCAGGCTCTCTAAAAAGAGTGATCATTTCAAAGCCTTCCATATGAGTTTATATCTTTCTGACTTGTTTTCCCCATTTTATTGAAGTTGCATCTCATAGCCACTTGAGACCAAAATCAGCCTCCTTCTGTTCTGATGGTATAATCTGTGCTCAATTAGTGATCATGAAACAGGCTATCTTGTCCAGGTGCCAGCAACCAGGGAGACTTGGATACAGGGGCAGCTACTGGATAGACTGAGTGTCTGAGCCCATCTGCTGGAGGGATACACATTGTACCTATGCATATATATTCCCACTAACAGACCTTCATCCTGAACTGCCAGAGAGGAGAACAGGATAAGGCTGTTGGCCATTCACATCCTGGTTCCCTTTGGGACCTTACCTTTCCAAAGAAGAAGGAGCTTTAGTAGAACTGATCATGCTCAAGAATGAAAGTAAGAAATCCCAGCAGTTTGACTTGTGCTAAAAGCTGAGAAATAAATCAAATGAGGCAAGCAGAGAATTAGCTGTCCATTTCTGTTAGGATTGTTGCTCTCAGGATCATCTGCTGTGTCCTGATATAAAAGGATGGTTGGGCTCTATAAAGGACAGTTTAAGCAAAAGGAGAGGAGAGCACATGTACGATAGTTGGCTTTTCTGCAGAGTCTGTCTTGACCAGATCTAATTGCTCAGCTCTTCAACAGTGCCATATTCTTGACATTTCCCCTTTTATTCTCACAGGAAATTATTCAATGTGACAATATACAATACAGTACTTATTGGACTCTGTGTGTGTGTGTTTCTTAAGTCTTTCAGGAGCTCTGAATAATTTGGCTTTCTCCTAAGAACCACTTCACTCTGTCCTAGTTATTGTTCCTGTCTTGGCCTTTAGTAGCTTTGCAGAAAGCAGTCATTCCAATTTATTTCCAGTGTGATCTCTGCATATAATGCTATGTTCCAACAGGTATGATCAAGCTCTCTACAGATGATGAGACAGAGGTGGGACATGCCAGTTTCATTTCTGGCATTGCATGGAGAAAAAGTAGAACAGCAGAAGTGATAAAAGAAGACTAGGTCTTTTCCATCCATAGAGAATCACGAACATGGGGAATTAGGAGAGAAATCAGAGAACAGATTCGTCCCTATCAAAACTGAAATATCAATGGCTTTCAAATTAGAGATCCAGCTGCTGACTATTTGTCAGCCAAACTAATCAACCATAGAGCAGTCATGCTGTTATGCCTTGTGTACCTGGTGGGACAAGAAAGCAAAACTGACCAGCTGTAGAACCACTATTTGCTGTTTGACAGAAATGCCGACATCAGTGCACACACACAAATAATAGAAGAGCAGGCTAGTCAGAGATGCATAAAACCATGCAGCCTGGACAGGTCCATTGAGTCCAGTGTCTTCTCTCAGCCAGTAGGCAGCACTTGGTGCCTCAGACTAGTGTGTGGAAGATAAAATAGGAAGATGCCTTTGCTAAATAATTTTAATGAATCCTAAACAGTGAAAATGAGATCTAACTCCTCTTTTTTTTTTTTTTCTCTATTATTAGACCTGTGGGGAGTGCCATGGAATAACCAGAATGCAATTTTGATCAGGTCAAAACAGAGGCAGTTTATTACTATAGCTATAGGAGAGAACACAGAGCAGCAGAGTGACAGCCTCTGTTGATATGAACTCTGTCCAAATGGGGCAGTTACAGAGTTTATATACCTTTAGGTTATACGACTTGTTCTTCACCAAACCATGTCAGATAAGCAGGACTATAGTAAATTGCAACAAAGAGCGGTAACATGTGGATTACTTCATATAGGGACAATGAGATAAGGAAGCTCTAGATAGTACCTCTTTTTTGCAAATAATTCACTTTGTTAATTAAATTGTGCTGACTCAGCGAGGCCGTTAGGTCCTGCTGACATGTATTTTGTAACTAGTGAGGCCTGCAAAGGCCTATGAAGTGTTAACTATTTTACTCCCACAGGAATCATTTAAATGTCTTGTCTCTTCCAGAATCTTGCTTGATTGTTGGCTCCAGCTACCTCCCGTTCTTCCTAGGAACACTCATCCAGTTATACCTTGAGTCAATTTGCTTATAATGCCCTACTGACTTCAGAAGGGGGCTTTTCCCACCTTATAGACACAGGGCAGTCAGAAAAAAGGGTGGTCAATCTCTAAGCCACTAACTGAAGTTTAATCTTCCCTTGGTCTCCTTCTCCTCATCAGTTAGCCAGTAATCCACATTGACTAGAAACAACTACAGCAACAAGCCATGGAATCAAACACTGCTGCAAAATCACATGCTATTTTTAAAGACCCTGAACACTGTTGTACATGCTTGATGTGGGAACATATGTTTTGCCCTAGCAGAAGATTCAAGTACTCTGTTGATTAGTCTCTGTCTCTGACCATAGCTAAGACCAAGGAAGGGAGAGGAAGACAGAAAAAGAGTCTTCATGGAGAATTATGGAATTGTTTTATCACTCAGTAAATATCATCCTTGCCTTCCTCTGATTAATGATTGACTCAAAAAGCATGAGGCATCCTAGTCTTTGCATCAGAAGTGCTTATTTACACCAGTGCAGCAAGGGAATGCATGTTCCTATTTTCCATGTAAATATTAAATCCTTTTTCTGAATCTCATTAAGAACTTGGCCTGAAGAGGACCTAAGAAAATAGGTATTTTTCAACTATTAAAGCAATTTTGGTTTGTTTTTCTGTTCCCAGATGGGAAAAAAAAAAAAAAAGTATCCATTCTCCACAGAGGAAAATCTTATCACAGAAACCCATAAACTCTCCTGGCAGTCTGTAGGGGCATAACCTTTGTCTGCTCCTGGCAGCCAGTAGATGCCCCTCTCTTAGCTCAGGAGATGGAGGGGAACATTCTTACTGGGCAGAAGGTACTTCTTCACTACTTTGGTGATATAAGAACATAAACTGAGAGAAGTTTGGGGGTCTCATCTTGTGATCCTTGTGAAATGCTAAGCAGGAGGGGTGTGTCACAGTCATTGCAAGACTTCTAACTGACCACAGATTAGCCACAATGTAATGCAAGTTCTGCATATATGGTTTCTTTGTGTCAGAGTAGGTATAACTAATATGTAGATTAACATACCAGGAAAAAAACACTTTCAGGGAGCCAGTACAAGGTATCTGGGTGTGACGGTCTGACAAATTATAGTCAATGTCTCAAACATTCATTAAAGAACTTTGGTGGAGAAGACGGCCTCTGTAAAAGCGCTGGAGTTGTGTGAACAGGAAAATGTGGCTGGAGGAGAGGGCCCCACGGAGGATGGGACCGCACTTCTCCAAAGCCGCAATTCCTTATCTTAAATGACCATGAGAAGAAGCACAGCGTATGCGCCTGGAGGAGAGGGCCCCATGGAGGATGGGACTGCGCTTCTATCTTAAGCGGTCATGCCTGCAGGGAGAGGGAGGCAACTCCCCAATGACCCCCCCAAGTCCACCAACCGATTCCAGAGAACCCTGGGAACGTGAACTGCACATGTTGAGACCACCGACTATAAAAGAAGGGAGGACGAGTTCTCGGCGCATGCCCTCTGGAACTGGATCTCTAGGCTGGTTGGACCAATGCTGGACCCAGGACTGGTGAAACCCTATTCTTCTTTCTTTCTTTCTTTCTTTCTTTCTTTCTTTCTTTCTCTCTCTCTCTCTCTCTCCCCCCTTTTTCTTCTCTCTTTTCCACAGTCCCTATGCCTCATCCTTTTAAACATAAACCATTGACCAAGTCTGGGACTAGGAGTGGAGCTAGCTGCCCCTGGGCTCCTCTTTGAGAAGGAGTCCAGAAAGCAAGGGGGTCCATTCTGAACCTCGTGACTCAACAGGAGGGCTCTCCTTCTGACACAGTTTCATGTTCCTTTTTCTGCTTCTTTTTCTACACCTCCCTTCTCTTTTCAAACAGCGGCTTAATGACATGATGCAAGGTTCATATTGATAAGTTCACTTATACTTGGGCAAAGGTTAGCTTGGTTGAATAAATGTTGATTGTTGTTTGAACTCCCCTGGTGTTGTTTCACCTTAATTCTGACAAAGGAAATCCACGAACCTGAGTCACTCCAACTTTGGGATGTGACACTGGGTCATTCAAGCTCTCCTTTGCCATGTTGTTTCACTTCCCGTGATTAGAAATATATCAAATATGTCTATAGAATTGGCATGGTTAGTCTGCCTGGGAGAGAGGAGATTGTCTTACTCTGGAACGAGATTATACAGCAATTTCCTCCTCAGCATAGCAAGACACTGAATTTGATTCTTCACTATAGAGGAAGGATGAATAAGAATGGTTGCATTTCCTGTACACCAGCTGTACTCCAGATTCCTAATCCCCTAATCATGTCTATTTTAGACATGATGCATAATGTTACTATGGGAAAATGTAGATATTTGAAGAGGAATGTTTGTCAGGAGGGGTAAAGAAATCAATTCCTTAAATGAGGCATTCCACCTCAGTCTGGAATGCAGGCTATACCAGAAAAGACAGAGGACTGAAGTTAGTTGCCTGAGTTTTGTAACTCATGTATTAATTGCTAACAGCAGTGATGTATCTCAGAGATTTCTACAATTTTAATTGGTATTCTAGCTTTCTTTCACCACCAACCTAAATATTTCCTTGTTTATGTTAGGTGGGCTGTAAAGAGGGCTTGCAGTTGCTTGCACTTAAATGAAGGAGAGATCCCACAAAGAATTTGCATCTCTCTCCTGTTCTTTCACACTCCCAGTCATGTTGAATGCACCTCAGTATTACTGGTAAGGCATAAACCAGTCCCTCTTTATCTTCTAGTCTGTAATAGAAATACATCTGTGTTTACATTTTTCTAAATCCCTTAAGGATGTACTTCTGCAAATGCAGAAGTATATCACAGGGTTAATAACACTAAACCAAGGATACATTCCTGAATGCTCAGGAAAGACAGAGAGTCTGGCAGTTGAATGTTAGCAAAACTCTGATCAATGGAAAGATCTCTTGAGCAACTCTGAGCAAGTGCCTTAGGATCAGAATGAATAAGGGTTGTAGGCCTGCAATCCCAAACTGTCACTTGGCCTCTGAGGGAGCAACCTATGAAGCCTGAGTTGTATATGGCCATCCATAGAACACCTGGAGTGATTTTAGGTGCCTCAAAAGATTGTTCCAAACTTGTGCTGAGTGGGGAGCTATGCCAACCAATACGAGATGCTGAAGGTGGGGGATGGGGAGTTGTCTCCACTCCTGCCAACCTCAAGATCATCAGCACCTCACTTAGGGGTATAAGAAAGCACCTCAGTTGGGGAGCTTAGTTCCTTCATCTGAAGGTAGGCCCTTCCTGTAAAAGAAACAGAGCATTAAACCACCATTGGATAAATGCATTAATTTAGGAAGAGACAGCGTTTGGCATATTCTTCATTCCTGGCACATGCTCTAGCTACAAGGTTTCAGAAGGATGCTCAAGTGAGCTCTACTTTAGTCTAGAAAAAGTTTTATCTCTTCTGCAAAAAGAACACTTTGAACAGGAGGAACTTGAAAGTATGTTGCCCCTAAAACAGCCTGCAGGCCAGGGAGCTGAAAGTGTAATTTTGGGAGAGACGGGCAAAAAGGCAGAAGTTAAGAACTGCGTAACTGCTTTTGGGGTATCATGTTAGCCCCTGTATTGGATTTGCGTGGCAAAGTTTTGGTAGCGGGGGGGGTTACAGGGGTGGCTTCTGTGAAAAGCTGCTGGAAGCTTCCCCTATGTCTGACAGAGCCAATGCCAGCCGGCTCTAAGATGGACCCGCTGCTGGCCAAGGCCAAGCCAATCAGTTGGGGTGAGGAGGTAGAGAAAATCGGGAGTGAAGCTGTGCCTGAGAAGAAGGGAGGGGTGGGGGAAAGGTGTTTTTAAGATTTGGTTTTATTTTTCATTATCCTACTCTGATTTGATTGGTAATAAATTAATTTCCCCAAAGTCGAGTCTGTTTTGCCCATGATGGTAATTGGTTGAGTGATCTCTCCCTGTCCTTATCTCAACCCACAAGCCTTTCATTATATTTTCTCTCCCCTGTCCAGGTGAGGAGGGGAATGACAGAGTGGCTTTGGTGGGCACCTGGCATCCAGCCAGGGTCAACCCACCAAGCCCTAAAAGGTGTATTCCCATGTGTGTTATTTAAATTCTAATTCTAACAGTTCTGCTCATGCTATGTCCAAGCAGCATTAATAAAAAGTGTCCTTTCTTTCTATCTATCAAGACGTTGATTTTCATGAAATCTGTAGGAATGTAGTTTTTTTAAAATCTCTTCTTCGTCAAATAGCATAGCAAATGGTCAGTGGGTTTACAAAAATATAGTGGTGAGCACAGAGACATACAAACAGCAATATCACATATGCTTTGTTTGATTTCCATCAGGTGAAAAATGATTGCATGTGTTAGTGACAGCCAGACACATTTTAGCATTGCTGGTTCCCGTGAAAGGACTGGTAGAGAGGTAAAATGAAGCTTTTTCCTTATGCATCTGAGTCAAGGGATGGGATTTTTAATGAAGACTCCTGGAAAAACTTGAAGATAGAGAATGTTGGCATCAGTCCAGGGGAGGCAGATTAGGGAGGGAGATTGGTGAATCACTGAAAAGAAGAATAAATGGATCTGTCACACTGGTTATTGCCAACTCTTCCCACACCTTGACTGTTGGTAGTGATGTTGTTTACTAGGTATGCTCACTTACTTTTGATCTCCTCTCATCTTTAAATGATGTACTTATTTAATTTGAAGACAGTGCCTAAAATCAATAAAAAGGGATTTTTTTATCTTCCTCATCAGTCTCTTATCAATGAACATGAACTTTTTTCTTTTTAGCTTCTTAGTTACACTACTTTTAATTTCTAAATGTATTGAAGAAATGGAGTGCAAACAAACACATGATGGCATGGTTTGATACCACAAGGGTATATTGCTGCATCTGTCTTTTTGAAGATTTGGGGGTAGGTTAAAGGAATGCGATGTTTTGGGATTAGATTGCTTGGCCTATACCAAGGCTTGGTCACTGAACACCCTGCCTTAATCTGTGATTCATTAGGCCCATCAATAGCATAAAGCTTCTAAAAGGAGCCAGCTCAGTTTGGTATCACATTTTAGCATCTCAGATAGGCTGTCCTGTCCTTGGCATTACCTGTGGAGCAGGGCCAGAGAAGCAGTTTGTCTGATGATTCAGTTTTCCTCTTGTGCTTCCTCTCTTCCTCTGCACAACCTCCTGTTGGCATGGGAATAATTGGAGCCTTGAAGCATCTCTGAAGGGCAGGGTATGGTCCTGTTCTTCTCAGTGAGGGAAGTAGGGCCTTGGAAACACTAAAACTCCAGTGGGACCTGGATGGAGGACATATGAGGAAGATGAGGCAGGCTGGTCTGAGCAGGACTTACTGTAAGATGCTGAAGCAGGCCTGCAAGCCAGATCTGAAGATGCTGTGGGGGAAGGAACCTGCAGCAGAGTCAGGTACTGCAGCCTGGAAAGGAGCCAGGCCTGAAAGAGATGCTGCAGATGCAGGCAGTGGGAGAGGTTAGATATGGCATGGGGGGAGGAGATAGCACAGGCTGGCTGGGCCCTGACAGGTGGAAGAGCATGAAAAACCAAGGGACTTACAAGAAGTTACTCTAGTTCCTTTTTTGCCGAGCGGGACTTACACCTTTAGGAACCTTGTTCATTTCTGCTTCATGTTCACCTGACCCCACTCCAGGTGTCAAGTGAAACCCATTTGGCAGAGCCCTTTTCTGTTCCCCATTGTCCCTCAGCCCAGAGGTCAATGGGTCAGGAAGGGAGGGAGTGCACCCACCAATACACACAGGCTAGCCATTGGTAATGAGATAGGAGGCTGCTGTGATTTCATGGGGGTTGCGCACACAGATAGCAACACGTGATCTGAACAGGTAATAATCCCTTTCTTTGCGTTGTATAAGATCTAAGTAGCATTATTATGATTTCTTAACTTCATGGTGACCCTTTTAAAGGCAGCGCAAGATTGCTATGTTCATTTCTGTTTGCCTCAACACAAGAAAAATGTCAGCAAAGCAGAAGCACAGTTTAAAGGAGAACAGCTAAAGATGAACAGTCTGGAAAGGAATGAAGATTACAGAAGAGTAAAAGAATTTAACATAAGTAGTAGTAGTTTGCCTAAAGGGCCAGTGAAGGGAAGGTGGGGACTTAATGGTGGGTGTCGTGGTTTAACCCCAGCCAGCAACTAAGCACCACGCAGCCGCTCGCTCGCTTCCCCCCCACCCAGTGGGATGGGGAGAGAATCAGGAAAAAAAAAGTGAAACTCCTGAGTTGAGTGTCCTGGTTTCAGCTGGGATAGAGTTGATTGTCTTCCTAGTAGCTGGTGCAGTGCTATGTTTTGAGTTAGGGATGAGAAGAATGTTGATAACACACTGATGTTTTCAGTTGTTGCTCAGTAGTGTTTAGACTAAAGTCAAGGATTTTTCAGCTTCTCATGCCCAGCCAGCGAGAAAGCTGAAGGGGCACAAGACGTTGGGAGGGGACACAGCCAGGGCACCTGACCCAAAGTGGCCAAAGGGGTATTCCATACCATGTGATGTCACATCTAGTATATAAACTGGGGGGAGTGGGGGTGGGGGATCGCCGCTCGGGGATTAACTGGGCGTCGATTGGCGGGTGGTGAGCAATTGCACTGTGCATCATTTGTACATTCCAATCCTTTTATTATTACTGTTGTCATTGTATTAGTGTTATCATTATCATTATTAGTTTCTTCTTTTCTGTTCTATTAAACCATTCTTATCTCAACCCACGAGTTTTACTTCTTTTCCCGATTTTCTCCCCCATCCCACTGGGTGGGGGCGGAGTGAGTGAGTGGCTGCGTGGTGCTTAGTTGCTGGCTGGGGTTAAACCACAACATTCTCATACTAAATCCAAAACATAACACTATACCAGCAACTAGAAAGAAAATTAACTCTATCCCAGTCAAAACCAGGACAGTGGGTTAAACATAATATAAAGAATTGTTCAGAGCAGCCTCAGCAGGGTAAAGTGTCTTACTGGAGGTAGGGAGGTTTGAAAATAAAATATGAATGGAAACTATTCTGAAGGGAGATGCATTAGAAAACCTGTGCCAAACACTCAGATTCTGTAACCTCTCATCTGTACAATGAGAACTCAATGGTTCTTGACTCTTATTCAGCTTTGAAGAGTGTTGCACACCTGAAGGACTCAAGTGTCTGAAAGCATGTCTGCTTTTTCCTAGCTGTATCAGTTAACCTAATGAATGATATATCCTCTCCCTAGAAACTTTGTGTAATTCTATCCACAGACCGTCACAGCTGCCATGACAAGGCTGCTTTAATATCCCCCCTTTGTTGTTATTGGTGTTTGAAATATGTTTTGAGATACTTGAAAGAGACTGCACTGCTGCAGAATATTAGAGATCTTTGTGAATAGTGGTGGTGAGGAGGAGGAGATAGGAGGAGACAAATGATTTTTTTTGTAACTACCAAAAATATACATAAAAAGGAAATTACTTTTTGGATGCATGAATGAGTTAATATTAGAAACAAATTCAGGGTAATTCAACAGACTTGACTCTTTGTTTCCTTATGCCTTATGCAGACATTAATACCAAGGAGAAAGGGGACTTCATGCTGCCAAATCTTTGGTGTAAATGTTTGTATAAGGAAGTGGACATTGGGCTAGGAGTTCCTCTCCTTTGTGCTTATATGTATATATTGTTACACAGATATACAAGGGGGGTGTATGCAAGGGCTGATTATAATCTCACTTATGCTATTCTAACTGGTCTCTGATGATTTACTTCTGCTTTCACCCACTGCACTGGGTGAAATGAGAATCAGTCCCAGAGTATGTCATAAACATTGATATTGCTGTAGAATGATGAGCAAGTTAAGTGCAAAGTGGAAGCTTTGTTAATTTTGAAATTCTTTGATTTTTGTCAAATGAAGGGGAGGACTTAAACACTGTATTCTCATATGTTAGGAACATGCCAGCTTTTGAGAAGTGCTTTTGAGAAGTACTTTTGAGAGTCGGGTTTGATGTGAAGGTTTGTTTTTCTTTTTTTAAAGAATTTGGGGAAGGATTTGAAAAATGGAATATAAAAGATGATACAAACCACCTCTCTGTAATAACTTAAATGCAAATTTGTCAGAGGCTGTGTGGAATAATTGCTGGAGGTGACTTATTGATATGTCCCTCCCCGCCCTCTTAAGGGAAGGTGAACCTCCAGGGTGGAATGCAGTGGATATGCAAGAAACCTGTTCCATAATAATTCCCTAAGCAACATAACCTGCAACCTTAGAGGTTAGCAACACCAGGGGAGCTTGGTATGCTGACTCTAAGAGAAACAACATGGAGGGTGGACTGGAGTGGAGACACCGTGGCCAGGCTCTGTGATATCACCGCAGGGATAGGGAACTGGAACTACTGGAACAAGAATGGAAGGTCCCTGCATTGAATCCACTGAAGCAAGGAGGTGAAATAATGGGGGTTCTGTCAACGCTATTGTCTTACATCTGATTTATAAGTGCCCAGTTCTGGAGTAGTGACACGCTCAGTCATGTTCTCTGGGTGAACTTTGCTCATTATAATCTCATTATAATACCAAAACACACCTCCATCCCAAAAGCTACCCACCTCCAAGGTGCGACCACCCCTCATGAGCATGTGCTCTGAATTTTCTCTAGTATATACCTTTAAAAGCAAAGCGAGGAGATTTTACACCAATCATAATAAAAGCATGTATGACTAGAGTCAGTCAAGCTCCACCTAAAAATAAGAAACTAGTATAAAAGGGCTTAAGAGAGGAGGAATGCTAGGGAAGATACCATCATAGACAAGTCGGGAGGACATTGCTGACTTCTGGGATCAGTCGACAGGCTGAACCTCTCTTCCCCCCCATCTTACCTATTGGGTAAGATTCGAACCCTCAGTTATATTGAGTGCTTCCCTGGGAAACTTAGAAATCTCTATAGAGTTTTTCCATAATTTAATGTGCTTGTAGTCGACTGTATTATTATTTGCATGTGCTTTGCAGACAGTGTATTTATCATTGGCAATCCAAAAGAATCTGTACTCCTGTTGCTTTAATAAACTATACTGTTCATTAATCTAGCCATGATAGTTCATTGAACACGACCAAACTCCTTAAGTCTGGCCATTCTAGTTCGTTGAATGCGACTAAATTGAAAGTACAGTGCGCTATTAGTGCTTCCATAATCACAATAGTTCAATATATTGAACACGACCGGACTTATAGTGCTGAATTGGACATCACTCAGAATCTAAACCTAGCCGTCCCCAGCCCCTCTGATATCTGAGGACAAGCTGGAATGCAAGGGGGTTTATTTTCTGCCAAACTTCTTTACCCTTTAACACAACAGACTGGAATGATTTTTTTCCCCTGCCTGACCTAAGATGCATCCCAGCACTATTGTTAGTAAATCAAACTCACTACAGTACTTGGAAAAAAATGCTTTCTCCAGTTGTCAGGAAGGGAGAAACCACAGTTGAAAAGCTGACTTCTCTTGAGAGAGCTTGGATATCAGGCTTAGTGAGCCCAGGTCCAGCCCATATAGCTCCCACCTACACCCCTGTCCTTATCCTTGCTTTGGTGAGATTGTATAATTGATGGCCATCTCCTCTGATCAAGAACTGGATGGAAAGAGAGGAATAGAATGAATGCACAAATGCTGCCTGCCTCCCTTTGATTTTATGGCCTTTATTCCTTCTAATTGGATAAAATTGGAAGTCACTGATAGTCCTGTGTTGCTAGATGTACTGATTTCACTCAGACCAGCCCTGCAGAGGGGTGGGGAAGGGAAAGAATGAGTATGTCTGTATATCAGAGAAACAGACTGTGAAGAGGGCTGGGAAGGAGGAAAGTGAACTGAGCACTCGCAAGCACTCAAGAAGGACAAAGAGGGAGGGGAGAGGAAGGGAGTTACCATCCTCTTGGTATTGCTCTTCCTTTCAAACCTCTGTGTAATGATATTGTTTGCAGTGATGCTCAGACAGCAAGCACCTGCCACTCTTAAATGATTCAACTTCTTTCAGATGCCACTTTAACACAACAGGATGCTGCTGCTGCTACTGTCACTTCTGCTGCTGTGTTACTGATTTTGCTTTTTCACCTTCTGCTGCGTGACAATTTTTTTCCTCCTTTAAGCAGATACCAGCCTCAGATGCTCAAGGTGAGAGTCTTGCCTTTTACTCTAGGCTATTGGTTCACTTAATCCAGCCAATTTATTCCTTATTTCTGGGTTTGTTTTTGTTATTTTCCTGTTTTGTTCTTTTTGCTTTACTGGGGATGTTTTTTCCTTCCCTCTGAAGATCTGGAAATGCTTGAGAGGTGTTTAAGGAGTTCTAAAAACAGGAAACAGGAGCTTAGTGATTACAAAGCTACTCTTGCTTGAGAGGGGAAGAGAGGGCTCTGGATGGAAGGCCAGTTGCTTTTTTGTGTATGTTAATCCTCTTCTGATTTGGATGATGTTGCTGAATTCAGAGTCTTTGACTTCCACTGATTTTTTGCAGAGCTGTGTGACTATTATTTTTTCTGTCTGTGTCTCATAGTAATGGACTGTAATAGAGTTAAGGCCTTTTGGAGGTGAGCTGTTTGAGAGCTGATGTTTAAACATGTCTGAAGTAGCTGCTGACATTTCCCCCAGCCCTTCAGCTCAGCTGAGCCCTGATGCATCTCTTGATGGGCTTCCAGCTGAGGAGAACATGCCGGGGATCCAAAGAGAGAACAGGAGGGTCCAGGGACTAGCAGGCCTTGCTGATACCTCCTGTATGTGCCTGGAGGCAGAGCAACTGAAGGGTTGCCTAAACTCTGAAAAGATTGGCATCACCCCATCCTGGCTTGCCTGCTCAGCCCTTGTCTCTGCATTGCTGGCCTCAAATGGGTATTTGTGGACAAGATTTTCAAGTATGACTCTCCTACCCACCTTGACCCTGGGAGGATGGGACAAGATCCAAAGAGTACTGTGGAACCTACAGCTCTGTCTGCTTGGTGTATGCCTCACCTTTCCCCATACCCAGTCCCAAGAGCAAGGCTGAAGTGACAATGCAATCTGACAGCTTGCTTGTGTCCTCCAAACCATTCCTCCAGCCTTCTCTACATAACCACATCTTAGATGTTGGGTTGTTGTCCCCTGCTGCACCTTCATTGGCACCATCCTGGAGCCTACCACAGTATCCCAGACACAGACAACATAAACCAGTCTCCAAACTGCTCCAAAACTTTGTAAGTGAAAGCTAAGTTTCTTTGCTTTTCTTTCCACAAAAAAGATACTTAATTTTTTTGCAACTGTCCTCAAGGACGACACATGATTGGCATGCTAAACTTAAATGTGCTAAGGCAGGTATAGCTTGCATTACATTCTGAAGATTGCATCAAAGGGCTCTTGAACTTCTAGGTGTACATGGCAATGAACAGGGCTTGGTTTGGGATCTTCTTAAAGAGCCAGTGTAAGCCACTTCTCTGCATCCAGCTGTAGGGAAGCATGGAGTTAGGCTGGTTGATATGCATTTACCTAATAGCTGTTCCACATGGTCTAGCAGGCTCGCTCTCTCTTGTATTGGATCTTCCATGCATGTTCATTTTCTTTGCCCTGCCTGCAGAGCACATCTGCTGCCTCCTCCTTGAATTCTGTTACTGGAAAACATCATCTTCCTGAAACAGTCAGGGAGAGCAGTGGGAAAGAGTGACAATGTATTTGAAGCAGCTAGAGACACTGGGAGTTGTTAACATAGCAGTTAGTTACATTTATGATCTTTCCTTTTTCTTCAGAGCAGAGGACACATTTCTTTGCATTTCAGAATCACTGATTTCAGAATCATCAGAACACTGCATGGCTGAAGTGTAATTTATTTGAGCTGTGTAAAAATTGTGCAACTCTAGTAAAAGAGAAGGCAGTGTACTGTACTGTGAGAGCACAAGGCTATGACTTTCAGTAGAAAGCTGTAGTGGTCAAAATGAGCAACTTGGTTCCTTATAAATTGTCTTGCAGGACCCCATCGTATTTCTCTCCCTTGTTCCCTTCCTGTAATACTTCAGGATAGCCACTGCGTGGTGGTTAGTACATACCTAACCTCATCCTTATGCCCTGAAGTCCCTAGAAATTTGCCACTGAATTTAACCCCAGCAGGATCAGTCTCAGTATAGATGTATGACAATTATATTACATATAGGTATATTGGACCAACTGCTTTGCTGGTAAGAACAGGCATAGCTCTAGTGATTTCAGTGGAGGTTCACCCATTTCTACCAGCTGAGAATCAGTCCAAAATAGCTTACTGTTGGATGCAATTCCAGAATAACTGAAAGGAAATTTTAGATGCTCCCATAAAAGTATTGCTGCCTTTTGCTTTTATAATAAGTCATGACCCATCTGTTGGATGAAAAAAACTTTTCTGAAGGCAGTGATCTTACAGAGAAATATACCAAGCAGTTAAATGAGAACTTCTTTTGTCTATGTAATTTGTTGAAAATATTCTGATAAAGAAATTAAAATCTAATTATATATATATAAGAGTTTGGTTTGATTAAGAAGTAGAAAATTGTGAAGCATAGGTATGGGAGTGTTAAGTTTGAAATTTAGTCATAGGAACTTAGGAACTTTAGGAAATGTACTATATGTGACTATAAGAATACAAGTATTGTCTAAAATCAGTTAACCACAGAAACTTTGACAAAGATTTATTGGTTTATAGTGTTTTGTTCTAGGAAGCTAAGGAAACCGTCATGGACACCAGTTTGCTGCTTGGAAACCCTTTACCTCTCTCATCTCGATCTGAGTATCGAGGATTCTAATCAGTAGAGTTAAGTGAGATTAACCAATGATTGTTTTAACATAAGAATATTAATAAAATGGTGTGACTGAAGGACCAATCAATATAAAGGTTAAATTTAAGAATAGACATAGTATGCATTTTTATGTAAACTAATATAGATGATAGTGAGAATCGTAGTGCGCAGAATCACCTGAGAGGTCAAGAAGCGGACAAGTGAGGAAGACTATGGAAGACCACCAGAGGGCTTCTGAAGACCACCAGAGACCTTTACTGCGCTTTCGTAAAGGACATTTACATATGTTAATAGTTTCCCGGAAAACTAATGATTATGTATAATGTTTCTCGGAAATCTAGTGAATATGTATAACAGGTGTGTATTTAACTGTATCGTTAGACAAGACAGGTGCACACGATAGGTGGAGCGATCCCCCGTGTGCCCAGCGCTGCAATAAAGGAGTGCCTGCTTCTTAACTTCTCATTGCTGTTAAGGAGTTTTATTCCGGATTTCGGCAACAGTTTTGGCAACCCAGATGGGACCTTGCGAGTGAGACTGGACGAGATCGAGTGGTGATCGAACTCCAGCCGGCACCGAGGGATTCTCGGGGGGAACCATCGCTCTCGACTCGCAAAGCTCCTCGCAACGTTCCCTGGAGAAAGGGTAAGGCACTTCTTCTCTGGAATCTGTTCGGATAGCCTGCCCGTAAGGCGTGGCAAAAGCTTCGCAGGGTTGGAGCTCAGAGGGTACCCGTCTGTGGAGAAGCCTAGGCGTCTGCCCGTAAGTCATAAGCGAAAACTATTGCTGGGTTGGACATCTGTGTATCTGGGATAAGTCTGCCCATAAGTCATAAGCGAAAGCTATTACTGGGTTGGACATCTGTGTATCTGGGACAATTGTCATTTGCATTTATTTGGTATTTGATATTTGGTATTTGATATTTGATATTTTTAATATTTGGTTATTAATATTTGGAACTTTGATAATTGATATCTGGTGTATTTGGTAATTGATATATAAGCATAATGGCATTAGCCAAATTATTTAAGTGTAAGAGTATGGGAAATATAACCACTGATGAAAAGATACCAAAAACATCACCATTGGGATGTTTATTGGCACATTGGAGTGAATTACATGATGATTTACGTAAAAATCAAATGATTGAATATTGTAATCATTGGTGGCCTTTGTATGTTTTGGAAGATCAAGAAAAATGGCCAACAAATGGAACTTTAAGTTACAATACTATATTACAGTTAATGTTATTTTGTAGGAGAGAAGGTAAATGGAGTGAAGTGCCATATGTGGATCTGTTCTTTTATTTGAGGCAGAGAACGGATTGGCAAAAAGAATGCAAGTTAATTAGTCGAGACAATTTGGTGATGACATTGACTTCAGAAAATAAGAAAGTTAAGAGTTGTTGTTCAGCTTGTGATATTGGAAGGAGGTACATTAGATGTACGGTGCCAAAGGAGGATGAAATGGGACTAGAATTAGAAATAGCCCCACCAAGGGAGGAACAGGATCTCTCTCCCTCACATCCACGAGAGAGGAGTATTGAGTCAGAGAGAATAATAGAACCGGATAGTACTAGAATGAGGGAAGAAGCTGATGAGACACCAGAAGTAGTAGTTCATACCCCAGTGTCTCGGAGAACTCGTCAACAATCTCAATTGTTGGCTCCCTTGAGACAGGGAGTGGGACAGCATGGACCAGTATATGTCAAGGTGCCGTTTTCTATTATGGATTTGATGGCATGGAAACAGGCAGCAGGGGTTTATAGAGAAGATCCGGAGAGAGTAGGAAGGGTTGTAGAAACAATTATTAGAACTCAGGATCCTGATTGGAATGATTTACAAGTAATATTGGATAATTTATTGGATAGTACTGAAAAACAGATGGTATTAAAAACTGGAAAAGCACAAGCAGAGGCAGCACTTATGAATGAAACGCTTTCTGGGACTTTGGAACAGAGTTTTCCTTCAGGGGATCCCCAGTGGGATCCAAATGACCCTGTACACAGGAGAAGGTTAACTCGATATCAAAAATGGGTATTGTATGGAGTAAAGCATGCAATGCCGAAAGCTTTGAATTGGTCTAAATTATATGAGATAAAGCAAGACAAAAATGAATCTCCCTCTGTGTTTTTAGAAAGATTGAAGGAAACCGCTAGAAAATATACTGATTTGAAATTGGAAACAGAAGCAGAACAACAACAATTGGCTTCGATTTTTATGGGACAGTCAGCGCCTGATATAAGGCGGAAACTCCAAAAATTGGAGGGAGAGGATTCAAGAAATTTAAATAAAATGTTAGAGGCAGCATGGAAAGTCTATAATAATCGAGAGAAAGAAGAAGAGCAAAGAAAAGAAAAGAAAGAAAAGATTAGAGACAGTAGATTAATAGCTGTCTTAACAGGGAATGCAGCAAGAGGAATAGGACGAGCTCGGGGAAGAGGAGGTTTTAGAAACTTTAGTAACCGGGAACCTAATACACCTCTAGGAATGAATCAGTGTGCATATTGTAAGGAGGATGGACATTGGAAAAGGGATTGCAAACAAGTCAGCAAGAGGCTACAAAAATGATGACTTTAAATGAATGAAGGGGACCGGAGGGGAACCCAGCTGAACCTCTGGTTACAATTAAGCTGGGAAATGATAAAGTTGAATTTTTAGTCGATACGGGAGCAGTATATTCTGTTTTGAATACTTATAAAGGAAAATTGGGAAATAAAACAGCGAACATAATTGGAGCGACTGGGAAACAGGAAAATAGACCATTCTTTCAACCCCTTGATTTAAAATTTGGAAATAAAGCAATTACACATGAATTTTTGTATGTACCAGAATGTCCGATACCCCTGTTGGATCGAGATTTGTTATCCAAATTGAATACACAGATAACTTTTGAGGGAGGAGAAATTCTTTTAAAAATACCAGAATCAAAGACAGGGGAAATACTGATGATACAGGAGAAGGTTAAGATTCAGGAGATGCCACAAGAAGTTGATGATGCTGTGATCCCTACAGTTTGGAACACAGAGATACCTGGAAAATCTAAAATGGCACAGCCTGTAAAAGTAGAACTGAAGGAAAATGTGAAACCAGTGAGATTAAAACAGTATCCAGTTAAACCTGAAACTAGATTGGGAATCAAGAAATTAATTGATAAATTTTTGGAATATGGAATCTTAGAGGAGTGTGAATCTGAATATAATACTCCAATTTTACCAGTGAAAAAACCATCAGGAGAATATAGATTAGTACAGGATCTGAGGGCGATAAATCAGATAGTGAAAGACATACATCCTGTAGTGACCAATCCATATACACTTTTAACAACTCTAGGGGAGAATCACCAGTGGTTTACAGTGCTTGATTTAAAGGATGCTTTCTTTTGTATACCCCTGGAAGAAAGAAGTCGAAAATTATTTACTTTCGAGTGGGAAAATCCAAAAACAGGACGAAAAACACAACTGACATGGACAAGATTGCTGCAAGGATTCAAGAACAGTCCAACAATATTTGGGAGCCAATTAGCAAAAGAACTTGAGATGTGGAAACGAGATGGTCCCAAACCTGGACATTTGCTCCTACAGTATGTAGACGACATATTGATAGCGACAGAAGAGAGACCAGCGTGTATAAAGGTAACAATTGATCTTTTAAACTTTTTGGGGTTAAGCGGATACAAAGTCTCTAGAACTAAGGCCCAGATAACAAAACAGACTGTGATATATCTGGGTTTTGAAATCTCACAAGGGCAAAGACAGTTAGGAACAGACCGCAAAGAAGCAATTTGCAGTATCCCGGAGCCGAGAAATACCCACGAAATGAGAACCTTCTTGGGAATGGCTGGGTGGTGTCGGCTATGGATAATGAACTATGGTCTGTTGGCTAAACCTTTATATGAAGCTCTTAAAGGTCCACCATTTGAATGGGGTCCAGATCAGCAGAGAGCTTTCAAGAA
The DNA here is from genome assembly GCF_026419915.1 of Harpia harpyja. NCBI lineage: Eukaryota > Metazoa > Chordata > Aves > Accipitriformes > Accipitridae > Harpia > Harpia harpyja. The sequence continues at coordinate 9,553,585 of NC_068968.1, forward strand.
TCTAAAACAGGCCCTGATGACAGCACCAGCCCTGGGACTTCCGGATCTGACTAAAGACTTCCAGTTATTTGTACATGAGAAACAACACCTTGCACTGGGAGTGCTGACTCAGAAGATGGGAAGTTGGAAGCGACCGGTTGGATACTTTTCCAAACAATTGGACTTTGTAAGTAAAGGCTGGCCTGCTTGTTTGAGAGCAGTAGCAGCCACTGTGATGATGATACAGGAGGCCCGAAAATTGACTTTGGGAAGGATGATGGTGGTATATGTACCACATATGGTGATATCAGTGTTAGAGCAAAAGGGGGGCCATTGGCTCTCCCCAAGCAGAATGATGAAATATCAGGTAATTTTAATGGAGCAAGATGATGTACTTTTGAAAACCACTAATTTGACTAATCCTGCAGTCTTTTTGAGTTCTATACAGGAAGAAGGACAACTGGAACATGATTGCCTGACTACCATTGAGTATGTATATTCCAGTCGAGAGGATCTGAAGGATATACCTATGGACAATCCAGACTGGGAATTGTACACAGATGGTAGCAGCTTTGTTGAAAATGGAATCCGCTATACAGGATATGCGGTAACAACTGAAAAATCAGTTATAGAAGCCAATGCTTTGCCAAACACAGCTTCAGCTCAGAAGGCGGAACTAGTGGCTTTGACAAGGGCTCTAGAATTGAGTGAAGAAAAGAAAGTGAATATTTGGACTGATTCGAAATATGCATTTAGCGTGGTCCATGTCCATGGGATTTTATGGAAGAAAAGAGGACTATTATCCTCTCAGGGGTCCAACATTAAATATAAAGAAGAGATTTTACATTTACTACAAGCAGTTCGGAAACCAACTGCAGTAGCAATCATGCACTGTAAAGCACATCAATCAGGGAATACAAAAGAGATTGTAGGGAACAGATTAGCAGATAAATCAGCTAGAGAAGCAGCCAAAAGGAATGCCCTACAAATGGCATTAATTCCTACAAAAACTATTGCAATACCAAAGGAAAAACCTAAATATTCAGAGGAGGATGAGAAATTGGGGAAATTATTAAATGCAAGGAAAAATTTGGAAGGATGGTGGGTGACATCAAAAGGACAAGTAGTAATTCCACCATCTGTAATGAGGGAAATAATACAGACAAAACATAAGGAATGTCATTGGAGGACAGAAGCATTAATAACTCTTTTGAAAAGGCAAGTAATATCAGTAAAAATGCTAGAAATAGCTAAAATGACAACTACGAAATGTGAGATATGTTTAAAGAATAATCCAGTTGTAAAAAGGAAGGTTCAAATGAGAATGTTGAAATCAGGAATGGAACCAGGGGATTATTGGCAAATAGATTTTTCGGAGTTACCTCGACAGAATGGGTATCGATACATTCTAGTGGGGGTTGATACTTTTACAGGATGGCCGGAAGCCTTTCCCAGTCGAACTAATCAAGCAAAGGAAGTCATTAAATGGTTATTACAAGAGATTATCCCGAGATTTGGGGTACCTATTAGAATCTCGTCTGACAGAGGTTCCCATTTTGTTGCAGAAGTGGTCCAGGGTGTTAGTAGAATTTTAGGAATTACGTGGAACTTGCACACACCTTGGAGACCACAATCTAGTGGGAAGGTGGAAAGAATGAATCAAACATTGAAAAAACAAATTAGTAAAATATGTCAGGAAACTAATTTGAAATGGCCTCAGGCCCTCCCACTAACCCTTTTACGAATTCGGGTTCAGCCAAAGAGTGGGACATTAATCAGTCCCTATGAACTATTATATGGTAAACCTTATGAATCTCCTGAGCCAAATCTGAACATACATTTAAAAGGAAAGCAAGATGTGTATAACTATCTGCTCTCTTTAGGAAAAACTCTAACTGCGCTTCGGAGTACAATTGTTTGGAACAGACCTTTATCTTTGGAAAATCCAGTACATGATTTCCAACCAAGTGATTATGTCTATGTGAAGACATGGACTTCTAAACCCCCTCAGGAACGCTGGAAAGGACCCTTCCAAATATTGTTGACCACCTTCACCGCTGTCAAGATTGCGGAGTCAGATGCATGGATTCATTATACTCGAGTAAAGAAAACACTAACAGGGAACTGGAAGACTAAAGAAACTGGTCCTTTAAAATTGAAAATTTATAAATAGTTGGCATGTTGTTTATTGAATTATGAGTCACTTAATTAGACTGATAACACTTTTTTTGTATCTCACCCCTAATTTGTAGCCAAAGAAATACAGAATGGCCATGGTCACAAACTATTGTTCAGTATACTCAGAGTATGGGACGATATCCCAAAGGCCGTTTCCCAAGCTTAGCCACTGTAGTAATGCATGATTCTGAAGTGTACCACCCATTTGAATGGGGGGAATGGGACAGAAAAGACTGGGTCCGTGTCTTGACTGGAACGGTTGGAGAACAAATCCAAGTGGGATGCAGAAAAGTGGAAGGATCTCTTTATGAGAAAGCCTCTTCAATTACCATCTCTGGAAATTTATTGGACCCAAGTTCCAACATCACTACGAAATTCTGTCCTACTACAGAATGGAGATGTAACAAACAGGATTCTATCATTATGTGTTGCCGTCAAAAGAATGTCGGTAACTACTCCCTAGACCCAAGTACCAGCAATGTTGAAATTACCAAATCCTGTATTAAGGAACAAGGAGATTGTTGGTACAATTTCACTCTGACCAAACCAGTCTATGTGGTGTGCAATTGGCGATCTAATCCACCGATAGGAGAACTATCAGGCCTAACATTTAAATTCAAAATGAATGCTGTAACTAGACCTATAGTGATGCTTGTTGCAGTAGTCACACACGATGACATAGATACCCTCTTTCCGCTAACTGACAAAGATGAAGTTATACCCTCTTTTACGGTGATACAAGGAGATAACATCGCAATAAGATGTAGACTGATCACTGAATCTCACATTGAATCCACAAATAGTTATGGGATTGGACCATATGGCCCTACTTTGTTGTGTAAAAATCAAAATCTAGACTGTTGGTTAAATTTGACTGCTGTACAATATTCTTATAAAGTCATGTGTGGAAAAAACAATACCAAATATTGGGGAGGATTTAAAATAGATGTTACAATACCTACTACTCAACCAATTGTTGTACTTAGCCCAAAAATCTTTGAAATTGGACCGTATGTGATCAGAAATACGGGCCTACAACAAATGCTGCTTAACCCGGCATGGTCTCTCAAACGGGTTGAATTGTCGATGCAGAACAATGTTTCAGACATTCAGCCAGCTTGCTCACCTTTCCTAAAGACTTCTTACGAGGGATGGACAACCTGGCTACAAAAACGAACTCTTTCCATGAGAAGAACGCGGAGAGACCTAACCGGTGTTTTGGGAACAGGATTGGGAGTTTTAAATAGCATCGATTCGGAAGTAATAATGAACAAGTTGGCTATTTCAATTAGTGATTTGACCAAATTACAACAACCTTTACGATCCTCGTTATTGGCTTTGGGGACCAACCAGTGGCTGTTGTCCAATATATTACCAAAATGGGAAGAGGTAAATGTAAGGGACCACGAATTGATTACTGATGCACTTGGGGTAGTCCAAAATAACCTTTCTTTGGCTCTTAGTTGTATCCAGGCTCAAATATGGATGCAGTCGGTAGCCGCCTCAATTATAAGGGAAGGTGAAGAAGGCATTCTCCCTACTGAAATTCGGAAAATAATTTGGGACAGTGCCACTGATTTTGAGAAAGAACTCCAATCTTGGTGGAACCTGGTAAACTTTACTTATGATCCCGTTACAAATACAGCTACAACTTTTGTACTTACTATATATAATGCTACCATATACCCAATTTATCCCATTATTGCATTAGGGTTAAACCACAACGGAACTATACTCTATCCTTTTGAACATAGAGTATGGGCTCGAAAGGTGAATGAAAAATGGCAAACTGTTAATTTGGAATCTTGCATTGTACGGGAACAACAAGGATTTGTTTGTGAAGGTAATGCAATTGAGGCACAAGATATTTGTTTAGATACTGAACAAAATATTTGCCATTTTGAGATTCATCCTAATGAAAACCCTGAAACAGTACTTATATATATTGGCAAAGGCTGTGTATGTTTGAGGACTGTTTGTGACTTTTTATCTGTAGATGAGATAGTTGTAGAGACTAAAAATCATTCAAATTATTGTGTTTGCAATTTTACTAAGATTGTAGGATGTGACTTTTCCTATTCGGCCCCGGTCATGTCTCACCAACTTTTGCAATCTAACTACATGTTGATTCATGAATTACTACCTATACCCATCGGAATGAATCTTGCTTTGGTAAAACAGTTATTACAACACAAGGATTTAGTTGAGATTTTGGAGAAAATTAGGGAAAATGGACAGAAAACCTTAATAACTGTTCATAACAATGTGAAAGAAATACACCGAATTTTTGAAAGAGTGCAAAAAGATGTAGAACATAAATGGTGGGACACACTTTTCGGATGGTCACCTACTGCTACAGGCATCCTGAACAAGTTGTGTCACCCCATCGTGGTTCTTTTGATATTGGTTTTGATCAGTTTGACTCTGTCGGCAATATTATATATCCTAACTTGGAGAATGATGAATCGACTAACACGTTTGACTCGTGAAAGTTCTTTTAATCACATGATCGTCCAAGCTGTTGCAAAACAACAAAATGAACAAAGAATCCCAGAACCTCCTCCAATAGTAACTGATCAGTAAAATTATAGTGAAAGTATTGAAATGATTTTCAAAACTTTCAAAGGGGGGAATGTTGAAAATATTCTGATAAAGAAATTAAAATCTAATTATATATATATAAGAGTTTGGTTTGATTAAGAAGTAGAAAATTGTGAAGCATAGGTATGGGAGTGTTAAGTTTGAAATGTAGTCATAGGAACTTAGGAACTTTAGGAAATGTACTATATGTGACTATAAGAATTCAAGTATTGTCTAAAATCAGTTAACCACAGAAACTTTGACAAAGATTTGTTGGTTTGTAGTGTTTTGTTCTAGGAAGCTAAGGAAACCGTCATGGACACCAGTTTGCTGCTTGGAAACCCTTTACCTCTCTCATCTCGATCTGAGTATCGAGGATTCTAATCAGTAGAGTTAAGAGAGATTAACCAATGATTGTTTTAACATAAGAATATTAATAAAATGGTGTGACTGAAGGACCAATCAATATAAAGGTTAAATTTAAGAATAGACATAGTATGCATTTTTATGTAAACTAATATAGATGATGGTGAGAATCGTACTGCGCAGAATCACCTGAGAGGTCAAGAAGCGGACAAGTGAGGAAGACTATGGAAGACCACCAGAGGGCTTCTGAAGACCACCAGAGACCTTTACTGCGCTTTCGTAAAGGACATTTACATATGTTAATAGTTTCCCGGAAAACTAATGATTATGTATAATGTTTCTCGGAAATCTAGTGAATATGTATAACAGGTGTGTATTTAACTGTATCGTTAGACAAGACAGGTGCACACGATAGGTGGAGCGATCCCCCGTGTGCCCAGCGCTGCAATAAAGGAGTGCCTGCTTCTTAACTTCTCATTGCTGTTAAGGAGTTTTATTCCGGATTTCGGCAACAATTGTCTGTAAGCCATTACCAGAGTTATTAGGACATCAGACCAGCTTTGCAGTAATACCAAAATTATGCTAAGGATTTTTTTTGCAAATGCAGAAAATATTTTTTTGGTAGTGTTTTCATCTGTATCTCAGAAGTGGTGTTAAAAATATGGCAGATCTCACTGTAGTCACCACCTCATAGAGTGACCAGGGAATACATTGCAGTCAAAATGGCTTCTTGCCTAAAAGAGGGAAAAAGAACCAAGAGCCAGTTATGCTAGAACCAGCCTCCCCCCTTTCAGTTTTCTGTGTGAGAGAAGAGCCTTTTTCTTCACCTGATAATTTGAGCTCTGAAGTAAATGAAGAGGAAAAATATTAATCTTTGGAGCAGTCACCAGCAAAAAGCCATTATCTGCATTCAGATCTGCTCATATCTGGGAAATAAATGGATGTTGAGAAATTAAGTGATTGGGTTGGGTTTTTACTGTTAGGGTTGGTGGTTTTTTTCTTAAGATAAATGTCTCCTAAATGTTTTAAGGCATCTGACTTCCACATAGATATTGACTGAAAGGAGAGGGGGGTACCAACAGTAGGTTTTGTTTGGTTTGCTCTGAGAAAGTCTTGTAGACAGTAGTCATTCTAACTGTAGCAAGAGACTGAAGTTCCTTGCAGCTGTATGAAAATATAGCTGGAAAAGTATATTGCCAAATACCTGTCTTCAAAGAGAAAAAAAATCCTTTTTGGACTGCTCTAAAACTACTCTCGTTTGTTGTTGCTTTTGGGTTTTGGTTTGGTTTTTTTTTTGAAGTAGCTGCATTTCAAACACATCATGGTGTTTCATGCAGAAAAGGTTGACAGACTGCATCTTTTTTATGTATGCTTTTGTGAAGTATAAAATATTGAGAAAAATGCCTTGAGAAGTAATATCTGTAGACAGGATTGCCCCCCTTTTTTTGCCTTTCACTGTTGTTTTGTTTTCAGGCAGAGCAAGGTAACTTGTTCCTGGAGAGCCCCAAAATCCCCTTGTAATGGAGATGATAGCCTTCTGTTTTGAATCAAGAAAGAGTTGTTACATCTCATTCTGCAACTGACATTGTTTCTGAAGCAGCCCCTTCCGTGAGTTTCAGAATCTTTTTCTCTCTTTTCTGTCTTACTCAGCATATTCCCATTAAAGCTGTATCCTTCAGAGTTATAGTCTGTTGAGAGCTAATTGATTATTCTTTCTCCTGGAGCCTGGGAGAGAAAGCAGGAGAAAGATAATCCTAGTAATTACATCTGGTGCATTAGACTTAAGACTGGTCTCCCTTCTATTATTATACTTTGCCCTTTATCAATATAGAACTAATAATGTCTTCCATTCTTTTAGGGATTCTGTTTTTGATTGTAATGCTATTTTTTTCTTCAGTAAAGGTAAATGTTTTAAGGCATCCACATGTGTAGGGAGCATGTCAGTCTTAGCTCAATTACACTGGAGAAGGTTTCATTACATAGGGGATATAATATTATGCACTAACCTAGAATCTCTGTGAGAATACATGCATCATAAGAGTGCTAACTGTCACGACCCGGGCTGGACAGACCAGGGAGGGGTCGTGGTGAATTCGGAATTCCCTCGGGCTAAATTAAGGTGAAACGACAACAAAAGATCAGTTAAACATTTTATTCATGGCAGAAGCAACCTGAACTTGGAGGGCGTTAACAGTAGGTGGCGTGGTTTCTCTCAACAGGAATTGGCATGGAACTACCTCAGTAAACCGTGTAACCCGTGATAAACACATACATCAATTCAGGGGAGAAAATAAGGAGATCCCTCCTGTTGAGTCACGAGGTTCAGAGTGGATCCCCTTGCTTTCTAGACTCCTTCACAGAGAAGAGCCTAGGGGCGGCTAGATCCACTCCTAGTCCCAGACTTGGTCAAAAGTTTTATGTCTTAAAGGGATGAGGTGTAGGTATTTGTTGTGGTTTAACCCCAGCCAGCAACTAAACACCACGCAGCTGCTCACTCACTCCCCCCCACCCAGTGGGATGGGGGAGAAAATCGGGAAAAGAAGCAAAACCCGTGGGTTGAGATAAGAACGGTTTAATAGAACAGAAAAGAAGAAACTAATAATGATAATGATAACACTAATAAAATGACAACAGTAATAATGAAAGGATTGGAATGTACAAATGATGCACAGTGCAATTGCTCACCACCCGCCGACCGACACCCAGCTAGTCCCTGAGCGGCGATTCCCTACCCCCACTTCCCCGTTCCTATACTAGATGGGACGTCACATGGTATGGAATACCCTGTTGGCCAGTTTGGGCCAGGTGCCCTGGCTGTGTCCTGTGCCAACTTCTTGTGCCCCTCCAGCTTTCTCGCTGGCTGGGCATGAGAAGCTGAAAAATCCTTGACATTAGTCTAAACACTACTGAGCAACAACTGAAGACATCAGTGTTATCAACATTCTTCACATACTGAACTCAAAACATAGCACTGTACCAGCTACTAGGAAGACAGTTAACTCTATCCCAGCTGAAACCAGGACAGTATTATGAAAAAGGAAAGAGAAAGAGAGAGAGCAAGACAGAGAGAGAAAAAGCAAGAGAAAAGAGAAAGATTTCACCGGTCCTGGGTCCAGCGTTGGTCCAGTCAGCCTAGGGGTCCAGTTCCCAGTAGGCACGCATGCGTGGGGCTTCAGTTTGTGTCCTTTTATCATCTCCTTGCCCCTCCTTCGGGCAGGTACTTGAACTCATTAGGCTAATTAGGTGTCATGCACAGTTTGTGCTTTCAGAACCTTCAGGAAATGGGTCGGTGGGCTTGGGGGTCGTTTGGGGAGTAACTTCCCCTTCCCAGCAGACGTGATCTTTGGCCATGCATAGTGAGCTGCCCTGCTCAGCATATCAGAACAGCACATCAGAACATGGAACTGCGCATCCTTGGGCATGCCCTCCTGGTCCTGTTGCTGATGTCCTGTGCTGATCGGCTTCTTTTCACCTGTGGTTCGTTGCTCTGCAATAGCTATGGTTCCACACAATTTAATACAGTTATAAACAAAACACTGCCTTTGTTACAGCTCTTTCAGCTCATGACCTCAGAAGCAATTATGTTCAGTGGCAAAGCAATTTACAGCTTCTTATGACAGTGAAAAGGCCCTGTTGGTATGGTTTTATATTTCTGTGGTTATGGCCCTGCAAAGGATGTGCAAACCTCTTGTGTTTTGCCTTTTCCCCAAAGCAGACAGTTGCTGCTAGGACCTGGCAACAGAGAACTGGGCCCAAGCCCTTGGCTTTGGGAGCATGTGCCATTGACCACTTAAGATGCAAATCAGGAGATTAGATACTACTCTTAATAGCAGCAGTAAATCTATTTTTCTGGAGCAGTTTAGAAGGGAGACTGTGTATTTCCCAAAGCTTAAAGATGCATAAGATCACGTTAAAGCAGTTGATACCCCATTTCTAATGCAGTAGTGATGTTGCTTGGCTTCAGACACCTAACAAGTACCTGCATTAGGAATCTAGGCTCCCATCAGCTTTCTAGTTAGCAAAGAAACCCCTCCTGGGAATGATGTCTAGCCTGGGTTTTCTAAATTGCCCCCCAAGTGATACTCTTTGCCCCCCTTAAATTGCCCCCCCAAAAGTGACTCTCTTTCTCCACTGAGTGTATAAAGAGGACTAAACTCCTAAATTATGCTTTTAAGCTACACTGTTGAAGACTTCCTTTAGAAGCCATGAGTTTTATTTGACTAGTGTCCTCTGTATTAATAACTTCTGGTCACAAGGAAGCTATAATTATAGTCATGCATATATATATGCACTTAGAAAAAGTGATAACATGGAAAAAATGATGAACCAAAATATCAAAGAAGTTCTGTGTCAAACTCAGCAATAAACCATCAATACACCGAGCCAGCCAGTCTGTATTTCCCTAAAGCAATTTTTGCTACAATAGCCCAGTGCTTATGGGGGCTTACAGTTGTGTGTAGCTGTGGTAGTAATATTAAGAGTAAAGTAGGATTGGGACTAATGGGCAGAGGTGTACAAGATGCCACAAATTTAGGGATTTCAGGTCCATTAAACATATTAAAGTGGTGACAGATATACAGACTGTCCCTTTCCACCCCAGTTAGTAACGCTGTCTTTAAAATGCCTTCAATGAGCATGTTGCCGAAATCCGGAATAAAACTCCTTAACAGCAATGAGAAGTTAAGAAGCAGGCACTCCTTTATTGCAGCGCTGGGCACATGGGGGATCGCTCCACCTATCGTGTGCACCTGTCTTGTCTAACAATACAGTTAAATACACACCTGTTATACATATTCACTAGATTTCCAAGCAAAATGTTAATTCCTTTTCAATGATTGGTCTTTTAATCATACCACCTTATTAATATTCCTATGTTAAAACAATCATTGGTCAATTTCACTTAACTCTACGAGATGGGAAGGGTAAGGGGGTTTCCAAGCAGCAAACTGGTGTCCATGACGGTTTCCTTAGTTTTTGAAACAAAACATAGAAAGACCAGTATCTTCCTGGTGAGGTTTCTATGGTTTGCTTATTTCAAACTTAACAATACTAAGGTTCCTATAGTCACACATAACACAGTTCCTAAAGTTTCTATGACTACATTTCAAACTTAACACTGCTATACATTATGCTTCACAATTTTCTACTTCTTAATCAAACCAAACTCTTATATATATAAAATTGGATTTTAATTTCTTTATCAGAATATTTTCAACATTCCCCCCTTTGAAAGTTTTGAAAATCATTTCAATACTTTCACTATCATTTTACTAATCACTCACTATATGGTGGGGGAAACTCTGAGATTGTTTGTCCATCTTGCTGTCTTACAACAGCTTGGATGATCATGCGATTAAAAGAAGTTTTACGAGTAATTTGCCTTTTCAAAAAGTAATAAATCAAAATGATCATTACAAAAATTATCAACAAGGTTAATATTGTACTAATCAATGATTTGATCCAAGAACTCAGATTCTAACCTAATCCCTTAAAGATCTTGTCTATCCAACTCTCTTGCATATCTTGTTGCAACTCTTGAGTGTCTTTCTCAATTTTTCCCAATAATTCCAAATCATGTTCCACATCCTGAGTTACATTCGGAATGTGTATACAACAATGGTCTATTCTGTCTTTTAAATATCCACACACTCCGTGTTCTTTGAGTAAAAGCATATCTGAAGCCATTCTATTTTGCAGAGTCATTTTGGAAGTGGCCTGTAATTGTATATTTAGATCTCTAAATCCTTTTCTGGTCACATTGGCCAGTTTCTCTACTTGTCCTGTTAGTTGGTACAGCCAGTCTCGATTCCTATATATTGCCAAAGGGGTTAGTAGAGATTCTAGGGCTCAACTAATTCTAACTCCAGTGGAGGGTTCATTCCATTCATCATCTATTTCTGACCTTTTTGCCCGTTCCAATTTCAAATTTTCTAATGATCCTTTAAAAGGAGACTTTTTCCAAATTGGGCATAATGTTGGCATTCCCAAAGTGATTTGTTTTACCTTCCCATCAAGAGGCAGGTGGGTTGTCTAGGTTTCATCACTCATTGCCTAAACTAAGTGTCCTGGACTCTGAATAGTAGTTTTTCTGCAACTAAATATTGTTCCTCTTTTAGGTTTAAAGGTTTCAGTCAATTGAAGATCATTTTTAAGTCCTCTACACAAGCAGCCATACTTCACGGCTGCTGCTAAAGGTGGAATTCTTTGGATTGCCATGTCTTTAGTACTGCAATTGTATATTTTCTCACATTTCCACCAAGGTATTGAATTTTCCTTCTTTCTTAATGTACTCCCTTTGTCATTTACTGATGGTCAAGTTGTAAAAATGGTTCCATCCCAAGTAAAACACCAAGGAGCTTTAGCCATATATTGGAATTGAGACAGTATAGTCATAGACCACACTGAGTTCTCAACTAATTGTCCTTTCTAACATTGTCTGATTAGCCTTGTCACATTTCCATTCCATGATCATTCGAGTTGTATTTTTCTTAACTTGTTCATCATAAGTACAATATCCTACATTATGAAATCTCCCAACTTTAATAAAAACAGAATTTAATAATTTTTCACAATCTGCCCTGCTCCCTGGAGACTTCCATTGCTTCTTGATAATTGTCACTTGTTCTTGTCATCCAACTACTGGCCTTTGTTCACAGTGGGTAGTCACATTTCTATGTTCTAAATTAGTCAAATTCATTGTCAAAATTCCCCATGGAACGGATTCACCAACTGCCCTTGGTATTGGTAAACAGGCAGTAATTTGTGTTACATTCTGGAAATTAGTAAATCCCTTAATCAATCCTACCATCAAATTTTCTTCCTGAGTTTTCTTTGGGAGGTAAATTAATTGTTCAGCTTGTCTCTTATTTTTTGTCTTTTTCTTCAGTTCAATTTGTCTTGTTAGATACTTGCCTTTTCCCTTATCTCTCATCTAACTAATTTCTAATTTGTCAAGATTAAATTCTGGAATCTGAGTAAAATTACATCCCAATCCCAAAGTACCTCCATAGTTCACTGTTACTTGTTGTTTAGCCACAATCTCAGACCAGACTCCCACCAATATTATTTTCTAAATCAAAATCCATTTCTCCCAGATTCCAAAATGATATGGAAGATTAGACATGCTTCAAAGTCAGTTTTAAGGTTCTAGGGTCTCTATATACAACTTTCCAAGATGATGGAGCTTTCTTCACCCGAGTATAATGGATCCATGCATCTGATTCAGCAATCTTGACAGTGGTGAAAGTAGTCAACAATATTTGAAAGGGTCCTTTCCAGCGTTCCTGAAGAGGTTCAGAAGTCTATGTCTTCATATAGACATAATCACCTGGTTGAAAATCAGGTACTGGATTTTCCAAAGATAGAGGTCTGTTCCAAACAACCGCACTCCGAAGTGCAGTTAAAGTTTTTCCTAAAGAAAGCAGATAGTTATATACATCTTGTTTTCCTTTTAAATGTATGCTCACATTTGGTTCAGGAGATTCATAAGGTTTACCATATAATAGCTCATAGGGACTGATTAATGTCCCACTCTTTGGCTGAACCCGAATTCGTAAAAGGGCCAGTGGGAGTGCTTGAGGCCATTTCAAATTAGTTTCCTGACATATTTTACTAATTTGTCTTTTCAATGTTTGATTCATTTTTTCCACCTTCCCACTAGATTGTGGTCTCCAAGGTGTGTGTAAAAGTCCCATGTAATTCCCAAAATTCTACTAACACCCTGGACCACTTCTGCAACAAAATGGGAACCTCTATCAGAAGAGATTCCAATTGGTACTCCAAATCTCGGGATAATTTCTTGTAATAACCATTTAATGACCTCCTTTGCTTGATTGGTCCGACAGGGAAAGGCTTCTGGCCATCCTGTAAACGTATCAACCCCCACCAGAATGTATCGATACCCATTCTGTCGAGGTAACTCCGAAAAATCTATTTGCCAATAATCCCCTGGTTCCATTCCTGATTTCAACATTCTCATTTGAACCTTCCTTTTTACAACTGGATTATTCTTTAAACATATCTCACATTTCGCAGTTGTCATTTTAGCTATTTCTAGCATTTTTACTGATATTACTTGCCTTTTTAAAAGAGTTACTAATGCTTCTGCTCCCCAATGACATTCCTTATGTTTTGTTTGTACTATTTCCCTCATTACAAATGGTGGAATTACTACTTGTCCTTTTGATGTCACCTACCATCCTTCCAAATTTTTCCTTGCATTTAATAATTTCCCCAATTTCTCATCCTCCTCTGAATATTTAGGTTTTTCCTTTGGTATTGCAATAGTTTTTGTAGGAATTAATGCCATTTGTAGGGTATTCCTTTTGGCTGCTTCTCTAGCTGATTTATCTGCTAATCTGTTCCCTATAATCTCTTTTGTATTCCCTGATTGATGTGCTTTACAGTGCATGATTGCTACTGCAGTTGGTTTCCGAACTGCTTGTAGTAAATGCAAAATCTCCTCTTTATATTTAATGTTGGACCCCTGAGAGGATAATAGTCCTCTCTCCTTCCATAAAATCCCATGGACATGGACCACACTAAATGCATATTTCGAATCAGTCCAGATATTCACTTTCTTTTCTTCATTCAATTCTAGAGCCCTTGTCAAAGCCACTAATTCCGCCTTCTGAGCTGAAGCTGTGCTTGGCAAAGCATTGGCTTCTATAACTGATTTTTCAGTTGTTACCGCATATCCTTCATAGCGGATTCCATTTTCGACGAAACTGCTACCATCTGTGTACAATTCCCAGTCTGGATTGTCCATAGGTACATCCTTCAGATCCTCTCGACTGGAATATACATACTCAATGGTAGTCAGGCAATCATGTTCCAGTTGTCCTTCTTCCTGTATAGAACTCAAAAAGACTGCAGGATTAGTCAAATTAGTGGTTTTCAAAAGTACATCATCTTGCTCCATTAAAATTACCTGATATTTCATCATTCTGCTTGGGGAGAGCCAATGGCCCCCCTTTTGCTCTAACACTGATATCACCATATGTGGTACATATACCACCATCATCCTTCCCAAAGTCAATTTTCGGGCCTCCTGTATCATCATCACAGTGGCTGTTACTGCTCTCAAACAAGCAGGCCAGCCCTTACTTACAAAGTCCAATTGTTTGGAAAAATATCCAACCGGTCGCTTTCAACTTCCCATCTTCTGAGTCAGCACTCCCAGTGCAATGTGTTGTTTCTCATGTACGAATAGCTGGAAGTCTTTAGTTAGATCTGGAAGTCCCAGGGTTGGTGCTGTCATCAGGGCCTGTTTTAGATTCTTGAAAGCTCTCTGCTGATCTGGACCCCATTCAAATGGTGGACCCTTAAGAGCTTCATATAATGGTTTAGCCAACAGACCATAGTTCATTATCCATAGCTGACACCACCCAGTCATTCCCAAGAAGGTTCTCAATTCGTGGGTATTTCTCGGCTCCGGGATACTGCAAATTGCTTCTTTGCGGTCTGTTCCCAACTGTCTTTGCCCTTGTGAGATTTCAAAACCCAGATATATCACAGTCTGTTTTGCTATCTGGGCCTTAGTTCTAGAGACTTTGTATCCGCTTAACCCCAAAAAGTTTAAAAGATCAATTGTTACCTTTATACACGCTGGTCTCTCCTCTGTTGCTATCAATATGTCGTCTACATACTGTAGGAGCAAATGTCCAGGTTTGGGACCATCTCATTTCCACATCTCAAGTTCTTTTGCTAATTGGCTCCCAAAAATTGTTGGACTGTTCTTGAATCCTTGCGGCAATCTTGTCCATGTCAATTGTGTCTTTTCGTCCTGTTTTTGGATTTTCCCACTCGAAAGCAAATAATTTTCGACTTCCTTCTTCCAGGGGTATACAAAAGAAAGCATCCTTCAAATCAAGCACTGTAAACCACTGGTGATTCTCCCCTAGAGCTGTTAAAAGTGTATATGGATTGGCCACTACAGGATGTATGTCTTTCACTATCTGATTTATCGCCCTCAGATCCTGTACTAATCTATATTCTCCTGATGGTTTTTTTCACTGGTAAAATTGGAGTATTATATTCAGATTCACACTCTTCTCAAATTCCATATTCCAAAAATTTATCAATTAATTTCTTGTTTCCCAATCTAGCCTCAGGTTTAACTGGATACTGCTTTAATCTCACTGGCTTCACATCTTCTTTCAGTTCTCCAGGTATCTCTGTGTTCCAAACTGTAGGGATCACAGCATCATCAACTTCTTGTGGCATCTTCTGAATCTTAACCTTCTCCTGTATCATCAATATTTCTCCTGTCTTTGATTCTGGTATCTTTAAAAGAATTTCTCCTCCCTCAAAAGCTATCTGTGCATTTAATTTGGATAACAAATCTCAACCCAACAAGGGTATCGGACATTCTGGCACATACAAAAATTCATGTGTAATTGCCTTATTTCCAAATTTTAAATCAAGGGGTTGAAAGAATGGTCTATTTTCCTGTTTCCCAGTCGCTCCAATTATGTTAGCTGTTTTATTTCCCAATTTCCCTTTATAAGTATTCAAAACAGAATATACTGCTCCCGTATCAACTAAAAATTCAACTTTATCATTTCCCAGCTTAATTGTAACCAGAGGTTCAGCTGGGTTCCCCTCCGGTCCCCTTCATTCATTTAAAGTCATCATTTTTGCTGACTGCCCCATAAAAATCAAAGTCAATTGCTGTTGTTCTGCCTCTGTTTCCAATTTCAAATCAGTATATTTTCTAACAGTTTCCTTCAATTTTTCCAAAAACACAGAGGGAGATTCATTTTTATCTTGCTTTATCTCATATAATTTAGACCAATTCAAAGCTTTCGGCATTGCATGTTTTACTCCATACAATACCCATTTTTGATATCGAGTTAACCTTCTCCTGTGTACAGGGTCATTTGGATCCCACTGGGGATCTCCCGAAGGAAAACTCTGTTCCAAAGTTCCAGAGAGCATTTCATTCATAAGTGCTGCCTTGCTTGTGCTTTTCCAGTTTTTAATACCATCTGTTTTTCAGTACTATCCAATAAATTATTCTCCCTGACTCAATACTCCTTTCCCGTGAATGTGAGGGAGAGAGATCCTGCTCCTCCCTTGGTGGGGTTATTTCTAATTCTAGTTCCATTTCATCTTCTTTTGGTACCGTACATCTAATGCACCTCCTTCCAATATCACAAGCCGAACAACAACTCAGCTTTCTTATTTTCTGAAGTTAATGTCATCACCAAATTGTCTCGACTAATTAACTTGCATTCCTTTTGCCAATCCGTTCTCTGCCTCAAATAAAAGAACAGATCCACATATGGCACTTTACTCCATTTACCCTCTCTCCTACAAAATAACATTAACTGTAATATAGTATTATAACTTAAAGTTCCATTTGTTGGCCACTTTTCCTGCTCTTCCAAAACATACAAAGGCCACCAATGATTACAATATTCAATCATTTGACTTTTACGTAAATCATCATGTAATTCACTCCAATGTGCCAATAAACATCCCAATGGTGATGTTTTCGGTATCTTTTCATCAGTGGTTATATTTCCCATACTCTTACTCTTAAATAATTTGGCTAATGCCATTATGCTTATATATCAATTACCAAATACACCAAATATCAATTATCAAAGTTCCAAATATTAATAACCAAATATCAAATACCAAATATCAAATACCAAATATCAAATACCAAATATCAAATATCAAATACCAAATAAATGTAAATGACAATTGTCCCAGATACACAGATGTCCAACCCAGCAATAGCTTTCGCTTATGACTTACGGGCAGACTTATCCCAGATACACAGATGTCCAACCCAGCAATAGCTTTCGCTTATGACTTACGGGCAGATGCCTAGGCTTCTCCACAGACGGGTACCCTCTGAGCCCCAACCCTGCGAAGCTTTCGCCGCGCCTTACGGGCAGGCTATCCGAACAGATTCCAGAGAAGAAGTGCCTTACCCTTTCTCCAGGGAACGTTGCGAGGAGCTTTGCGAGTCGAGAGCGATGGTTCCCCCCGAGAATCCCTCGGTGCCGGCTGGAGTTCGATCACCACTCGATCTCGTCCAGTCTCACTCGCAAGGCCCCATCTGGGTCGCCAAAACTGTTGCCGAAATCCGGAATAAAACTCCTTAACAGCAATGAGAAGTTAAGAAGCAGGCACTCCTTTATTGCAGCGCTGGGCACATGGGGGATCGCTCCACCTATCGTGTGCACCTGTCTTGTCTAACAATACAGTTAAATACACACCTGTTATACATATTCACTAGATTTCCAAGCAAAATGTTAATTCCTTTTCAATGATTGGTCTTTTAATCATACCACCTTATTAATATTCCTATGTTAAAACAATCATTGGTCAATTTCACTTAACTCTACGAGATGGGAAGGGTAAGGGGGTTTCCAAGCAGCAAACTGGTGTCCATGACGGTTTCCTTAGTTTTTGAAACAAAACATAGAAAGACCAGTATCTTCCTGGTGAGGTTTCTATGGTTTGCTTATTTCAAACTTAACAATACTAAGGTTCCTATAGTCACACATAACACAGTTCCTAAAGTTTCTAAGTTCCTATGACTACATTTCAAACTTAACACTCCCATACCTATGCTTCACAATTTTCTACTTCTTAATCAAACCAAACTCTTATATATATATAATTGGATTTTAATTTCTTTATCAGAATATTTTCAACAGTGATATGCGCATTTTGAGTCATCATTTTAAATCTTAAGAATTCTTAAGTTGGCTGTGTAGTATTAATTCCCCTTACATCATTGAGCCTGTGGTTTACAAAATGTTACCAGCGTTCTAACTAACTTTTTACTGAAGAATAAATCTGAGCTTTAACACCTGTTGCATTTGATTGTTCCTCCGTAACAACATCTAGTATATAAACTGAGGGGACTGGGGGTGGGGGATTGCCGCTCGGGGACTAACTGGGTGTCGATCGGCGGGTGGTGAGCAATTGCATTGTGCATCACTTGTATATTCCAATCCTTTTTATTATTACTATTGTCATTTTATTAGTGTTATCATTATCATTATTAGTTTCTTCTTTTCTGTTCTATTGAACCGTTCTTATCTCAACCCACAAGTTTTACTTCTTTTCCTGATTTTCTCCCCCATCCCATTGGGTGGGGGGGGCGGATTGAGTGAGCGGCTGCATGGTGCTTAGTTGCTGGCTGGGGTTAAACCACAACAGTCCACTTTGGCACCCAATATAGGGCTTAAAGTGTTGAGATAATGACAAACCTGACCAGAGCTTGTTAAAACAAATTTGTTATAAGCATTCATTGTATTGGTCTAATAGTCGCTGGTCACTATGTTGATTTATGTGTTCTTAGAACTGTTGCTCTGGTTTTTAAAGTTCTGTTATATATCACCTCACTTGCTGTATGTAGTCCCTTTTCTGCTGCTTATCACCTGTGGGAGGTGGATTAAGGTTTTTGCTTTGATGTATTGTGTAATACTGGTTTATGGTATGATAAAGTCATCGTTTGTGGGATTAATCCGGTATTTGCACTCAGCATTGTTGTCACCTCTATACTTCAGGAGCCATCTCTGGGAAACTATTAATAATTACACAATTTACCTTTCCTCCTCAGAGAGCCAGTCTATGGGTGGGTTACCTTTCTTGCCCTTTCACTTCTCCTTCAGTCCAGTTAAAATGGTGTTTGAGAATTTTGAAAAATTTGAATACCCTTGGGATGTTGAGATCAGCACAGTCCTAGTCCTACGCTAGTAACTATCATGCTCCTGAATGTGGTTCAGCTCTTGCAACTACTTAAGAAGATCACCCAGAGATCTGCCCCGAGGCTGGATAATTATGAGTGCAGGGTGTGTGGGGTAGTATGGGCAAGTACCTAGAACAGTGGGCACCTCGAGTGTTTTGGAAATTCACCCCTGAACAAGTGCATAATCCAGAAGAACTAGTAAAATATTTGAAAAGGTATGCTGTCACCCTGGCAACTCCAGAGAGATACAAATTGCTGCAACATGCTGGGGCCTGGCCCATGCCTATCAAGCCCTGTTCGACACCACTCAGTACCCTCAAGGGGAACAGGAGGTCTCTGGATCTAACAAGACAACAGGCACTGCGGATACGCAAAGCCTGCAACAGGCACTGCGGTCCTCCAACCCTGGCGACGAGCACTACGGCTACCCAAACTCTGGTGACGGGCAGTGCAACTGAACCAGTGGACCAACCCACACCAGTATCAGTTGCCCCCATACAGAAGATGAAATATACAAAAAAATCAGTTCGCTTAGCGAAGGATGAAGGTGAACCAGGGTCATCATGGGAACAGGAGGAAGAGGCAGAACCAGAGGTAATCACCCGATCCCTATCCTTGAGTGAGCTGCAGGATATGCGAAAAGATTTCGGCCGTTATATAGGTGAGCATATGTCCTGGGTTCAGCTGGGATAAAGTTAATTTTTACAGGAACCTGGGAGGTGGGGGGGCATAGCCGGGGCAGCTGACCTGAACTAGCCAAGCAGCTATTCCATACCATGTGACATCATGCTCAGTATATAAATGGGGAGTGGGCCGGGGGGAGTTCTCTCGACTTTCGGTGGGGGAAGCGGTGGAGCGTCGGGTTCCGGGTGGTGAGCAGTTGCACTGTGCATCACTCGTTTTGTATATTCTTTTATTAGTACCGTTGTTGTTGTTGTAACTTCTCTTCTTTTTTTTTTTGTGTTGTCCCAGTAAACTGCCCTTATCTCAACCCTCGAGGTTCCAGTTTTTTTTTTTCTTTTCTCTTCTCCGACTCCTCCCTATCCCACCGGAGGGGGGCGGGAGGAGTGAGCGAGCGGCTGCATGGTCCTTTGTTACCGGCTGGGCTGAAACCACGACAGCATATTATCACCTGGCTTCTCCAATGCTGGGACAATGGGGCTAATAGCTTGGAATTAGAAGGTAGGGAAGCCAAGCAGCTGGGATCGCTTGCCAGGGAAGGTGACTTTGACAAGGCAATTGGAAAAGGGACACAAGCCATCAGCCTCTGGAGGCGACTCCTGTCAAGTGTGAAGGAAAGGTACCCCTTTAAGGAAGATGTTATATGTCAATCAAGGAAGTGGACTACCATGGAAAGAGGTATCCAATATCTGAGGGAATTAGCTGTGCTAGAGACGATTCATTATGACCCGGACAACCCACAATTACCCAAAGATCCAGACGAAGTCCAATGCACACAACCCATGTGGCGGAAGTTTGTATGGAGCGCACCATTGTCCTATGCCAACTCATTGGTGATAATGACCTGGAAAGACGAAGAGGCATCGACGGTGGATGAAATGGCTCACCAACTCTGGCAATACGAAGAAAATCTCTCCTCCTCCCTACAAGCTTGCATTTCGGCTGTGGAGAAGCTATCCCAGGATGTCCAGCAAATCAAAGAGGAGATGTCCTACTCCCCACCTGTAAGGACCAATGTCTCAGCTATTAGGGGTGAGCGTTCCTCTGCCCAATAGAGAGAATATAGAAGGTAAACACCACGAGGTGCCCTGTGGTTTTACCTATGTGACCACGGAGAGGACATGAGGAAATGGGAAGGAAAACCTATCTCGGTCCTTGTCATGACCCAGACTGGACAGACCAGGGAGTCATGTTTAATTTGAAATTCCCTCGGGCTAAATTAAGGTGAAACGACACCAAACGATCAGTTAAAGATTTTATTCATGACAGAAGCAAACTGCACTGGGGAGGCGTGGTAGTAGGTGGCAGGGTTTCTCACAACAGGAATTGGCATAAGACTACTTCTGTAAACCGTGTAACCCAGGGTAACCATATACATCAATTCAGGGAATAAGGAGATCCCTCCCGTTGAGTCACGAGGTTCAGAGCAGACCCCCTTGCTTTCTAGACTCCTCCTCAGAGAAGGGCCTAGGGGCAGCAGGATCCACTCTTAGTCTCAGACTCGGTCAACAGTTTATGTCTTGGAACTACCTCAGTAAACCAGGTAACCCATGGTAACCATATACATCGATTCAGGGAATAAGGAGATCCCTCCCGTTGAGTGTCCCGATCCAATGTTGGGGAAGGTTTCGATATGATCCCAAGAGCGAGATTAAGACACAAACGAGGTCAAATGCCATATACCCAAAAGAGTTTTTATTATCCAAAGTATCAAAAGTAGAAAATAGTAGCGATAGGATAGAATGGAAGAAAAGGCAGAAATCAAGCAAGCAGTCGGGATAGAGTCGCAAGGATAGTCACTACCATGGATCCAGTGGCGTCCCGTTGGTCCTCAGTCTTCAATTCTTCGGTGGTGGGTGCACACCACGGCTTGTCTCCACGTTTTTTTATAGGGCATATTTCGATGATGTATGCACAAACGAATTGTTCATGCACTGTTCACACACTGCAGGTTTCGTCTATCACACGACCTTCCTGTGATCAACAGGAGAAACCAGTATCTTATCTCAAAGACTACAGTTTCCATGGTAGTCTCCACATTCTTGCATGCTTCATCTGCTCCAGCCCCATTTCCTCCCCTGGATGCCTCAGTGGCCTGGTAATCGCCCTTATGGACAGAGGAGTGTCCTGCTTAAACAGGCCATCTCAGAGACAAAGGGCTCCAGATAAACAGTTCACAGTTCCTTGAGATGAATGGCTTGAGATGACAGTCCACTCCCTCACACCTAACAGTCTTTGAGAAAAATGGCTGGAGATAACAATTCAGTCTCTTACAGTGAGTCAGGAGGTTCAGAGCAGTCCCCCTTGCTTTCTAGACTCCTCCTCAGAGAAGGGCCCAGGAGCGGCTGGATCCACTCTTAGTCTCAGACTTGGTCAACGGTTTATGTCTTGAAACAGATGAGGTGTAGGGATTGTGGAAAAGGAAAAGAAAAAAGAGAAGAAGACAGAGAGAGAAAAAGGAAGAGAGAAAGATTTCACTGGTCCTGGGTCCAGCGTTGGTTCAGTCAGCCGAGGGGTCCAGTCAGCCGAGGGGTCCAGTTCCGGTGGGCTTGCGCACCTGGGGCTTCAGTTTGTGTCCTTTTATCATCCTTGCCCCTCCTTCGGGCGGGCACCCGAACTCCTCAGGTTAATAAGCAGTTTGTGAGCCTTTGGGCTTGGGGGTCGTTTGTGGAGTAACTTCTCCTTCCCTGCAGAAGTGGCCATTGTTTGATCTTTGTATCAGAACAGCTTATCAGACCAGGGAGCTGGGCACCCTCCAGCACGCCCTCCCCCTCCTGTTGCTGATGTCTGAGCTGATGGGCTGTCGTGGTTTAACCCCAGCCAGCAACTAAACACCACACAGCCGCTCACTCACTCCCCCTCACCCAGTGGGATGGGGGAGAAAATCGGGAAAAGAAGCAAAACCCGTGGGTTGAGATAAGAACGGTTTAATAGAACAGAAAAGAAGAAACTAATAATGATAATGATAACACCAATAAAATGACAACAGCAATAATGAAAGGATTGGAATGTACAAATGATGCGCAGTGCAATTGCTCACCACCCGCCGACCGACACCCAGCCAGTCCCCGAGCGGCGAATCCCTGCCCCCCCCACTTCCCCGTTCCTATACTGGATGGGACGTCACATGGTATGGAATACCCCTTTGGCCACTTTGGGTCAGCTGCCCTGGCTGTGTCCCCTCACAACTTCTTGTGCCCCTCCAGCTTTCTCACTGGCTGGGCATGAGAAGCTGAAAAATCCTTGACATTAGTCTAAACACTACTGAGCAACAACTGAAAACATCAGTGTTATCAATATTCTTCGCTCTGAACTCAAAACATAGCACTGTACCAGCTACTAGGAAGACAGTTAACTCTATCCCAGCTGAAACCAGGACATGGGCTTTTCACCTTGGTTCCTTGCTGTGCAGGGTTTGTCTTTAAGCAGAACTTGCCCCACCACAATGTTTGAGACATTAACTCTTTCAGTCTCTCGCAGTCCTAAATGCACGGCTATGTCAGTTGCGAGGAAAAACCACCACAAAAGGGGATTCTACCAGGAAAAATGCCGCTCCGGTTTCCAAGCAGAGTAGAAGGGCTGATCTTATTTCTGATCCTCTTGAAGGGACTTCTAAGTCAGTTTTAAAAGAAGTGGGTAATAGACACTCCGACCAGAATTAGAGGGGCCCTGCCTCCAGCCAGGTGGAGGAAAGGGATAACCGGGTCTATTGGGCTCTGTGGATTCGATGGCCTGGCACGTTAGACCCACAGGAGTATAAGGCTCTAGTAGACACCGGCGCACAGTGTACCCTAATGCCATCAAGTTATAAAAGGGCAGAACCCATTTGTATTTCTGGCGTGACAGGAGGATCCCAAGAGTTAACTGTATTGGAAGCTGAAGTAAGCCTAACTGGGAATGAATGGCAGAAACACCCCATTGTGACTGGTCCAGAGGATCCGTGCATCCTTGGCATAGACTATCTCAGGAGAGGATATTTTAAGGATCCAAAGGGGTATCAATGGGCTTTTGGTATAGCTGCCTTGGAGACGGAGGACATTGAACAGCTGTCTACCCTGCCTGGTCTCTCTCAAGACCCTTCGATTGTGGGGTTGCTGAGGGTTGAAGAACAACAAGTGACAACTGCTACCACAACGGTGCACCGGCGCCAATATCGCACCAACCGAGACTCCCCGATTCCCATCCACAAGTTGATTCGTCAACTGGAGAGCCAAGGAGTGATCAGCAAAACTCGCTCACCCTTTAATAGTCCCATAAGGCCTGTGCGGAAATCTAATGGGGAGTGGAGACTAACAGGTGACTATCATGGCCTGAACGAAGTCACGCCACCACTGAGTGCTGCTGTGCCAGATATGCTAGAACTTCAATATGAACTAGAGTCAAAGGCAGCCAAGTGGTATGCCACAATTGACATTGCTAATGCGTTTTTCTCAATCCCTCTGGCAGTAGAGTGCCGTCCACAATTTGCCTTTACTTGGAGGGGTGTCCAGTACACTTGGAATCGATTGCCCCAGGGGTGGAAACACAGCCCCACCATTTGCCATGGACTAATCCAGACTGCACTGGAGAAGGGTGAAGCTCCAGAACACCTGCAATACATTGATGACATCATCGTATGGGGCAACACAGCAGAAGAAGTCTTTGAGAAGGGGAAGAAAATAATCCAAATCCTTCTGAAAGCCTGTTTTGCCATAAAAGAAAGGAAGGTCAAGGGACCTGCACAGGAGACCCAGTTTTTAGGAATAAAATGGCAAGATGGACATCGTCAGATCCCAATGGACGTGATCAACAAAATAGCAGCTATGTCTCCACTGACTAATAAAAAGGAAACACAGGCCTTCTTAGGTGTTGTGGGTTTTTGGAGAATGCATATTCCAAATTACAGTCTGATTGTAAGCCCTCTATATCAAGTTACCTGGAAGAAGAATGATTTTAAATGGGGCCCTGAGCAACAACAAGCCTTTGAACAAATTAAATGGGAGATTGTTCATGCAGTAGCCCTTGGGCCAGTCCGGGCAGGACAAGATGTTAAAAATGTGCTCTACACTGCAGCTGGGGAGAATGGCCCTACCTGGAGCCTCTGGCAGAAAGCCCCTGGGGAGACCCGAGGCCGACCCCTGGGGTTTTGGAGTCGGGGATACAGAGGATCCGAGGCTCGCTATACTCCAACTGAAAAAGAGATATTGGCAGCATATGAAGGAGTTCAAGCTGCCTCAGAAGTGGTTGGTACTGAAACACAGCTCCTCTTAGCACCCCGACTGCCAGTGCTAGGCTGGATGTTCAAAGGGAGGGTCTCCTCTACACATCATGCAACTGATGCCACATGGAGTAAGTGGGCCGCACTGATCACACAACAGGCTCGCGTAAGAAACCCCAGATGCCCAGGAATTGTGGAAGTGATCATGGACTGGCCAGAAGGCAAAGATTTTGGAATGTCACCAGAGGAGGAGGTGACACATGCTAAAGAGGCCCCGCTGTATAATAAACTGCCAGAAAATGAGAGGCAATATGCCCTGTTCACTGATGGGTCCTGTCGCATTGTGGGAAAGCATCGGAGGTGGAAGGCTGCTGTATGGAGTCCTACACGACAAGTTGCAGAAACTGCTGAAGGAGAAGGTGAATCGAGTCAGTTTGCAGAAGTGAAAGCCATCCAGTTAGCGTTAGATATTGCTGAAAGAGAAAAGTGGCCAGTGCTCTCTATCTCTATACTGACTCATGGATGGTGGCAAATGCCCTGTGGGGGTGGCTACAGCAATGGAACCAGAGCAACTGGCAGCGCAGAGGTAAACCCATTTGGGCTGTTGCACTGTGGCAAGATATTGCTGTTCGGATAGAGAAGCTAGTGGTAAAAGTACGTCACGTAGATGCTCATGTACCCAAGAGTCAGGCCACTGAAGAACATCAAAATAACCAACAGGTGGATCAGGCTGCCAAGATTGAAGTGGGTCAGGTGGACCTGGACTGGCAACATAAGGGTGAGCTATTCATGGCTCAGTGGGACCATGATACCTCAGGCCATCAGGGAAGAGATGCAACATATAGATGGGCTCGCGATCGAGGGGTGGACTTGACCATGGACACTATTGCACAAGTTATCCATGAATGTGAAACATGTGCTGCAATTATGCAAGCCAAGTGCTTAAAGCCTCTTTGGTATGGAGGGCGATGGCTGAAATAGAAATATGGGGAGGCCTGGCAGATTAACTATATCACACTCCCACAAAACCACCAAGGCAAGTGCCATGTGCTTACAATGGTGGAAGCAACCACTGGGTGGCTGGAAACATATCCTGTGGCCCATGCCACTGCCCGGAACACTATCCTGGGCCTTGGAAAGCAAGTCTTGTGGCAACACGGCACCCCAGAAAGAATTGAGTCAGACAACTGGACTCATTTCTGAAACCACCTCATAGACACCTGGGCCAAAGAGCATGGCATTGAGTGGGTGTATCATATCCCCTATCATGCACCAGCCTCTGGGAAATCGAACAGTACAATGGACTGTTAAAGACTACATTGAGAGCAATGGGGGGTGGAACCTTCAAACACTGGGATGCACATTTAACAAAAGCCACCTGGTTAGTCAACACCAGAGGATCTGCCAGTCGGGGTGGTCCTGCCCAGTCAGAACTTTTACGTACTGTAGAAGGGGATAAAGTCCCTGTAGTGCACATAAAAAATATGTTAGGGAAGACAGTCTGGGTCACTCCTGCCTCAGGCAAAGTAAACCCATTCGTGGGATTGCTTTTGCTCAAGAACCTGGGTGCACTTGGGCGATGCGAAAAGATGGGGAAGTCCGATGTGTGCCTCAAGGGGATTGGATTTTAGGTGAGAATAGCCAATGAATCAAATTGTATGATGTTAGTTGCTACATAACCCTGCCACTGTATGTTATCATTACTATAATTGTTATATGCTATATCCATAGTACTATAGTAAGAATCACTTAGACCAAGCACGAATGAACTGTGATAAAACCGAGCAAAGCGCAGTAGTGATGGAACCAGAACTGACTCCAGCATGCAACAATCCAACGGTGCACACCATCCTCCTGCTGCGTCCAATGTCACCCGCTTGTCACACTGCACAGAAGCCCAATCCTGCTCTGTCGACTGAGAGGACTTTGCACCATCCCTCCTGCCCAGGAAGTCTGGTATGACAGATGGACCCCAGAGTTGGGGACTAAATGAACTCAACGAACATTTTATAAACATGGCCCATAGACTAAGGGAATGATATTTGTGTGTGTATACATATATATATCTCAAAGGACGGAAAAGGTGATGATGAGTAATTAGGATGCATTGGAAAGTATGGGATCTGAGCATGACGTCAACGGTATAGAATAAGGGGTGGATACTGTCCTGGTTTCAGCTGGGATAGAGTTAATTGTCTTCCTAGTAGCTGGTATAGTGCTATGTTTTGGGTTCAGTATGAGAAGAATGTTGATAACACACTGATGTTTTCAGTTGTTGCTAAGTAATGTTTAGTCTAAAGTCAAGGATTTTTCAGCTTCTGATGCCCAGCCAACAAGAAGGCTGGAGCGGCACAAGAAGTTGGGAGGGGACACAGCCAGGGCAGCTGACCCAAAGTGGCCAAAGGGGTATTCCATACCATGTGACGTCATGCCCAGTATATAAACTGGGGGGAGTTGGCCTGGGGGGATCGCTGCTCGGGAACTAACTGGGCATCGGTCGGCGAGTGGTGAGCAATTGCATCGTGCATCACTTGTTTTGCATATTCCAGTCCTTGTATTATTATTGTCATTCTGTTATTGTTATTATTATCATTATTATTTTCTTCCTTTCTGTTCTATTAAACTGTTCTTATCTCAGCCCATGAGTTCTACCTTTTTCCTTCTGATTCTCTCCCCCATCCCACTGGGTGGGGGGAGGAGTGAGTGAGCGGCTGTGTGGTGCTTAGTTGCTGGCTGGGGTTAAACCACGACAGAAGGGATCCCCTAAAGAAAGATAAATTAAAAGCTTATTGTGCACAATGGTGGCTGATGTATGAATTGGATGGTGGAGAAAAATGGCCAGAGAATGGATCATTGAACTATAACACTATTTTACAGTTTATGTTGTTTTGTAGAAGGATGGATAAATGGGATGAAGTTGTGTATGTCGATTTGTTTTTCGTGATCATGAAACCTGTAAAAACGTAGATTGTTGATGGATGATGCTGATGGAATGTATGTATTAGCAGAAAGTGGTAATGGAAATGGAAAGAAAAAGAATTGTTGTAAAAATTGTGAAATTGGAAAAGAATGTAAAAGGAATTGTGTTAAGGATGGTGGGGAGGCTGAAGATGTGCAGATATTGGTCCCAAAGGGGAATCTGGTAAATGTAGAACAAAGGGATGAGAAAAGGAAATCACAGGATAGTAGCAATAGAGAAGATAAAGACCAGCCCACTTCAAGCTCAAGAGCAGGGAGTGAGAACTTTAGCCCAATCTCAGGGAGAATGAGGGGACAGCGTCCCGTTATACAAGCTCCCTTGGGACAGGCAATAGGGGTGGAGGGACAGCCAGTATTTGTACATTTCCCGTTCACTACCTCAGATCTATTGAATTGGAAGCAGTCAGTGGGGTCCTATGAAGAAAATGCGGAAGGAATGCCCACAGAAAGAAAAATTATTTGCTGAATCCTCAGGAAAAGGGGGACCGGAGTCAGATGTTAATCTGATTATGTTAGAGACATCTGATACCAAATGAACGGGACCGTGGGAGAATAATGAGATTTCCCCAGCCGATCCCCTGCTTCCTGTAAAGCTGGGGAATGAAGTTATAGACTTCCTAGTAGATAGTGGGGCAACCCATTTGGCAGTAACTAGTTGTAAGGGGCCTTTAAGTAAAATGCATATGCCAGCTGTTGGGGTCACAGGAAAGTGAGCTCTTAAGCCATTTTTAAAACCTATGGAATGTACAATTGGAAATACTACATTGACTCATGAATTTCTATATATGCCAGAATGCCCCCTCCCATTGCTGGGACGTGACCTATTGTGTAAATTGGAAGCACAACTAACATTTTCTGATAAGTCTATTCAGCTACATGTGCCTGAAGAGACAGCATGGAGAGCTCAGTTGTGTCTATTGACCAAAAAGAAACAAGGGGGGACTGAAATCTCAGAGGAAATTTTGGATGCTGTAATACCACTGGTATGGGCCTCCAAGAAACCTGGATGAGCAAAAAATGCTACTCCAGTAAAAGATGAATTAAAATGGGGACCTCAACCAGTAAGGAAAAAAGAATATCCTATGAAATTAGAGGCCAGAGTGGGATTAGAACCATTGATTAATACTTTTGTACAGTATGGACTGTTGCAGGAATGTCAGAGTATAACACCCCATCTTACCAGTTAAGAAACCTCGAACTCAGGAGCATCGGTTGGTACAAGACTTGAGAGAAGTTAATAAAATCATGGTTGATGTACATACAGTTGTCCCAAATCCTTATACCTTGTTGTCATAAATACCAGAAGATAGTGTGTATTTTACAGTGTTAGATCTAAAAGATGCTTTCTTTTGCATCCCCTTGGAAGAAGAAAGCCAGAAGATATTCGCCTTTGAGTGGGAGAGTCCTACCACAGGGAGGAAAATACAACTCTGGTGGACCGTGCTGCCACAAGGATTCAAGAATAGCCCGACGCTGTTTGGTAATGTACTTGCCAAGGAATTGGAAAATTGGCAAGGTAAGAATCTTTCCATTCCTTTGCTACAGTATGTAGATTACATCCTACTTGGGGCAAAGACTGAACAAGAATGTAAAATTGCAACTATAGATTTGCTGAATTTCTTGGGACTGGCTGGATATCGAGTAGCTCAGAAAAAGGCTCAAATAATACAGACCACTGTAACTTACTTGGGATTTGAGATATCTCAGGGAAAGAGGGAACTAGGAGCAGAAAGAAAAGAAGCTATTTGTCGAATAGCTCCCCCCCGATCTAAGAGAGAACTACAAGGGTTCTTGGGAATGGCTGGATGGTGTAGACTCTGGATACCAAATTTCAGCCTGATTGCCAAACCATTATATGTGGCTATGAAGGGGCCTGGAGAAACTTTGGAATGAACACCAGAGTGCTGGAAAGGATTTGATTCCATTAAAACTGAACTAATGAGAGCCCCTGTTCTGGGTCTGCTGGACTTAAGCAAACCCTTTACGTTATACGTGCATGAGAGGCAACATGTAGCATTGGGAGTCCTGACTCAAACTCTGGGAGACTGGAAAAGACCGGTAGCTTACTTCTCCAAGCAGTTAGACGAAGTAAGCAAAGGATGGCCTGCATGTTTGAGAGCTGTGGCTGCAGTAGTGTTGTTAGTTAAAGAAGCCCAGAAATTAATCTTGGGGCATCCTATCACAGTTTTTGTACCACATGCAGTGATAGCTGTACTTGAACAAAAGGGGCACCACTGGATCTCTCCTAGTGGGTTAGCCCAATATCAGATGGTGCTAATCGAACAGGACGATGTCACTTTAAAAATGTCTTCAACCTTGAATCCTGCCATTTTAATGCCAGTAGATGAAAAGGGAGAGCTGGAACATTACTGTCTGCGGGTTATGGAACAGGTATACTCTAGCCGACCTGATTTGAAAGATGTACCATTAATCAATTCAGAAATTGAACTTTTTACAGATGGAAGTAGCTTCATGGTGAATGGAGAATGGAAAGCTGGGTATGCTGTGGTAACCCTACAAGAGGAGGTTGAAGCATGAGCATTGCCACCCAATACCTCCACTCAGAAAGCAGAGATCATAGCTCTAACTTGAGCTTTAGAGCTATCCAAAGATAAAAAGGTAAACATATACACAGACTCCAAATATGCGTTTGGAGTGGTCCATGAACATGGAGCCATTTGGAAAGAGCGTGGATTGTTATCCGCTCAAGGAATCCCTATCAAATATGGACCAGAGATTTTAAAACTGCTGCAAGCTGTTCTAGGACCACAAGAAGTTGCAATTGTACATTGCAAAGCTCACCAGAAAGGACAAACTGAGATAATCAAAGGAAATCGAAAGGCAGATGAAATGGCTAAATGAGTTACAGAAAGGGGATCCTTGACTGGGGCATTGATCCCACCATGAGAAGTTCAAAGGGAACCTCTGGAATATTCTGAAGAAGAGGATCACCTTGCGAAATATTTGGAACGTATCAAATCAGAGGAAGGTTGGTGGGTAACTAAAGATGGACAGGTTGTCACGACAGGGCTGGAGAGACCAGGGAGGGGTCGTGGTGAATTTGGAATTCCCTCGGGCTAAATTAAGGTGAAACGACAACAAAAGATCAGTTAAACATTTTATTCATGGCAGAAGCAACCTGAACTTGGAGGGCGTTAACAGTAGGTGGCGTGGTTTCTCATAACAGGAATTGGCATGGAACTACCTCAGTAAACCACGTATCCCATGGTAACCATACACATCAATTAAGGGAATAAGGAGAGCCCTCCCGTTGAGCCACAAGGTTCAGAGTGGACCCCCTTGCTTTCTAGACTCCTTCACAGAGAAGAGCCTAGGGGCGGCTAGATCCACTCCTAGTCCCAGACTTGGTCAACGGTTTTATGTCTTAAAGGGATGAAGTGTAGGGATTATGAAAAGGAGAGAGAAAGAGAGACAGAGGAAAAGATAAGAGAAAGATTTCACTGGTCCTGGGTCCAATGTTGGTCCAGTCAGCCAAGGGGTCCAGTTCTGGTGGGCGTGTGCACGTGGGGCTTCAATTTGTGTCCTTTTATCATCCTTGCCCCTCCTTCAGGCAGGCACTCAAACTCATTAGGCTAATTAGGTGTCATGCGTGGTTTGTGCTTTCAGAACCTTCGGGAAATGGGTCGGTGGGCTTGGGGGTCATTTGGGGAGTAACTTCTGATAGCATATTTCCATACATTCTGTATGGTATGTCTAAATAATTTTATGGTTTTAATATTTTGTACCAGCCGTGGAAACTGGTTTGCTGCTAGATGACTGTAAAGGTGAGATTTGGTAAATAATTATTAGAAATCTTATACTAACACTATGATTGAAACAATACACAAAAGTGTAGCCAAATAATTAACTAGTAGAGGTAGTTACTCATAAGTTTGGCAGTTCTTTGCTCTTATGACTGGATGTTCCTGTACATTAGATAAGAATAATATTGAAACTGACCATATGTGACTGAAACCATGTTAAGCTCCAAGATCAAAGAACAAGGATGACAAACAAAGATTGAAGGTCAGCCAACAGAATCTCAAATGGGTCGGTGGTCGCAAAAGCAGCCCTTCGACTCAAATGAAGAACCATTGTGCATGATCGGATCTAGGCAGTACTATGATAATCAGTTACAATAATTTTTATGTAATTTAAGAGTCTTGTCTGGTAGTTTTCCATCAGGCTCAGGCTTCATATGTATACTAATCTGATTAATATGTAATTAGTTACTCCATATAACCTGTTTGTGCTGAAGCTGTGGTATGCACGCTAGGTGGAATTATCCCCTGTGCATCCAGCGCTGCAATAAAGAATGCCTGCTTTCTAAAACTCCAAAATGAGTCTTAGAGAGTTTCTTCGACCGGCTTTTCAGTATTACTCCTTCCCTGCAGACATGACCATTGTTTGATCTTTGGCCATGCATGGTGAGCTGCCCTGCTCAGCATATCAGAACAGCATATCAGAACACAGAGCTGAGCACCCTCTGGCATGCCCTCCCGGTCCTGTTGCTGATGTCCTGTGCCGATGGTTCGTTGTTAGGCAGAACTTGCCCCACCACAATGTTTGAGACATTAACTCTTTCAGTCTCTCACACAGGTATTGATCACCACCCCAATGGTAAGAGAAATATTGAAGAAAACCCATAATGAATCCCATATGGGAGCAGATGCTCTGGTTGCGAGCATTAAAAGATATGCTGTAGGACCAAAAATGCAGAAGTTAGCTGATATAATTGTACGACAATGTCAGCAGTGTTGCAAGAATAATCCAAAAATTCAAAGAAAGCCTCCTTTTGGAGAAGTGAGACAAGATCAAACCCCAGGGGAATACTGGCAAATAGATTTTTCTGAATTACCGTAATGTAATCAGTTTAAGTATCTTTCAGTTTTGGTAGATACTTTTTCTGGGTGGCCTGAAGCCTTCCCATGCTGTATCAACAAACCTAGAGAAGTAGTTAGAATCTTGCTGAAAGAAGTGATTCCGAGATTCGAGATTCGGCATCCCAGAAGGGATGTCATCAGACAATGGGCCTCACTTTATAGCTGATGTAGTTCAGGGTGTCTCTTAAGTTTCTACAAATACAATGGGATCTACATACACCATGGAGACCCCAGTCAAATGGGAAGGTAGAAAGGATGAATCAAACCCTAAAGAGACAGACCTCGAAGCTGTGTCAAGAAATGCAAATTAAGTGGGTAGATGTCCTACCTATAGCATTAATGAGAATTCCGGTTCAAAACCAGTACTGTTGTGGTTTCAGCCCAGCCGGTAACAAAGGACCACGCAGCTGCTCATTCACTCCTCCCCACCCCTCTCCGGTGGGATGGGGAGGAGAATCACAAAGGAGAAAAGAAAAAAAAAATGGAACCTCATGGGTTGAGATAAGGACAATTTACTGGGACAACACAAAAAGAGAAGTTACAACAACAACAACAACGGTACTAATAAAAGAATATACAAAACGAGTGATGCACAGTGCAACTGCTCACCACCTGGAACCCGACGCTCCGCCACTTCCCCCACCGAGAGAGAGAGCACCCCCCCCAGCCCGCTCCCCATTTATATACTGAGCATGATGTCACATGGTATGGAATAGCTCCTTGGCCAGTTCAGGTCAGCTGTCCTGGCTGTGCCCCCTCCCAGGTTCCTGTGAAAATTAACTCTATCCCAGCTGAACCCAGGACAAGTACAAATGGCAAACAAGTCTAATTGTTGGATCTGTACTCATTGCCCCAAGCATTCTAACAAAGGTATTCCTTTAATAGTAATACCCCTCAATTTCTCTTTCCTGGAATTTGTAAAGCATGTGCAGAATAACAGTGACCAAACATCATACAATGACACAATAGGACAAGAATGGAAAGTTCACAATTTACCAGGAAATTATTATCAATGTCTAGAGAGATGTAATCATAACACAGACTGGCTGCCAAGACCTAAACTTAACTGTACTGGAGCTACATATGTAGGAAAATATGCAAATTGTTCCAAAGGTACATTTGAAATAAGATACTGAAGTTGGTCTGAAAAACAAAGAACTGGCTGGCAGGTTCCGAAGGGAAGTGGTTGGTATTGGCTTTGTGGTGACGAGGCTCATAAAACCCTACCTCCTAACTGGTCAGGAACATGTACCTTAGGAGCGGTAGTACCTAATGTCATGATAATTGAAAAATTAGAATCCCGAGTATGGATGAGAACCTACCTTTGAAGAAGTAAAAGAACTTCTAATCCATTGATTGATAGACCCACAGGATTTCACTCCTTCATGAGGTGGTTTATTCCCTGGTTAGGAGTTAATGAATTGGAAAAAGCTATAGTAAACGTTTCAGCTACAATTGAGAAAATTGGAAACGAGACTTATGATGCTATTAAACCTTTACAGGAAGAAGTATCAGAATTGGCCAAAATCACTTTGCAAGATAGGATGGCTCTCGATATGATGTTGACCTCTCAGGGAGGGGTATGCACAGTTCTAAATACTGGTTGCTGTGTATATGTGGATCAGAGTGGTAGAATTTCTACAGACCTAGAAGAAACCTGGAGACAGACTAAAACACTCCATGAGATACAAAAGGATGACACATCTTACAGATTTGAAGAAACATTTAAATGGTTGACTTCCTTGTTCCCCAATTTAAGTTTATGGGTAAAAAGCTTACTGAGCTATATAATAGTTGCTAAGGTTTATGAGAAAATAATTTGAGATGAGACTGATATAAGAGAAACCACATTGAGGTTCCTCTTTTATAGTCTCAAAGGGGGAAAATGTAGCCATGTGTTTGAGTTAATGCCTAGGCTGTGGTGATACTACTTAATTTAGGGTTAAACATGATGCGTTGTCCTTTAAGGAGGACCATTACTCAATAGTTTCACTATGCAGGCCTGATTACTTTGTATCATACCTTACTAACAACTATGCCCTTGAAGAAGAACTAAGACTGATAAAAAGGAAACATCCTGCTCCAGAAGGCACCGAAAGCCAGATGATTGCTAAAGAAACATGAACTGGGGGAAAAGTAAAGGCGGCAGGGGGAGATCATGACCACCAACTCAATTCAAGACTGGAAAGACCCACACCTGCAAGGAGCATGCTTGCTAATTTACATAGCAAGCGAGGCTAATTTAAATATAACTAACCAATAGTAGATGAGATGGTGACTACTAACCAATGAATGTAAATTTAGGCGGGGTTTTACTAATCATGTAACAGGATAAATATGTTGTAGCTCTTTGGTGTAGAGTGCTAGTTTTGTGGAATTATCATCTAGCACCCATCTTTGTGCAAACATGAAATAAATAAATATCTCATCTCTGTGTGTAAGATTGGCTTATTGCACACTGGGTATCAAACCCTGCTTGTGGGACAACACAGCTAGGCGGGCATTTGGCTGTTAGCCAAGGCTAACCCACCACATTAACCATATCCCAAACCTATAACTTGGCAGGACTGCCTTAAGCCTGTGGGAGCAGCTCAGAACACCTGGCATTTGTTTTCAAGAGTGACTGTTAGAATTTGTTGTGCTGTATGTTTGCCAAGCCTTGAAGAACTAGTTTTACAAGGTCAGGTTGGAGGATGGCCTTGTGTAGGCCTGGGAAGATGTGGCTGAAGACAGTCACGAGTATGTGTGTGGAATGTTTTTATCTTTAACTGTTCTGAGGACTGGCAAACATCCCAGCTGAGCCAGATATGCACTCCTGTGTTAGTAATATTGGCTGTATGCCATTAGTTCTTTCTAGATCTTTGTTGAAACATATATAAGTTGGATTCTTTTGTGAAATAAACGGAATCTTGTACAGATAGCTTGAGCGCTTAATTCAGTCGCCGCAAAGCCCCTTACACAGGCAAAGTATGAAAGCCTCCCCTGTCATGCTGTCCCCTAGACACATCTGCTCTGCCTCTTGCACTTTCATTTATCTTCAGGTTGTAGTAACCCTCCAGCAACATACCTAGTTTACAGCCCTCCTCAGTATGTTAGCAAGCCTTTTTGCAAAGACACTCTTGCCCCACTTTGTCAAATGTATCCCATCCCTGCTCAGCAGTCCTCACTCCTCAAATAGGGTCCCATAGTTATAGAAGCCAAAGCCCTATCTGTGTGACACCAGCCCCACAGCCAGGTGTTGATCTGCTGAATGAATCTGGTTCTACATGAGCCTTTCCCCTTCACTGACAGGACTGAGGAGACACCATCTGAGCCCCCATGCCCTTTACCCTCATCCCCAGAGCTCTGTAGTCGCTCTTGATATACTTTGGGATACCCTTGACTGTACTGTTTCTGCCTACATGGAAGAACAGGAAAGGGGTAATACTCGGAGGGCCAGACAAGCCGTAGCAGTCCCTCTGCAGCATCTTGGATCCTAGCTGCTGGCAAGCAACAAACCTCCTGAGACATCAGGTCAGGTTGGCAGATTGATGCCTCCATCACCTGCAGGAAGGCATCTCCAGTAACTATCACATGCCTTTTCTCCTTTGTGCAGACAGAAGGCTTTGGTTCACCTAGCTCTGATGAATCCCCTGAAGGGTCTTGTTTGTCCTCACCAGTGCCCAGAGAATTATTCCTATTCTGAAGTGCTTGGTCCCTCTGTGCCCCTGCTCTATCTGTTGTTCTCTGTAAGGAGGAGTTTAAGAGAATGGGGTGTGTCAAAAGGATCAGAGAGACACAAAGAAGTTTGAACATGCACAAGGGCTATGGACCCCTCCTAGGAAGCTACTCAAGGGGCATCCATCTAACCTCTGCTCTGGGGCAAAGAAGAGACCAATCTTGTGAGCTGAAACAAGAGGCCCTCACAGCCAGACCCAAACCACCAGGATGACCATTGTGCTGGTTTTGGCTGGGATAGAGTTAATTTTCTTCACAGTAGCTGGTAAGGGGCTATGTTTTAGATTTGTGTTGAAAACAGTGCTGATAATACAGGGATGTTTTAGTTGCTGCTGAGCAGTGCTTACACAGAGTCAAGGCCTTTTGTGCTCTTCACACTGCCACGCCAGCTAGTAGGCTGGGGGTGCACAAGAAGTTGGGAGGGGACACAGCCGGGACAGCTGACCCCAACTGACTAAAGGGATATTCCATACCATACAATGTCATGCTCAGCAATAAAACTAGGGGGGAAGTTGGTGGGGGGGCCGCTGCTCAGGGACTGGCTGAGCATCAGTCAGTTGGTGGTGAGCAATTGTTTTCATTTGCATCACTTGCCTTTCTTGGGTTTTATTTCTCTCTCTCTGTCTCTGTTATTTTCCTTTTCATTACAATTTATTATTATTATTTTATTTCAATTATTAAACTGTTTTTATCTCAACCCACAAGTTTTCACACTTTTACCCTTCTGATTCTCTCCCCCCATCCCTCTGGGGGGGAGTGAGTTAGTGGCTGTGTGGTGCTTAGTTGCTGTCTGGGGTTAAACCATGACAACCATGCAATATTACCGGGGCAACCTTTGGGCTTTGCGCTGTGCTGCAAGACACAGGCAACACCGTCTACTAAAATGGAAACCCAGAACAAAATGCCAACTTCAAAAGAACGTGTGCACTGTGATGTAGTGATCCTAACTAGAAGACAATTGTACATCGAGGAGTTAGTGATCCACACAACAATTAACCTAAGTAAGCCTAGGCCTGCATTGTGCTGCGCATATCCCTTAGCCACAGGATAAACTTAGGCAGCTCATTGTAACAGAGGAGCCTGCAGGCAGCTCCCACCTGGTACCAGTGATTACACCCCCTGCATTTCCTTGCCTTGATCTAAAAGTAAAGCAGTGAGTTCTCATGTAAACATCCTTTCTGTTTGACAGTAGAAATGAACAGAGTTGTTTTCTTGTAAGAAAACCCTATAAGAGCTCAGATGACCAAAATGGGGTAACCCTTTCTACAGACAGGGTTTGCATGGTGTGCTGCACCCTGATCAGAGGCCCATTCAATGCTGCACAACTCGGGGTTCCCAACGTCTTAAGGGACATAACATTATCTATACTATACTATCCTCTCCTTTATAGTGTTAGCTCTAATAAATAGCATTTTAAATGATACATTACAGAGTCTAAGCACCTTTCTTACCGGGATCATTATGAACCAGCACCTCCTGGTGCAAAACACCCTCCTCCCTCTCTACTCCCGAATCCCTATCCCCCCAATCCCCTTCTGCCCTCTCCCCAACCCCTCCCTCTAGCCACCTCCCCACACTCCCTCGCCCTTACCCCCAACCCCCTTCTCCACAACCCCCCTCTCCCTACTTTCCCCTCTTCCCCTTCCCTTCAAGCCCACACACCTGTCTCCTCCCCCTACCCTCTTACCTACTCTCCCTTCTTCCTCCCTCCCCATACCTCCCTCTCACTTCCTGTCCCCCTCCCATCTCCCTCTCTCTCTTACCCCTCCCCCTTCTCCCCTTCCCTCCTCCTCTCCCTACCCCCTCCTTCCTTCCCCCTACCACACCTCCCCCATCCGATCCATTCTTCCCCCTTCCCCCCATCTCCCTCTCCCCTCCCATGATAGGTGTTTTACCTTTACAATTTCTTCTCTAGACTAATGTCTTCTCGCAAAAGACAAAAAGTTGCAGGGAAAGCAATCTGCAAGTCACAAACTTTTTGCTTTTTCATCATTCTTTATAAGGTTCTGCCTCCCCCCTTCCCAGCTATGTGGCTCCCACTTCTCAGGACATATGGAAAGCTCCTGCAGCAGTCAGGAACTGTGCAAGGTTTGCTCCCCCTCCCCATTCTGAAACACACATCCCTATCCTTTGGAGCCTAACACTAGTAAGAGGCAGATTGAAAGAAAAAATGCACAGAAAAGTATGAGAATATCCCACTAAAATGGCTTAGTTCATCTATGGACAAAATCAGTATGTTACTGTGGCCACAAGGTCGCCCTCTCTTCACCTCTCAGCACTTTGCAGCCTAAGCAGAAACACTGAGACTAGGTAAACATCAAGACTAGGTAAAACCCACGCGTGTGCAATATGGCACCTGTTGCAGGCAGGCTGGCATTTGCCTTTCTCGGCTGATTAAAAAGTTACCCGAGCACCCTCAGCATTGCAGGAGTCAGGCAGCCAGGACGGGGCAGGAAGTCAGGGCATGTGTCAGATTCATCACTGCTCACTACACCTCCCCGAATTACAGAGAGGGTTTTGCAAGCCACACTGGAAAGGAGAGAGAATGGGAAGTACCGTGAACCACCTCGCTGAACTTGCCCCATTCCTCAAGGCTGCTGTCGGGTCGCTGCCATTCCTCGCTCTCTGGCGTCCTTACTAGGGGACGAGGGAGATCTCCGTGCACCCGCAAAGGTACAGCCCCACCGCTACAGCAGTGTGTTCTACAACAGGGGCGAGCGGGGGGACTCTTCTCCCTGCCTCCCGCGGCACGCGGGCAGTTGTCAGAGGCCGAAATGGTGGAGGAGGCTGTGTCTCTGGTGAATGCCTGGAGACAGCAGTCTTTCCTAGTTTGGAGGAAGAAAGGGAGAGCCCCATCCAGTACATACAAGCTACGCTCAACGCCGCGGCTTTCCCTGCGTTGGGTGGTGCCGATCCTCCTTTCCATTGGCTATGTATTTCCTCTTCCTTCCTGTGCGCAGTAGCAACGGCTATTGGACAGAGAAGGAATGAAGAAAAAAAGAGAGAAAGAATTAAAAAAAAAACCAAAACAGGTGGAGAAGAAAAGAAACAGGGAGACCTTGAGCTTAGGACAGGAAAGGGCTGAGGGATGCAAGAAGGAATCAGTGTTCTTACAGTAACAACAATAGAAGAGGGAACAGAGGTGGGGACTCAGAAAGAGGGGTGTAGATTAAAGCGACGGAAGAGGAAGAGGGGCCTAAGATTCACTGTATCGCGGAGCCTGGGAAGTCACTGCTGGTGGATCCGCCCCCCTACGGGAGGGAGGGAGAGAGTGAGACAGGCCGGCCGGCTGGCTGGCTGCTGGCTGGCTGGGGCCGTTAGAACAGATATCTCTTTGCTTCACACTCCCCCCCCTCCCCGATTTCTTTCCCCTTTTTGTTGCTTGTTCGCTTCGCGCTTGGGGGTCAGTGCGTAAGGAGGGAGGGACCTAGGCTAAAGCGCCGCCCGAGCAGCCCAGCGGGAGCCTAGGGACAGGCCTGGGCTGCAGCCTCAAAATTAGGATGTCCCGACACGAAGGTGAGAGACCTAAGGCTCCGGGGGGGGAGGGGGGAGGGAGAGGGGAGATGTCCTTGAGCCCTGTACGGCGTGTACGGTGTTAGGGCCTCGCATGCCGCCGTGTGAGGTGGGTCAACATGGCGGCGCCGTCGCTGAGAGCGGGGCCTGTGGAGTCGGTCGCGGAAAGTGGCCATGGTGGGAGGAGGAAGGCGGCGGCCAGACCTCGCTTTGCAGTGTCGCGGGAGGGGAGGTGGTGGCCGTGTCTGTTACGGGTAGGCCCCGAGTCCCTTTTCTGTCGCTACTAAGCACGCACACCAGGCCTGTGCTCGCTGAGGTTGAAGGGCCTGCTGCAGCTTGAAGTGGGCCTGGTCTCTGTCACCCCTCATTAGCCTGCAACTCGGACCTTGCCTCGCCCCGGATAAGGAGTGTGTCCGAGGTAGATAATAGAGGGGAGGAGATAGGAGAGCTGTTTATTTTCACTCCTCTTATTTCACTGTTTGATGGGCCTGAGAGGTGGGCCTAAAGGAATCTGGTCTAGGGGAAAAGAGGAAGGTGTAAGGGGGGTGGGAGGTGTGTGTCAGGGTGGCTTGCTGATGTGTCCTGGGAGTTGTAAATGGCATGATGTGAAGGGAGAAGGGGTGCAGGAGGGGAAGGGGAGGCAGGCTTAGCATGATATGCACCCTGTGAGGGGGAAGTACCCCCAGGTTTCTTAGGGTAGGGAGGAGAAGGGACTGTGGGGCATGAGGCACGAGGAGAGTAGTGCTTGAGGGGAGGTAATGCAAGGAGGGTAGCCTGGCATCTAGGGGAAGTGGATTGGGGTGTGGTCTGCTTTGGTATAATGAAGGGAGGTGCGTGTTGTGTGACAGGTGTAAAAGGAACTCATGTATGTAATTGGCTGTGGTGTTGGGATCAGAAAAAAGGGTTTATGCAGTCTTTGTGCCCTTGTTCAGGTGTAGTTTGTATTTTGGTAGCTTTGGCAGATTGAGAAGTAATATATTCTTTTTTTAGTTTTGTATTTTAAAAGAGGAAACATGCTACTGTAGCAGCTTTTGTAGAGAGGTCATCATACAATTATTTTGTGTGTTTGTCCTTGTTCTTCTGTTTGGGGGGGGGGGTTGTGTGGTTTTTTTTTTTTGCTATGGGTAAGTGTAGTGGATAGTTAAGGATTTAAAAAGTGAGAAGAATGGAGAGAAAAATGAAAGAAGGGAATTTATGTAGAGAGAAGTTGTGTGTGATATTTGTAAAGAAACTTGTTTGGTTTTCTACTTCTTCTTACTGGTAGTTGCACTAGTATAAAATATTCTGTAGAAGTTCTGCCTTGTATCTTGAAAGGATAATTTTTTGCTCTGTTAGGAGCTAAATTTAGCACCTGTCTCCATACACAAGTTTGAGTCTTCTAGAGTTGTGAAAATAATCTTTTTAAAAGAAATGGAGATATCTTTATTTAATCTTAATGTTTTGAAAGCAATGTGCTAGAGGATGTCAATGTTTGGGAGTAATAATACTGACTTCTAGATGGAGGGTTGGTAGCTTGATGCTGAACTGGAGTAAGTATGATGACTATTTGGTGTATAGCTACAGCATTTTGTTAGTGTGTGTACTTGCCTATCTAAGACCAGTCTTGCCTGAATCTACTAACACTTTTTTTTCTAGTAAAGATACCAAATCCTCTTGGTTTTTTTCTGATTAAGATATGGTTTTGTGTGCGTTTGTTTTTTGGTGGTGTGTGTTTTTGTGGGTTTTTGTTTGTTTGTGGGGGGGGTGTTTTGTTTGTTTGTTTGTGGGGGGGTTTTGTTTGTTTGTTTGTGGGGGGGTTTTTGTTTGTTTGTTTGTGGGGGGGGTTTTGTTTGTTTGTTTGTGGGGGGGGTTTTGTTTGTTTGTTTGTGGGGGGGGTTTTGTTTGTTTGTGGGGGGGGTTTTGTTTGTTTGTTTGGGGGGGGTTTTGTTTGTTTGTTTGGGGGGGGGGTTTGTTTGTTTGGGGGGGGTTGGTGGGTTTTGGGTTTTTTTGGGTTGGTTTTTTTTTTTTCTTCAAAGAGGGTGGGTGGGGTTGTTGGATTATCTGCATCCTATGCAGATAATGAGGCAAATGCTAACAACAGTGGGTAAAATGAGGGTTAATAAAAAGTTTTGTTTGTGGCTTTGTTGGAGAAAGTACTCTGTAAACTGCTGCTGTAATAGCTATCCATGGTATGTGACTTAAAGCAGGGTAGTAGGGTGTGGACTTGTTAGATTGCACTGGTTAAAGCTACAAAAGTGGTGTTATGTGTTGTTCAGTGTTGCAATGTTTTAATAAAGGAGAAGAATTATCAAAATACTTTTTAAAAAATGTGTTTCTGATGGAGGATATGTTTTGAGGTTTTTCTAGTGGATGTTAGGTTTTGTTTAGCACGGGAAATAATGTTTTTCTCAGTCTTTATTCATCAGCAGAAATCAAAGTATGGAAACAATGTTAAGTGTGGTTTTGTTAAATTGGAAACAGGTATATCGATGTTCTTTGAAGTTGCATGTTTTAAAAAATGAAAATAGTTATCTTCTAATAAACTGTTGATGGTAATGTTGCATTGTTGACATAAATCTTTTTATATAAAGAAGGAAAAACCCCATCAAAACTGAAAAGATATAAAGCTGCAGTAACAGTTGTACTTTGATAGATTTTTATAGGAACCTGGTTTGTCTTGAGTTTTCTTAATGTTTTTCTTTTATTTGCCATTTAACATGTTTTAAGTGTTAATTGTATATTAGTTATAAGGTTAGAATAAGTTGCCTTGATGTAGGCTCTGTGGTTGGCTGAGAGTTGTCAATCTGTAAGTTGATGGAAGTTGTTTTTGCAAGGATAAGGTATAGGAGAAAAGCAAGTTTCAAACATGTTAATAAACTGTATCTCTGCTGTGTGCTTTTTGTCAAAATGGCTTATTTTTGCCAGAATTGGTTTTGTGATGGTGTCCTGGTTTCAGCTGGGATAGAGTTAATTGTCTTCCTAGTAGCTGGTATAGTGCTATGTTTTTGAGTTAGGTATGAGAAAAATGTTGATAACACTGATGTTTTCAGTTGTTGCTAAGTAATGTTTAGTCTCAAGTCAAGGATTTTTCAGCTTCTGATGCCCAGCCAACAAGAAGGCTGGAGGGGCACAAGAAGTTGGGAGGGGACACAGCCAGGGCAGCTGACCCAAAGTGGCCAATGGAGTATTCCATACCATGTGACATCATGCCTAGTATATAAACTGGGGGGAGTGGGGGGATTGCCGCTCGGGGACTAACTGGGCGTCGGGTGGTGAGCAATTGTATTGTGCATCACTTGCATGTTCCAATCCTTTTATTATTGCTGTTGTCATTTTATTAGTGTTATCATTATCATTATTGGTTTCTTTTCTGTTCTATGAAACCCTTCTTATCTCAATCCATGAGTCTTACTTTTTTTTCCCTGATTCTCTTCCCCATCCTATTGGTTGGGGGGAAGTGAGTGAGCGGCTGTGTGGTGCTTAGTTGCTGGCTGGGGTTAAACCATGACAGATGGGGAAGGATGTATTTGAGAAGATAAATGCTGGAGAAGTTGGTATTCCAATGTGTTGTCTCAGGGCTCTAAATAAGTATCTTTTGGAGGTATAAGCTTACTTTTCATCAGG
Source organism: Harpia harpyja (assembly GCF_026419915.1). Taxonomy (NCBI): domain Eukaryota; kingdom Metazoa; phylum Chordata; class Aves; order Accipitriformes; family Accipitridae; genus Harpia; species Harpia harpyja. The sequence continues at coordinate 9,596,978 of NC_068968.1, forward strand.
GTCTCTTGGCAATTTTCTTTGCTTTGTGGCAAGAAATTAATTCACGTTGTGGATCAGAAGTTGGTTAGGAGACGGGGAAAAAGAGAGAGTAGAATTCAACCATTGACCTTTTGCCATTGACTGTTTAATACCTTCAGAAACGGAACTGGTATAGAACTTTAAAAATTATCTAGAGAGTGAAGGATGTGGGGGAAGGGAATAGTGGAATAGAAACACTTGCAAATAAGACAGTTATTTGAGCTAGGGGTGACTAGAAGGTCTTCCAAGGAACTTTAGAAAGAGCTAGATAAGCTCAATGCATGAGCAGCACAAGATGAGTGAAACTAACTTGTGTTAAAAGGAAAAGCAATAGGGACAAATTAATTTTTTAGGTATCTTAAAGTGTCTACTTCAGTGGTATCAACTTGGGAAAGGTTGTGGAGTATCACTGTAGATAATCATGCTTCTGTTTTTACTGCTACTGTGTGTGTTGGCAAGATGTGAAAAACGTTACTGCGTTCAAGAAGCTGTTCAGAACAGCAAGGTTGTCAAGTTGAGCACTTGGGAGTTGGGATGTGCCAGAACTAGCTTGTGCAGAGAAACCTAATTCAGCCCTCTTTGAGTACATGCACTGTGAAATTACATAGCTGCATATTATCTTCTCTGTTGTGCTCTGCCTTGTCAAGGGTGTATAGGGAAGGAGGCTGTTATATGTAGGGGAGGACCAGATGAGGCATTATAGAAAGAAAGTATTTTTGGGATGTTGATAGTTGAGTTTTGTTGTGGAAAGCTGGATTCATTCCTGCCTCTTCTATGGAGTTCTTAGGAAATGCCAGGCAAATCACTTGGACAAGAGTTTACAGGTGGCTGCTATCTGTGTGTTTCTTGTTTCATGAAGGCTCAATTGAAAATTTTGGGCGTTCACAGCTGCAGCTCTAATACCTGCAAATTAGTGGTTTTTCTCTTATTTTAGTTCTTAGAAATGTTTTGGTTGAAACTTCCAAACAAAATGCATGCATGGCCTAGAGAACTTTAACTAGGTGGACAAATGTGGTAGTTAAAGGCTGTGAAAATTAGTCATAAGGAGAAGACCAACAAACAGTTAAATTCAGGCAGCACTGTCAGATTTCAGTATAATAGTGTTATAAACTATTGTATGCAGCTTGAATCCCCTCCAAAGAACTCAAGAAGTGATGTGACTCAGGGTTGGGGGGGAGAGACAAAGGACTACTGCATGAATAGAGACTGAAAAAAATCTTTATCTTCAAGGTTGACAAAGAGAATCTAAAAAGAATGAATAGCTTAATATAGATGAAGAGTGTCTATAACTTTTTTTCATAACATAAGAACAGGAGGTTATACAATTAAAGAGGCTGATGATTCAAAACTGATTAATAGAAGTGCTTTTTCACACAGTGTGTAACTAGATTGTGTAATACTTTTTCACAGGAAAAAGTTATACCACCTGGTTTCTGGTTTGAAGGATTAAAACTTTGGATTCTATCTCAAACTTTGTATTTCATGTCTCTACTTGAGACTAAAAGGTTGCTGTTGAGAATCTAATGTCTGATATTCTGTGATGTTCTTACAACTTTCCATGAATAGTCAGCTGAATCTCTGATCTGAACTTATGCTAATTCCTATGTTCTTATGTAAACATGATCCTTAATGTCATTCACATGTATTGGGTTTATGGCAAGGTTTTGGTGGGGGGGAGCTGTAGGGGTGGCCTCAGTGAGAAGAGACATGGGGCTGCCCATGTGCTGGACAGAGCTGGTTCTAGCTGGCTCTGTAAAGGACCCACTGCTGGCCAAAACTGAGCCAGTCATTGAAGCTGATGGCACCTCTGTGAAAACAAATTTAAGAAAGGGTAAAAATGCTGTGCAGCAGTGTGTGTAAGAAAGGGGGGAGGGCAGTGGAGGTATAAGAAACAATCTTGCAGACAGCAAGGTCAGAAAAAAGGAGGGGGAGGAGGTGCTCTGGGTGCTATAGCAGGTATATTTCCCTGCAGCCTATGGAGAAGAGTGGGAGCAGGCCAGTGATGGGGCCTGTGGAGAGGACCACAACGGAGCAAGCTCCAGGAGGGAACTGCGGCCTGTGGAAAGGATCTGGTGCAGGAGCAGGCTAGTGGCAGAAACTGCATCCCATGGAGAGGACTTTTCCTGAAGTCTTTTCCTGAAGGACTGTAGTCCACGGAGAGGACCTGTGCTGGAGCAGGGGAAAAGTGTGAGGAGAAGGAGTGGCAGAGACAAACTGTTATGAACTGACTGCAACCCCCAATTCCACATCCCTCCTGTGCCTCAGTTTGGGGGGAGGAAGTAGAAGAATTGGGAGTGAAGGAGTAAAGTTGAGCCTGGGAAGAAGGGGGGGAAGGGAGGGAAGGTGTTTTAGTTTTTTGGGTTTATTTCTTGCCATCCTACTTTTTTAATTGGCAATAAATTAAATCAATTTTCTCCAAGCCAAGTCTGTTTTGCCTGTGACAGTAATTGGTAAGCGATCTCCCTATCTTTATCTCTACCCATGAGCTTTTCCATCCTATTCCACAACCCTGCCCTCTTGAGGAGGGGGAGTGAGAGTGTCTGGGTGGCTATCTGGTAGCCAGCTGAGGTTAGCCCACCACCACATGTTTGTTTCAAAGTTAGTTATGATAACACTATGATAAAGTAACAATGAAATAAGGTGATTTTGAATTTCTTTCAGTGCAGAGTATAGTGACATGCTCAGTAGTTTCACTGGTTTCCAGTACGTGTAAATGAATTTTTTTGTTTTGAGCTATTTCATGAAGCTTTATTTTGCATAAGCTTGACAACTGTCTAGAGCCTAGAAGTGAGGTCTCTGCAAAGTTAAAATATTGGTTTTTCCCCTCATAGAAGTGCCTTCAACTTTTCTTATCACTTGTGTAAGTGCTCTTCATTCATAGAGTTCAGAAGTGAGTGCAAGCAGTTGCTTGACTCATACCTTTTGCAGTCTTTGGTTCAAAGTTGGAGCCCTTTTTGAACATGAATAAAACCCTCAAGGTACTTTGAAAGGTGACTAGGTTTGTTGTTTAAACTAAAGCTGTCTTCTCTACCTCTGCAAAACATTTGAGTTGCTCTACAGATTTATGGTAGTGTGGCAGGAAATTGGTGGTAGCCTCTGTGAATAAATATATGGGCATGTGCAAGTGTGCTAGAAAGCCTTCAGTATTGCTTGGGGTCTGGTCATAAGTGTCTTGGAGGTATCTAACTGGATAGTTACGCTCTAAACTGCTTTACTAGTGATGTTGTATGGATACCTATCTCAAGTATCCCAGCCCCAGAAGCAGTAGATCATAGGAGTTGCTCAAGGTTGGAAATGTATTAGGAGATATTAGTAGAAGGACTCATTGTGTACCTGTCGGTAATTTTAATCTTTGCTGGGAAAAAAATTTATTAAAAATAGTGTTCAGACTTATTGGCTACACATTTACTGCATAATTTATATATTTCTGTGTACACTGGTTGTATTTTAGAAATTTTTTTGCTTTGGTGGATCTTGAAATTGTTGGGAGTCTCAATATAGATAAGCCTTTGTCAGCTGGACTTCCATGATTGTTAGAAAGTCCTTGTAGCCAGACAACAGATTCATTTACAGCAGATTCTAAATTTGACTATGGGAAGGTAGGTGTCTGAAAGAAAAATTCAAGGTGCCCTTTAAGAAGGGCACCAAAGCTTTGCCAAAGCAAGCTGTAAAGAACACAACTCTTTGTAGTTTAAACTCTTAAAACACCCCCCCACCCACTCTTAAGATCATGTGAACTACCTTATATACATCTTAATTCTGTCCCTGTCCCCTGCTTTTGTATGTATTGCCCATGTAAGATGAAAATATCAACAAATGTAAGTTGACTTGATTGCTGTACAGATGGAAGGCTCATCCCCAGACTCTTACTCCTGCTGTAAACAATGACCATCTTTCATCTTATAGACTTGTAACTGTAAACTATATTCATTAAATCAATTGCAGATTTATTAAGTTGTATTGGGAGCTGGGTGGTATCAGTTGACTCCTAAAGGCTTTAGATATGCTTCCCAGCACTATTTTCCTTTGGTTATCTTCAACTTCAGAGAACTCTAAGGATGAAAAGTTTTTTGCCCTGCATTTTTGGATACTGAAGGCAGAATAGATGCAATGATCTGCAAAATGTTCTCTTTTGGGTCTCTTGGTATAAGGCCTACAAATTGCCAGACTATTTGGTAGGCAGGACCTGACAGTATTAAAAAAACAAACAAACAAACAAAAAAAACCAAAAAAAACCAACCAAACAAAAAACCCCAAAACCAAACACCACCAACACCCCCCCCCCCCCAAATAAAAAAAAAAAAAAACCACAAACAACCAACCCCAACTTCTAGGATAAGGAAGACTTAGTGTGACGAGCTGAAAAAGCAATATGGAACCTTCTTATAGAAGAGGGCTTTATAAGTAAAGGATGTTCTTAGAGTAGTTCTGTGATCCTCATGGGTCAAACTAGTAGTGGTAGGTGTTGCTATAGATGTTATTCCAGATAGCTGTCTGAAGGAACAGGAGATCTGCAGAGCACAAGTTATTAGGCTTAATGTGTGGTGGCATATTAAAGAAATATTTAAATGGTGTTTTCACATATATGGGTGTTTTTTATAGTCTGTAATGGTGTGAGAAAAGTAAATTATTCAGTCTTTTACATAATGGAGAATCATGGCTTTCCAGTAACTGGTTCCTTGTAATATAGAGCTTATTACTCTTTTGTTTCTTGTATTCTGGAAGTAGGAATGATTTAAGCAGTGTGACCAGAAAGCTGAATAAGGAGCTCATCTCTGATAGGATTGTTGAGAATCATATGTAAAAATACAATAGTCTATTCGGGAATTAAAAAAAAAAACAAACCAACGACTTTGAAATAATAATTGGTTGGGGGTATAGAACTCTGAATTCTGTCTTGGAGGGATGCCATGATGGATGCTTTCTGAGCAACTGCATCAGATCAGCAGCTAATGGCTTCTGTTTGTGATGCTTGCATTGAATTTCATGTTAAACTTGCTCCAAACACATTTTTCCCTTTCCTCAAATGTTCTTTTTGTTAATTGATGCTTTTGAAGACAAAGGATATTTTTTTTTAACTATGTAGGATAATGTGTTAAACTTCTCCTAGACTGCAAGAAGTTGCCTGCATTATTTTTTGTGGCACTAAGGACTTGGATCTCAGCTGTATGATGCAGTTATAGTAGTCTATGCTGCTTTAGTTTCTTTTGGTTAAAATGAGGCAATACCTTTGAATTATTAGACTTATATAGTTCAAGCAAAAAAAAAAAATTAGAAGTTCAGGAGGCTAGAGAAGTTGTATATAAACAATAAGGTTGAAAATACTTTTGTTTTCTACCTGTGGTTGTTCTAAGGCCTCTGCAAATGGTGCAGAAGAAAAGCAGGCCTGTTCGTAGGCTCTAACTTGAAAAAGCTTGAGCTATTTTTGTAAAATACATTCTGTGGTCAATATTACAGCTGCTACACTAGGGCCTTTCCTGTATCATACCTCTCTTTTCTTTGACAGGCTAATGCAGGATTTAAAAAGTTTTGGACATCTGTTGGTATTGTCAGGAGGCTGGTATGAGGTGCTGAGCTGCTTCTGAATTAGTGTTCTGCAAAGCAATGTTGCCAGTGCTGTAAGGTGGTGACTGCGATAGTGTGTGTGTCTCAGAACATAGGAGAGCAATTAATCCTTAGGATCTCCTGCAGGAGCCAGGGTGGGCTCTATATAGAGAGCTCATAAAAGATGTGAAAATAAGTCTAAAGTAGTACTAGGAATATGAAAGTTCTGTGCTACAGGTAGACTTACTCTGTAGGCTAGAGTGCCCCCCAAATGCCACCTTCATGAAAATTGCTCAGAAATGTATTGATGGAATATCAAGCTCATGTATGTGTGTACATAATTTCCTAGACTAGAGAACTGTGCTGTAAAACAGTAGGGTGATAGTTGTATGTTTCTGTGATGTGCATTCTTAAAAGGAAACTTGAGAATACAGCTCACGGGTGAGACCGTCTTATGTGCAGCATCAAATCGAAGAATGGTTTAGGTTGGAAGGGACCTTTAAAGATCATCTAGTCCAATCCCCCTGCCATGGGCAGGGACATCTTTAGCTAGATCAGGTTGCTCAGAGCCCTGTCCAACCTGACCTTGAATGTTTCCAGGGATGGGGCAACATTCCAACTTCTCTAGGCAACCTGTTCCAGTGTCTCACCACCCTCATCGTAAAAAAATTTTCTTCTTTATGTCCAATCTAAATCTACCCTCTTTCAGTTTGTAACCATTGCCCCTTGTCCTGTCACTACAGGCCTTGGTAGAAAGTCTCTCTCTGTCTTCCTTATAAGCCCCCTTTTAAGTATTGAAAGGCTGCAATAAGGTCTACCCCAACTCTCTCAGCCTTTCTTCATAGGAGAGGTGTTCTATCCCTCTGTTTTTGTGGCTCTCATCTGAACCCTCTCCAACAGGTCCATGTCTGTCTTGTGCTGGGGACCCCAGAGGTGGATGCAGTACTCCAGGTGGGGTCTCATGAGAGCAGAGTAGAGGGGGAGAATCGCCTCCCTTGACCTGCTGGCCACGCTTCTTTTGATGCAGCCCAGGATATGATTGGCTTTCTGGGCTGCAAGCACACATTACTAGCTCATGTCCAATTTTTCATCCACCAGTATATCCCTGAGTCCTTCTCTGCAGGGCTGCTCTCAATCCATTCGTCCTCAGTCTGTATTGATATTGGGGATTGCCCCAACCCAGGTGCAGGACCTTGCACTTGGCCTTGTTGAACTTCATGAGGTTTGCATGGGCCCACTCCTCAAGCCTGCCAAGGTCCCTCTGGATGGCATCCCTTCCCTTTAGGGAATCAACTGCACCACTCAGCTTGGTGTTGTCTGCAAACTTGCTGAGGGTGTACTCGATCCCCCTGTCTATGTCTTTGATGAAGATATTAAATAGTATCAGTCCCAGTACGGACCCCTGAGGGACACTGCTCTCGTTACTGGTTTCCACTTGGACGTTGAGCCATTGACATCTTATGTGCATCTTATCTTTTTAAAGAAGGTGCTAACTACTGAAGGTGCATTTCCTCACAGGCATCTGATGATTTCAGATTGCTCATAAATGTACTGAGCAAAAACGACCCTTTTGAATGGCATTTGAGTGAAGCTCAATAGAAAACAAGATAGGGCTTATAGACTAGTTCTTCGAAATTTAAAGTTGGAGCTGTTTGCTCTTCAGTGTTTCAGCTGTCATATATCTCTTTCCCTGAGATACTTGTATATTGTTACCTCATGGTTTTTTTCTGTGTTTTCAGTGTGTCCCCTCCCTTTATTATCTAGGTTTTCTTCCTGATTTCCTTTCTACTTCTAGTGGTCGATACGTGTGAAAACATACTGTGCTTGTAGCAAGAGAGCACTGGACCTTTATTTTGAACTAACTTACAGCATTGTCTTTCCTCCTACATTTTATATGCAGATCAGACTCATGCTTTTCCTGTTTCGTGACATTAACATAGTCCAGAGATCACAATATTTTCATATCCTAGCTTCTACAGGCAGTTTTTACCATATTGCTATTTATTGTTCAGTTGTGAGCCTCAATCAAATCTATATTCTTTCATGTTATTTATCAGAACTATTTGGTCTTATTTTGCCACCTAACAAACTTTTAAAGTCTGAAGTGCTGACTGTATCTCAATTGTTATCCAATTCCTTTAGCTAAATATATCAAAAAACTTGCTTCTCTGAATAAGTGAACAAGACTAAAATATACTGACTTAAAGATCAAGGGGAATCTTAGCTAATCATGATTTTTCTGAACATGACTCTGCATCATATAAAAGGTATAATTGACAGAGTAGCTGTTTCTAGATACTAGTAGCTGTTTCTTCAGTACTTAAAGGGGGCGTATAAGAAAGATGGGGACAAACTTTTTAATAGGGCCTGTTGCGATAGGACAAGGGGTAATGGTTTTAAACTAAAAGAGGGTAGATTCAGACTAGATATAAGGAAGAAATTTTTTTACTATGAGGGTGGTGAAACACTGGAACAGGTTGCCCAGAGAAGTTGGAATGTTGCCCCATCCCTGGAAACATTCAAGGTCAGGTTGGACAGGGCTCTGAGCAACCTGATCTAGTTGAAGATGTCCCTGCCCATGGCAGGGGGATTGGACTATGTCCTGGGTTCAGCTGGGATAGAGTTAATTTTTTCAGGAACCTGGGAGGTGAGGGGGTATAGCCGGGGCAGCTGACCTGAACTAGCCAAGGAGCTATTCCATACCATGTGACATCATGCTCAGTATATAAATGGGGAGCGGGCCGGGGGGAGGGCTCTGGACTTTCGGTGGGGGGGCGTCGGGTTCCGGGTGGTGAGCAGTTGCACTGTGCATCACTCTTTTTTTGTATATTCTTTCATTAGTACCGTTGTTGTTGTTGTAACCTTTTTTTTGTGTTGTCCCAGTAAACTGCCCTTATCTCAACCCTCGAGGTTCCAGGTTTTTTTTCTTTTCTCTCCTCCGTCTCCTCCCTATCCCACCGGAGGGGGGCGGGAGGAGTGAGCGAGCGGCTGCGTGGTCCTTTGTTACCGGCTGGGCTGAAACCACGACAGACTAGATGATCTTTAAAGGTCCCTTCCAACCCAAACCGTTCTATGACATTGGAGTGAGTCTAGCGGGGGCCACCACAATAGTTGGGGACTAGAGCATGTGATATGCGAAGAGAGGCTGAACAAACCCAGATGTCTTGAAGAAAAGGCTCAGGGAGATCTCGTTGCTGTCTAAAATTACCTAATGGGAGGGAATAGAGAAGATGGAGCCAGCCTCCTCTCAGAGGTGTGCAAGGATAGGACAAGAGGAAATGGGCAACAAGTTGGAACGTGGGAAATCCTGATTAGATATAAGGAAAAACATTTTTCTGCTTGAGGGTGGTTAAATGCTGGAACAGGGTCCCAGAGAGGTTGTGATATATTCATCCTTGGAGGTATTCAGACCTCAACTGGAGAAGGCCCTGCACAATCTTCTTTCATTGGCCCTACTTTGAGTAGGGGGTTAGACCAGAAACCTTCAGAAGTCCCTTCCCACATAAGTTATTCTGTGATTGCATCAACTGTGATCCATAGGTCAGTGATGGCTCTTAAAGTCTTTATTGGTATATGTAAAGTTGTTTTTTCATTTGTTTTTACTACTTTCCTTGTGTTCATGGTACTGTTAGGGAGGAATGTTTAGCCACTTTATGTTGAGAAATAGGTCTGAGGCACGTAAAAATGATGCGAGACTGGAAGGGGATCGTATTGTGGTGTATTTTGGATACTTCCTGTGTATGCCAATAGGATAGAAATTAGAAACTTTGAATTATGAAGCCAACGGGGTGACCCTTGCTTTTGAGACCAAGAGAAAGCAAGATGGATGTGTGGTATGGCAGGCAGATGTTTGGGTTGTGTATTTGGGGAAAGTAAAAGCCAATAGCGAAGAAGCATGTACAGTGGTGAGTGAAAGAAGGGGGGGAGAGGAACAGAGCAAGTTTAAAGCTTGACTGAAGTAGGCATGAAAGTTCTTGAGGCTTTTTATTATAAAGACAGTACTTTCCTAGTATTGCTTTTCCTTGTAAGCAATTGTAGTTTCTGTGGGTGTGTTATCTGACTGAAAAGAGAGATTCTCTGTGATGGTAAGTGGGAGTGATTGTGAAGCCATTCTCTTTGTTATGTTTCCATTGTAAGAAAATGAGAATTCCTCAAGGTAGAACATGGGTAATATTTAAATGATCCAGTGTATGGTTTTTTTTATGTTCTATAATTTTTTTCAGTACACTTGTATTATTTTGGGTTCAAAGAAACTCTTATTATTGCAAGTCAGCCCATTGTCTGGGTGTGAGACCTGCTGAGAGGAGTCAACAAGAGAGGCTCTCCTTATATTACTGTGCAGACTCTGGGGGATGGGGGGTGTGTGTGTTCTGCCTTGAGGGATATAGGACTCGTAGGATGCAGGGGAAGAGCATTTTGGGATTGTGCAAGACTTAGTATGGGGTATTTAGGGGAAGGCCCAAAGGCAAGTGTTGCGGATGGAGTGACGCACTTCACTCGTAAGAGAGAAGTAGCAATATATTTATTGATGTAAAACAGCAATTTAACAAAGTTTGACAGTAAATGTGACGGGTTTAACAAGATTCAATGGCAAGGTACGCTTGAGTATTTACTGCATGGAGGACAGGGTCAGATGAAACTGTCAGGGAGACCCTCCCATTGAGTCATGAGGTTCAGAAAGGACCCCCTTGCATTCTAAACTCCTTCTCGGAGAGGAGTCTAAGTGCGGCTGGATCCAGACTTAGTCCCAGACTTGGTCAACGGTTTACGTCTAAAGGATTATATATGCACAATCAATCCTTGATATCACTTAGCTAAGATTTCAAAGTTTCAGTGCTCTTATTCCCAATTCACTTACCAAGTATCTGATGCGATAAGGATTCTCTCAGCCTCGAGGAGTAACTTTGAGAAGTGTCCCTACTCAAGGGGAGATCTCGGCATGCAGCCTGCTGCCATGCAGGAGAGCTCAACAGGCCCTGGGCTGTCCACTATTTATGGAGTAAGATAATTGACTTATAGTCATATTTACATACTGACTACAGGTGTTAGTTTCTTCCAAATTTGTCTCGAGTCAGACATTGACCAGCACTGTGATTAGGTGGGTGCATTGTTCAAATTAACCCTTGGCTACTGTGGCTTTATCTCTCTCCCCCGAGAATCCACTTTGAGCCAGATGCAGCCATCAGGACCAGACACATCCATTATGATTGCCACTGGTGGTTATTGCTTGATCAGGATTATGGGAAATACAGGTCTGGCTGGGGAGGGGGGTGGGGGGAGCACACCGCCACAGCAAGGGAAGGGAGGTATCAAGGTGGATTGGAGAGGAATAAGCATGGGAAAATAGAGGGATAAGGGGATAAAAGGCCCAGTCACATGTAAACAGGTTGCTGATCAGTATGCTTGTCTGGCCATGCCCTGTGCCTGATCAACGCAGTCTGTCCTGTCTTATTAAACTCCCTAACTATTTTTCCTGGGTGAGGAGGTTCTCTGTTTTGTGTGCGCGTGTGTGTGTGGAGGTCTAAATGCTAGCAACTGGAAAAGGGGCCATGGAATTATAGGGGCTTATGAGCCTGAGGTCCCAACAACTGAAGTGCCTTTGAGTTGTGTGGGTGTGTGTAATAGCTAGTAAACTTCAAGCTGGACTAGCCGGAAAGTAGGATGAGAGGCTTGGGAGCCAGGTATCGGAGATGTTGTAAATCTGGGTCAGTTACTGGAGAGATGAGAGGGTCTTGAGAGACAAGTACTGGAAAGGCCATAAGTCCAGATGAGCTACTGGAGAGACCTATTTGTGTGTGTGTCTTTTGTGTGAGACAACTGGAAGACCAGGGGATCCAGGGGCCAGTTACTGGAGGAATCCACAGTATGTGTGTGCGTATGTGTGCATGCATGATGTCTGAGTACCAGCAGCTGGAGTGGGGCTTCTGGCCTTGGGAGTTCACATGCCCAGTTGCCAGAAATGGGAGAGACTAGGGATCTAGGGGCCAGCTACTGGAGGGATTCATATTGTACATACGTCTGTATTTTCCATTAATGGGCTTTCGTCCTGATCAGCCAGAGAGAGGAACAGGAACAGGCCATTGGTGCTGTTTGTGAGAGTGCTGCTGTGTTTTTCTGTCAGTGTTGATCTGTGTGGCTGGCTTTGTATTGTGTGCTTGTGTGCCTATTGGAAATACATGCTCACTCAGTCTTGCTACTCTCTGGACCTGGGGGTATAGCACTGTGGTAGCCTTGCCTTTATTGAGCTACTAGCTTCAGCACCTCCTAATAGAGTGTACCTTTTAAATAGAATAGCCAATTTCCACATAGCCTTGTGTAAAGGTAAGAGTTTACAAGGAAAATTGAGTTGTACTATTGCCAGATGTGTTAAGTAATCAGTGGCTGAAAGAAAAAGCTTGGTTAAGTCTATAAAAGTATGAGTTAAGATGAAGGCAGTTTTTTTCTGCTCAACTGAGCCGTACTACTTAGTTCTCTGAAGCCTAATCAGGTATATCACTTGTTCCCATTGTTTGCTTTCTCCTTTTTTGTCACTCTTCTGTGTGTGTTTTGTTGTGTGTTAAGGCAAGTTCTTAAAAACCTTCAAAGCTTTTCTTCAAGAAGACAACCCCTAAGCCTTGCAGGACTCAACAGAGAAATGTCAGTTCTTAATTTTTGTTTTGTCTACCCTCAGGACTTTCTGTGTTCCTTCTTTTCACACTTATTCTAATTATAAAATTATTTTTCAGGTGATTCCTCTTCCTTCCCCCAGCCTGTGTTCTCCCAAGCTGAATCTTTATTGTCCTTTCCACAACTACAAAAACCTCAGGACCTTCATCCCGTGCTATTAAATGAGAAACTTCACCATTGATTTTAATGAGTGCAAGGTTAAGGTGCTGCTATTAATATTTTCTTGCACTTGTTACTATTTAGAGCTCTCCTCAGTTCAAGTATTCCCTGTTCATAGAATTCATTTGCTGTTTACCAATTTCTAAACTAACAGAAATGTTAAGTAAGACCACGCACAGTGCCAGTTCTTATGCTGCCACATAAGTCTTTCTGTGCTGATACAATGCATTGCTGTTTACTTAAATTACTGTATTTATAGTAGTTAAGCAAGCTTTCATGTTGTGATGGTGTTTGAAGACTAAATTATCTTAATTGAAAGATAAGGCTACTGAGAGACAACATCAGATATTTAATCAAACCAAAGTCTGCTTGATTACAAGTCCTTGCGTTGTCCGCTAAGTTTGTAATTCTATTTTATAAATTTATTAGGTATGAAAACAACTCTTATTGTAAATAAGTTTTGCTTACAGCTTATGACTTCTGTTATCTTCTAAATGTTTAGATATGGTAAATGTAATATTTTGAGAAGATACCTAATTTTTTTCTTAAATGCAGAGGTCCATAGTAGTCTGAATACAGGCATATCTGTGTGCTGTAGGAGGAAGTGCTTTATTAATAGTTCTTTAACTCAGCAAAGTAGACTATAATCATAAAGAGACTGATTAGGGCATAAGGCATAAAGAATAAATTTTGGATGGTTAGTATTACCAATGTGAAGTTCTTTGCTTATTTAACTGTGAAAAACATGGTTTGTCTCTCTTGCAGTGTTTTCCGGAAGTTGTAAAGCTAGTGAAAACATGTATAGAAGGCAGCAAATAGAGGTGTTATTCTTGGAGGTTTCAGCAATAACAGCTCTTCTCCAATAATGTAAATTAAGCAATTGCATGTTGCTAAACAAACTAAAGCATTTTTGAGATGAAGAGAGTTTTCTGCAGCTGTTTTATCCTATCTAGATGAGTTGCCTGGGAATCCTATAAGCATATTAAAATTGTCATCTCATCCATGGTTGCTTTCTGAATGTGGCATGAGGGTGTCCAGGTTTTTTGTCTGTGTTTTCTCTGTAAAGTGGATAAAGGTTTGCTCTTCATTAGAGCTGAGACTGGGAAGTGTTCATACTGGCTTGTCAGGAAGATAGTTGTATTAGATTGTAGGCCATGTAATGATTTTTTTTTTTTTTTTCTTTGGGGGGGTGGGTGTCAAATGCTCTCCAGAGAACAGGTCCGGTTTTCAAAAGTGTCTAACTAGAGGAGTCTGATTCATGTGCTTGGTGTCCCATAGGTATACTTGAAAAGCTGAAAGCATCTGCGGATTTGCATGTAAATCCTCAGAACTGATTTATCTTCTTGGCTTATTGAGAGAGAGTATGTGTTTAATATTGGCAGAAACTGATCCAAGTTATACCTAGAGTGTTTTGGTATAGAACCCATTCTGGTATACTTAATTATAAATGGGTAATGTTTATATTTTATCCCGTAGAAGTATTTGTATTGTATCCTCTCAGTGGCTTGGTTCTTGTGATAATCAACTTGATAACATCAGTAGTTTAGTGATTTGTGGGGTTAGGGGGGGGGCACAAAGTTCAGTGAACTTGATCACTTGTTTGAACGTAACCTTGTATTGAATACATTTTAAAATAAACTGCATTCCCTGGGTCTACTAGTAATCTGTGTTATGGCATCTAGCTAGAACTGTAAGAAAACAACTTTGGTCAACAGACTGTTCCACCTAGGGTGGTAGTGAAACTGTTTCGGTGATATAAAAGGGAAAAATTAAGCATTTGGTGTTTATACTTGGGTTGCAAGATTATTCTTAGGCTTGTAGCATTGGTGTTAGTTGTGGCATGCCCTCTCCTGGTGTGATAGATGTACTCAACAATTTTTTTGCCTCAGTTTTCACTGACAATCTCTCTTCCCACATCTCTCAAGCCCTTGAATCTCAAAGCAGGGATGGGGAACGAAGTCCCTCCCATTGCAAGAAAAGATCAAGTTTGAGACTGCCTGAGGAACCTGAACGTACACAAGTCCATGGGACCTGACGAGATGTATCCCAGGGTCATGAGGGAATAGGCTGATGTAGTTGCCAAGCCACTCTCCATCATATTTGAAAATTCACGGCAGTCAGGGGAAGTCCCCAGTGACTGGAGAAAAGGGAAACAACATGCCCATTTTTAAAAAGGGTAATAAGGATGACCCTAGGAACTCCTGACCAGTCAGCCTCACCTCTGTGCCTGGTAAGATCATGGAACAGATCCTCCTGGAAGACATGTCAAGGCGTATGGAAGGCAGGGAGGTGATTAGAGATAGCCAACATGGCTTCAGCAAGGGCAAATCATGCCTGACTAATCTAGTGGTGTTCTACGATGGAGTGACTGCATCAGTGGACAAGGGAAGAGCTACAGGTGTCATCTACGTGGACTTCTGTAAGGCCTTTGATACAGTTCCTCGCAACATTCTTGCCTCTAAATTGGAGAGAGATGGGTTTGATGGATGGACTGTTGGGTGGATAAGGAACTGGCTGGATGGCCACGTCCAAAGAATTTCAGTCAATGGCTCAATGTCCAAGTGGAAACCAGTAACAAGTGGTGTCCCTCAAGGGTCTGTACTAGGACCGATACTGTTTAATAGCTTCATCAATGACGTAGACAGTATGATTGACTGTACCCTCAGCAAGTTTGTGGATGACACCAAGCTGAGTGGTGCAGTTGATTCCCTAAAGGGAAGGGACGCCATCCAGAGGGACCTTGGCAGGCTTGAGGAGTGGGCCCATGCAAACCTCATGAAGTTCAACAAGGCCAAGTGCAAGGTCCTGCACCTGGGTTGGGGCAATCCCTAATATCAATACAGACTGAGGATGAATGGATTGAGAGCAGCCCTGCAGAGAAGGACTTGAGGATACTGGTGGATGAAAAATTGGACATGAGCTAGTAATGTGTGCTTGCAGCCCAGAAAGCCAATCGTATCCTGGGTTGCATCAAAAGAAGCATGGCCAGCAGGTCAAGGGAGGTGAATTCCCCCCCCCCCCCCCCCCCCCCCCAAAAAAAAAAATCGTTGCTGCTTTTCTTGCAAGAGCTGATATGTGTGTCAGGAAGTTCAGGAAGGAAAACAATAGATTCATGTTTAAGATATTGCTTTGGAGAACTAACTGTACCTCTGCCACATGTCTATTGTAGAGTGTTGGGCAAGTCAAACTTTATTGGGTGCTTATTAATCACTTGTTACTTGCTTTCTAGATGACTTTCACTTTTTATGTGTAACTTCTGGAATTGAGTGTGAAAGTGAAGTGAAACAACTCCTTTTAACATTGTGTTTACACCCATTATTGTTATGAGCAGAGCTGAAACTCACTGGCTCAGCAGTACTGGATGGTGCTCATATCTTTAGAATAGGCTCAGACAAGTATCAGATGCTGTAACAGTGGACTCAAGTTTGTTGTTAACAGAGAGAACAAGATCTGGGGATCTGCTTCTACTCCAGGTTGGGGTGGGGGAGAGAAGAGTCATCTCATTTGGAGAACAATAACTCTTCTGCCATACTGGCCTAATATCTGTCTGGTTTTCTTCCTCCTTTCTATTCAACTACAAATCTACCTTGCCTTTGGCTGCAGCCTCAGTCCTACCAATTAATTTTGGAAACACTTTAGTCTGGTTGCTTCCTTTTCCATGCTGCTGTAAGCTGATGTTGCATGTTGAAATTAAGTGGTATTCTTACATGTAATTCCATTAATCTTTGAGAAGGATCAACCTGCTTAGCACTCTGTATAATTTAGGAAGAAAAGTTTAGATAACTGGCACTCTTCTTCTGGAAAAGAGACTGTTGTTAGGCTAGTTTTGTATGTAGGATACCAAAAGGATTTGGTAATCCTTACTTTGTGTATTAATGACGGAAGGACTGTGATCAAGTTATAGGCCAGAAGGCTAATTCTTGAACACTTAACTGGAATGTTACATTAGTGGAACTACCCACAAACATTGCATTGCTTCAGTGTCCTGCTAAAACTAAAGGGATTTAGTCTAAATTGTTTTTCTAACCTTGAGATACTGTTCTGTATCCACAGCTAAATCTTCCTGTCCTCATTGAGCTTTCTTAACCAGGAACATTTTCTACTTGAATACCTCAGATGCAGGTTTCATGCCCATTTTAAATAGGTTTTATGGCGATTAGGGGATAATCTTTTCTCCCTTTGGTATTTCTGAAAGTTAAATATGCATCACAAAATATTGTTAAATATGCAATGCTTCATAATGTTTGAGGCAGAGAAAGCAAGAAACAACTGAATATTTCAGTTTCACTGTATGATTCCCCTTGACCATGCATTCTTCATAAGAAAACTAGCTACTGAGTTCTAGTCCTGACTTAGTCTATTGATGAGTGAAGTTTGCACTGCTTTATAGTCTTGGCAGCTTAGATCTTGAGCTTTTCACTTCAGATGACAAGTCATCTTTGAGACATATTTCATGTGGTTTGAAAATATCCTTCATGTGGTTGCTTTAAGTCATGCTAATTGAAATAGAATCACAGAATAATTTAGGTTGGAAAAGACCTTTAAGATCATCCAGTCCAACTGTTAACCATGGCCAAGTCCACCACTAAACCATGTCCCTAAGCACCACATATACACCTCCTAAATACCTCCAGGGATGGGACTCAACCACCTCCCTGGCATTGTGGTTTAACCCCAGCCAGCGACTAAGCACCATGCAGCTGCTCACTCACTTCCCCCCAACCAATAGGATGGGGGAGAGAATTGGGGGGGGGGGGAAACAAACCCCTCTTGGGTTGAGATAAGAACAGTTTAATAGAACAGAAAGGAAGAAACTAATAATGATGATGGCAACACTAATAAAATGACAATAGTAATAATAAAAGGATTGGAATATGCAAGTGATGCACAATGCAATTGCTCACCACTCGCCGACCGATGCCCAGTTAATCCCTGAGCAGGGATCCCCCCCACCCCCACTCCCCCCAGTTTATATACTAGATGTGACATCACATGGTATGGAATACCCCTTTGGCCACTTTGGGTCAGCTGCCCTGGCTGTGTCCCCTCCCAACTTCTTGGGCCCCTCCAGCCTTCTTGTTGGCTGGGCATCAGAAGCTGAAAAATCCTTGACTTTAGTCTAAACATTACTTAACACACTGATGTTTTCAGTTGTTGCTATCAACATTCTTCTCATACCTAACTCAAAACATAGCACTGTAGCAGCTACTAGGAAGACAATTAATGCTATCCCAGCTGAAACCAGGACAGTATCCACCCCTTATTCTGTACCGTTGATGTCATGCTCAGTTCCCATACCTTCAGTCACATCCTAGTCAATCATAATCACCTTTTCCGTCCTTTGAGAGACAGAGAGATACACACACACACAGATATCATTCTTCGAGTTTATAGGTCATGTTCATAAAAAAGTTCGTTGAGTTCATTTAGTCCCCAACTCTGGGGTCTATCTGTCATACCAGTCTTTTTGGGCAGGAGGGATGGTACAAAGTCCTCTCAGTCGACAGAGCAGGATTGGGCTTCAGTGCAGTGTGACAAGCGGGTGACATTGGACACAGCAGGAGGATGGTGTGCACTGTTGGATTGTTGCATGCTGGAGTCAGTTCTGGTTCCATCACTACTGCGCTTTGCTCGGTTTTATCACAGTTCATTCTTGCTTGGTCTAAGTGATTCTTACTGTAGTACTATGGATATAGCATATAACAATTATAGTAATGATAACATACAGTGGCAGGGTTATGTAGCAACTAAAATCATACATTTTGATTCCTTGGCTATTCTCACCTAAAATCCAGTCCCCTTGAGGCACACATTGGACTTCCCCATCTTTTCACATCACCCACCAAGCGCACCCAGGCCCTTGAGCAAAAGCAATCCCACGAATGGGTTTACCTTTGCCTGAGGCAGGAGTGACCCAGACTGTCTTCCCTAACATATTTTTTATGTGCACTACAGGGACTTTATCCCCTTCTACAGTAAGTAAAATTTCTGACTGGGCAGGACCACCCTGATTGGCAGATCCTCTGGTGTTGACTAACCAGGTGGCTTTTGCTAAATGAGCATCCCAGTGTTTGAAGGTTCCACCCCCCATTGCTCTCAATGTAGTCTTTAACAGTCCATTGTATTGTTCGATTTCCCAGAGGCTGGTGCATGATAGGGGATATGATATACCCACTCAATGCCATGTTCTTTGGCCCAGGTGTCTATGAGGTTGTTTCAGAAATGAGTCCAGTTGTCTGACTCAATTCTTTCTGGGGTGCCGTGTTGCCACAAGACTTGCTTTCCAAGGCCCAGGATAGTGTTCTGGGCAGTGGCATGGGCCACAGGATATGTTTCCAGCCACCTGGTGGTTGCTTCCACCATTGTAAGCGCATGGCACTTGCCTTGGTGGTTTTGTGGGAGTGTGATATAGTTAATCTGCCAGGCCTCCCCATATTTCTATTTCAACCATCACCCTCCATACCAAAGAGGCTTTAAGCACTTGGCTTGCTTAATTGCAGCACATTTCACATTCATGGATAACTTGTGCAATAGTGTCCATGGTCAAGTCCACCCCTCGATCGCGAGCCCATCTATATGTTGCATCTCTTCCCTGATGGCCTGAGGTGTCATAGGCTCACCGAGCCATGAATAGCTCACCCTTATGTTGCCAGTCCAGGTCCACCTGACCCACTTCAATCTTGGCAGCCTGATCCACCTGTTGGTTATTTTGATGTTCTTCAGTGGCCTGACTCTTGGGTACGTGAGCATCTATGTGATGTACTTTTACAACCAGATTCTCAAGCCGGGACGCAATATCTTGCCACAGTGTGGCAGCCCAAATGGGTTTACCTCTGCGCTGCCAGTTGCTCTGGTTCCATTGCTGTAACTACCCCCACAGGGCATTTGCCACCATCCATGAGTCAGTACAGAGATAGAGCACTGGCCACTTTTCTCTTTCAGCAATATCTAATGCTAGCTGGATGGCTTTCACCTCTGCAAACTGACTCGATTCACCTTCTCCTTCAGCAGTTTCTGCGACTTGTCGTGTAGGACTCCATACAGCAGCCTTCCACCTCCGATGCTTTCCCACAATGTGACAGGACCCATCAGTGAACAGGGCATATTGCCTATCATTTTCTGGCAGTTTATTATACAGTGGGGCCTCTTTAGTCTGTGTTACCTCTTCCCCTGGCGACATTCCAAAATCTTTGCCTCCTGGCCACTCCGTGACCACTTCCACAATTCCTGGGCAACTGGGGTTTCCTATGCGAGCCCGTTGTGTGATCAGTGCGACCCACTTACTCCATGTGGCATCAGTTGCATGATGTGTAGAGGAGACCCTCCCTTTGAACATCCAGCCCAGCACTGGCAGTCGGGGTGCTAAGAGGAGCTGTGTTTCAGTACCAACCACTTCTGAGGCAGCTTGAACTCCTTCATATGCTGCCAGTATCTCTTTTTCAGTTGGAGTATAGCGAGCCTCGGATCCTCGATATCCCCGACTCCAAAACCCCAGGGGTCGGCCTCAGGTCTCCCCAGGTGCTTTCTGCTAGAGGCTCTAGGTAGGATCATTCTCTCCGGCAGTGGTATAGAGTACATTTTTAACATCTTGTCCTGCCCAGACTGGCCCAAGGGCTACTGCATGAACAATCTCCCATTTAATTTGTTCAAAGGCTTGTTGTTGCTCAGGGCCCCATTTAAAATCATTCTTCTTTCGGGTCACTTGATAGAGAGGGCTTACAATCAGACTGTAATTTGGAATATGCATTCTCCAAAACCCCACAACACCTAAGAAAGCCTGTGTTTCCTTTTTATTAGTCAGTGGAGACATAGCTGCTGTTTTGTTGATCGCATCCATTGGGATCTGATGATGCCCATCTTGCCATTTTACTCCTAAAAACTGGATCTCCTGTGCAGGTCCCTTGACCTTCCTTTCTCTTATGGCAAAACAGGCTTTCAGAAGGATTTGGATTAATTTCCTCCCTTTTTCGAAGACGACTTGTCCTGTGTTGCCCCATACAATGATGTCATCAATGTATTGCAGGTGTTCTAGAGCTTCACCCTTCTCCAGTGCAGTCTGGATTAGTCCATGGCAAATGGTGGGGCTGTGTTTCCACCCCTGGGGCAATCAATTCCAAGTGTACTGGACACCCCTCCAAGTAAAGGCAAATTGTGGACGACACTCTGCTGCCAGAGGGATTGAGAAAAACGCATTAGCAATGTCAATTGTGGCATACCATTTGGGTGCTTTTGATTCTAGTTTGTATTGAAGTTCTAGCATATCCAGCACGGCAGCACTCAGTGGTGGCGTGACTTCACTCGGGCCACGATAGTCAACTGTTAGTCTCCACTCCCCATTAGACTTTCGCACTGGCCATATGGGACTATTAAAGGGTGAGTGAGTTTTGCTGATCACTCTTTGGCTCTCTAGTTGGCGAATCAACTTGTGGATGGGAATCAGAGAATCTCGGTTGGTGCGATATTGGCGCCGGTGCACCGTCGTGGTAGCAATTGGCACTTGTTGCTGAGGGTGGAAGAACAACCCCAGAATCGAAGGGTCTTGAGAGAGACCAGGCAGGGTAGACAGCTGTTCAATGCCCTCCGTCTCCAAGGCAGCTATACCAAAAGCCCATTGATACCCCTTTGGATCCTTAAAATACCCTCTCCTGAGACAGTCTATGCCAAGGATGCCTGGAGCCTCTGGGCCAGTCACAATGGGGTGTTGTTGTGGTTTAACCCCAGCCAGCAGCTAAGCACCACGCAGGTGCTCGCTCACTCCCCCCCACCCAGTGGGATGGGGGAGAAAATCGGGAAAAGAAGCAAAACCAGTGGGTTGAGATAAGAACGATTTAATAGAACAGAAAAGAAGAAACTAATAATGATAATGATAACACTAATAAAATGAAAACAGCAATAATAAAAGGATTGGAATGTACAAATGATGCGCAGTGCAATTGCTTACCACCTGCTGACTGACACCAGGTAGTCCCTGAGCAGTGATTCCCTGCCCCCACTTCCCAGTTCCTATACTAGATGGGACGTCATATGGTATGGAATATCCCGTTGGCCAGTTTGGGTCAGGTTCCCTGGCTGTATCCTGTGCCAACTTCTTGTGCCCCTCCAGCTTTCTTGCTGGCTGGGCATGAGAAGCTGAGAAATCCTTGACTTCAGACTAAACATTACTTCGCAACAACTGAAGACATCAGTGTTATCAACATTCTTTGCATACTGAACTCAAAACATAGCACTGTACCAGATACTAGGAAGACAGTTAACTTTATCCTAGCTGAAACCAGGACAGGTGTTTCTGCCATTCATTCGCAGTTAGGCTTACTTCAGCCTCCAATACAGTTAACTCTTGGGATCCCCCTGTCACACCAGAAATACAGATGGGTTCTGCCCCTTTATAGCTTGATGCCATTAGGGTACATTTTGCACCAGTGTCTACTAGAGCCTTGTACTCCTGTGGGTCTGATGTGCCAGGCCATTGAATCCACACAGTCCAACAGACCCAGTTGTCCCTTTTCTCCACCTGGCTGGAGGCAGGGCCCCTCTAATTCTGGTCGGAGTGTCTATTACCCACTTCTTTTAAAACTGACTGAGAAGTCCCTTCAAGAGGATCAGAAGTAAGATCAGTCCTCCTACTCTGTTTGGAAACTGGAGCAGAATTTTTTTCTGGGAAAATCCCTTTTTGTGGTGGTTTTTCCTCACAACTGATGTACCTGTGCATCTAGGACCGAGGTAGGTTTTCCATCCCATTTTCTCATGTTTTCTCCGTGGTCACATAGGTAAAACCATAGGGCACCTCGTGGTGTATGCCTTCTCTATTGTCTCTCTTGGGCAGAGGAATACTCACTCCTAATAGCTGAGACATTGGTCCTTGCAACTGGGGTCATATTCTCTTTGAATTGCTGGAAATTCTGGGACAGCTTTTCTACAGCCAAAATGCAGGCTTGTAGGGAGGAGGAGAGATTTTTTTCAAATTGCCCAAGTTGGCAAGGAGTTTCATCCACCGTCGCTGCCTCTTTGTCTTTCCAGGTCATTATCGCCAGTGAGTTGGCATAGGACGATGGCGCGCTCCATACAAACTTCTGCCACATGGGTCATGTGCGTTGGACTTTGTCTGGATCTTTAGGTGATTGTGCATTGTCTGAGTCACAATATAATCATTTCTAGCATGGCTAATTCCCTCAGATATTGGATATCTCTCTCCATGGTGGTCCACTTGCTTGATTGACGTATAATATCATCCTTTAAAAGGATACCTTTCCTTCACGCTTGACAGGAGTCGCCTCCAGAAGCTGAGGGCTTGTGTCCCTTTTCCAATTGCCTTGTCAATGCCACCTTCCCTGGCAAGCGATCCCAGCTGCTTGGCTTCCCTACCTTCTAATTCCAAGCTATTAGCCCCATTGTCCCAGCATTGGAGAAGCCAGGTGATAATATGCTCACCTATGTAATGGCCGAAATCTTTTCGCATATCCCGCAGCTCACTCAAGGATAGGGACCGGGTGATTACCTCTGGTTCTGCCTCTTCCTCCTGTTCCTGTGATGACCCTGGTTCACCTTCATCCTTCACTAAGTGAACTGATTTTTTTGTATATTACTACTTCTGTATTGGGGCAACTGATACTGATGTGGGGGTTGGAGTGGCTGCAGTGCCTGTCACCTTGTTAGATCCAGAGACTTTTTCTTCCCCTTGAGGATACTGAGTGGTATTAAACAGGGTTCGATAGGCATGGGCTAGGCCCTAGCATATTGCAGTGAGTTGTGTCTCCCTGGAATTGTCGGGGTGATGACAGCATTCTTTTTTCAAATGTTCTGCTCGTCTTTCAGGATTCTGCGCTTGTTCAAGGGTGAAGTTCCAAAACACTGGAGGTGTTTTGGAACACCGCCCTAGGCATTTGCCCATACTACCCCATATACCCTGCCACTCATAATTATCCAACCTCAGGGCAGACCTCTGGGTGATCTTCTTAAATAGTTGTTTAACTCTAAACAAGACCTGAATCACATTCAGGAACATGCTAGGTCCTAGCAATAGGACCATACTCATCTCAACATCCCAAGGGTATTCAAATTTTCCAAAATTCTCAAATGTCATTGTAACTAGACTGGGGAAGAAAGTTGCCTCACCCATACATTGGCTCTCTGAGGAGGAAAGGTAAATGGTGTAATTATTAATAGTTTCCCATAGATGGCTCCCAAAGCCTAGAGGTGACAACAATGCTGAGTGCAAACACCAGATTAGTCCCACGAACGATAATTTTATCATACCATAAGCCAGTATTACACAATACATCACAGCGAAAACCTTAATCCACTTCCCACAGATGATAAGCAGCAGCACAGGGACTACATACAGCAAGTGAGATGATACATAACAGAAGTCTAAAAACAAGTGCCACAACTCTAAGAACTCATAAATCAACATAGAGACCAGCAACTATTAGACCAATGTAACGAATGCTTGTAACAAATTCATTTTAACAGTCTCTGGTTTGGCTTGTCATTATCTCAACCCTTTGAGCCCTCTGTTGGGTGCCAAAATGGACTGTTGTGGTTTAACCCCAGCCAGCAACTAAGCACCACGCAGCTGCTCACCCACTTCCCCCCCACCCAGTGGGATGGGGGAGAGAATCGGGGAAAAAAAAAGTAAAACTTGTGGGTTGAGATAAGAACAATTTAATAGAACAGAAAAGGAGAAACTAATGATGATGATAACACTAATGACAATAATAATAAAAGGATTGGAGTATGCAATTGCTCACCACCTGCTGCCCAATGCCCAGTTAGTCCCCAAGCGGTGATCTCCTCACCCCCAGTTTATATACTAAATGTGACATCACATGGTATGGAATATCCCGTTGGCCAGTTTGGGTCAGCTGCCCTGGCTGTGTCCCCTCCCAACTTCTTGTGCCCCTCCAGCTTTCTTGCTGGCTGGGCATGAGAAGCTGAAAAATCCTTGACTTTAGTCTAAACATTACTTAGCAACAACTGAAAACATCAGTGTGTTATCAACATTCTTCTCATACCAAACTCAAAAACATAGCACTGTACCAGCTACTAGGAAGAAAATTAACTCTACCCCAGCTGAAACCAGGACACTGGGCAGCCTGTTCCAATGCTTGACAACCCTTTTGGTGAAGACATTTTTCCTAATATCCAATCTAAACCTCCTCTGGTACAACTTGAGGCCGTTTCCTCTTGTCCTATCACTTGTTATTTGGGAGAAGAAACTGACACCCACCTTGCTACAACCTCCTTTCAGGTAGTTGTAGAGAGCGATAAGGTCTCCTTTGAGCCTCCTTTTCTCCAGACTAAACAACCCCAGTTCCCTCAGCCGCTCCTCATAAGACTTGTTCTCTAGACCCTTCACTAGCTTCATTGCTCTTCTTTGGATGTGCTCCAGCACCTCAATGCCTTTCTTGTAGCAAGGGGCCCAAAACTGAACACAGTATTCAAGGTGCAGCCTCACCAGTGCTGAGTACAGGGGGACAATTACTTCCCTAGTCCTGCTGGCCACACTATTTCTGATACAAGCCAGGATGCTATTGGCCTTGGCCACCTGGGCACACTGCTGGCTCATATTCAGCCGGCTTTAGACCAGCACCCCCAGGTCCTTTTCTGCTGGGCAGCTTTCCAGCCACTCTTCCCCAAGCCTTTAGCATTTCATGGGGTTGTTGTGACCCAAGTGCAGGACGTGGCACTTGGTCTTGTTGAATCTCATACAATTGGCCTTGGCCCATTGATGCAGCCTGTCCAGATCCCTCTGTAGAGCCTTCCTACCGTCAAGCAGATCAACACTCCCACCCAACTTGGTGTCGTCTGCAAACTTACTGAGGGTGTGCTCGATCCCCTCATCTAGATCACTGATAAAGATATTAAACAGAACTGGCCCCAATACTGAGCCCTGGGGAACACCACTTGTGACCGGCTGCCAACTGGATTTAACTCCATTCACCACAACTCTTTGGGCCTGGCCATCCAGCCAGTTTTTTACCCAGCAAAGAGTATGCCCATCCAAGCCATGAGCAGCCAGTTTCTCCAGGAGAATGCTGTGGGAAATGGTGTCAAAGGCCTTACTGAAGTCCAGGTAAACAACATCCACAGCCTTTCCCTCATCCACTAAGCGGGTCACCTTGTCATAGAAGGAGATCAGGTTCATCAAGCAGGACCTGCCTTTCATGAACCCATGCTGACTGGGCCTGATCGCCTGGTTGTCCTGTACATGCTGCGTGATGGCACTCAAGATGAGCTGCTCCATAACTTTCCCCAGCACTGAGGTCAGACTGACAGGCCTGTAGTTCCCCAGATCCTCCTTCTGGCCCTTCTTGTAGATGGGCATCACATTTGCTAACCTCCAGTCCACTGGGACCTCCCCAGTTAGGTGGGACTGCTGATAAATGATTGCAAGTGGCTTGGTGAGCACTTCCACCAGCTCCCTCAGTACCCTTGGGTAGATCCCATCTGGCCCCATAGACTTGTGTGAGTCCAAGAGGTGTAGCTGGTTGCTAACCATTTTCCCTTTGATTACAGGGGCTTCATTCTGCTCCTCGTCCCTGTCTTCCAGCTCAGGGGGCTGGGTACCCTGAGAACAACTGGTCTTACTATTAAAGACTGAGGCAAAGAAGGCATTAAGTACCTCAGCCTTTGTTACTATGTTTCTTCTTGCATCCAATAAAGGATGGAGATGCTCCTTGGCCCTCCTTTTGTTGTTAATGTATTTATAGAAACTTTTTTTTATTGTCTTTTACCACAGTAGCCAGATTAAGTTCTAGTTGGGCTTTGGCCCTTCTAATTTTCTCCCTGCAGAACCTCGTGATATCTTTGTAGTCCTCCTGAGTTGCCTGCCCCTTCTTCCAAAGGTCATAAACTCTCCTTTTTTTCCTGAGTTGCAGCCAAAGCGCTCTGTTCAGCCAGGCCAGTCTTCTTCCCTGCCAGCTCATCTTTTGGCACATAGGGACGGCCTGCCCCTGCACCTTTAAGATTTCCTTCTTGAAGAATGTTCCAGCCTTCCTGGGCTCCTTTGCCCTTCAGGACTGCCTCCCAAGGGACTCTCTCAACCAGTGTCCTGAACAGGCCAAAGTCTGCCCTCCAGAAGTCCAAGGTAGCAGTTCTGCTAACCCCCCTCCTTACTTCTCTGAGAATTGAAAACTCTATCATTTCGTGATTGCTATGCCCAAGACGGCCTCCAACCATCACATCACCCACAAGTCCTTCTCTGTTCGCAAACAACAGGTCCAGTGGGGTGCCTTCCCTAGTTGGCTCCCTCACCAGCTGTGTCAGGAAGTCCTTCCACACACTTCAGGAACCTCCTAGACTGTTTTCTCTCTGCTGTATTGTATTTCCAGCAGTCATCTGGTAAGTTGAAGTCCCCCACGAGAACAAGGGCTAGCGATCGTGAGACTTCTCCCAGCTGCTTATAGAATATTTCATCTGTCTCTTCATCCTGGTTGGATGGTCTATAACAGACTCCCACCATGATATCTGCCTTGTTGGCCTTTCCCCTGATTCTTACCCATAAACACTCAACCCTATTGTCACCATCATTAAGCTCTAGACAAAGCACTCCCTAACATACAGGGCTACCCCACCGCCTCTCCTTCCTTGCCTATCCCTTCTGAAGAGTTTATAGCCATCCATTGCAGCACTCCAGTTGCGTGAGTCAACCCACCATCTTTCTGCGATAGCAGCTATATCATAGTTTTCCAGCTGCACAATGGCTTCCAGCTCCTCCTGTTTGTTGCCCATGCTGTGTGCATTGGTCTAGATTCACTTCAGTTAGGCTATTGATGCTGCCACCTTTTTTGGGGGAGAAGCCCTAATTCCTACATGACTGTTCTCAGGTGCTTCTGTGGTTTCTAACACATCAATAACCCTTGTGTCTGCTGACATGGGGATCTCCATCACCTGCCTCTATGGAGATGGCTAAGGTGCTGCGTGCATTAGTACAGAGATATTTCATATATGATCCAGTGTGCTCAGCACATCGTGGAGCAGACTGAAGGACCTCGCTAGCATGCCATCCCTCAAACACTGGCATGCCGCCCCCAGGCTTATCACTAGCGAGCCTGGTTTTGTCCCTTTCCTCCTTCAAATTTGGTTTAAAGCTCTTTCAATGAGCCCTGATAACTCCTGTGCAAAGATCCTTTTCCCCCTTTGAGAAATGTGTACCCCATCTGTTGCCAGCAGGCCTGGTGTCATGTAGACTGACCCATGATCAAAAACCCCGAAATTCCGCTGGTAACACCAGGCTCGGAGCCAGTTATTGATCAGCTGTGTCTTCCTGTTTCTTCTAACATCATTCCCTGGAATTAGAAGGATAGAGGGAAAAAAAACCACTTGTGCTTCTGATCCCTTAACCGGTCATCCCAAGGCCCTGAAATCTCTTTTGATTGGCCTTGGACTTCTTATTGCAAATTCATTGCTGCCTACATGAAAAAGCAATAATGGATAATAATCCAAGGGCCGTACCAGGGTAGGAAGTTTCCTTTTCACATCTATAACCTGGGCCCCGGGGAGGCAGCAAACTTCCCTAAGAAATTGGGTCTTTTGTTCCCCTCAGAAGAGAGTCTTCTATGACAATAACTCATTTTTTTTCCTTTATGGAAGTGGTTTTGACATAATGCATAGGCTGACTTAACCTTGGTGACATCTTGTCACGACCCAGACTGGACAGACCAGGGAGTCGTGTTTAATTTGAAATTCCCTCGGGCTAAATTAAGGTGAAACGACACCAAATGATCAGTTAAAGATTTTATTCATGACAGAAGCAAACTGAACTGGGTAGGCGTGGTAGTAGGTGGCAGGGTTTCTCACAACAGGAATTGGTATAAGACTACTTCTGTAAACCGTGTAACCCAGGGTAACCATATACATCAATTCAGGGAATAAGGAGATCCCTCCCGTTGAGTCACGAGGTTCAGAGCAGACCCCCTTGCTTTCCAGACTCCTCCTCAGAGAAGGGCCCAGGGGCGGCAGGATCCACTCTTAGTCTCAGACTTGGTCAACAGTTTATGTCTTGAAACAGATGAGGTGTAGGGATTGTGGAAAAGGAAGAGAGAAGAAGACAGAGAGAGAAAAAGGAAGAGAGAAAGATTTCACCGGTCCTGGGTCCAGCGTTGGTTCAGTCAGCCAAGGGGTCCATTTCCAGTGGGCTTGCGCACCTGGGGCTTCAGTTTGTGTCCTTTTATCATCCTTGCCCCTCCTTTGGGCGGACACCCAAACTCATCAGGTTAATGAGCAGTTTGTGAGCCTTTGGGCTTGGGGGTTGTTTGTGGAGTAACTTCTCCTTCCCTGCAAAAGTGGCCATTGTCTGATCTTTGTATCAGAACAGCTTATCAGACCAGGGAGCTGGGTACCCTCCAGCACGCCCTCCCCCTCCTGTTGCTGATGTCTGAGCTGATGGGCTTTTCACCCTGGTTCCTTGCTGTGCAGGGTTTGTCTTTAAGCAGAACTTGCCCCACCACAATGTTTGAGACATTAACTCTTTCAGTCTCTCATACATCTCCAACCTAGATGAACCACCATCCTCATCATTGTTTGGTTCTACTTGCAGAGCCTTGTACCTATTATGCAAGGGCACCTAGGAAGGCGAGGTAGTCATGGAGGAGATGCGCCTGTTGCACTTGGCAGGAACTTGTCGCCATTGCCCCCTATCCCTTAAGTCACTGCGTTCTGCTGGCTGGAGAGAGGATAGGGAATCTTCCATATCATGTGTCCTGTCTGCCTGACAGGCCTGTCCCAGGGCTGGTAGGGTGTAATTCCAGTAGCATCTCCTCTCAGACTCCCTGCTACTCCTCAACCTACTCACCTCCTCCTGGAGCTCTGCCACCAAGTGGAGTTCCTATACCTGGGTGCACCTCCCATAGGTATACTCACTACTGCCATCTGATACTGGCATAAGAGTAGGGCACACCCTGCAGCCTGACACCTGGGTAGCAGCATGTTCCCATAGGAGGTCTGTCTGGTTAGCTGTGTCAGTCATGGTGGGTGCAGAGTTTAGAGAGGCCATGGCTTTCTGCCGGGTGGATACCATTGCTCCCTGGTCAGGCCTGGAGAGTTACAACACCCTTCCGCACAATCTGCCACACCATGCCCTGTTTAACCACCCTGGTTGCTAGCGCTCCCTAGGGGCTTCTTTTATACGTGTATGGGCTTGGCCAGCGTTGCTCCTGGCCCCAGCCAGGTCTCGTCAGCCGCTGTTACGCAACCTGCGGGCTCCTGGCGGCTCTCTCGGCTCCCCTGAGGTTTCCCTGGTTCAGGAACCCCCCCTGTACACAACGCTAGATCGCTCCGCTGCAGGTCGTGCCAGCACCGGAGCTGCTCGTCTTAGGGACCATAGACCATGTCTTTTAATTTGATTGTGAAGGGATGAGTTATTATTCTCTACTTTACAACTGTTACTTATTCTAATTAAAATCTGTTATCTTTCTTGGGTATACGTTCTGAGTAGGAAGTAATTGTGGCTTAATGCCTTCAAGTAGAGTGCTGCTTTGTTTACAATGGATGTATTCTCTTTAACTGTTTTATATTTACATCTAAGTGTTATTCCTACTTTGTCTAGTGGTTAAGTGGAATTCAGTATTTCTGTGCTTTTTCTGTGAAATACTGAAACAGGATAGAACTAGTCTTGGATAAGACTGACAAAGGAAGCAAGTTATTTAAAAATTTATCTCAGACTGATGTTCTCAAAATGCTATTCCTGAGGTCTTTTGATAAGCCTGAAGTCTTGTGTATCCTGTGTGACCTGAATGTGAAATTTCCAATGTTATTTTTACCTGCTCCTAACATTATCTTGATTGTCCATAGCATTTGGGGAAGTCAAATGGAAAAGTATTTTACTGTTCAGAGAGAAAACAAGCTGTTACTTCTGCTTATTCAAGGCTACTAATTTTTTCATTTTGGATGTTCAGGTTATCTTATTAGATTTCACACCTGAGTTTTGTTTGTAGTTTTAAAAATCGATCCTAGTATGAGGTGGTATTTGAACCCTAATATTATTCAGTACTATTCTTCTCCTTTTCTTGATGTTGGATCAGACGTTCATCTTAATCTGATAAATATTTAGTTCTTCTGTTTATTTTTATTAAGGATTAACCAAATGTTATAGCATAAGAATAAATGTCCTAGTTTCAGCTGGGATAGAGTTAATTGTCTTCCTAGTAGCTGGTACAGTGCTATGTTTTGAGTTCAGTATGCGAAGAATGTTGATAACACTGATGTTTTCAGTTGTTGCTAAGTAGTGTTTAGTCTAAAGTCAAGGATTTTTCAGCTTCTCATCCCCAGCCAGCGAGAAAGCTGGAGGGGCACAAGAAGTTGGCACAGGACACAGCCAGGGCAGCTGACCCAAACTGGCCAACGGGGTATTCCATACCATGTGATGCCACATCTGGTGTATAATCTGGGGGGAGTGGGGGCGGGGGGATGGCCGCTCGGGGACTAGCTGGGTGTCGATCGGTGGGTGGTGAGCAATTGCACTGCGCATCATTTGTACATTCCAATCCTTTCATTATTACTGTTGTCATTTTATTAGTGTTATCATTATTAGTTTCTCCTTTTCTGTTCTATTAAACCGTTCTTATCTCAACCCATGGGTTTTGCTTCTTTTCCCAATTTTCTCCCCCATCCCACTGGGTGGGGGGGAGGGAGGGAGCGGCTGCGTGGTGCTTAGTTGCTGGCTGGGGTTAAACCACGACAGTCCATTTTGGCGCCCAATGTGGGGCCCGAAGGGTTGAGATAATGACAAACCTGACCAGAGCTTGCTAAAACAAATTTGTTATAAGCATTCATTATATTGGTCTAATAGTCGCTGGTCATTATGTTGATTTATGTGTTCTTAGAGTTGTTCCTCTGGTTTTTAAAGTTCTGTTATGTATCGCCTCGCTTGCTGTATGTAGTCCCTTTTCTGCTGCTTATCATCCGTGGGAGGTGGATTAAGGTTTTTGCTTTGATGTATTGTGTAACACTGGTTTATGGTATGATAAAGTCATCGTTTGTGGGATTAATCCTGTATTTGCACTCAGCATTGTCACCTTTATACTTCGGGAGCCATCTGTGGGAAACTATTAATAATTATACCATTTACCTTTCCTCCTTGGAAAACCAGCCTATGGGTGGGGTACCTTTCTTCCCCTCTCCTTTCTCCTTCGGTCCAGTTACAATGGTGTTTGAGGATTTTGAAAAAATTGAATACTCTTGGGATGTTGGGACCAGCACGGTCCTAGCCCTACTGCTAGGAATTAGCATGCTTCTGAATGTGGTTCAGCTCTTGTTTAAGGTTAAACAACTATTTAAGAAAATCACCCAGAGATCTGCCCCAAGGCTGGATAATTATGAGTGGCAGGGTGTGTGGGGTAGTATGGGCAAGTACCTAGAAAAGTGGGCACCTCCAATGTTTTGGAAATTCACCCCTGAACAAGTGCAGAATCCAGAAGAACTAGTAAAATATTTGGAAAAGGTATGCTGTCACCCCAGCAGCTCCAGAGAGATACAAATCACTGCAACGTGCTGGGGCCTAGCCCATGCCTATCGAGCCCAGTTCGACTCCACTCAGTACCCTCAAGGGGAAGAAAAGGTCTCTGGACCTAACAACAAAACGATGAGCACTGCGGTCACTCAAACCTCGGTAACGGGCGCTGCAACCCCTCCAGCCCTGGCGACGAGCACTGTGGCTACCCAAACCTCAGCAACAGGCACTGCAGCCCCTCCGGCCACGGCAACGAGCACAGCAGCTACCCAAACCTTGGCAATGGGCACTGCGGTCCCTCCAGCCCCGGCGACGAGCACTGCTGCTACCCAAACTCCGGCGACAGACACTGCGGTTATCCAAAACCCGGTGAGCGGTACTGCGACTGAACCAGCGGACCAACCTGCACCAGTATCAGTTGCCCCCGTACATAAAAAGAAATATATAAAAAAATCAGTTCGCTTAGCGAAGGATGAAGGTGAACCAGGGTCATCACGGGAACAGGAGGAAGAGGCAGAACCAGAGGTAATCACCCGGTCCCTATCGTTGAGTGAGCTGCGGGATATGCGAAAAGATTTCGGCCGTTACATAGGTGAGCATATTATCACCTGGCTTCTCCGATGCTGGGACAATGGGGCTAATAGCTTGGAATTAGAAGGTAGGGAAGCCAAGCAGCTGGGATCGCTTGCCAGGGAAGGTGGCATTGACAAGGCAATCGGAAAAGGGACACAAGCCCTCAGCCTCTGGAGGCGACTCCTGTCAAGTGTGAAGGAAAGGTACCCCTTTAAGGAAGTTGTTATATGTCAATCAAGGAAGTGGACCACCATGGAAAGAGGTATCCAATATCTGAGGGAATTAGCTGTGCTAGAGACGATTCATTATGACCCGGACAACCCACAATTACCCAAAGATCCAGACGAAGTCCAGTGCACATGACCCATGTGGCTGAAGTTTGTACGGAGCGCACCATTGTCCTATGCCAACTCACTGGTGATAATGACCTGGAAAGACGAAGAGTCATCGACAGTGGATGAAATGGCTCGCCAACTCTGGCAATACGAAGAAAATCTCTCCTCCTCCCTACAAGCTTGCATTTTGGCTGTGGAGAAGCTGTCCCGGGATGTCCAGTGTTGACGCGGAAGTCCCGGACACTGCACACAATCAATATGATCAAGCAGATGCCACTTTATTGCCCAAATAGCTCGGTTTATATACTCACTCTGGTTCCTGTTCACGCATAAGCAAATTAAAGATTGGTTAGCATGTGTTGTCCACGCACCTAGTTACACCTAATGATTGGTTATATCAACACTGTACACGCGCATAAACATAAGACATAATTGGTTATATTAACTAAAACATGCGAAACTTGTCTCAGTCTAATTGGTCAAGATAAACTGCCGAATTGAGGTTCTTCGTGCCAAGTTCCCTTTATCGTGGAATGCGCACCTGTTTTCTTCTAATTGGTATTTTTCTTTTTTTGTCTTCTTGTTTATTCTGTTCAAGGCCTTCTAAAGGCGTCTGGAATGCTCTTGTGACCATTAGCTAAATATGTGTCCACAATTCCCCCTTTTTTGTTTTTCATCAATTAACACAGCCTTACTTGATCTATCAATTAATTTTTAAACACATTGCAACATACAAGGCACACAAAATACAAAAAAAACCCACTGCGAGATAAATCAAAACTATCTTAATTAATGATTTAAGAGCAGCTCTATTTTGTAAGGTTGTGTGTCTAATACTATCTACATCTAACAGTAAATCAGATAATACTACACCAATCTGTATTCAGGGACCACAGAATTTGTGATTCCTGGGGTGGCAATGAGGCTGAATGCCCGATCCGTGGAAACCAGGCATTCCCATCCATTGAGTCCATGATCTGCTGTACAGGGGTCTCCATCAATAAGTTCTTAAACTTCGTTGATGCCAGTGGAACCCCCTATTAAACCTTTGAAAAAGGGATTGCTTGGTGCTGCTGTACGGAGGCATAAGCAATCTTGTCCAGTCACGTCAGCCAGGGTCATCCAGATGTTTTCTTTGGCTTGCGGCGGTATCCATGACTATGTCCATCCGAGGACTGCGAGGAAGATGGACCATCCGTACATTCTTGTGCCGTCTTGCGCCGCAAACTCAGCCCAGCAATCGGTAGGTGCCAGCTTTACGTGGGCATCCCCATGGAGGCAACGATGGCCTTGCCGTACACCAGCCCGATGCTCTTCGGAAAATCCCGGTATTTATACATTTGCAGAGGAACGGATTTCAGCACACGTGGCCAGCGGGTGCCAAAATCTGCCTCGGTTGTAACATGGGGAGCCTATGACGCAGGCGCTCGCTGGCCAGGCGCGCTGCACGAGTCATAGCCATCCTGTCTATTGGTTCATGGGCTTTGTGATGCGATTGCAATGCACAGAGAATCTTGACCTGTTATGTTGGCCAAGGTGACCTACAAGATCTATGAACACAATTAATTAAACACAGTAAAAGCAACATTATACCTAATAAAATACACAAGAATAAAAGAAACCCCGATTTTTAACAAAGATACAAGCTAACTCCTCAGTCCCCATCCCGCAGCTAAATGCTGTAAGCCGAAATGACAGCTTTCTTAATTGCATTAAAGCTCTTGCAGTTCCTTCTTGCCTCTGCAGTTCTGTTATCTTGTTTATTAATTGCTCCACTGTCCAAGTTCCTCATGTCCGTTGTTTTTCTGGTGGTTCAAAGTCCTTTCATACTGCAGCTGTCACGTACTCCGGCCCACTCACGCTAACTGCGGCCTACTTATGCTAACTCTAAATAATCAGGCTCAAAGAAATGTCCCCCATTTTCCATGAAATCTCTCACAATTCCCCCTTTTTGTTTTTGTGTAAGCCAAGTTACATGAAATGTTTTTGCAATCATATGTTCAACTATTTTTATGATACGTGGTATAATCATTACAACTGCTAATATTACAATTAAAATAACTAAGCCATGTATAAGCAAATCTTTCAACCATCTCGTAATTCTTAAACTTGTTAGTCATTCACTTAACCCTGTGTTAGTTATCGTGAGTCTTTTACTGGGAATCATATTGATATCGGGTGTCAGTAACGTAAGTCGTCCGAGGCTACATGGCCTCCCATTAAGTTTCGATGGAATTCCCCCTCACGCTCTATCTCCACAAATTAAAAACATCTCCGTAGGTAAAGCAGCTGGAATAGAAAAAGAGCATTATATTCTGGAATAGATATAGTTACACTAAGCTGTAGCATTTCTATATACAAGCAAAATAGATAGCTTCTTGATGTGTTATGTTCGCCAAGATTACCCATACATTCTGTTTTGGTTGTTGGATCATCCATTCTTCACTTATGTGTATCACCCGTAACAGGCCAAATGCAGTGAGGAGGAGGAAAGCGAGGGGGGGGGGGAAAGGGGTGTATCAAAGGATACGGTTGGCGGTTTTTCTCGCTTCACAGCAGCCTCCAGCTGTGCCAGCTTTTCTATTACTGACTGTAACTGCTGCAAAGTGAGCTCTGGCCGCTCTTCATGCTCTTGAGGCGACCCAGGCGTAGACGGAGGCAACAGAGGGTATATGTTAGGTATAATTTGTTCATGTTGAGTGGCAATATCTGGGGGCTGTTTTCTCGTAGGCGGATTTTTACTCGCTTCCTGATTCTGTAGGGTTTACAAGCTCCAAAAGTCTCTCTCGCTGCATTATGTTTTTCTCCCCGTGTTTCTCCTTCGCTTGCGGTTGGAGAGAGAGCAGCAAAAGCAGACGCAGCCGCTTTACGATCTGCTTTCATTTCTTGCAGAGTTGTCTTAATTAATTTCCATAAAGTTGCAAGACCTTTAACTTCTTTAGACCTATCGCTAATTTCATCCCATAGGGAGGTTCCGATAGCTTCCCAGGTACTAAACTCAACAGTTGTACCCACACTAATTAAAAGGTTTCTGTTCAATGCTTTAAAAGCTAAGTCTTGACTGAGTTGTAAAACTTCTATGGCAAATTGTGCCTGCCATCCTGATCTGGCATAAGGACCTGCCCCCAATAACATTTGAGCTTGCACTCCAAACAAAGGATCCCCGTTCTGTCGTGGGATAGCGGCTGCATTTTCACAGGCTGCTTGCCACTTTTGATAAAATTGGATCTGCTGGGATGGAAGCAGTAACATTTGCACAATCATTTTAACATTGTATGGTGTCAATAAATGTGCAGAAAATACATGTTGAATAACAGATTGACTGTATGGTGATTTTAACCCATATTGAGTGACTGCTGCCTTAGCTTCT
The DNA here is from genome assembly GCF_026419915.1 of Harpia harpyja. Lineage (NCBI taxonomy): Eukaryota > Metazoa > Chordata > Aves > Accipitriformes > Accipitridae > Harpia > Harpia harpyja. The sequence goes on from NC_068968.1 coordinate 9,633,090, forward strand.
TTTAAAACTTTCCAGTCTAACGTTTCCCAAACAGGACCCCCATGTGCCCCCGCCAACACTGGAAACGCAGATGGAATAATTTCACCTTCAATTAAAGCATCTCTGATTACCCCCTTCCATCTTTTTGCCGGATCTCCCACCCCACCCCCTGTTAATAAGGTCACCGGAGGTGGCGGTGGCAAAGGAGCCACGGCACCGATCTCACCCGATATGTCCTGGGAAACACAAGGATTCGTTGGAGGTGGTTGCGGGGAACGACGAAAATCCTGTGTTGAAAGGTGGTGGAGGTGCAGGAAAAGGTGAAGATGACGGCTCGGACTTCACCGACGGCTCCAGGCGGGCTTCAAGAGCCTCCAGCCTTTGTAACAGTTCCTTTAGTTGCAGATCCCCCGAACCTATCGCCTGTTCCTCCTTTCCCTCGAGCGGGGATGGGGGAGTGGATGGTGGCAGTGGTGGATACAGGGATGAGGTAACTGGTTTATGTGATGAAGAACGAGAATTAGAGACTAAGTTGTTTTCCGTCTCTTCTGCTGGTGGTGGTGGAAATTCTGCCAGGCTGTCGGCTTTTTCCAAGGGCTGATCTCTGGGCTCTGGATCTGCTACCGCAGATTTCCTGATTGCACTAACCCCTGCCCCGGATACACGGGTTGGAACAGCGGCTGAAATTTGTGGTGGCGCAAAGGTGAAGCTCGCCGGGGATGGCATCCCTTGTGGCCCTTCGGGCTGCAGTGCGGCAAAAGCAGAAGCTACTGCTGAACGTTCAGCTTTCATATCTTTTAAAGTTTCTATAACTAACTTCCACATGGTGGAGTATCTGCTCGCCTCTTTTGAACCCGAACTTATGTTATGCCATAGTTCTTGTCCTATCTTTTCCCAAGTAGGGATGGCAAAAGCATCTCCAAAGGTAGGGAGTAAGCCTTTTTCTCTCGCCCACAGTAACAGGGCTTTCAGGGTAGACGAGTCATAACTTAATCCTCTCGCAGAGAGCATATGTTGGAGGAGCTTAACCACTGCTGCCTCTTCCTTGGACATAGTGGACCCCATCTCCTCCCCGGCCGCTTGCCTGATCAGGACGAGATTTCCACGACGGTACCGTTTTTTCCCGAGTGCCGGGGCAGCACTCACCTACGGCCGGCTTCCGCACCCTCTCTCCGTCGGCTCCTGTCGTAGAATTCAACACCGATCCGAGGGTCCCTGTTTGGGCGCTACTTGTTGACGCGGAAGTCCCGGACACTGCACACAATCAATATGACCAAGCAGATGCCACTTTATTGCCCAAATAGCTCGGTTTATATACTCACTCTGGTTCCTGTTCACGCATAAGCAAATTAAAGATTGGTTAGCATGTGTTGTCCACGCGCCTAGTTACACCTAATGATTGGTTATATCAACACTGTACACGCGCATAAACATAAGACATAATTGGTTATATTAACTAAAACATGCGAAACTTGTCTCAGTCTAATTGGTCAAGATAAACTGCCGAATTGAGGTTCTTCGTGCCAAGTTCCCTTTATCGTGGAATGCGCACCTGTGTTCTTCTAATTGGTATTTTTCTTTTTTTGTCTTCTTGTTTATTCTGTTCAAGGCCTTCTAAAGGCGTCTGGAATGCTCTTGTGACCATTAGCTAAATATGTGTCCACAGTCCAGCAACTCAAAGATGATATGTCCTATTCCCCACCTGTAAGGACCAATGTCTCAGCTATTAGGAGTGAGCGTTCCTCTGCCCAAGAGAGAGAATATAGAAGGTACACACCACGAGGTGCCCTGTGGTTTTACCTATGTGATCATGGAGAGGACATGAGGAAATGGGATGGAAAACTTACCTCAGCCCTAGATGCACAGGTACGTGAGCTGCGAGGAAAAAACACCACAAAAGGGGATTCTACTAGGAAAAATGCCGCTCCAGTTTCCAAGCAGCATAGAAGGGCTGATCTTATTTCTGATCCTCTTGAAGGGACTTCTGAGCCAATTTTATGAGAAGTGAGTACTGGATACTCTGGCCAGAATTAGAGGGGCCCTGCCTCCAGCCAGGTGGAGGAAAGGGATAACCGGGTCTATTGGGCTCTGTGGATTCGATGGCCTGGCACATCAGACCCACAGGAGTATAAGGCTCTAGTAGACACCAGCGCACAGTGCATTCTAATGCCATCAAGTTATAAAGGGGCAGAACCCATCTGTATTTCTGGTGTGACAGGGGGATCCCAAGAGTTAACTGTATTGGAAGCTGAAGTAAGCCTAACTGGGAATGAATGGCAGAAACACCCCATTGTGACTGGTCCAGAGGATCCGTGCATCCTTGGCATAGACTATCTCAGGAGAGGATATTTTAAGGATCCAAAGGGGTATCGATGGGCTTTTGGTATAGCTGCCTTGGAGATGGAGGGCATTGAACAGCTGTCTACCCTGCCTGGTCTCTCTCAAGACCCTTCGATTCTGGGGTTGCTGAGGGTTGAAGAACAACAAGTACCAATTGCTACCACAACAGTGCACTGGTGCCAATATCGCACCAACCGAGACACTCTGATTCCCATCCACAAGCTGATTCGTCAGCTGGAGAGCCAAGGAGTGATCAGCAAAACTCGCTCACCCTTTAATAGTCCCATATGGCCAGTGCGAAAGTCTAATGGGGAGTGGAGACTAACAGTTGACTATCGCGGCCTGAATGAAGTTACGCCACTGCTGAGTGCTGCCGTGCCGGACATGCTAGAACTTCAATACAAACTAGAATCAAAAGCACCCAAATGGTACGCCACAACTGGCATCGCTAATGCGTTTTTCTCAATCCCTCTGGCAGCAGAGTGTCGTCCACAATTTGCCTTTACTTGGAGGGGTGTCCAGTACACTTGGAATCGATTGCCCCAGGGGTGGAAACACAGCCCCACCATTTGCCATGGACTAATCCAGACTGCACTGGAAAAAGGTGAAGCTCCGGAACACCTGCAATACATTGATGGCATCATCGTATGGGGCAACACGGCAGAAGAAGTCTTTGAGAAAGGGAAGAAAATAATCCAAATCCTTCTGAAAGCCTGTTTTGCCATAAAAGAAAGGAAGGTCAAGGGACCTGCACAGGAGACCCAGTTTTTAGGAATAAAATGGCAAGACGGGCGTCGTCAGATCCCTATGGATGTGATCAACAAAATAGCAGCTATGTCCCCACCGACTAATAAAAAGGAAACACAGGCCTTCTAGGTGTTGTGGGTTTTTGGAGAATGCGTATTCCAAATTACAGTCTGATTGTAAGCCCTCTCTATCAAGTGACCCGGAAGAAGAATGATTTTAAATGGGGCCCTGAGCAACAACAAGCCTTTGAACAAATTAAATGGGAGATTGTTCATGCAGTAGCCCTTGGGCCAGTCTGGGCAGGACAAGATGTTAAAAATGTGCTCTATACTGCAGCCAGAGATAATGGCCCTACCTGGAGCCTCTGGCAGAAAGCACCTGGGGAGACCCGAGGCTGACCCCTGGGGTTTTGGAGTCGAGGATACAGAGGATCCGAGGCTCGCTATACTCCAACTGAAAAAGAGATATTGGCAGCATATGAAGGAGTTCGAGCTGCCTCAGAAGTGGTTGGTACTGAAACACAGCTCCTCTTAGCACCCCGACTGCCAGTGCTGGGCTGGATGTTCAAAGGGAGGGTCTCCTCTACACATCATGCAACTGATGCCACGTGGAGTAAGTGGGCCGCACTGATCACACAACAAGCTCGCATAGGAAACCCCAGTCGCCCAGGAATTTTGGAAGTGATCACGGACTGGCCAGAAGGCAACGATTTTGGAATGTCGCCAGAGGAGGAGGTGACACGGGCTGAAGAGGCCCCGCTGTATAATAAACTGCTAGAAAATGAGAGGCAATATGCCCTGTTCACTGATGGGTCCTGTCGCATTGTGGGAAGGCATCGGAGGTGGAAGGCTGCTGTATGGAGTCCTACACGACAAGTTGCAGAAACTGCTGAAGGAGAAGGTGAATCGAGTCAATTTGCAGAGATGAAAGCCATCCAGTTAGCGTTAGATATTGCTGAAAGAGAAAAGTGGCCAGTGCTTTATCTCTGTACTGACTCATGGATGGTGGCAAATGCCCTGTGGGGGTGGTTACAGCAATGGAACCAGAGCAACTGGCAGCGCAGAGGTAAACCCATTTGGGCTGCCACACTGTGGCAAGATATTGCGTCCCGGCTAGAGAATCTGGTTGTAAAAGTACGTCACGTAGATGCTCACATACCCAAGAGTCAGGCCACTGAAGAACATCAAAATAACCAACAGGTGGATCAGGCTGCCAAGATTGAAGTGGGTCAGGTGGACCTGGACTGGCAACATAAGGGTGAGTTATTCATGGCTCAGTGGGCTCATGACACCTCAGGCCATCAGGGACGAGATGCAACATATAGATGGGCTCGCGATCGAGGGGTGGACTTGACCATGGACACTATTGCACAAGTTATCCATGAATGTGAAACATGTGCTGCAATTATGCAAGCCAAGTGCTTAAAGCCTCTTTGGTATGGAGGGCGATGGCTGAAATAGAAATATGGGGAGGCCTGGCAGATTGACTATATCACACTCCCACAAAACCACCAAGGCAAGTGCCATGCGCTTACAATGGTGGAAGCAACCACCAGGTGGCTGGAAACATATCCTGTGGCCCATGCCACTGCCCAGAACACTGTCCTGGTCCTTGGAAAGCAAGTCTTGTGGCAACACGGCACCCCAGAAAGAATTGAGTCAGACAACGGGACTCATTTCCGAAACAATCTCATAGACACCTGGGCCAAAGAGCATGGCATTGAGTGGGTGTATCATATCCCCTATCATGCACCAGCCTCTGGGAAATCGAACAATACAATGGACTGTTAAAGACTACATTGAGAGCAATGGGGGGTGGAACTTTCAAACATTGGGATACACATTTAACAAAAGCCACCTGGTTAGTCAACACCAGAGGATCTGCCAGTCGGGGTGGTCCTGCCCAGTCAGAACTTTTACGTACTGTAGAAGGGGATAAAGTCCCTGTAGTGCACATAAAAAATATGTTAGGGAAGACAGTCTGGGTCACTCCTGCCTCAGGCAAAGGTAAACCCATTCGTGGGATTGCTTTTGCTCAAGGGCCTGGGTGCACTTGGTGGGTGATGCGAAAAGATGGGGAAGTCCGATGTGTGCCTCAAGGGGATTTAATTTTAGGTGAGAACAGCCAGAATTAAACTGTTATGATGTTAGTTGCTATATAACCCTGCTACTGTATGTTATCATTACTATAATTGTTATATGCTATATCCATAATACTATAGTAAGAATCACTTAGACCAAGCAAGAATGAACTGTGATAAAACTGAGCAAAATGCAGTAGTGATGGAACCAGAACTGACTCCAGCATGCAACAATCCAACGGTGCACACCATCCTCCTGCTGCGTCCAATGTCACCCGCTTGTCACACTGCACTGAAGCCCAATTCTGTTCTGTCGACTGAGAGGACTTTGCACTATCCCTCCTGCCCAGAAAGACTGGTATGACAGATGGAGCCCAGAGTCAGGAACTAAATGAACTCAACGAACATTTTATGAACATGACCCATGAACTAAAGGAATGATATCTCTGTGTGTGTATACATATATACATATATATATATCATTGTTCATATGTCTCAAAGGGACGGAAAAGATGATGATGATTGACCAGGATGTCACTAAAGGTATGGGAACTGAGCATGACATCAATGGTATAGAATAAGGGGTGGATACTCTCCTGGTTTCAGCTGGGATAGCATTAATTGTCTTCCTAGTAGCTGGTATGGTGCTATGTTTTTGAGTTCAGTATGCGAAGAATGTTGATAACACTGATGTTTTCAGTTGTTGCTAAGTAGTGTTTAGTCTAAAGTCAAGGATTTTTCAGCTTCTCATGCCCAGCCAGCGAGAAAGCTGGAGGGGCACAAGAAGTTGGCACAGGATACAGCCAGGGCAGCTGACCCAAAGTGGCCAACAGGGTATTCCATACCATGTGATGCCACATCTAGTGTATAATCTGGGGGGAGTGGGGGCGGGGGGATGGCCGCTCGGGGACTAGCTGGGTGTCGGTCAGCAGGTGGTGAGCAATTGCATTGTGCATCACTTGTATATTCCAATCCTTTTATTATTGCTGTTGTCATTTTATTAGTGTTATCATTATCATCATTAGTTTCTTCTTTTCTGTTCTATTAAACTGTTCTTATCTCAGCCCTCGAGTTTTACTTTTTTTCCCGATTTTCTCCCCCATCCCACTGGGTGGGGGGAGTGAGTGAGCGGCTGCATGGTGCTTAGTTGCTGGCTGGGGTTAAACCACGACAATAAATTATATTTGATTGGGAAGGTGAGAATAAATGTGGAACTATATATATTTTTTAATATGTTAGTATTAAGTATGTTGCATATAAAATGCTTGTGTGATAACTTCTCTGAAATTTTGAGTCATGATAGAGATGAAAAATGTGGTTAATTTGACATACCAGAATTGTGAGTTGAATGTGTTAAAGGAAAACAACCTTTTTTCTTTTTTTTTTTTTAATGGGACTGTTATGTATCTCTTGATTCATCCATAAATTCAAAATGCTTACTTCTAGAAATTGTTTTATATTACCAAGAAGGGAATATTTTTGAAGATGCCTTTAGGAGTGAGGTTGGATCATTAAAAGGTATAATGAGTCAAAAATCTTTAGGGTTTTAGCTCAATGCTACCCTTTAGTGGACTACTGTTGCATTAAAAAGCAAGCACTTTTTTATCTATGAACAACAAGTTTCTTAACTAGACCTTGTAGCCCCAGTTATTCTGATTGTGAGGAGAGGGTACATTGGTATAAATGTCATTATTTGGGCCTTTTTATCATTCTACATGTGCGTTTATGTATTGATAATTGACAGTAGAAAAACTGAAAAAGTTTCCTTGCTATTCTCTAAGGTAAAATGTATCAAAAACTTTATTTTAAAATAAACCGGATTATTTCTCTTCTGTGATCATTTCCATAAGGTCATTCTGGGGGAGATGTAGAACAGTTTTCATTGAATAGGAATTAATTTTAAAAGCTTTTAAGATGTCACTAACATGTCATGTAAATCAGAACTTCATGAAGAATCTGAATTCTTTTCACAACTTGTTTATTCGTTCATTCTTTTTGTTCCCTGCTAATAACAGAACCCTTCCTGAGTGTGTGTTTTTTCTCAAAACCTGAGATTAATATGAATGCTTCCAGTTCATTTTGGCATTCTGTTATCTTTCAGTGTGGGGTTGGTGTTTTTTGTTTTGTTTTTTTTTAAGGGGCAGAGAGGCAAACTTCTAAAATTTTAATTAACACTGTATGGGTTAAAAAGAACAGAGCTGAACTTATGAGGCGCTTTTTTTCTTGACATTTTTCTCTCCTGTTACATTAAAGGATATGAAAGTAGTGGGTTTATGCCACCTGCTGTCAGTTTATCAAAATGAAAACACGGTAATTTAGAGTGATATGAAGAAATACTAGCTTGGAGAGATGTTGAGAGAATTTTCTATATGTAATTTAATTTTGTCCTCTGGACCTGATATTGCAAGTAGTGGTGGTGACTTTTGTTAATACTAGATTTTTATCTGATCATAGAATTTATAGTTTGGAAATGATCATTGGGATATTTGCAGTTTTGAGATGTTGTTGATCTTCCTCTACTAATCCTCTTGGAGTCAATGTCAGTGCTTTCTTCCAATAACCTTGTTTCTGTAATGTTTTCTGCATTTGCACTGAAGTATGAAAAGCTTGTTTAAATTGATCCTGAAGGAGGACTTTGATCAAAATATTGCATGTGTCATACACACTAGTTATTTTCATGAAGGCTCTTAATTTACTACTGCAAGTGAAAGAAGTTTTCATGGGCCTTGACAGATGAAAAGATGATGATGCTTCCTTTGCCCTTATCTAAATTAACAGCAGAGAGCTGAAATGACACAGAGAAAATTGCAAAAACCTTTAGAAGATAGTGAAGCCTTTTCCTGACACAGGCAGTGTGAGTGATTTACAGTGCAAAGATTGAACTTCCAAAAGGAAGAAGCTGAAGAGCTGATGCAACATAAAATTTAGATGTATTTAAAGTTCTTCTGTACTTCAAAATAGAAGACCCAAATTTCTGCTCCCAGATATGTATATATTGTGATAAATGGTTTTGGCATTCTTCAGAATTGAACTATTAGAAAATATAAAAATGAACACAGAAGCCATGGAGGGATGGTGTTATGTAGTGGTGGTGTGTGTTTTTGTGTGGCTTGTGGGATGGTCTGCTGTGGGCTTTTTCTTTGTTTGCTTGTTTTCACAAAACTTCCAGATCAACCACTGTACTATTTGACCTCAAGAGTGTTTTGAACCAAGCTTCTGAACAGGGGAAAAAAGCGATTAAAAAGAATTTATAGTCTAACCAATTGTCATTTTGAATGCTTGACTGGTTTTTATTTTACTTTGAGTTGGACTTTCACTTTAGATGATTATTGCCTTTTTAAAGATATAAATATGCTTAAAATTGAGTCTTATTGTGTATCAGCTGCATAAACGCTTCTTGGCCGAATTCCTTTTGTTGTTGGGGGGCAATAGCAACAAATCTGTATCATTAAAACAATGTGAAATTATTGTTGTTTTCAAGCAGTTTTCTTTGTTCACAGGTGTCAGCTGTGATGCATGTTTAAAAGGAAATTTTCGAGGTCGCAGATACAAGTGTTTAATTTGCTACGATTACGATTTGTGTGCAACTTGTTATGAAAGTGGTGCAACAACAACGAGGCATACAACTGACCATCCAATGCAGTGCATACTAACAAGAGTAGATTTTGGTAAGTAATATTTTAATTCATATTAGAGCTATTTGCAGTAGTTAAAAACTTGTATTTTTGTTTCACTACTTAGGAACTTTTTTCTCCAAATAGCATGCTGAAAATTATGGTAAGTTCCTATCTGATAAAAAGCTTGTTTTCTCTTTGGTTCTAGCATATGAAATCTGCTTTACTCTTTTGGGTTAAGTGTTTTGGCACACAGCAAATTATCAGACTATTAGATATATATCTGATAAAAAGGATTACTCTTAAATTAACTTCCAATTCAAAAGGTACAACAAAACTACATGCACCCATCCCCTCCTTCCCCCAATACATTGTACCAGAAAGTACTATGGTGAAGAAGAGAAATAGTGGTGAGAGTTTGGGGAAAATGTTGTTTTCTAGTTACGTCAGGGGTTGTTAATGCAGTAGGGGTGGTAGGCTGTACTGAATGTGGAAGGCTAGTGGCAAGGGCTAGAAAGTAATCCTCTTAGTTGCTGTTTTCCCCGAGTCATTTCTATCGCATCATATTTATAACACCAGTGTTGTAATTCAGGAGATACTTCCATAGCAAATCTTTGCATTAAGATGATGTTGACATTGGATGCTTATTTCTTTTTATACCTGTTTTAAGCCCACAAGGCTAATGTTTTGGTAAAAACTGTTTGTAGTGATTCAAACTATATTGTTTTTGAAGTTCTTTAGCTCTTTTAGTCTTTTTTTTACCTTTTTGATTTAAAAAAAAGTATTGAATATACACGTTATGCTACTTCCTACATGCATTTAAAGCTCAGAACAGGTGAATATACCAATATACAGCTTCTTTCTCAGAGCTCTCTTTGAGCAGAGAAGTATCTCGTTCACATGTAATTCTCAAGTAGCTGCTTGCCCTAAGCCTGCCTTGTAATGACTTTGAAATCTGTGCTCTGAGAATCCAGAGTTTGAAAAGACAATTCTAAATATATAAATGCATTTTTGAAAATCATATCATTTAAGTTTCTAGATATTTCTTCTTGGGCTTCACTTTTTTGCTTATTCATGAGGTAAAAATATTTGTGTAACAGTATATATTAATTCAATGTTGTGGTCACTGTTTGAGATATATGGTTCAGACTTATTTGTCCCCTGATGACAGTTATTCTTGTATATTGTGTATAGGGTTAAATGGTAGCATCATCATAAACATTGCATACATGATTCATAGGGAAAAGAGGACTGATGTATGCTTGCTATGGAGCCATAAGTTAACATTCAATGCTAAAAGTTTGAATGTAATACAATGGGAAAATTTATTGCAAGTCATTTAACTTTTTAAAAGTCCTTCCAACCAATCTTGTGAATGTTCTGTGCATCTAGAAAACATTTTGTTTCTTGAAAACCTCAATATTTTTCTTTTAAAGCCTCTAAGTAAACACACCTTTGGATTAGGGTGTGTTACTCATATAATTTTAAAAACCCCATGTGGGATAGAGGCTTGTCTGAATAGGGGGCGTTCCCCAAGCAACTGACCCCGGACCCGCTGATTGGAAGAGACAGCAAGGGGCGGAGCCTGCATCTGGCAGTGCAGGAGATTTAAGCAGGTGAAAAACGATCAGTCTAGCGGATCGCAAGGGATGAGCTTATATATTCCCAACGGGCAGACGTGTGGCAGCATGGTGACCACCCGGCAAAAAGCAGTGTCCTCTGCTTCTCCTGAGCTTCTAGCACCTGGTAGAACGAATGCAGCCACACAGGCAGAGCTCCTGTTCAAGCATGCAACCACCCAGGTTTCTGGCTGTGGGATGTGTGAAGGGACATTCCTAGAGGTGGAAAGTGATTGCAAGCAAGACTGTCGAGGTGTGACCAGATTGATGAACTGCTCTGCTTGGTGGCTGAGCTGCAGGAGGAGGTGAGCAGACCGAGGAGTATTTGAGAGTCTGGGAGGGAGATTGATCAGTGAAGCCATACTCTGCCATCTATGATGCATAGAAGCCAACTCAGTGTGGCCACCATGGAGGCAGGTCCTGGATCTGCTTTCTGCCAGGAGGAAGGCAGTGTCACAAGGGATAAGGAGGAGTGGAAGAAGGTTACAGCATGGAGCACTAAGAGAAACCCCTCTTTACCTTCTAAGTTACCCTCTCAGCTACCTTTACAGAATAGGTATGAGGCCCTGGCTTTGGTAGGTGAAGCACATAATGAGAAAGAGGAGGAACCTGCACAAGCAGTCTTGCCAAGATCAGAGACACCAACCCCTCGCAACAAAACCTGCATTAAGATCAGCGCCGAGAAGAAACAAGGGTGAGTTATTGTCATTGGCGATTCCCTCCTGTGTGGAACGGAAGCACCCGTGTGCAGACCGGACCCTCTTTTCAGGGAAGCTTGCTGCCTCCCTGGGGCCTGAATTAGGGATGTCACCACAAGACTGAAGAGCCTAGTTCAACCTTCAGACTACTGTCCACTCCTGCTCTTTCATGTGGGTACAAATGATGTCACAACAAAAGTCTAAGGTCAATCAAAAGAGACTTCAGAGCCCTGGGAAGAATGCTAAAAAAATCAGGAGCACAAGTAGTGTTTTCCTCAATCCTCCCAGTAATGGGGGGAGACTCTGGAAGAAACAGGCGAGCCCAGGATATCAGTACCTGGCTCCAGGACTGGTGCCTTGCCTACACCAAAACTTTGAGTTTTTAAACCATGGAAGAGCCTTCAAGAGAGACAAGGTATGCTGGGGCCTGACGGGATCCACCTGTCTCGATGGGGAAAATGGGTCTTTGGGCGTAAGCTGGCAGGGCTGATCGAAAGAGCTTTAAACTAGAATCAGTGGGGGAAGGGGATACCAACAGGATTGCAGTAGGTAAGCCAAGGGTTGGCATGGTATCGCCTGAGGGTGGCAATGCTAGTGGGAATGTTTACACTGCTCCTGGGAGCATGGAGGGCTCAGGAGCATATCCAAAATGCTTGTACACCAACACACGCAGTATGAGAAACAAACAGGATGAACTGGAAGGCATTGGTCAGTTCCCAGAGCTATGATGTCATTGGCATTAGTGAGACTTGGTGGAATGAGTCCCATGACTGGAGTGCTTGGATGGAGGGCTACAGGCTGTTCAGGAGGGATAGGAAGAGCAGGCGAGGTGGAGGTGTCGCACTGTATGTAAGGGAGAGCTTTGATTGTATAGCCCTTACAGTTAGTGATGATGTGGTGGAGAGCCTCTGGGTGAGGATTAGGGGAATGGAAAACAAAGCAGATGATGTAGTGGGTGTCTACTACCGATCGCCCAGCCAGGATGTAAGCACTGATGAGTTATTCTATAGACAATTAGGAGAAATTTCTGGATCGGTAGCCCTTGTCCTTATAGGAGATTTCAACTTCCCAGGCATCACCTGGGAATATCATACTACTGTGATGAGCAGGTCTTGGAAATTCTTGAAGTTTGTAGGAAATAACTTGTACTCAGTGACTGTGATGGGTTAACCCTGGCTGAACGCCAGGTGCCCACCAGAGCCCTTCTATCACTCCCCCTCCTTCTCAGCTGGACAGGGGAGAGAAAATATAACAAAGAGCTTGTGGGTCGAGATAAGGACAGGAGAGATCACTCACCAATTACTGTCACAGGCAAAACAGACTCAAGTTGGGGAAAATTAACTCAATTTATTACCAATCAACCAGAGTAGGGTAATGAGAAATAAAACCAAATCTCAGAACACCTTCCCTCCACCCCTCCCTTCTTCCTGGGCACAACTTCACTCCCGGATTCTCTACCAACCCCCCAGCGGCACAGGGGGACGGGGATGGGGTTTACGGTCAGTTCATCACACGTTATTTTCTGCTGCTTCATCCTCCTCAGGGGGAGGACTCATCACACTCTTCCCCTGCTCCAGCGTGGGGTCCCACCCACGGGAGACAGTCCTCCACGAACTTCTCCAACGTGGGTCCTTCCCACGGGCTGCAGTTCTTCACGAACTGCTCCAGCATGGGTCCTTTCCACGGTGTGCAGTCCTTCAGGCACAGACTGCTCCAGCGTGGGCCCCCCACGGGGTCACAAGTCCTGCCAGAAAACCTGCTCCGTGGGCTCCTCTCTCCACAGATCCACAGGTCCTGCCAGGAGCCTGCTCCAGCGCGGGGTTCCCACAGGGTCACAGCCTCCTTTGGGAACCCACCTGCTCCGGCGTGGGGTCCTCCACGGGCTGCAGGTGGATATCTGCTCCACCGTGGACCTCCATGGACTGCAGGGGGACAGCCTGCCTCACCATGGTCTTCACCACGGGCTGCAGGGGAATCTCTGCTCCGGCGCCTGGAGCATCTCCTCCCCCTCCTTCTTCACTGACCTTGGTGTCCGCAGGGTTGTTTCTCTTACATTTTCTCACTCCTCTCTCCGGCTGCCGAATACCGTCTGTCCCAAATTTTTTTTCCTTCTTAAAAATGTTATCACAGAGGCGTTACCACTACCGCTGATTGGCTCGGCCTTGGCCGGCGGCAGGTCCGTCTTAGAGCCGGCTGGTATGGGCTCTCTCGAACACAGGGGAAGCTTCCAGCAGCTTCTTACAGAAGCCACCCCTGTAAACCCCCCCCGCTACCAAAACTTTGCCACACAAAGCCAGTACAGTGACCAACTAAGAAAGATGTCCTCCTAGACTTGTTGTTTGTGAGTAGAGAAGGACTCATGGGGGATGTGATGGTAGGTGGCTGTCTTGGCCACAATGATCGCAAAATAGTTGAGTTTAAAATTTTTGGTGTAGTGAGAAAAAAGGTCAGCAGAGTTGCTACCCTGGATTTCAAGAGAGCAAACTTTAAGCTACTTGGGGAGTTACTTAGGAGAGTCCCCTGAGAATCTGCCTTTGAGGGTTTAGGAGTCCATGAGTGCTGGTCAGTTTTTAAGAAGCACCTTTTAGAAGCACAGGAGCAGGCAATCCCTTTGTGTTGGAAGTCAAGCAAGGGGGGCAGAAGACCAGCTCGGCTGAACAGGGAACTCCTCATGGAGCTCAGGAGGAAAAATAAATTGTATGATCTCTGGAAGCGAGGTCAGGCTTCGCAGGAAGATTACAGAGCTGTGGTTCATTTATGCAGGGAGAAGACACGAAAGACCAAAGCCAAACTAGAGCTGAAACTGGCCAGTGTTGTGTCAGACAACACGAAAGGCTTTTTTAAGTACGTTAATAGCAAGAGGAAGTCTAAGGAAAACATTGGACTGATACTTGTTGGTCACCTGACTAATAGGGATGAAGAAAAAGCAGAGGTATTTAATGTTTTGGGTTTTGGTTTTTTTTTTGCCTCAGTCTTTAATAATACTGATAGACCTTGGGCTGCCTGGTCCTCTGAGTCAGAGGACCACAAGTGCAGGAGCAGTGACTTTCCATTTCTGGACACTGAAATTGTAAGGGACCAGCTGTATCAGCTGAATGTTCACAAGTCCATGGGGCCTGATGGGATTCATCCCAGAGTACTGAAGGAACTAGCGGATGTTACGGCAGGACCCCTCTCGATCATCTACCAAAGGTCTTGTGAGTCTGGGGAGGTCCCTGCTGACTGGAAGCTAGCCAATGTTATTCCAATCCACAAGAAGGGCGTGAGGGAAGACCCAGGAAACTACAGACCTGTTAGTCTAACCTCAGTTCCTGGAAAAATTATGGAGAAGATCATACTGGGTACTATTGAAAGGCATTTAAAGAATAATGCAATCCTCAGGCACAGTCAACGTGTTCACAAAGGGAAAGTCCTGTCTAACTAATTTGATCTCCTTCTATGATAAGGTCACCTGCCTAGTGGATGAAGGGAAGGCTGTGGATGTAGTTTTTCTGGATTTAAAGTAAGGCTTTTGGTACTGTCCCTCACAGCATCCTTCTGGACAAGTTGTCCAACTGTGAGATGAGCAGGTTCACAGTGCACTGGGTGAAGAACTGGCTGAAGGGCACGGCTCAAAGGGTTGTAGAGAATGGGGCTACATCTGGCTGCTGACTGGTCACCAGCGGTGTTCCTCAGGGCTCAATTCCAGGGCCAGTTCTGTTCAATCTTTTTATCAACGATCTGGATGCAGGAGTTGAATGCACCATTAGCAAGTTTGCTGATGATACCGAACTGGGAGGTGCTGTTGACTCTCTTGAGGGGCAAGAGGCCTTGCAGAAGGATCTAGATAGATTGGAGCATTGGACAATCATCAGTGGCATGAAAATTAACAAGTCCAAATGCCGGATTCTGCACCTAGGATGGAGTAATGCTGGGCACTGGGAGAGGAGTGGCTGGAGAGCAGCCCTGCAGAAAGGGATCTGGGGGTGCTGGTTGACAGCAGGCTCAATATGAGTCAGCAGTGTGCCCTGGCAGCCAGGAGGGCAAACCGCATCCCGGGGTGCATCAAACATGGCATAAACAGCTGGTCAAGAGAGGTGATTATCCCACTGTATTCAGCATTGATGTGGCCTCACCTTGAATATTGTGTGCATTTCTGGGCCCCACAATTTAAGAAGGATGTGAAGGTCCTTGAATGTGTCCAGAGGAGGGCAACAAAGCTGGTGAAAGGGCTGGAAGGCATGTCCTATGAGGAGCAGCTAAGAACTTTGGGCTTGTCTAGTTTGGAGAAAAGGAGCCTGAGGGGTGACCCCATTGCTCTCTACAGCTTCCTGAGGAGAGCAAGTGGGGAGGGAGGTGCTGATCTCTTCTCCCTGGTATCCAGTGATAGGACATGTGGGAATGGTTCAAAGCTGCATCAGGGGAGGTTTAGACTGGACATTAGGAAGCATTTCTTTACTGAGAGGGTAGTCAAACACTGGAACAGGCTTCCTAGGGAGATGGTCGATGCCCCATGCCTGTCAGTGTTTAAGAGGCATTTGGACAATGCCCTTAATAACATGCTTTAACTTTTGGTCAAGCAGTTGGACTAGTTGGTTGTTTTAAGTCCCTTCCAACTGAAATAGGCTATTTTATTCTAAATCTGCATTAAGAATCAAACCAGAAGGGTGGAAGAAACTTTGCAGTGAAGTAGGGAGGGGGGCTGATCCAAAAGATTTTTAGGGCTACTTCCAAATTGTTTGGGTTCTTCGGAGTATAGGAGACATTTCTGTTTCTATAGCTTCTTTAAGTAAGAAGAATTAAAAATATATTCTTCTAGCGTTTTCATGTGGCTTAATACTTGAACACTGTTCCCTTAGAACCAGTGTTAGTAAGAGGAGAAGAAAATGCTCAAGCTCGGCCCTTCAACAAAACTTTTTGTTTTTTTAATCCTGGAACAGCATGAGAGGAAAGCATGTCAATGTATTCTGAACTGCAACAAGGGCTAATGGCAGAGAACACCACAGTACAAGTCACCTTGTTGATTTATGCAGCAGAGTAAAATAAAGAATGTTTATAAATGTCTTTCTGCTTAGGCTTTAGGAAGGTTTATGAGTGCATTCTGAAAATATTTATGCCTTGTATTACAATCCTGTATGGAATGTAAGGTAAGAAAGAGTATATGCAGTGTGGTTAAAAATCAGATGCCTAGAGAAAGTGTAGTAACTTTTTAAAGGGCATTTTATAAATAAGGAGATCATATGGCTTAGAGGAAGGAACATAGAGTAATTTAGTAGATAAGGGAAAAAAAATTAATGCTGGAGTTTGTCTAAACTTGTTTCAGAGTTGTCAGGTTAGCTGTTCTAGTGAAACTAAAAATCATGAAGCAAAGATGTACACAAAGGTTAAAAGAAAACATCCTGAAGGGAAACATCAACAGTATAAAACTAAATGGAAAAAAGATGGAACTGGATGGAGATGTCATTTGCTGTCTACGGAAGTATGAGTGGGAAACATAAGAATAAAGAACACTGGGAGGAATACATCTGAAGTAAAAACATAGAATGGAAGGCTGTTTATGGAGGTAGATGTGTGACTGCTACAATACCTTTCCATTGACAAAATTCAGAATTATTGCTTGCAGTCAGATTTGAATAAAAGATGCAAGGTTGTGCATGTGTGAAGACTGTTTTAATGGGAATAAACTCATTGTGGTTGTTACTAGTTGATGGAGTTGGGGAGTGGACAGTAGGCAAGATGGTGAACACTTTATTTTGTGGTAAAGAGGGAGGCAGGAGACTATATATATTTTTTTTTTAATTGCAAAACTGAAAGTTCAGAAGAGGTCAATATCCCCCATCCCTTTTAAAGATGGGGAGGGAAGATGTGTCATAGGAATGGTTTGTTCAATACCCATCTGTAGTTGATGACAAAGATGGACCTAAGGGAAGGACCTAAGTATCAATAGTTCCATTCATCATGCTATCCAGTAGGCAGCATTGTCTCTATATAGAAACCTGTGGAGACTGTACTGGTAATCTGTGCTTGAAACTTTATTCAAGCTTCTGGGTTGTGATGGGGCAATGAACCCAGTAGATTCTCCTAAGTGTCAGGGATAGCTTGGACATCTAAAGAAATTAGTGTGCAGTTGTATAACTCTGTAAGAATACTTGCCATGTAAACACAATACACCAGGATTTGGTAGTGGGGTGGGGGACGGGGGGCCGCATGGGTGGCTTCTGTGACAAGACACCAGAAGCTGCCCCCGTGTAGGATAGAGTCATTTCTAGCTGGCTCCAGGACAGACCCACCACTGGCCAAAGCTGAGCCAATCAGCAGTGCTGGTGGTGCCTCTGTGATAACATATTTAAGAAAGGGTAAAAAACACTGTGCAGGAGCTGTGAGAGAAACAACCCTGCAGACACCAAGGTTGGTGAAGAAGGAGGGGGAGGAGGCACTCCAGGCTCCGGAGCAGAGGTTCCCCTGCAGCCCATGGAGGACCACATCAGACCACATATCCACACTGCAGCCTGTGGAGGACCACACATCAGAGCAGGCTCCCAGCAGGAACTGTGGCCTGTGGAGAAGAGCCTATGTAGGAGCAGGTTTTTCTGGCAGGATCTGTGGCCCATGGGGGACCCATGCTGGAACAGTCTGTTCCTGAAGGACTGTACCCAGTGGAAAAGGACCCATGTTGGAGCAGTTTGTGAAGGACTGAATTCTGTGGGTGGGACCCCACACTGGAGCAGGGGAAGAGCGTGAGGAGGAATTAGCGGCAGAGAGGAAGTGTTATGAACTGACTGCAACCCCTCATTCCCCATCCCCCTGTGCTGCTCGGGAGGAAGGAGGTACAAGAATCATGAGTGAACTTGAGCCTGGGAAGAAGAGGAGAGTGGGGGGGGAATGTGTTTTTAGTTTTGTCTTTGTTCGTTACCATCCTACTCTATTTTTAGTTGGCAATAAAGTAAGTTAATTTTCCCTGTGTAAGAGTCTGTTTTGCCCACAACAATAACTGGTAAGCGATCTCCCTGTCTTTATCTCAACCCATGAGCTTTTCCATCTTATTTCTTCCCCATGTCCTGTTGAGGAGGGGGAGAGTGAGAGCAGCTTGGTGGGCACTTGGTGGCCAGCCAAGGCCAACCTGCCACACCTGGTCAATTATTATAGTGCTTAGGAGCCTTAAAATGCTGTGAAATACATACTAATGAGAGGTTCCTGGAGGAGCTTTAGTCATGGCCTTGAATTTCCAGAGACTTGGACCAGTATAGGAACTCATGTGAGACTGCTAGAAATTAATAAGAAGCACTACTGTGACTTCTAGTTTCACCCGTGTTTGTGTTTATGAGCCTAGTTGGCTCACTTCTGTAAGTCAATGCACAATCTAGTATTTCTTCTGAATGAGGAAGGTGGAATTCTGAACGGTGACAGTTGTATTGTTCTTCAGTTCCTAGAGTGATGCTGGGAAAAGATGCTTGTTAGACATAAACTTTAAAATGCTGAATGGGCACAAACATTGGTATGCTGTCATAGCAAAGGACAGTAAGCATTGCAATAGGTCTGTCTATTTAAAGAATAGAGATGTGCGTATCTAGTAGTCTCTGTAGAAATTATACTTTTTGCTAGAACAGCATAGAAGTTCAGAGCAGACTTCCCCATTTTGGCATTCCTGAAAAAGAATTGCTAGCAGTGAGCCTTAAACTCTACATTCTAAGCTGTTAGGATGCTTTATGATTTGTATTATGTGGAAGCATGTTGATTCCTCGCTATCCCTGCCATTTTCAAGGGGTTAGACTAGGCAAAGAAAGTAATATGGTTTTCCTGGAAAATTGTATTAAGAATTTATGTTGTGTTACTTCTGTTTAAGTCCCCAGTGTAAGTTCAGCTCAGGTGCTTATAGGGTACAAGATCAAAACCCTCCAGCTACCTTTGCAAAAATGTGAGCTGCTTACATGATGCTAAGCTTTAAAATGCTAAGTCTGAGGTCTGGATAGATTGACTAGAATTCAGCTTGAGGCTTTACCAGTCTTAAACTATATTAAAAGGTGATCCATTTATTCTTGCATGTCTTGCTAAGTCAAGTAGTGACAGCTGTGTTGGCAGTGTTAGGTGTTGACAACTGGGCATCAAATCAAATCCTTTGTAATCTGTATCATCACCTGTGTGTGTTCATGGCTTTGGTATGTGGTATCAACAACAGAATGTCCAGCTACTGCTGGATGAATTAACTGAATCCCTGCCATGGGGTCTCTGTCAGACCCAGCAGAGTGTTTCTGATTATCAAGTAGTTAGCCCAGCAAGCACTACTTAGTTCTGTAGCTGAACACTGAGAAACTGATGAATTTGTATGAAGAAAAACAGAGAACATGCTGTTTCTTGCTACTGGACATGGCTATGCTCTGAGATATTTCAAAAAGGTTGAAATATTGATGCGCTATATGGAAGCAATTGGCAACTTTTTCCAGACTCTGCCAAACTTACGTTTTACTCTAGCAAATGTGGCTCTTGTGCTGCATTTTTATCGAAAAGGGAGGTTTCTGTCAGAGAGTTCTAAATAAGGTGAATAGAAATTCTAATTGTTGGGATATGAATGATGTAGCTATATTATTATATGTCTTTATCCGAGTATTTGGGGGGGGGGGGGGGGATATAAAGAGGTATGCATTGTTTCTTTATGTTTTTGGCATGGTACCTAGCCAGAGGTCTTGGGAAGCTTTTTAGCTAGAAAATGTGAAGCACAATGGAAGATGCAGTAGCTTTAAGGGTAATACTGTTCTGATTAATGAAGCTTATTGATCAGTGTTAAAGTACCACCTCAAAAAAAAAAACAAAAAAGGAGGGGCAAAAAGCTTGTCAGCATTCAGTTTCTTCACCTTTTTAGTTCAAATATTAGTGTGAAATCAGCATATTACTTGTATGATGTCAATATTTTTAGTTTACATATATTAAATTGAAATGAAGTTGCACTTGTATGAAAATAAGTGCTATTAAAATTCCTCTGTTTTCTGTGCACCTTCTTAAAGTAATATGTCTCCTCGGTCTACAAGGACAAATTGTTACATTTAGTTCTGAATCAGCTTGTTGCGGATGCACAACTAACCAAATCCAACAGGTGTTAAAACTCAGATTTATTCTTCAGCAAAAGTTAGTTAGAAGTCCGGTAACATTTTATAAAACCACAGGCTCAATGATGTAAAGAGAATTAATACTACACGGCCGACTTAAGAATTCCCAAGATTTAAAGTGATGGCTCAAAACGCACGTATCACTCACCTAAAAGCTGAGGGCTCTCTCCCTCGAGGAGTTACCTCGGGCGGTGCCCCCGCCCGAGGGGGAGTCCCCGACTGCAGACCCGCTGCTCCGAGGAGGACTGCCAACGTGTCCTCCGGCGGGACCCCGTTTATACCCCTGTTGAATCTGACCTGTGGTCATTTAATTCTATTGGCTAGGAGGGTCACCTTGGTGTACCTGGTGCATCTCGATTGGCCAGTTCAAATTTCAACCTGCAGCCTCCAGGGTTTCCTTCCTGGAGAAGTTTCGTTTCCTGCTGGCAGGATGGGGGGGGCGGGATGTACTGCCACACAGCTCCTTGAAATACTGGTTTTGTCTGAGGAATGCTAGTGTATTTCTGAATGAGTGCCAGGAGGTTTGCAACCAGAGAGAAGAACGTGCTAGCTCTGTGGTTGATGAAGCAAAATTGTTCTTTTTCTTCCCCATTGAGATTGTCAGATGTCCTAAAGCCATTTCCTTTAGGAAACACTATACTTTCCAAATACCCTTAGGCTTGAAATCTAATTTAGTATGCCATCAAGTCCCCTTTAGAGAGCATTCTGAGCCTAAGCATCATCTTAGTGCTCTTCCTCTATAAGCAGTGAAGGAAACTTTTCTTGGAGTGATGCAATTTAGTATGAATTTAGCATAGTTTGTTAAATTTTCATGATCGGTTTGGCTCATGTTAATTGCTAAATTAGCAGTTTAAGGGAGGCTGCTACTTCGGTAGTCAAGAAGTGCTGAAGTATTGAAACTGGTACATAACATCTCACTCCTTTTGCTTTACTAAAATTTCCCCTTATCGTTAAACACTGGTTCAGCTATGGCACCAATATCAACATATGGAGTGCTGGTGTCAGTGAGGCATTTTAAATTATGATATTTAACATAGATTTGCTGCAAGTAAGGCTGTGAGAGCACAGTGCACCTACAGTGATCTTATCTGTAGTACAAGCTCACCTATGGTAAAAACAAGGATGGGGGGGAAAAGTGACAGTTCGGCAGCACCATCAGACTTTGCTCTTCCTGAATATTAGAAAGTTATGTTGTTTGCTAGTGAAAATTGTGTAGTCTGTCTATTCTTTTGGAAGTTGAGTCATTGAACAACTTTATAATATTGGCATATGCACTTTGTGCAGAATTAAAATGTTTATTTTGATTAAATAATGAGTGAATATGACAGTGATTACATGCACATAGGTGTATATATAAAGAGGTTATATAAATAAAATGAGCTATGCTGCTTGAAAATAACCCCTCCTAAAACATCATCTTTTTCCAGATTTGTATTATGGTGGAGAAGCTTTCTCTGTAGAGCAGCCACAGTCCTTTACTTGTCCTTATTGTGGAAAGATGGGTTATACAGAAATGTCTCTTCAAGAACATGTTGCTTCTGAACATGCAGAAACATCAACAGAGGTGGTAAGCCGCTTCAGCATTGTTTTTCAATTACAATGAAAGTATATGGAAATTTCCAGAAAATGAGGGGTTGGTGTTTTGTTTTTTTTCTTGAAGTATGTGTTCATTTAAATGCTGACTAGGAAGGTATGTACCATACATACATACACACCATGCTGGTATTTTCCCTCTTGACTCCTTGAGCTACTAACAGTCCCCAAATCAACGATCCTACATCTGCCTACAACATCACCTTTACCTCTCTACAGACTTTCTCACAGCACGCTCTCAGCAGTCTGAGTCAAGGTTATGTAGCTGAGTCCTTGGATCCTTGGTACGCAGGCCACTAAATCCTGGTGTTACAGAGAGGGTTAAACCCTTGTAAAAATAAATAGCTTTTAAATATATTGACTTTTTATAAAGTGGCCCTTGCTGTTTCCCTTTACCATACCACTTGATTTTCCTGATGATTTCAACAGTAGTAATTGGCGCAGAGCAATTATACACCATATAATCGACTACTGGAACAATTGTTTTGCTTCTGGTTTTGTCAGTAAGTGTTCTGATCTCCTCAAGTTTTTATATCTAGATGTTACTGTTGCTTGTGCCAGAAGGTCTGAAATTTTTCCAAAATGTGAGGTGATGACTTTGCTATGTAAACAATAAAATAATAAATAACTTGGATTTTGATACTATTAGAAATGCTTTGTTCTCAACCTTCATTACAATGTTGAGAAACTACATGCTTGCACTGCTTAGTGTTCAGGCTACTTCCTTTTTAGAAAAGTCTGTAGCCCTGTTTTTAGATTTCCCTTTATGGTGCAGGGGTATGTTTAGTATTTATTTTTAAAGCCCACTTCACTAATTCAGCAGTTATGTGTGTTAGCAAACCTAGGTTAAATTCTTGACCAAGAAGTTTGGGTATCTTCCAGCAGTGGGGGATATATTCACGTTTGTGTGTGAATACTGTTTATGCCTGGGGAAAGCATGATTATAGAAGGACATTCAGGGAACTGCTGTCTATTTATTTTTGCTGTAGATTCCTATAAAAATGTGCATGTGTCCTAGTTTCAGCTGGGATAGAGTTAATTGTCTTCCTAGTAGCTGGTATAGTGCTATGTTTTTGAGCTAGGTATGAGAAGAATGTTGATAACACACTGATGTTTTCAGTTGTTGCTAAGTAGTGTTTAGTCTAAAGTCAAGGATTTTTCAGCTTCTCATGCCCAGCCAACAAGAAGGCTGGAGGGGCACAAGAAGTTGGGAGGGGACACAGCCAGGGCAGCTGACCCAAAGTGGCCAATGGGGTATTCCATACCATGTGATGTCATGTCTAGTATATAAACTGGGGGGATTGGGGGTGGGGGGATCGCCACTTGGGAACTAACTGGGCGTCGGTCGGCGGGTGGTGAGCAATTGCATTGTGCATCATTTGTATATTCCAATCCTTTTATTATTACTGCTGTCATTTTATTAGTGTTATCATTATCATTATTAGTTTCTTCTTTTCTGTTCTATTAAACCATTCTTATCTCAACCCACGAGTTTTACTTCTTTTCCTGATTTTCTTCCCCATCCCACTGGGTGTGGGGGGGGAGTGAGTGAGCGGCTGCGTGGTGCTTAGTTGCTGGCTGGGGTTAAACCACGACAGCATGCTTGAGGAAAATTATTAAAATCTTAGTAAGTTGTGGAGAAATGACTCGTGATTTTGAACTTGTTTGTTCTGACCTCTAAGCTCTTTTCACTTTTTGAGAAATTACGTGGGAGAAGGAGAATCTCTCTCCTTAGAGCCTGTAAGGGCCTTATGTGAAGGAATAGTAGAGGAGGTAAAATTGGTCAACCTGTTCTGAGACTCAAAGTTGTCCTGGTCTTTCCTAAGAACATATGAACTATTGGCATATATTTCTTTATTTTTAGAACTAAAACCTCAGTAATTACTTCTCCAATAAATGATCAAGGATAATGGTCAGCAATACAGGGCAAGTGCAGATGGACGTGGCTGGCATTATGATGATTGTTACTGTTGCTATTGGGTTTCAGTAGAGTGGAGTAATTAACAAATAAAACACAGGTAGAAGTTTTTTAGGGTTGCAGCTCTGAAAATTGTAAGAAATGCCATCAGATATAAACTTTGAATCAAGTTTCAGAATGAAGACATCAGTTTTCTGCTACTCAATCATACTTAGCGGATTCATTCTGTATTTAGTGAGGCAGCAACTTAGACTGAAGTGAAAGGACCAGGTGGGGTGGGTTGACCTTGGCTGGCTGCCAGGTGCCCACCAAGCTGCTCTATCTCACCTCCCTCCTCAGCAACAGGATGGGTAGAAAACATGGCGAAAAGCTCGTGGGTTGAGATAAGGACAGGGAGATCACTCAGCAATTACAGTCACGGGCGAAACAGACTCGACTGGGGGAAATTAGTTTAATTTATTGCCAACTAACAGAGTAGGACAATGAGAAATAAGAACAAATCTAAAAACACCTTCCCCCTACCCCTCCCTTCTTCCCAGGCTCAACTTCATTCCCAATTCTTCTACCTCCTTTTCCTTCCCTGAGCAGCACAGGGGGACAGAGAATGGAGGTTGCGGTCAGTTCATAACTCTTCATCTCTCCTGCTCTTTCCTTCTCACACTCTTCCCCTGCTCCAGCATGGGATCCCTCCCACGGGATACAGTCCTTCATGAACTGCTCCAACATGGGTCCTTCCCATGGGGTACAGTCCTTCAGGAACAGACTGCTCCTGCATGGGTCCTTTCCACAGGGTCACAAGTCCTGCCAGCAAACCTGCTCCCGAGTGGGCTCCTCTCCATGGGCTGCAGCTTCCTTCAGGGCACATCCACCTGCTCTGGTGTGGGGTCCTCCACAGGCTGTAGTGTGGATATGTGGTCTGATGTGGTCCTCCATGGGCTGCAGGGGGACAACCTGCATCACCATGGTCTTCTCCACAGGCTGCAGGGGAATCTCTGCTCTGCTGCCTGGAGTGTCTCCTCCCCTTCCTTTTTCACTGACCTTGGTGTCTGCAGGGTTGTTTCTCTTGCATTTCCTCACTCCTCTCTCACAGCTGCTGCTGTGCAGCTTTTTTTTACCCTTTCTTGAATGTGTTATCACAGAGGTGCTACCACAATCACTGATTGGCTCAGCTTTGGCCAGGGGCAGGTCTTTCTTGGAGCTGATTGGAACTGGCACTGTCGGCCATGAGGGCAGCTTCTGGTGTTTTCTCAAGCCAAAAAAGTCTTTAACATGTACAGCAAAAAAGGGAGCATGACACAGATCAGATAAACTAATATCAAGAACAGATAAGTTAATATCGTGGTCAGCAACAGTTAAACAGCTATAAGAATTATATGTTCTCTCTAATATGCTCTGGTCAAATCTGTCATCTTAAACCCTTTGAGCCCCACGTTGGGTGCCAAAAATGCTGGTTGTGGTTTAACCCTGGCTGGCAACTAAGCACCACACAGCTGCTTGCTCACTTCCCCCCTTCCCCTAGTGGGATGGGGGGAGAATAAGAAGGGTAAAAGTGCAAAAACTTGTGGGTTGAGATAAAGACAGTTTAATAGGGAAAGCAAAAGCTGCCTATGCAAGCAAAGTAAAATAAGCAATTCATTCACTCCTTCCCATTGGCAGGCAGATGTTTAGCCATCTCTGGGAAAGCAGGGCTCCATCATGCATAATGGTTACTTAGGAAGAAAAACACCATAACTCTGAACATCCCCCCTTCTTTCTTCCCTGTGGTTTTTATTGCTAAGCATGATAGCATATGGTATGGAATATCCCTTCGGTAAGTTGGGATCAGCTGTGCCTCCTCCCAACTTCTTGTACACCCCCAGTCTACCTGCTGTTGGGGCAGTGTGAGAGACAGAAAAGGTCTTAATGCTGTGTGAGAGCTGTTCAGCAATAGCTAAAACACTGGTGTGTTATCAACGCTCTTTTGGTCACAAAGCCAAAGCATAGCACTATATGGGCTACTATGAAGAAATTTAACTCTGTCCCAGCCAAAACCAGTATACTTGTATAAATAGGGGAGGTGGTGGTGGTAATAAGAGAACAGATCTAGAAACTGTCGAGTCAACTGTGATGTTTGGAGCCTAACTGGCTTAAGGCTTTTTAATCGTCTCCTGGATTTCATTCAAAGTAATATGGTGATCTGTTAATTTTAATGGATGTTAAGAGTGCGGCCACCTTCTCCAGCCCAGGACTCCCTTCTGCTCAGCTGCTGAAGCCCAGCCTGGGGACCTGGGGCCTCTGCCTAGGCTGAGGGATGCAGCTGCCACTTTCTCGTTTGCAGGTTCAACCAGTAGTGAAGCTGAGCATGTATTCCAGAGACTCATATGCACGCAGAAGACACTGACATGGCCCGTCACACAGACAACCACAGACACGGTGCTGCTTTCAACAGCACCTACATGTAGGACTTGCATAAAACATAAGTATAGGCAGCCAAGTCCCCTTCTTCCTCTTCAGCTGGTAGAGATAGAAGGTCGCTAGTGAAGGTACACACATGATACTCTCCAGATTCACAAGCACACACACATTCACTGTGATCCCTTGAGTACTGGCATGGCCCCCTTTGTCTGTCCAGTATCCCTGCCTGGATCCCAGTCACTCTTACCTGCTTCACAGGTCTCCTACTTGCCAGCTAGTCGAGCTTGATGCTCACTAGCAAACACATACACACAGGCACTTCACATTCGCAAGTCCCCCTGGGCATACCAGCACAGACCCTTGCCTGCTTCATACTCCTGCCTAGACTTGAGGCTCCTCCCTACTCATTAGCTGGTCCAGCTTGAAGTGTGGTAGCCAGTACACATGCACACCAGGTTTGGGGAAGATGCAGACACCCATCCACCCCCCCCTTTCCCCCAGCAGCTGGCACCAGGCACCACATGGGCTGTGACTGGTGGTCTTGCTCCAGCCACCAGTGCTGGGCCCCTCACTTATGCTAGTCCCCCATTAGCTGGTTTTTGGGACACATGCGATTCCCACCCTAGTGGCTGGAGGCAGAGACCACGACTCATTCCAGTAGCTGATGTTAAGACCTCACTCAGTCCAGTAGCTGACACTACAGGCCAGGGGTGCCTGCACCCCTGGTCTGACTGGAGTAGTTGGCACCAAATCCTCTCATGACAGCCCCCCCTAGTAGCTAGCACCTCAGGCACAAAGTTTGTAGTACCTGCCCTAGGTCTAGAGAGCTATGGCCCCTCCAACTACTGTTGCTGGGATCCTCACTTGTTCTAGTAGCTGATGCCACAGGGGCACCTACAGCCCCAGTCTGACTCCAGTATCTGGCACCAAATTTCATTCACACACAGGTCTCACCAGTAGCTGGCACTTAGTCCTTGCAGCATACACACACATGGGATAGAGTGTGAGATTATGTAGAGAGATTGTTAAGATTTAATAAGAAGATATAAGATGACAGGACAGACTGCGGTGATCAGGCTCAGGGCTCAGCCAGACAAACATACTGACCAGCTCTGTTTTATATGTGACCGGCCCACTTTATACCCCTTTCTGTCTACCCTCCTCTTTGTTCCTCCCTGCTCTCCTTTCCCCTTGTATGTCTCTCTATCGGTTTGTATGGTTCTATTGATTCCCTTATTCCTCCCAGTCTGGTGTCAGGGGTCTCCCCCCTAGTTTACAGTCTTATTAGTTGCAAAGTCCAGGTTGGTCTCCCTGGAAGAGTAGTTAAGACCTAACATACTGTGTGGAAGTTTCTCCTTTCTGGCTTATTAACCTGTGATCTGGCCTGCAAAACTGTTGCAAAGGACTTTTAAGGCACACTTCTCTCAGGTGGATGCAAAGTCATTGGGAGGAAAAATAAAAATAATAAATGAAGGTTGCTATGGCAGTAAGTGTCCCTAGACTTTTTTAAAATGTGTGTTTAGGCTTAAGGAAAAAAACAAAACTATAATGCCATCTCCCAAAATACTTGGTAGGAGTTTCTCTTCTCTGCCAAATCTCTACTTGCATGTTACCTCAGTGGGTGGTCTCAGTGGTGATACTTTAATGAATATTCACATCTGGTTTCATTCTCCTTCCCACACTTGTCTGGTGAGATGAATGAAGAGCAGTAAATGAACTTGATAATGTCATATGCAGGTACACACAAGCAGTAATCCTGTGTAACCAGACCTACTGTCTGTGCTGGAATTGACATATAAAGACAAGTTTGAAAGCCAAAACATTGCAGCTAGGATTTGAAAATTTTACTTTTTGGTTTCCATGGTATTATTAAAAGCATAATTACAAGGAAAAGTGGGTCTTAAAAAGATACTAACATTAACAGCTGCATTTGAACACATTTACTGTTTTAAACCTGTGGCTGTTTAGATATAGGATTAGAATGTGATATTTAAAGTATAAGAATCCATGTCAAGTGATCAGCTCTGAATTATGTGTTTTGTGATTTGTGTAAAGTTAGTTGTGTTTGGTTTTTTTCTCACTTTGTTGTTTCAGATCTGTCCAATATGTGCAGCATTACCTGGAGGGGATCCTAATCATGTCACAGATGACTTTGCAGCTCATCTTACACTGGAACACAGAGCTCCTAGAGATTTAATATCCTTTCTTAAGTTGAGGGAAAAGGGATAGACTGTTCCTTATGATAGCTGTAACTACTTGTTTTGACTTCTGTAGTCAAGTGGCTACATCAGTTTTGCTTATTTTTTAGAATTAGTGTTTAGTTATAGGGGATCTGTATGTATGAATTTTTTATATGTATATATATTTATATCTATCAGACTGTGAATGGGCTTTAGGTGTAGCTTGACAATGTGGGTGTGTGGTTTTGTTTTATTCCTGATAGCAAAACCTTTTAAAGATGTTTTTGACACCCAGCTGCTTCTTTCTGCACTGCAGTTTTTACCCTTCTTGGTCATTAGTTCCGATGCCATTTTGTGTATGGGAAAGCAGCAATCCAGATGCAATAGTGTATTACGGATAATTACAAGACTGAAAGCAGTAAATTTCACCAAAAGCAAATGTGTTAGAGAATGCTTTGAACTTTGAAATTGAGTGATTTTAAGTGTTTGATTAGTTTTATCACCGTATTTCAATAGGGTAGTTTCAGCCTGTTATTTATTGACTTTTTTTAAGATATAACTAGAAGAGCTATCAGGAGACTTCCTAGGGATTAGGGCTGTCTTTCAGTTATCTGCAGATTGTAGTGATATAACTACTCTTAATGACTGAAGAGCTCAAACTGTCAGTTTCTTTGCACTTTAAGTACAATTTTCTTTTGCATTACTTGGTCTTAAGAATAGTGATGTGGCTTGTTTTTTGCTGTACAAATACCTAAAACATAATTTCAGAAGGTACTCTTCATGGAAGTACAGGCCATCATGAAAAACTCGTTAAGTGATCTCTATAAATTATTTATCTTTCTGTATCTCATTTAAAAAAAAATACATTCCTAGTGTAATTTGTTAGTGCCTTTTTTGTTCAGGGCTTCTTAAAAGAAAAAAAAAGGTCTAACAACTCAAGTTCATTATATCTACTGCTAGCAACATTGGAGGAAATGGTTTCACTTTGGTTGTGATCTGTATTTACATTTAAATTTGTTAGCATTTAAATTATCAGTCCCAATTACACAGTGAAATTAACTTCCTATTGAAGTGGATGAGGTGTTGGATTAGAATTTACACTTCTGGAGCTTTTCCTCCCCCTCCCACATCAGTTATGTCAGATAACTTTTAATTGGGAAATGTATGTTTATTACTAGCTACGTAAGAGCTGGAGAAATAAGAATAATCTTTTCAGTTACTGAGTAAGGCCACAGTGTCAGTCATCACAAAACTGTTGGGGGGGAGCTTTATAAATTGGACTATGTTATAAATAACTATAGAAAATGCATGTGGAAGTTTCTGTACAGCGTTGCTTTAGCGATCAGTGTTGCCAAGTCCACAAAACTTGACAGAGAAAATTTTTCTGGACTAGCTGTTCCATGTTGGGTGCTATTTCACGTCTTCTGACAGCTAAAACTAAAAGGAAGAAAAAAGGGGAGAGATTTCCCCCTGCCCAGTTGCTAGCAGTTTAGGAAAGGATATTGTCTTCTGTGTAGCAGTTAGAAGGGGGTTTTAAGCTGTTTTAAATGGCTGGACATATTTCTTGTGAAGAATCCCATGCAGCCACTGCAAGATATCACCTTTATCCCTGGAGACTCTGGACAGCTCTTTAAATTCCAGTTTCTTTCTTAAACAATTTTCAACTATTTTACTGTTTAAAACATGACTTTAGTCTTCACCGTGTAAATGGTTCTAGCTTGGTTGTTTTCAGTATATGTTTGCAATGAGTTAAGAGTTCCAAATGCTTTTTTAACCCCAGCATAGTTGGGTGAGACATCAATATACTCTTAACTAGTATTTAAATAATGATCTTTATCTTAAAAACACTTTGAAAAGTGCAGTTAGCAAGCTACTAAAATCCTTTTCTAAATGAGACCAAGGCTGGAATTTTTCAAAGGATTTATATTAAGGATGTTCTAATTGTTTTCCAAGTTTACTTTAAAAAAAATCCCAGAATGGGGGCATTTTTCTGTCAGATGTAGCTATGGAAAGCTTCCCAAACTGCATGAGAGCAGTAGTCAATCAGTAAAATATTAGTGACAATGTTCTGTCGCTACCAGTATCCAGTATCAACAGATTCAAAGGAGGAACAAACCAATCTGTGCTAGACAACTATATTCTGTCCCAAGGGAGACTCCCCCCCCCCCCAAACCCTGCAAGTGAAGTGGTTTATGCTCTATAGCATAATAGATTTGAAAGAGTCAATTCTTCCTGAAAGTATTTATTATAGTAACTGGATATTCTTACTTGCCAAAAGAAGTCTAATAATTTTTCAGTCTTAAATTTCTCAACTTGGTGATATCATGAGGAAATGAATTCTACACCATAATCGTACATTGTGGGATAAGTACATTGGGCACCAGTCTGATAAAAATAATAGATTTTATACAAGTGATAAACATGCTATTTTTGAAAATAAGAAAATTGGAGATAAGGTGAGCTAAAGCTACTAATTTAGAAATTGGAAAAATAAGATATGTCCAAGTACATTATTTCCTAGCTTAGTAGTTAATTGCACTAGTGCCTCTTAAGATAAAAGGAAGCTTTAGCTAGACTGTCTTGGGAGAACTCATGTTAACACTGTTCTGGGAAAGATCATCTTTTTTGCTGATAGTCTCTTAGTATGTATGAAAAAGCTTATATTTCAAGTCATAGCTTTTATAGACATCTAAGAAATGTGGGAAATAAATAAAGTGAAAGGGCTCGTTTTCATAATTGGAGCAAATGGAATTTGTGTGGAGAAAGAGAGGGAAGATGAAGCAAAGGGGTATGAGAGAAGTGCTGAATCCTCTGTTGACCTGCAATTTCTCCAAGACTGGAGTGGGTGAAATTCCTTGGATAAAAGTATAAAATGCAATAATTACTGTGTGCTCTTGGTAAGAATGGCAATAAAACTTTGTAGATTATTTTCAGTATTTAAATACCCTTCTTTCCCAATTTTGATGTTAAAATCCTTATGTCTATTGAGTAATGTGTTCTGCTGAATATGTATCATCAGTTTAAATTACCTAGTAGAAAACTTTGATCCAGAAGGCAGGAAATCCATCCTGACATTTTTTTAGACATGGTAAAAAGCCTGGGAAAGATGAATTTGGTGCAAGCAGCCCTGGGTGCCTTGGGTTCAGATCTATAGGCCTGACTGGCACCATAGCTATGATTGCATTATGCTTATAAAGTTGAATCATTGTTTTATGAATGAGGAATAGTGTGTTGCCTGACTATTCCCTAGTAAATGTTCTTGCTGTTTAATACTTAATAGCAAAAGATTTTTCTTAACTGCTTGGTTACGATGAATCTAGTGGCGTTCGTCATGTACGTAGAATGTTTCACCCAGGCCGGGGTTTGGGAGGCCCCCGTGCACGTAGATCAAACATGCACTTTACTAGCAGTTCCACTGGTGGGCTTTCATCTTCTCAGAGTTCATATTCTCCAAGCAATAGAGAAACCATGGATCCTATAGCTGGTAAGAGCTGTAACCACTGATTTTAGCTCAGAGTCCTTAAATAGACTTTGCAACAAAATCCAAGATGATAATGGTTGCCTTGATTTTCTGTGGGTTTTTTTTTTTAAATTATATATATATATGCTTTCCAATGTTGTAATTGATGGGTGTTTACTGATGAAAAGTATCCTTAATTGGATTGTCTACAGGGATTGAACCCGGAACTTCTGAAATGAAAAACACTGCCCCTTTAGCTTGTGCTTTTAAATTTAGAGACTTCTAGGCTCATTCCTATGACTGACCTGTACACAGGTGGTATCACAGAATGGTTGAGGCTGGAAGGGACCTTTCAAGATCATCTAATCCAAACCACCACCCCCACCCCCCTAACCAGGGCCACCTAGAGCAGGTTGCCCAGGACCACGTCCAGTCAGGTTTTGAATATCTCCATAGATGGACTCCACAGCCTCTCTGGGCAACCTGTTACAGCGTTTGACCACCCTCACAGTAAAAAGTGTTTTCTTGTGTTCAGATGGATTTAATTTGTGCCTGTCAGTGGGCAGTACAGAGGAGAGTCTGGCTCCCTTTCCTTCATTCCCTCCCATCAGGTATTTATATACACTGATAAGATTCCTCCCCCTTGAGCCTTCTCTTTTCCAGGCTGAAGAGTCCCAGGTCTCTTAGCCTCTCCTCATATGATATGTATATATGTATTTTTAAATGTAATTGTTTGTAACCATCATTACCTACTTCAATGCATCTAGCTTTAATTTGCCATGTGCATAGAGGTGTTAGAGATGAATCTTAATTTTTTTAGCACAAACCAAGTGCTGCACTTCAGTTCATCAAGATGAAATTGGTTCAATTGGAATATTATTGATAGACATTTAAAATGTGCTCAGTTTGCTTTCAGATTATGGTTTGGATGACAGGCTTGCTGATTTTTAGGAGGTCTTCTAACTCTCTTTTAAAATTCTTAAATAACTGTATTTTAATAAGCATTTTATATAGAGCTGAGCAACAGCCCTGCCTTAAGGTTGTGCAAGGGGAAGGTAAGCCTGAATTCAACCTCAAGCTGACTGACACAAGAAACTCACAAGATGAAGGAGACTGGACCCTTGTCTCTGCTCAGGGCAGAAGGAAGAACCTTCCCCCTTCCCCTAAAGTGCCCCTGCATAACAGAGATGGTGCTCTGGGGTTGGAGAACGAAGAGCATGTGAGTAATGGACAGGATCCAGGAAAAGCTGACCATGCAAAATTGATCCAACCACCCATCCGCATTAGAACCAGTGCCACCAGAAAAGCACGTAAAGTATTAGTAAATGGAGATTCCTTACTGAGAGGCACTGAAGCACCCATTTGCCATCCAGACAATTTCTCTAGAGAAGTTTGCTGCCTACCAGGAGCTCACATTTGCAATGTCACTGAGGGGCTGCTGAGCCTGGTGAACCCTGCAGATTATCATCTGCTCCTACTATTCCACATAGGGTCCAACAACACTGCAATGAGGCAACTTAGAACCATTAAAAGAGACCGTATGTCCCTTGGAGCAATGTTTAAAGGATCTGGAGCACAGGTGGTGTTCTCTATCCTCCCAGTCAGAGGAAGGGGTTCAGGAAGGAGGAAATTAATTGAACAGGTGAATGCCTGGCTGCATGGCTGGTGCTATACTCAAGGTTTTGGCTTCTATGATCATGGATCTACCTTTGAGAAGCTGGGTCTGTTGGGAGCTGATGGGATTCACCTGACCAAGTGGGGCAAGAGGGTCTTCACCAACAAGCTGGCCAGACTTATAAGGAGAGCTTTAAACTAGATTTAGTGGGGGATGGAGTTTTGAGCAGCAGACAAGAGTCAGGGGTTGCTGATGTATTAGGAACCAACAGGGAAACACCTGTGAAAAGCCTCAAAGGAATTAGGGCATGTTCCTCTAAAAAGGTGACAAGGCTGATAGCCCAGCTGAAGTGCCTCTATACCAATGCAAGCAGCATGGGTAACAAACAGGAGGAGCTGGAAGCCACTGTGCAGCTGGAAAACTATGATCTGATTGCTATCACTGAAACATGGTGAGATAAATCGTGTGACTGGAGCTCTGCAATTGATGGCTATAGGCTACTCAGAAGGGACAGGCAAGGAAGGAGGGGTGGGGGGGGTTGCCCTCTATGTGGGGAAAAAAAAAGGATTGACTGTACAGAGCTGTCTTTGAAAAACAGTGATGAGCAGGTTAAGAGCTTATGGGTAAAAATTAGGGGCCAAGCCAACAAAGGAAACCTTGTGGCTGGTGTTTACTACAGGCCACCTGATCAAGGGGAGCCTATTGATGAAGTGTTCTTACTTCAACTGCAGGAAGCATCACGCTTGCAGGCTCTGATCCTGCTGGGGGATGTGAAGAAGGCTGAGGTGCTCAACAATTTTTTGCCTCAGTTTTCAGTGGTAATCTCTCTTCCCACATATCTCAGGCCCCTGAACCTCAGGGTGGGGACTGGGGGAGCAAAGTCCCTCCCACTGTAAGAGAAGATCAGGTTCGAGACCACCTGAGGAACCTGAACATACATAAGTCTATGGGACCTGAGAAGATGCATCCCAGTGCCCTGTGGGAATTGGCTGATATAGTTGCCAAGCTGCTCTCCATCATATTTGAAAAGACATGACGCTCAGGTGAAGCCCTCAGTGACTGGAAAAAGGGAAACATCACACCCATTTTTAAAAAGGAGGACCCTGGGAACTACTGACCAGTCAGCCTCACCTCTGTGCCCAGTAAGATCATGGAACAGATCCTCCTGGAAGACATGTCAAGGCATACGGAAGGCAGGGAGGAGATTAGAGACAGCCAACATGGCTTCAGCAAGGGCAAATCATGCCCGACTAATCTAGTGGTGTTCTACGATGGAGTGACTGCATCAGTGGACAAGGGAAGAGCTACAGGTGTCATCTACGTGGACTTCTGTAAGGCCTTTGATACAGTTCCTCGCAACATTCTTGCCTCTAAATTGGAGAGAGATGGGTTTGATGGAAGTACTGTTAGATGGATGAGGAATTGGCTGGATGGCTGCATCCAAAGAGTTTTAGTCAATGGCTCAATGTCCAAGTGGAAACCAGTAACAAGTGGTGTCCCTCAAGGGTCTGTACTGGGACCAGTACTATTTAATATCTTTATCAATGATATAGACAGTGGGATTGAGTGCATCCTCAGCAAGTTTGTGGATGACACCAAGCTGAGTGGTGCAGTTGATTCCCTAGAGGGAAGGGATGCCATCCAGAAGGACCTTGGCAGGCTTGAAGAGTGGGCCCATGGGAACCTCATGAAGTTCAACAAGGCCAAGTGCAAGGTCCTGCATCCAGCTCTGGGGTCCCCAGTACAATAAAGACATGGACCTGTTAGAGCAGGTCCAGAGGAGGACCACAAAAGTGGTCAGAGGGCTGGAACACCCCTCCTATGAAGAAAGGCTGAGTGAGTTGGGGTTGTTCAGCCTGGAGAAGAGAAGGCTCTGTGGAGACCTTATTCCGGCCTTTCAATATATAAAGGGGGGCTTATAAGAAAGAGAAAGTTGTTTTGTTTTTTTTTATCAGGGCCTGTTGTGATAGGGCAAGGGGCAATGGTTTTAAACCAAAAGTGTAGGTTTAGATTGGACATAAGGAAGAAATTTTTTTACGATGAGGGTGGTGAGACACTGGGATGGGTTTCCCAGGGAAGTTGTGGATGCCCCATCCCTGGAAGTGTTCAAGGTCAGGTCGGACGGGGCTTTGAGCAACCCGATCTAGTGAAAGATGTCCCTGCCCATGGCAGGGGGGGTTGGACTAGATGATCTTTAAAGGTCCCTTCCAACCCAAACCATTCTTTGATTTCTGTGTCATATTTTGGTCAGGTTTAGGAGAATTTTCAAGGGGAAGGTGTCTCATTTTTAACTTCCAACAGTCACGCAGGGATGTTTTTAGGATTTACAGATATAATCTGTAAGTATTTTTTCAACTTTGTGATTTTCAAGAATAAGTTCTCTGTAAAGATGTAAAAATAAAAATTGACCAAGAAGTTGATTTTTAAGAGAGCTATAATTTGTCCTAATGTAAAATCTTAAGACATCAATCTTACACTCGTATAGTGGAAGATGGTAAGTGTCAGGGAAACTTCAGAACTTCCTGCACTTAGATAAGTTCCTGATATTATCTGCCTTTGCTTCAGTTCCTGGATGGGCATGAATGTTTAAAGTGGAGCTTCTTATTGTTAGGCTATGATTCCTTGAGAGGCAGTGAACCAACTTTGAGAGTGCATTGCTTTTGAAAGAGGAAGCTGCAACTCCACACCCCATCCCACCCCCCCTTTCCATAGGCATAGTTCCTTTGCCTCTGTTGTGCTGGCTGCTCTTCAGGCCCTCTGTGAGCTGATTTAACTTATTGAAATGGCAGAAAAATAATAGAAAAATTTCATTTGGAATTGACCTCTGCAGGTTGTCTATTTCCAAACCCTTTCTCAAAGGAGGTCTATTTAGATCAGGTTGATCAGGTTGCTCAAGGCCTCATTCAGTTGAGTTTTGAATGCCTCCAAGGACAGAGATCCTACAACCTCTCTGGGAAACCTGTTCTAGTATTTAAAAACCTTCATGTTTTAAAAGGGGGGAGTGGGGGGGATACAAAAAATAAAACCCTTTGAATGTAATTGGAATTTCCCATGTTCCCTTTGCTGACTCTTGTCCTATTGCTGTATGCCTCTGGGAAGAGTCTAGCTTAGTCTTCTCTGTATCTTCTAATCGGGTAGATTCAGACAGCAATAAGGTATCTTCCAAAGTATTCTTTTCCAGGCTGAACAAACCCAGTTCTCCCACTCTTTCCTCATGCACTATGTTCCAGCATCTTGATCATCTTGGTGGCCCTCCACTGGACTTGCTCCATTATTTCCATGTGTGTCTTGTCCTGGGGAGCCTAAAACTGGACACAGCACTCTGGATGTGGCTTCACCAGTGCCAAATAGAGGGGAAGAATCACTTCCCGGGACCTGCTGGCTGCACTCCTACTACTAAAAATATCCCAGCAAAAGAGGATGAAAAATTTTCTGTCATCTTAATGAGTTAAGTTAGGTTTTGGATCTGCAAAGCACTAAAGTTGGTGCAAGAAGGGAGGATGTTTGTGTGTCCTGTGTCCTGGAGTGCAAGACTTCCTCTTACTGTTACAGCGGGTGTTAGTTCAGCTGAGTTAAATGTGAAGTGGCTGCCTTGTTTTGTTTCAGCCTCACAAGGCCTTCCCATTTAGGAGCATGTGTAATAAAATAGTATTCCTTTGAGTCTTGTCTGTCATCTTTTTTTTTTTTGGTGAAAGTAATATATTTTTTGTGTTCAGAGAATGTAGTGCAGCCTGGCTGAGTGTCTGTGTCATGCCAAGCCTGTGTCTCAAATTCACATCTGCTACCAGGGTTCTGTTAAGTTGTACTCAAAGTGATCTTACAAACAGTGAGGAAAAATACATGTCTTACCTGGCAGTGTTGTTTATAAGTCTTCCTTTGTATTGGAGTAATAATTAGTACATACTACCAGAAGTTAGAATTTGTGCTTGTAACAGACCTGTAAACATTATTTATTTATTTTTCTCCTTGTGGTGGTTATCAGTAATTAGTGAAACAAAATATTATTGGCAGTTAATCTTGATATGATTAGCTGTGCTGATTAAAAGTGACTTAAGCATTAACTGTTGGCATTCCAAGCGTTCCTGATGCAAAGAGCTACTGTATTGTGCTTTATTCCCCTAAGAAAAGCCTAGTTTCAAAGGATTATATCTTGAAAGTAAGATGGAAGGAAAATTTTTATGACCTGTAATAACAACTTGCAGCTTTAATGAGGGTTGGATGGATAGGGGAAAAAAATAATCTACTACTACTTCCCTCCTTGCATCAAACACAACAAAGTAGTACTCTCAACTTTGTGTGGAATATAATCTGTAGTAAATCACTGAGCAATAACTTATTATTAACATTTATTTTGGGAAATGCTTAGCATGGACAGGATTTGTCACAGTCTTGAACTCTGGAGCAAAGGAATCCAGGCTTGACTTATTTATTTAATTTTTTTATTTTTAGAATTTATCTCTTTCCAGCAGAGGTTGAAAGTCTCACAAAAAAGCCCTGCTGTGGTCAAATATTTTTCATATAATACAACATTTGAAAAACCTTTCTGAACTGAATATTTTCTAAAAATGTCTGAAATGATGCTGTAATATTTGTCTTTTCTGCAGCACAGCTTCCCTCTGGAATATGCATTGAAGGTACCACCAACTGAAGTCAGAATTGAAGTGATTTCTTAGTCAATAACTATTTTGACTTGAAGATAAAATTTTAGAGAATTGTTGCACAGGATATTGCTTATATGGTATTCCCCATAGGTTAACTCTTATTGGTTTAAAAAGCTTTAAGCTTTAACCCTCTTATTTATGCACAGTTCTTTACTCTAGATGATTCTTAATCTTCCTTACCCTATGGGCTTTGAGATATGGGATTCTTGTAACAGATAGCCCATGAAGCTTTTCAAATCAATATGATTTGTTCATTAATTTCTTTGATGAAAGGTTTTAGAAAGCAAAGGAATTGATATACTGGTGTTCAGGAAATATTTATGCTGTTGTGGGATATATATTTAAGCAGATTTCACTGTAGAAACTTTTCTCTTTTCTGGCAGAGCTTTTATCTCAGTTATCAGGTGTGAGACGTTCTGCAGGGCAGCTCAATTCTTCTGGCCCTTCTGCTTCTCAGTTACAGCAGCTGCAGATGCAACTGCAGTTGGAGCGACAGCATGCACAGGCAGCAAGACAACAACTGGAGACTGCACGCAATGCAACTAGACGCACTAACACAAGCAACATCCCAACCACTCTTGCACAATCTATAGCATCAACCAATACATCTAACATAGAAAACAATCAGCAGACTATACAGAATTCCCAGTTTCTTCTTACAAGGTAACTTGTTCTGTGGTTTTAACTCTTCTGCCATTTCTGTTTTCCTTGGTCTTCTTATGGACATAGAGTCCAGTGAAACTTCTTCTGCCAGATCCCTAATGAAGTTTGTAGTTGAGATACTATGCTTTTGTTTGCATTTGTAACATCTCCTTTTCAACCCTGCTGTGTATTTGTTCCTAGGCAATGAATAAATATTACTTGCTGTTTCTCAATTTGAAGAGAAACATAAGGGATATTACTTTGGTAAACTGTGCTTCTTTACCCTACTACTTCTGATAAAACAAGAGCCTTTACAATAATATGTTTCAAACTTTTATGCTGATAATGTGAGGGGACAGAAGTTAAAAGGCAGTTTTATTTAATAGGAAATGAATCTTTAATGAGGGCTGAAGGTTGAATAGAGGTTTGTATATAAAGTATCTTGGATGAAAAAAGCAAATAAGGAATGTGCTATTAATAAGCAGAATATATATCTGTTTCAGAAGGTATACTTAGATCCTAGAGTTCTATAGAATAGAATAGTTCAGTTGGAAGGGACCTACAATGATCATCTAGTCCATTCTGCTATAGAATAGTTGCCCACTCTCGTTCCAGCTCTTTTTGGAGGTTTAGAATATTGATTTTCTGGATTCAAGGGGGTGTGTGTGTGTGGTTTTCAATTACATGTTGAGAAAGAGCACAGGCATTTAAACAGTTTCTGTGTCTAGAAACCTAGGTCGGGACAAGTTATTGCTGTCATGCTGATTTTTATCAAAACTTGTCATAATATCTCAATCCAAAACTTTTTGAAAATAATAACTTTAATGAAAGTATCTGCAAATGTCAGTCACTGATCTTGTGAGCTAGGATACAACTGGAGCAAGCAATTTCCTTGCTTCTATTAGGTGATGGTGCATGCACTGATAAGTGAAGTGAATGATGTACTGTGCTTTGGGAATCTCTGGGCATTATGTGTGTAGTAATGTATTTTGTGTCATGCTTGCATTTAGAAGTTGTCCTGGGGACAAAATGAGCACTTAAGGGATGACTAGAGAGTTTTAACACCCCTTAAAAGAAAACCCTTCTGAAGGGAAAGAAACTTCAGAAATAGCTATTTTTTTTCTTCAGTCTTAGAATCTACTTCTATGAAGTTTTTTTTGAAGCATCTAGGAATAAGTTTGTTAAATGTCTGTATTCTTGCATCAGGAGTGCCAGGTATTGTCAGACCTGTACATGTCAAAAGAAGTGCAGCAGTACCTAGGTTGTTTCTCAAAGGAATGGCTTTCAAATGTTATTCAGCATGCGTCAGTCCAGCTGTTTAGGCAATTAGGGAAAGCCCATTTTGTTGATGATACTACTAAGCCTGTCTTCTCTCTTTCTGTGATGCTATGCAGGTTGAATGATCCTAAGATGTCAGAAGCAGAGCGTCAGTCAAAGGAAAGCGAACGGGCAGACCGCAGCTTGTTTGTTCAAGAGCTTCTACTGTCCACTTTGATGCAGGAAGAAAGTTCCTCCTCAGATGAGGATGAACGGGGAGAAATTGCTGATTTTGGTGCTATGGGCTGTGTAGATATTATGCCTCTAGATGTTGCTTTAGAAAACCTAAATTTAAAAGAGAATAATAAAGGAAATGAGCCTCCTCTTTGATAGCATCCCACTTTGCAGACAATGTCCTCTGTGCTGTATTTGCCAATGAAAGTGGACAACAACTATCTTGGGTTTGTTTTGGTGATTGTAATTTCAGGTCTGTCACTCTTGTTACATTGTGTACATTCAAAGGAAGAGAGAAAAGATATATACGATAATCATTTCCACTTAACCAATTTTTACTTTTAGCAGGTAAATATAGGTTGCAGCGCGGAGAAAAAAGCTCTGCATCCTGTAGCTCGACGTGCAAAAAGCTCTCCTAATACTCCACATTCAAACTGAAGAGGAAAAAAAGAAAAATCTCTAATGAAGCTGCTGTGTGTATTTATGAATATTAATGAATAAAAATTGCTTGGATGGTTTACCTTAACTACTGCATGATTGTGGTTTTTTTTTTTTTTTTGCAGCGTGCATGAGTTCTAGTGACCTTGTCATTTAAAAAATGTAAGTACAAGGAGTAAAACTATAAAACCCTAAAGCTTTTCCATTATTCAAAGGTAATGTGACAAAAAAAAAAAAAAGATTAATGCTCACTAGCAGTTTGTGGCCATGAAGTAGCCTTTGAGTAACACATGACCAATGACCTTTTTATGTGCTCTCCCTGCGTATTAATGCAAACTCTGCAGTGGGCTATATTTTTGCTTCCAGAGTGTGACATTTTGCTATATTGTGACCACTATGTTGCCCTATTAGACATCATATCCATGTAGAATTGAACTTTGTATTCATCTGTAGGAGACAAAAACCAAGGGCCACTACTGGAATCTACTACAAAGGGCTTCTGTGTGCCCTAAAACCAAATTTTGTTCACCTTTCTTTAAAGTTTTCCTTTTTGTGTTAAATATACTTTATTTAGGTGGAAATGATTCATATATTCACTGTTGGGGGGGGGGTGACCTTGATTATGTTGTCTTAGTTCTAAGCCTTCACAATCCTTATCATTTTGAGTTATTTATATATTTGCTTCATAGTTTGCAGAGACTCCTTAGTATCAGGAGAGCTTGAGGATTTGACTTCCCGGATATCTCCATATGTTACAATTGAATTCTTAATGCTAACTTCCTATCAACCTTTATTTATTGGGGTTTTGGGTTATATTTCTGACAAAAAAATAAAGCCTTTTTAACTGAGTCATGCTACATATTTGCCTATACTGTTAATCCTATAAGGTTTTTTTATATGGATTATTATAATAGCCCCAAAGCAAGGGACAGCAAGGCTTTAGTTGTTTGGAATGTAAAGTTAGCTTATAAAGATAAAAATGCACACAACTTCTGAAAATTAGACTTGAAAACCTGATGATGTTCCCAAGAGAACTGTGATATGTATGTTAATCTAACAGTAACAAAAGAAGCTACCCCATAGGTTGACATTTGAGTTCCATTCTCATTTTCTCAATTCTCAAATTCTGATTGTTTCCATTTAGTACTGTATTAGCATTGTTTTTCTTTTAGTCTCTGCAACAGAAAATGTTTTAAGGGAACTTTTTACACTAGTCTTCTGGTTATCTCAGAAGTTACCCTCAATAAAGATTCATTTTTAATTGATTGTTGAGAATGTTTAAAAAAAAAAATCAAACTGCAGTCTTTTCGAACACATATTCTGCACATTACAAAAAGACTCAGTTCAATAAAGCATTTTAAGGGCTGCTGTTCAGTTGATTCTTTGGTGATGATGTATTATCCAGATAGCTGTAGAAGAAATTCTGGAATTAAACTGTCCTTCACGACTGTACACAAAGCCATTTACTTGTACGCACCCATTAACCCTGGGTGATTTACATAAACACTTTTTTAAAAGTGCATATTCTGTGCAGTGCATGTAGCAGTGATTAAGCATGTAATCTTATAGCTTCATAGGTACATGCATTGAATTTCTAGAAAAGACTTGTTTAAAAACAGTATCTTAATGAATATTAATTTTTATTTAAAAATCTATATATAGCTGGTCTATTGAGGATGTTTACGTCACAGGGTTTGCAAACTCCATTCTGCTTTTACATAAAGCACTTGGAAAGCCTGCGAACTCTTACTGTCCATGTTTATTATTGGAATCAGTATCAGCTAGCTTACATTTAAAATTAAATTTAGTTACTGCTTTAACTCTTCTAAGAATCACAGGTGTGTTAGATTTTGTTAGCTTAGAAATAATGCCAAACAGCGACTGATAGAGTGTCGTTCTAGCACTCTGCTGATGAGTATTTGCAGGGAAGTGTTCTTCGTTGAATGTTCCCCAGAATTATATTTTTGTTACTTTCAAAATACTGATGTTTATTTTCATAATGCTGTGGGCTATAGTGAAAATAGCCTTTGAGAACTTTTCAAGGGGAGCTTGGAGGGGATATCACATAATTCCCTACCTTAAGACCACCGCTTTAGAAAACAGGGCCCTAGCATTCGG
Source organism: Harpia harpyja (assembly GCF_026419915.1). Taxonomy (NCBI): domain Eukaryota; kingdom Metazoa; phylum Chordata; class Aves; order Accipitriformes; family Accipitridae; genus Harpia; species Harpia harpyja. The sequence continues at coordinate 9,675,757 of NC_068968.1, forward strand.
CATGCCTGACATTCACAAGAAGTCTGTTGAATACTGTGCATTTGTGTGAGAGAAGTTTGTTTTCCCAAAAATGTGACGCAGCCTGTGACAATCTTTGCAGAGAGGCTACATCTATGAATAGAGAGCATATCTGGAATTTGGTGTGCTCTCCTATGAATTTGCACCTCAGAGCTCAGACATGGCTTGCTTCTGCTTCCTCTGTTTAATCAGCCAAGAATCTATGTTGCCTTATGGAGTATGGAAGTTGTGTTGAATTTTGCAGGGGAGGGTAGGGTGCCCATGTGCACTTAGACTGAGTCTTGCAAGATGGCAAATGAGAATCTACCTGTGTGAGGATGTTGACCTTTGTGTGTGTGTGTTAGCTCTGGAGACCAGTGGACTGTTAGGTCAGCTTGGTCTTTTACCTGCATTCTGTGCTGACTGAAAGCACTATAGCTGTCCTTAGTATGATGCTGATACTGAGCTTACAAATGCTGCAAAAATGATCCCTTCAGGGGAGATAAGGGCATATTCATATATAGAAATGGGAAGAGACGTGAAGTTTTTTGAAGCAGTTGGGGAACAAGTCCTCCTTTAGGTGCCTGTGGGTACTTATGTTTAGTATGTATGGTGCAATTCAGACTATTTGCAACTCTTCTAATCTGGTTTAACCAGGTTTTTCATCTGTTTGGTACTGTGCTAGAACCAGACATTTGCATGAGGTGGGTGGAACATGGAACAGAATGAAATTGCATTTTAATTTAAACATCTCTGGGGATTTGGAGGTAATCAGTCAAATGAGATGGCCAGGATATGAAGTGGTTAACTACATCTTTACTAGTATTATAACTGGTTCTGGAGACTGTCAGACCTATTAAACCTCTCAGTAGAAAGCCTTTATGGCTGTAACTACTTCCACTGGGTAGATTTTTTTGGAAATGAGGCTTTGTTCTTCCCATAGGAGTTTCTTGGTCCTTTCACTTCAATAATGTTGTTAGCCTTTGTCAGCTTCACCTACTGGAAGCTTTTCTGTTTTGTGGGAGTAAAGAGTATTGGCTTTGATTGGGTCATTGTTCCTGTTTATGGAGAGAGACAAAGTTGTTATTGCTGTAGCAGGGAAAGGACAGTCTGGCCCTTAGCAAATACTTTGGGAAATGAGTGGGGGGAGAAACATGACATTTGGTCTGTATGAGATTTGGGTCTTGGATGGAAATATGATGGGTTGCAAACTAAGTATGGGATGTGCTCAGCAGTCTGGGCTCAGCACACAAAGATAATATATTCATAGTGATTCTACACAGAAGGTACCAGCATGATTGCTCATCTGACATGCAGTGAGGCTGGAAGTGGAACCATGAGCTTTGGCAGTAGTTCTAACTTGTATATCTCCCTCTGTCTTTGAAAGAAATGAGTCTTTTTTTAACCTATCTTAGGTGTGTTATTTAAGGGTGTGGACTCCTACAGATTACTTAAGGACACTGTAGCTTGCTTCAAAAGCCAAGTGTCTACATGTGCATGCATGTGGTGGGTTGACCCTAGCTGGATGCCAGGTGCCCACCAAAGCCGCTCTATCACTCCCCCTCTCAGCTAGACAGGGGAGAGAAAATATAACGAAAGGCTTGTGGGTCGAGATAAGGACAGGGCAAACCGTCGCGGGCAAAACAGACTCAACTTGGGGAAACTTAACTGAATTTATTATCAATCCAATCAGAGTAGGGTAATGAGAATAAAACCAAATCTTAAAACACATTTCCCCCACCCCTCCCTTCTTCCCAGGCATAGCTTCACTCCCGAATTCTCTACCTAACCCCCCCCCCCCCCCCGAGCGGTGCAAGGGGACAGGGAATGGGGGTTGTGGTCAGTTCATCACACATTGTCTCTGCCACTCCTTCCTCCTCAGGGGGAGGACTCATCACACTCTTCCCCTGCTCCAGCGTGGGGTCCCTCCCATGGGAGACAGTCCTCCACAAACTTCTCCAACGTGGGTCCTTCCCATGGGCTGCAGTTCTTCACGAACTGTTCCAGCATGGGACCCTTTCACAGCATGCAGTCCTTCAGGAACAGACTGCTCCAGTGTGGGTCCCCTGTGGGGTCACAAGTCCTGCCAGAAAACCTGCTCCAGCATGGGGCTCCTCTCTCCACAGGTCCACAGGTCCTGCCAGGATCCTGCTCCAGTGCAGGCTTCCCACAGGGGCACAGCCTCCTTCGGGTGCATCCACCTGCTCTGGCATGGGGTCCTCCATGGGCTGCAGGTGGATATCTACTCCACCGTGGACCTCCATGGGCTGCAGGGGGACAGCCTGCCTCACCATGGTCTTCACCACAGGCTGCGAGGGAACCTCTGCTCTGGCACCTGGAGCATCTCCTCCCCTTCCTTCCTCACTGACCTTGGTGTCTGCAGGATTGTTTCTCTCACATATTCTCACTCCTCTCCTCTGGCTGCTGTTCTCTGGTGGGTTTTTTTCCCCCCCTTCTTAAATGTGTTATCACAGAGGTGCTACCACTGTCTTTGATTGGCTCGGCTTTGGCCAGCAGCAGGTCCATCTTACAGCTGGCTGGCATTGGCTCTATTGGACATAGGGGAAGCTTCTAGCAGCTTCTCACAGAAGCCACCCCTGTAGCCCCCTAGCTACCCAAACCTTGGCAAATAAACCCAATACAATGTATTTCTGGCTTTGGGCCCCTGTCTGTTCATAGAATCATGGAATAGTTGAGGTTGGAAGGGATGCCTGGAGGTCACCTGGTCCAACCCCCCCTGTTCAAGCAGGGTCACCTAGAGCTGGTTACCCAGGATCATATCCAGATGGCTTTTGAACATCTCCAAGGAGGGAAACTCCACAATCTCTCTGGGCAACCTGTTCCAGTGCCTAGTCACCCTTACAGTGAAAAAGTGTTTCCTGATTCTCAGATGGAACCTCCTGTGTTTCCATTTGTGCCCATTGCCTCTTGTCCTCTCACTGGACACCAATGAAAAGAGCCTGGCTCCCTGTTCTATGGACCCTCCCTTCAGGTATTTGTACACATTGATGAGATCCCCCTGAGCCTTCTCCAGGCTAAACAGTCCCAGCTCCCTCAGCCTTTCCTCATAGGAGAGATGCTCCAGTCCCTTAATCATTTTCATGGCCCTTTGTTGGACTCTCCAGCATGTTCATGTCTCTCTTGTACTGAGGAGCCCAGAACTAGACACAGAACTCCAGGTGTGGCCTCACCAGTGCTGAGTAGAAGGGAAGGTTCATCTCCCTCAACCTGCTGGCAACACTCCTCCTAACAAAGCCCAGGATACTGTTTGCCCTCTTTGTGGCAAGGGCATGTTGCTGGCTCATGTTCAACCTAGTGTCCACTAGGACCCCCAGGTCCTTTTCTGCCAAGCTGCTTTTTAGCTGGGTGGCCCCCAGCATGTACTGGTGCTTGGGGTTGTTCCTCCCCAGGTGCAGGGCTTTGCCCTTCCCCTTGTTGAACTTCATGAGGTTCATGTCAGCCCATTTCTCCAGCTTGTCCAGGTCCCTCTGGATGGCAGCATGACCCTCTGGTGTATTAGTCACTCCTCCCAGTTTTGTGCCATCTGCAAACTTGCTGAGGGTACACTGTGGCCCATCATCCAGATCATTAATGAAGAGGCTGAACAGCTAAAAGGGTGCTTGACCCTCCCTAATCAGGGGGTAGTTGTAACAAAGGCTCCAGATACCCTTGTGTGATGGGTTAACCCTGGCTGGATGCCAGGTGCCCACCAGAGCTGTTCTATCACTCCCCCTCCTTCTCAACTGGACAGGGGAGAGAAAATATAACAAAGAGCTTGTGGGTCGAGATAAGGATAGGAGAGATCACTCACCAATTACCGTCACGGGCAAAACAGACTCAGTTTGGGGAAAAATTAACTCAATTTATTACAAATCAACCGGAGTAGGGTAATGAGAAATAAAACCAAATCTCAGAACACCTTCCCTCCACCCCTCCCTTCTTCCCGGGCACAACTTCACTCCCGGATTCTCTACCACCCCCCCAGCGGCACAGGGGGACGGGGATGGGGTTTACGGTCAGTTCATCACATGTTATTTTCTGCCGCTTCATCCTCCTCAGGGGGAGGACTCATCACACTCTTCCCCTGCTCCAGCGTGGGGTCCCACCCACGGGAGACAGTCCTCCACGAACTTCTCCAACGTGGGTCCTTCCCACGGGCTGCAGTTCTTCACGAACTGCTCCAGCATGGGTCCTTTCCACGGTGTGCAGTCCTTCAGGCACAGACTGCTCCAGCGTGAGCCCCCCACGGGGTCACAAGTCCTGCCAGAAAACCTGCTCCGTGGGCTCCTCTCTCCACAGATCCGCAGGTCCTGCCAGGAGCCTGCTCCAGCGCGGGGTTCCCACGGGGTCACAGCCTCCTTTGGGAACCCACCTGCTCCGGCGTGGGGTCCTCCACGGGCTGCAGGTGGATATCTGCTCCACCATGGACCTCCATGGACTGCAGGGGGACAGCCTGCCTCACCATGGTCTTCACCACGGGCTGCAGGGGAATCTCTGCTCCGGCGCCTGGAGCATCTCCTCCCCCTCCTTCTTCACTGACCTTGGTGTCCGCAGGGTTGTTTCTCTTACATGTTCTCACTCCTCTCTCCGGCTGCCGAATACCGCCGTCCCAACTTTTTTCCTTCTTAAAAATGTTATCACAGAGGCGTTACCACTATCGCTGATTGGCTCGGCCTTGGCCGGCAGTGGGTCTGTCTTAGAGCCGGCTGGTATGGGCTCTGTCAAACACAGGGGAAGCTTCCAGCAGCTTCTTACAGAAGCCACCCCTGTAACCCCACCCGCTACCAAAACCTTGCCACACAAAACCAATACACCTTGGGTCAAGGGCAGCTGATCATGCTTATTAGAAGCTGCTAGAGCTTCCTCAGACCCACATCCTTGTGGTTTGCCCTACCTCATCCTTACCTGGCAGCAGCAGGCACCCTCACATTTCTCAGAGGGTTCCCAGGTGTTCCTCGATGATTCTGGATCTTGTCTCCAGAAGCTGCAAAGCAGAACCAAGAGACTGCTGTACAAGCTGCTGCCTCTGTTGGCTGTGCTTTTGGGAGGGAATAAAGGTGATTCTTTGCTATTACACAGAGAAGCCTCAGTCCTGTCAGACGGTGCTAAACAGTGAATGTGTTTGGTGTTTGCTACCTCTCTTCTAGTTGCATCATATTTCCTTTCCTCCTCTCTGGCAACCTCAGCTTTACTGCTGGCTGTGCTTTGTTTACCAAAACAAAAGGGAATAGCATGTTGTGATTAGTTAATCTTATTCACTCTGTGCTGGTTTTGGCTAGGATAGAGTTAAATTTTTTTCATAGTAGCTAGTATGGAGCTATGTTTTGGATTTGTGCTGAAAACAGTGATGATAATACAGGGGTGTTTTCATTATTGCTGAGCAGTGCTTACACAGCATCAAGGCCTTTTCTGCTTCTCACCCCACCCCACCAGTGAGTAGGCTCTTCTCTCTGCCCCCCCTCTCCCTGCCCAAGGTCTCAGCCTCTGCCTCTCTCCCTCTCTCTCCGTGCCTCACACCCCTCACCTCTCTCTCTCTCTCCTATCCCCCTCTCTCTAAGTGTCCCTTGGGATGTCTGAATATGTCCCTCTTGGCCGACACCCCCCCCCCCCCGTTACAGTCCCTCTTTATCTCAGTCTCACCCTCTCTCTAAGTCTCATGAAGTTCATCAAGGGGAAGTGCCAAGTCCTGCACCTAGGGAAGAAGAAATCCATGCACCAATATATACTGGGGTACATCAAGCTGGAAAGCAGCTTGGCAGAGAAGACCTGGGGGTTCTGGTGGACAGGGTGGTGAGTTGACCTTGACTGGTCGCCAGGTGCCCACCAAGCTGCTCTATCACTCCTCCTCCTCAACAGGACAGAGGGGAGTGTGAGAGACTGAAAAAGTTAACGTCTCAAATATTGTGGTGGGGCAAGTTCTGCCTAACGATGAACTCTTGTATTGGCTTTGTGTGGCAAGGTTTTGGTAGCGGGGGGGGGTTACAGGGGTGGCTTCTGTAAGAAGCTGCTGGAAGCTTCCACTGTGTTCGAGAGAGCCCATACCAGCCGGCACTAAGACGGACCCGCTGCCGGCCAAGGCCGAGCCAATCAGCGATAGTGGTAACGCCTCTGTGATAACATTTTTAAGAAGGAAAAAAATTTGGGACAGACGGAAACGGCAGCCGGAGAGAGGAGTGAGAACATGTAAGAGAAACAACCCTGCGGACACCAAGGTCAGTGAAGAAGGAGGGGGAGGAGATGCTCCAGGTGCCGGAGCAGAGATTCCCCTGCAGCCTGTGGTGAAGACCATGGTGAGGCAGGCTGTCCCCCTGCAGTCCATGGAGGTCCACGGTGGAGCAGATATCCACCTGCAGCCCGTGGAGGACCCCACGCCGGAGCAGGTGGGTTCCCAAAGGAGGCTGTGACCCCGTGGGAACCCCACGCTGGAGCAGGCTCCTGGCAGGACCTGCGGATCTGTGGAGAGAGGAGCCCATGGAGCAGGTTTTCTGGCAGGACTTGTGACCCCGTGGGGGGCCCACGCTGGAGCAGTCTGTGCCTGAAGGACTGCACACCGTGGAAGGGACCCATGCTGGAGCAGTTCGTGAAGAACTGCAGCCCGTGGGAAGGACCCACGTTGGAGAAGTTCGTGGAGGACTGTCTCCCGTGGGAGGGACCCCACGCTGGAGCAGGGGAAGAGTGTGATGAGTCCTCCCCCTGAAGAGGATGAAGCGGCAGAAAATAACATGTGATGAACTGACCGTAAACCCCATCCCTGTCCCCCTGTGCCGCTGGGGGGTTGGTAGAGAATCCGGGAGTGAAGTTGTGCCCGGGAAGAAGGGAGGGGTGGAGGGAAGGTGTTCTGAGATTTGGTTTTATTTCTCATTACCCTACTCTGGTTGATTGGTAATAAATTGAGTTAATTTTCCCCAAGTTGAGTCTGTTTTGCCCATGACAGTAATTGGTGAGTGATCTCTCCTGTCCTTATCTCGACCCACAAGCTCTTTGTTATATTTTCTCTCCCCTGTCCAGCTGAGAAGGAGGGGGAGTGATAGAAGGGCTCTGGTGGGCACCTGGCATCCAGCCAGGGTTAACCCATCACAACTCTGCATAACAATGAACCCTGCATAGCAAGGAACTACAGGTGAAAAGAAGCCCATCAGCACAGGACATCAGCAACAGGATGGGGAGGGCATGCCAGAGGGTGCTCAGCTCTGTGTTCTGATATGCCGAGCAGAGCAGCTCACCATGCATGGCCGAAGATCAGACAATGGTCATGTCTGTGGGAAAGGAGAAATTAGTCCCCAAACGACCCCCAAGCCCACTGACCCATTTCCCAAAGGTTTTGAAAGCACAAACCGCGCATGACACCTAATTACCTCGAGTGCCTGCCTGAAGGAGGGGCAAGGAGATGATAAAAAGGGCACGACTTGAAGCCCCATGTGCGTGTGCCCACCGGAACTGGACCCCTAGGCTGACTGGACCAACACTGGACCCAGGACTGGTGAAATCTTTTTCTTTTCTTTTCCTTTTTCTCTCTCTGTTTTGCTCTCTTTCTCTCTCCTTTTTCATAATCCCTACACCTCATCCCTTTAAGGCATAAAACTGTTGACCAAGTCTGGGACTAGGAGTGGATCTAGCCGCCCCTAGGCTCCTCTCTGAGAAGGAGTCTAGAAAGCAAGGGGGTCCACTCTGAACCTTGTGGCTCAACGGGAGGGCTCTCCTTATTCCCTTAATTGATGTGTATGGTTACCATGGGATACGTGGTTTACTGAGGTAGTTCCATGCCAATTCCTGTTATGAGAAACCACGCCACCTACTGTTAACGCCCTCCAAGTTCAGGTTGCTTCTGCCATGAATAAAATGTTTAACTGATCTTTTGTTGTCGTTTCACCTTAATTTAGCCCGAGGGAATTCCAAATTCACCACGACCCCTCCCTGGTCTCTCCAGCCTGGGTCGTGACAGGGAGAAAGTACGATGAAAAGCTCATGGGTCGGGATAAGGACAAGGATATCGCTAATTACCATCATGGGCAAAACAGACTCGACTGGGGGAAATTAGTTTAATTAAACAGAGTAGGACAATGAGAAATAAGAACAAATCTAAAACGCCTTCCCCCACCCCTCCCTTCTTCACAGGTTCAACTTCATTCCCAACTCTTCTACCTCCTTTTCCCTCCCTGAACGGCACAGGGGGATGGGGAATGGGGGTTGCAGTCAGTTCATAGTGCTTCATCTCTGGTGCTCCTTCCTCCTCACGCTCTTCCCCTGCTCCAGCATGGGGTCCCTCCCACAGGATACAGTCCTTCATGAACTGCTCCAACATGGGTCCTTCCCATGGGGTACAGTCCTTCAGGAACAGACTGCTCCTGCATGGGTCCTTTCCACAGGGTCACAAGTCCTGCCAGCAAAACTGCTCCCGAGTGAGCTCCTCTCCATGGGCTGCAGCTTCCTTCAGGGCACATCCACCTGCTCTGGTGTGGGGTCCTGCACAGGCTGCAGGGTGGATATCTGCTGTGATGTGGGGCTGCAGGGGGACAACCTGCATCACCATGGTCTTCTCCACAGGCTTCAGGGGAATCTCTGCTCTGCTGCCTGGAGTGTCTCCTCCCCCTCCTTCTTCACTGACCTTGGTGTCTGCAGGGTTGTTTCTCTCACAGCTGCTGCTGTGCAGCTTTTTTTAACCCTTTCTTGAATATGTTATCACAGAGGTTCTACCACAATCACTGATTGGCTCAGCTTTGGCCAGCAGTTGGTCCATCTTGTAGCCGGCTGGAACTGGCTCTGTCTGAAATGGGGGCAGTTCCTGGTGTCTTCTCACAGAAGTCACCCCAGCAGCCCCTCCCACTACCATAATCTTGCCATGTAAAGCCAATACTGACACCAAGTTGAACATGAGCCAGCAATTGGTATCCTGGGCTGCATTAGGAGAACTGTTGCCAGCAGGTTGAGGGAGATGATCCGTCCTTTATCAGCACTGGTGAGGCCGTACCTGGAGTATTGTGTCCAGTTCTAGTCTAGACTCTTCAGTACAAGAGAGGCATGGACATGCTGGAGAGTCCAGCAAAAAGCCACAAAGATGATTAAGCGTTTGGAGCATCTCTCCTATGAGGAAAGGCTGAGAGAGCTGGGACTGTTTAGCCTGGAGAAGAGAAGGCTCGGGGGGGAGTTCATCAATGTATATAAATACCTGAAGGGAGGGTGCAAGGAGGACAGAGCCAGGCTCTTTTCAGTGGTGCCCAGTGACAAGACAAGAGGCAATGGGCACCAGCTGAAACACAGGAGATTCCATCTGAGAATCAGGAAACACTTTTTCACTGTGAGGATGACTGAGCACTGGAACAGGTTGCCCAGAGAGATTGTGGAGTTTCCCTCCTTGGAGATATTCAAAAGATGTCTGGAGATGGTCTTGGGCAACTGGCTCTAGGTGGCCCTGCTTGAGCAGGGGGTTTGGACCAGGTGACCTCCAGGCGTCCCTTCCAACCTCAACTATTCTGTGATTTGGTGAACATGTGCATGGGGATAATAAGGAAAAGACCCTAAAGGGTTCCCAAAAAGAACATGCAAATCAGAAGATCTGGTCAATGGGACTATGAATCCCAAACTGGATTTTGAGGTGTCTCATAGAGTGTGTGTGTGTGTGGGGGGGGAGATCCCTTTGCCCATGGTTGTGGGCAATCTTACAGCTATCTACCTGTAAGATCATTATGGTGTGCAGGCTGGTCCTATATGTGTTTCCTTATCCTTAGGGCACTGCTGCGAAGAAGCAGCAGAAGACTGAGTATGCAACCAAGACTGTCCTGTTAGTGATTACTGTGAAAGCAGCAAGACCAAGGCTTTGGGACAGAGACTGCATCCCTATGCTCTTAGAGATCACAGCTACTGCAGAAAGAGCAAGTGGATCAGTAAGAGCAATGGGGGTGCTGCAGAGCTGAAAGACCATATTTATTTCCAGGCACAAAGGACTAGCAGGTAGGATAGTGGTGATAAAAGAGCTGATAGGGCTGTTAAAAGGGCTGGTGGGACTGTTTTCCTGTTTCAAGCAAAACAGGGGAAAAAAAAAAAACAAACCTCACACCAAAACTGCTAATTACAAAAGCTAAATGAATTCTGTGTCGCTGCAAGCGTCTTGTTTGCAAGGGGTTATGGGGACCACAAGGGCCCCATATGCAAACTGCTTTTCTGAACTTGGTGGGCCACTGAACATGTCTCCCACTAGGGTAGAAGATGACCCCCTGGAAGGGACTTCCCAGTTACTGCAGCCCTGTCCTGGTTTTGGCTGGGACAGAGTTAATTGTCTTCCTAGTAGCTGGTATAGTGTTATGTTTTTGAGCTAGGTATGAGAAGAATGTTGATAACACACTGATGTTTTCAGTTGTTGCTAAGTAATGTTTAGTCTGAAGTCAAGGATTTTTCAGCTTCTCATGCCCAGCCAGCAAGAAGGCTGGAGGGGCACAAGAAGTTGGGAGGGGACACAGCCAGGGCAGCTGACCCAAAGTGGCATTCCATACCATGTGACATCATGCCTAGTATATAAACTGGGGGAGTTGGCCTGGGGGGGGGGGGGTGTCGTGGTTTAACCCCAGCCAGCAACTAGGCACCACGCAGCTGCTCACTCACTCACTCCCCCCCCCCCGCCCCAGTGGGATGGGGGAGAGAATCAGGAAAAAGAAGTAAAACTCACGGGTTGAGATAAGAACAGTTTAATAGAATAGAAAAGAAGAAACTAATAATGATAATAACATTAATAAAAAGACAACAGTAATAATAAAAGGATTGGAATATACAAGTGATGCACAATGCAATTGCTCACCACCCACTGACTGACAACCAGTTAGTCCCCGAGTGGTGATCCCCCCACCCCCACTCCCCCCAGTTTATATACTAGATGTGGCGTCACATGGTATGGAATACCCCTTTGGCCACTTTGGGTCAGCTGCCCTGGCTGTGTCCCCTCCCAACTTCTTGTGCCCCTCCAGCCTTCTTGTTGGCTGGGCATAAGAAGCTGAAAAATCCTTGACTTTAGACTAAACACTACTTAGCAACAACTGAAAACATCAGTGTGTTATCAACATTCTTCTCATACCTAACTCAAAAGCATAGCACTATACCAGCTACTAGGAAGACAATTAACTCTGTCCCAGCCAAAACCAGGACAGGTGAGCAATTGCATTGTGCATCACTTGTTTTGTATATTCCAATTCTCTCTTTCAGCCCCTCTCTCGTTAAGTCTATTTTGGCATGGATCAGTCTTGCACTCTCTTGTTTTTGTGCTCACGTGCTCTCTCGTCCTTGACCTCTTCCCCTGCTCTCGGTCTCCCCCCGCCTGTGTCTCTCTCAGCCATGGGCGCTGACCTCTCTCGCTCATGCATGCTCCACCTCTCTCTGCCCCTGCCCCCCCCCCCGTGTTGCCCGCTGTATCTTGAACCCCCCCAGCAATCTCTCTCCCTCTCCCACTCCCTGTCTCATTCTCTCCCCTTCCTCTGACCTCAATATCTCACTCTCACCCCCACCCCCCAGCCTTGGCCTCTTTCTTTTGGTCTTGCCCCCATCTCGGCCACTCTCAGTCTAGATCCCTCTTTCTCTCTAGGTCTCTCTTTTTCTTGTCTCAAACTCTGTTGATCACACTCTCTTTCTCAGCATGTCTCAATCTCAATCTCTCTCTCTCAGTCATAGCATAGCTCCCCCCCATATCTGCCTCTCTCTGTCCCTCTCTTGGTTTTGCCCCCCTCAGCCTTTGAATCTCTTTTTGTCTCAGCTTCTCTCCCTCTCCCCCCTCTCCACCCCCTGGTCTATCACTTTCTCTCTTGCCCTTGCCTCTCACCCCCATCTTGGCTGCACATTCTTTCTTACAGCCTTTGGATCTCTTCCTCCCCCCCCCCCCGGTCTCTGGATGCCTTTCTTTTCCTCAGTCCCACCCTCTCTTGGTCTCAGCACCTCTCTGTCTCTCAGACTCGGTCTCACTGTCTTGGTCTGTCTTTCTCAGTCTCGACCCCCTCTCTGTATTTGGATCTCACTCCCCCCCACTTGTCTGCCTGTCTCTCCCCCCCGAAGGTCTCATAGTGTGTGTGTGTGTGTGTGTCTCTCCCCCCCCTTCCTGCCCCCCCTCCAGCCTCTCTCTCTTCCACTCGGCCTTGGCAAGTCTATCTTGCTTGATCCCCACCCCTCTCTGTCCTTCCGCCTGTCCCTCTGCCTGTCTCAGCCTCCGTCTTTCACTCTCTTATCACCTTATCTCTCTTTGCATGTACCAAACTCTCTCACCTCCCCCCCCCTCCCCCCGGTCTTGGCCTCTCCTCCACTCTCCCCAATCTCTCTTGGTTTCAGCCTCTCCCAATCTCCCTCAGCCTCGGTCTCTCTTTTGGTCTCAGTCTCACTATCTTGAGCTCTGTCTCTCTCTGACCCTTTTGGCCTCACCCCTCAGCCCCCCCCCCATCTCTCTCTTGGCCTCAGCCTCTCCTTCTCAGTCACGTGGCCCCTCTCTCACTCTCAGTGTGCCCCCCCCCAATCTCTGAATCTCTCAGTGTGTGCCCCTCTCTTTTTCTCTTAGTATCTCACCCCCCTCAGGCCCCCTGCCCTGCCTTTCTCTCCCTGTAAGTCTCTCTTGGTTCCACACTCAATCTCAGTGTGCCCCTCTCCCTACTTTGGGCTCACTCTCTTCCAGTCTATCATCTCCCCTCCTCCCTGTGCCATGCTCTCTCTTGGTCTCTGTAGTAATCCTGACCAGAAGACCATTGTACACTGAGGAGTCTCTTACAGTCTCTCTCTCTGTGTCTCATTCTAGCTGTGCCTCTTTTTATTTCTCTCATGCTCCCCCTCCCTGTTTCTCCCTGTCTCTCTCTCCCTGTCCCCTTTGTCTTTTTTCTTGGTTTCTAGCTCTGTCTCTTTGTCTTTCTCACTCCTCTTTTCTGGCTGACATTCTCCCCCTCTGTCTCTTCAGCTCTCTCTCATTCACTCTCTTTGCCTCCCTGTCTCGCTGATTTGTTCTCTGTGCCTTTCCCTCTCTGTCCATTCCCCTCTGTCTCTCTTCCTCTTATTCTGTCTGCCTCTCTATGTCTCTCTGACACCCCCCCTCAATAGCTATCTCCCTGACTTTCTCTCTTGCTTTTTTCTCACTCCTTTTCTCTTATGTTGTCTCTCTTTCCATTTATCTCTGTCTCATTCTCTATTTCTCTGTATGCCTCCCCCATCCCTTGTCTGTCACACACTCTTTTTCTCTCTCCTGCCAGTGTCACTCACGCACTCTCCCTCTGTCTCCCTGGCTCTCTTTGTGTGTCCAGCTCTCTCTGCACATATCTCTCTCTCCCCCCCCCCGTGTGCTCCCCCCCCTTCCCCTCTCTCCTTTGCGGCCTCTTTTCCCTCTCACTGTTTTAGGGTCTCATTCTCTCTCCCCTCATCTCTCTGTCTGTCCACTATCTCTCTGCCTGTCATTCTCTCTCCCCACCTCTCCCCACTTCTCTCACTCATGCTCTCTTGGTGTCTCTCCCATGCCCCCCCTCCGTGGTCTGTCCATCCCTCTCTCCCCCTTGGTGTCTCTACCTCTCTGTTTCCCTGTCTCCTCACTCATTTTCTGTCTCTCTCCCCATCTCACTTTCTCTCCAATCCTTTCTCTGCCTCGTCCCCTCTTGATCTGTCTCTCTCCCTCTCAGTCTCCCTCTCCTCTCACTCTCTCTCTGTGTCTCTAATTCTCTCTCTCCCCCTCTGTATTTCTCTATCTCGGTTTCTCTGTCCCTCTGCCTCTCTCGCTGTCTCAGCTCTCTCTCTCTCACACATTACCTAACTCTCTTTATAGCTGTCTCTCTTCCTCTCTCTGTCCTGTGCTCTTGTGCCCATGTGCCCCCCTCTCTTTCCCCTCCTCTCTCCCCCTCCTCCCTTTCCCCTCTCCCTCCCTTTCTGGGGAGGGAAGATCTGTTTTAACCTTGTCCTCCTGCTTCCTCCCTTGGTCCATCTGAAATGCAGCAAGCAAACATACTTGCTTTTAAGATTTAATTGAACTGCATGCAACATCAATTCTAAACTTAAAAGCACAGCAGAATAAGCTCATGGCATGATTAATATGCCCAGATGTGAGTGCAGAGACCCCTGAGCTAACTCTTTTCAAGTCTGGAACCAGCACAGTCACTTTCACCTGGCCTTATGGCTCAAGTCAGTGGTAACCTACAGATCTCCATGCACTGTAGGCAACAGCATCAATGATTGTTCTTTCCCATTGCAGATTGACTAAATTTCTTGTTATATAGTTTACATCTGCTTTGCATTATCTGTGTGATCCTGAATAATCACCTACTGGATGCAGAAGGCACCACCAGCTAACATCTTATACAGCAAAGAGCACTTCACATTCAAAACTATGTTTTTAACATGAACTGTGCTTTAACTGCTCCTTATAACAGAGTAAGAAACAGAGAGAAAACAAGCATTAAAATTTTTATAGAAGCCTTTATTTACAACTTGTTTAACAACTGTACACTTTTCTGTTGCCTTGGAAGCATTAGTTTATTTGGGAAAAATATTAAATGTTTTAATTCTAATGACCATTACCAAGTATTTTTTGTCTATATACAAATATGTATATTGCTACCACTGCCACGACAACCTGGTAGTTACAGAAGTCATAGGTGAACTGAAATGGGAAATTAATTTTTTGACACTGTAGGAATCCAGTCTCCTACAGAAAATATATCACTGGCAATTTCATAAATAGGTATTTTGGTAACTGGTCAAAACCTAATTCAGGACTATCAAACAAGTTGTTATTAAGAAAGTAAAACAGTTTTCTATGCAGCACAAATGAATTTAGCATATCATAGACATGGTGGAGATCACTGCTGAGTTGTGACTGAAATTTGCAGTCACTTAATGACAGAAATGCTAATCTAATCTAATTAAAATAGCCAGCACAGTTGCTGGAAGTTACTAGTGCCACCCGATGTTTCTCTGCTGCATTAAGTGGACTCAAACAGCTTTTGTCAAGCTAAACTCACTTCCACATAAATGCCTTCAGGTTCAAAAACAACTGCTAGTTGGTCACTAATGCCAGAGACCACTTGGAAAAATGAGGTACAGCTCTACTATGTCTTGGAACATCCATCAAGATGGCTGCAAACAAAGCACAGGCAACCCCTGCCATCCAACACAGAACTATCAGCATCAGGATTCCCACATCCAATGGGGCTTGGGGAAGGGGTGAAGTCCTAATGGCAGCAGTGTTTGCAAACAGGAAATGCATCACACACCAAACTCCCAAGAAGGAAGAGAACACATTTTTATACGGCTTGCTCTGATACTTAACAAGAGGTCTAGGACTTGAACCAAATCCTAGGCTTGGCATACAGTTTTAGAGACCCACTCGCCTCAGGATTCAGGCTGATCAGAACACCCCCTATCTCTGCTGAGTGAATAAGTGACATGTTACTGTCCAGAACTCAATTACTCCTTGGAGGCCAAATCACACTCCACTTCCCCTAGATGCTGGGGGATCAGGAAGGACATGTCTCTCTCTCCTAAAGAGTGAGGAGCCATCCCAGACTGCTGTCAGCCAGAGAGCATCTGGCAGCCATGGAACTCTCAAATCTCCCAAAATCAGAAGAGAGAATACAGGCCCAGACTGTATACTTCTCTTTCTTCCAAGGCAGGGGTAGGGGGAGAGAATGGTCTGGTAACTTACCCTGACCCTTCTCTTCTCCTACAGTCTGCCTGGAACTCAGTCCTTACCTGTACTTCCCCTCATAGTATGGCAGAGACCTTCCCGTGCAAAAGGAAGTAAGGACAAGCTGTACCTCCAAATCACTCTGTATATCACTACCTACACAGGTATTAAGGTCCCTGAGGACTAAACAAATGCAGGTATCTCAGCATGAGGTTGCCTAGAGCCTCATTTGATGGGCCAGGGACTAGGCTCATGCTATGTTTTGTGATTGGAAGTGACTGCAGAGACTAGTGGACACTTATCAATACTGGTTAGAATAGAATAGAATAGAATAGAATAGAATAGAATAGAATAGAATAGAATAGAATAGAATAGAATATTTTCAGTTGGAAGGGACCTACAAAAAATCATCTAGTCCAACTGCTTGACCAAAAGTTAAAGCATGTTATTAAGGGCATTGTCCAAATGCCTCTTAAACACTGACAGGCATGGGGCATCGACCATCTCCCTAGGAAGCCTGTTCCAGTGTTTGACTACCCTCTCAGTAAAGAAATGCTTCCTAATGTCCAGTCTAAACCTCCCCTGATGCAGCTTTGAACCATTCCCACATGTCCTATCACTGGATACCAGGGAGAAGAGATCAGCACCTCCCTCCCCACTTGCTCTCCTCAGGAAGCTGTAGAGAGCAATGGGGTCACCCCTCAGGCTCCTTTTCTCCAAACTAGACAAGCCCAAAGTTCTTAGCTGCTCCTCATAGGACATGCCTTCCAGCCCTTTCACCAGCTTTGTTGCCCTCCTCTGGACACATTCAAGGACCTTCACATCCTTCTTAAATTGTGGGGCCCAGAAATGCACACAATATTCAAGGTGAGGCCACATCAATGCTGAATACAGTGGGATAATCACCTCTCTTGACCAGCTGTTTATGCCATGTTTGATGCACCCCGGGATGCGGTTTGCCCTCCTGGCTGCCAGGGCACACTGCTGACTCATATTGAGCCTGCTGTCAACCAGCACCCCCAGATCCCTTTCTGCAGGGCTGCTCTCCAGCCACTCCTCTCCCAGTGCCCAGCATTACTCCATCCTAGGTGCAGAATCCGGCATTTGGACTTGTTAATTTTCATGCCACTGATGATTGTCCAATGCTCCAATCTATCTAGATCCTTCTGCAAGGCCTCTTGCCCCTCAAGAGAGTCAACAGCACCTCCCAGTTCGGTATCATCAGCAAACTTGCTAATGGTGCATTCAACTCCTGCATCCAGATCGTTGATAAAAAGATTGAACAGAACTGGCCCTGGAATTGAGCCCTGAGGAACACCGCTGGTGACCAGTCAGCAGCCAGATGTAGCCCCATTCTCTACAACCCTTTGAGCCGTGCCCTTCAGCCAGTTCTTCACCCAGTGCACTGTGAACCTGCTCATCTCACAGTTGGACAACTTGTCCAGAAGGATGCTGTGAGGGACAGTACCAAATGCCTTACTGAAATCCAGAAAAACTACATCCACTGCCTTCCCTTCATTCAGTAGGTGGGTAACCTTATCAAAGAAGGATATCAAATTAGTTAAACAGGTTCCCAAGTACAAAATGAATATACAGTAGTACAAATGTACAGATATTTAAGAATATTAAATAAATAGTTTGGTTTTTTTTTTAATTAATACAGGCAGCACAAAACATTGAGTTATACTGCTTAAATAGAGCAAAGTCTTATAGCAAATCTTCATAATACAAAGAAACAACCATGTTACTGCAATTGGAAATTAAATAGCTAAAATAAGGGGGAAAGAGAGAAAAATAGTACAGCTAAAGATAATCCAAATTATAAACTAGCAAGGAGACTCTGCATAACACTGAAAACGTAGACTGCTTTCATTCTCATTATCACTATTCATGTTCTTTCCTCAGACTGTTTGTATTGGCTTTATGTGGCAAGGTTTTGGTAGCGGGGGGGGTGTCGTGGTTTCAGCCCAGCCGGTAACAAAGGACCACGCAGCCGCTCGCTCACTCCTCCCGCCCCCCTCTGGTGGGATAGGGAGGAGACGGAGGAGAGAAAAGAAAAAAAAACCTGGAACCTCGAGGGTTGAGATAAGGGCAGTTTACTGGGACAACACAAAAAAAGGTTACAACAACAACAACGGTACTAATGAAAGAATATACAAAAGAGTGATGCACAGTGCAACTGCTCACCACCCGGAACCCCATGCTCCGCCACCGAAAGTCGAGACACCTCCCCCCGGCCCGCTCCCCATTTATATACTGAGCATGATGTCACATGGTATGGAATAGCTCCTTGGCTAGTTCAGGTCAGCTGCCCGGCTATGCCCCCCCCCCCCCCACCTCCCAGGTTCCTGTAAAAATTATCTCTATCCCAGCGGAACCCAGGACATTATCCACCCTTTATTCTATACCATCTACATCATGCCCAGATCTTACATTTTCCAATCAACTACTACCACTTTCCTTGTCTTATATATATATGTATATGGCCCCCCCCCCCCAACACCCACACACACACAAATAGTATTCCCTTAGTGAATGGGCTATCCCTCCAATGTGTCCATCAATTTTATTTAGTCCATGACTTTGGGGCTCCATCTGTTGTAACAGTTCTTCAGGATAAGAGAGATGGTGTGAGGTGTTAGGTTGTTGTATGCTGCCTCTGGAACTTGTGGCCGGTACATTTGGTGCAACCCACACCCTTGGCCTGCAGGTCGAAGATGTTGATCTTGAGGAAATTGCTGGGCACCAGTTCAAGTTCTATCACTGTTGCACTTGGCTCAGTTGCAAAGTCCATCCTTCAGTCATTTGGGTAATTCTTACTGTAATACCCTTGATATGGCATATAGCCACTATAGATACAATGACATACATTGGCAGGTTATTTAGCAGTTAAATATCATACAGCCTAATTCACTGGCTATTCTCTCCCAAAATCAAATCTCCCTGAGGTACACATCAAACTTCCCCATCCTTCAGCATCACCCACCAGGTGTACCCAGGTCCCTGAGCAAAAACAACCCCTTGGATGGGTTTGTCTCTGCTTAAGGGGGGACTAACCCAGACTGTCTTTCCTAACATACTCCTCATGCGCACTACAGGGACTTTATCCCCTTCTACAGTATGTGGAAGTCTTGGTTGGGCAGGGCCAGCCCGATTGGCGGATCCTCTAGTATTAACTAACCAGGTGGCTTTTGTTAAATGTGTATCCCAATGTTTGAAAGTTCCACCCCCCATTGCTCTCAATGTAGTTTTCAGCAGTCCATTGTATCGTTCGATTTTTCCAGAGGCTGGTGTGTGATAAGGGATGTGATATACCCACTCAATGCCATGTTCTTTGGCCCAGGTGTCTATGAGGTTGTTTCGGAAGTGAGTCCCGTTGTCCGACTCGATTCTTTCTGGGGGGCCGTGTTGCCATAAAACTTTCTCTTCAAGGCCCAGGATAGTGTTCTGGGCAGTGGCGTGGGACACAGGATATGTTTCCAGCTATCCAGTGGTTGCTTCCACCATTGTAAGCACATGGCACTTGCCTTGGCGGGTTCGTGGGAGTGTGATATAGTCAATCTGCCAGGCCTCCCACTGTTTATATTTCAGCCATCGCCCTCCATGCGACAGGGGTTTTAGCCGCTTGGCTTGCTTAATTGCAGCACATGTTTCACATTCATGGATAACCTGCGTGATAGTGTCCATGGTCAAGTCCACCCCTCGATCACGAGCCCATCTATATGTTGCATCTCTTCTCTGATGGCCTGAGGTATCATGGGCCCACTGAGCCATAAATAGCTCACCCCTACGTTGCCAGTCCAGGTCCACCTGAGACACTTCAATCTTGGCAGCCTGATCTGCCTGCTGGTTGTTTTGATGTTCTTCAGTGGCCCGACTCTTGGGTACATGAGCATCTACGTGACGTACTTTTACCACTAGCTTCTCTATCCGAACAGCAATATCTTGCCACAGTGCGGCAGCCCAGATGGGTTTACCTCTGCGCTGCCAGTTGCTCTGCTTCCATTGCTGTAGCCACCCCCACAGGGCATTTGCCACCATCCATGAGTCAGTATAGAGATAGAGCACTGGCCACTTCTCTCTTTCAGCAATGTCTAACACTAGCTGGATGGCTTTCACCTCTGCAAACTGACTTGATTCACCTTCTCCTTCAGCAGTTTCTGCAACTTGTCGTGTAGGACTCCATACAGCAGCCTTCCACCTCCGATGTTTTCCCACAATGCGACAGGACCCATCAGTGAACAGGGCATATTGCCTCTCATTTTCTGGCAGTTTATTATACAGTGGGGCCTCTTCAGCCCATGCCACCTCCTCCTCTGGCGACATTCCAAAATCTTTGCCTTCTGGCCAGTCCGTGATCACTTCCACAATTCCTGGGTGACTGGGGTTTCCTATGCGAGCTCGTTGTGTGATCATTGCGGCCCACTTACTCCACGTGGCATCAGTTGCATGATGTGTAGAGGAGACCCTCCCTTTGAACATCCAGCCCAGCACTGGCAGTCGGGGTGCTAAGAGGAGCTGTGTTTCAGTACCAACCACTTCTGAGGCAGCTCAAACTCCTTCATATGCTGCCAATATCTCTTTTTCAGTTGGAGTATAGTGAGCCTCAGATCCTCTGTATCCCCGACTCCAAAACCCCAGGGGTCGGCCTCGGGTCTCCCCAGGTGCTTTCTGCCAGAGGCTCCAGGTAGGGCCATTCTCCCCAGCTGCAGTATAGAGCACATTTTTAACATCTTGTCCTGCCCAGACTGGCCCAAGAGCTACTGCATGAACAATCTCCCACTTAATTTGTTCAAAGGCTTGTCGTTGCTCAGGCCCCCATTTAAAATCGTTCTTCTTCAGGGTCACTTGGTAGAGAGGACTTACAATTTGACTGTAATTTGGAATGTGCATTCTCCAAAAGCCCACAACACCTAGAAAGCCTGTGTTTCCTTTTTATTAGTCGGTGGGGACATAGCTGCTATTTTGTTGATCACATCCATAGGGATGTGACGACGCCCATCTTGCCATTTTACTCCTAAAAACTGGATCTCCTCTGCAGGTCCCTTGACCTTACTTTCTTTTATGGCAAAACCAGCCTACAAAAGGATTTGGATTATTTTCTTCCCTTTCTCAAAAACTTCTTCTGCCATGTTGCCCCATACGATGATGTCATCAATGTATTGCAGGTGTTCTGGAGCTTGACCTTTTTCCAGTGCAGCCTGGATCAGTCCATGGCAAATAGTGGGGCTGTGTTTCCACCCCTGGGGCACTCAATTCCAGGTGTACTGGACGCCCCTCCAAGTGAAAGCAAACTGTGGCCTGCAGTCCGCTGCCAAAGGAATGGAGAAAAATGCATTAGCAATGTCAATTGTGGCATACCACTTAGCTGCCTTTGATTCCAGTTCATATTGAAGCTCTAACATATCTGGCACAGCAGCGCTCAGCGGTGGCGTGACTTCATTCAGGCCACGATAATCTACTGTTCGTCTCCACTCCCCATTAGATTTCCGCACGGGCCATATGGGACTATTAAAGGGTGAGTGAGTCTTGCTGATCACTCCTTGGCTCTCCAATCGGCAAATCAGCTTATGGATGGGGATCAGGGAGTCTCGGTTGGTGCGATATTGCCGCCGGTGCACCGTCATGGTAGCAATTGGCACCTGTTGTTCTTCAACCTTCAGCAACCCCACAACCGAAGGGTCTTGAGAGAGACCAGGCAGGGTAGACAGCTGTTCAATCTCCTCCGTCTCCAAGGCAGCTATACCAAAGGCCCAACGGTACCCCTTTGGGTCCTTGAAACACCCCCGCCTGAGATAATCTCTACCAAGGATGCACGGGGCCTCTGGGCCAGTTGCAATGGGGTGTTTATGCCACTCATTCCCGGTTAGACTCATTTCAGCTTCCAATACGGTTAGCTCTTGGGATCCCCCTGTCACACCAGAGATACAGATGGGTTCTGCCCCTTTATAACTTGATGGCATTAGGGTGCATTGTGCACCAGTGTCTACTAGAGCCTTATATTCCTGTGGGTCTGATGTGCCAGGCCATCGAATCCACACTGTCCAGTAGACTCGGTTGTCCCTCTCCTCCACCTGGCTGGAGGCAGGGCCCCTCTAATCCTGGATAGAATATCCGTTACTCACTTTTCGCACATGTGAATCAGAAGTCCCTTCAAGAGGATCAGAAATGGGATCAGCCCTTCTACTGCGTCTGGGGGACTGCTCATGGGAAACTGGAGCAGCAGCTTTCCAAGAAGAATCCTCTTTTCTGGTTGCTTTTTCTCACAACTCCTGTACCCGTGCATCCAGGACTGAGGTAGGTTCTCCATCCCACTTCCTCATGTCCTCTCCATGGTCACGCAGGTAAAACCACAGGTTAGCCCGTCGTGTGTACTTTCTCTCTCCTCTCTCGGGCAGAGGAATGCTTACTCCCAATAGCTGCGATGCAGGCCTGTACAGGTGGGGAGGAGGACATATCCACTTTGAATTGCTGGAACTCTCGGGACAATTCCTCTACAGCCGAGACACAGGCCCGTAGGGAGGAAGAGAGACTTCCTTCATACTGCCGGAGTTGGACAGCCAATTCATCCACTGTTTGTCCATTGCCTTCTTTCCAGGACATTACTGCCAATGAGTTGGCATAGGTTGGTGGTGCACTTCGTAGAAACTTCCGCCACATCGGTTGTGTGCATTGGACTTCATCTGGATCTGTGGGTGACTGCCCATTTTCTGGATCATTATAAATCACCTCCAGCATGGCTAATTCCCTCAGGTACTGGATACCTCTCTCCATGGTGGTCCACTTGCCTTGGTGACATGTAACTTCATCCTTGAAGGGGTATCTTTCCTTTACACCTAACAGAAGTCGCCTCCAGAGGCTGAGGACTTGTGTTTTTCTCCCAATCGCCTTGTCGATGCCCCCTTCCCTAGACAGAGATCCCAACTGCTTGGCTTCCTTACCCTCTAATTCCACACTACTAGCCCCATTATCCCAGCATCGGAGCAGCCAGGTAACAATGTGCTCACCTGGGTGGCGGCTAAAATCTTTTCGCATGTCACGCAACTCACTCGGGGATAGAGATCGGGTAAATATTTCAGGTTCTGCCTCTTCCTCCTGTTCTCGCGATGACCCTGGTTCATCTTCATCTCTCACTAAGCGAACTGATTTCTTTGTGTGTTTCTTTTTCTGTACAGGGGCGACTGATACTGGCACAGGTTGGTTCTCTGGTTTAGCTGCAGTACCTGTCACCGGGGTTGGGGTAGCCACGGTGCCTGTTGTCGGGGTTGGGGTAGCCACGGTGCCTGTTGCCCTGTTTTCCATCTTTTCCCCCTTTTCCCCCTGAGGGTGCTGCCTAATATCAAGCAGTGTTTGGTAGATACTGGCCAGGGCCCAGCACAGTGCAGTGAGTTGTATGTCTTTGGAATAGCTACAGCATTTTTCTTTCAAATATTCTACCACTTCATGAGGGTTCTGTAGTTGTTCAGGAGTGAATTTCCAAGCCACTGGAGGTGAGAAGTTCTCTAGATACCTGCCCATATCCTCCCACATGCCGTGCCACCCATGAATATCCAGCTTTGGGGCAGATCTCTGGGTGGTACTCTTAAAGAGCCTTTTTGTAGCCCTAAACAAGACCTGAAACATATTCAGGAGGCATAGCACTAACAGCACACTGGCTTGCTCATCCCAAGGATATTCAAAATTCTCAAAAGCTGTTGTAATTAGTCGGAAGGAGAGAAGGGAGGCGAACGGACGGGGGGAAGTATCCCCCCCTGACTTCCCCATGGATTGGGTGTAATTACCAATAAAATCCGATAGAAGGTGCCCGAAGTATGGAAATGATATCACTGCCTCATACAGATACCAGCTTAACCTCATGACCAGTGATGTAATCATTTCACAAGTCGACATTGCCCAGTACAGCAAAATGATAATCCCAATCACTCTCCCAGAGGTGAGAAACGTAACTACAGGCAATATATAGAGCATATAAGAACTTACAAAACGCCACCATGTAAACAAATGAATCAACATTGTGACTAACATCTATTTATCTAATATAAGAAATGCGTATGACAAATTTTTTTCAACACGCTCTGGCCAGATCTGTCGTTATCTCAACCCTTCCTGCCCCACGTTGGGTGCCAAAAAGGACTGTCGTGGTTTCAGCCCAGCCGGTAACAAAGGACCACGCAGCCGCTCGCTCACTCCTCCCGCCCCCCTCCGGTGGGATAGGGAGGAGACGGAGGAGAGAAAAGAAAAAAAAAAAAACCTGGAACCTCGAGGGTTGAGATAAGGGCAGTTTACTGGGACAACTCAAAAAAAGGTTACAACAACAACAAAGGTACTAATGAAAGAATATACAAAAGAGTGATGCACAGTGCAACTGCTCACCACCCGGAACCCCATGCTCCGCCACCGAAAGTCGAGACACCTCCCCCCGGCCCGCTCCCCATTTATATACTGAGCATGATGTCACATGGTATGGAATAGCTCCTTGGCTAGTTCAGGTCGGCTGCCCTGGCTATGCCCCCCCCACCTCCCAGGTTCCTGTAAAAATTAACTCTATCCCAGCTGAACCCAGCACAGGGGGGTTACAGGGGTGGCTTCTGTGAGAAGTTGCTGGAAGCGTCCCCTGTGTCCGACAGAGCCAATACCAGCTGGCTCTAAGATGGACCCGCCGCCAGCCAAGGCCGAGCCAATCAGCGATAGTGGTAATGCCTCTGTGATAACATTTTTAAGAAGGAAAAAGTTGCAGAACACACAGAAAACGGCAGCCGGAGAGAGGAGTGAGAAAATGTAAGAGAAACAACTCTGCAGACACCAAGGTCAGTGAAGAAGGAGGGGGAGGAAATGCTCCAGGCGCCGGAGCAGAGATTCCCCTGCAGCCTGTGGTGAAGACCATGGTGAGGCAGGCTGTCCCCCTGCAGCCCATGGAGGTCCATGGTGGAGCAGATATCCACCTGCAGCCCATGGAGGACCCCACGCCGGAGCAGGTGGGTTCCCGAAGGAGGCTGTGACCCTGTGGGAAGCCCATGCCGGAGCAGGCTCCTGGCAGGACCTGCGGATCTGTGGAGAGAGGAGCCCACGGAGCAGGTTTTCTGGCAGGACTTGTGACCCCGTGGGGGACCCACGCTGGAGCAGTGTGCTCCTGAAGGACTGCACACCATGGAAAGGACCCATGCTGGAGCAGTTCGTGAAGAACTGCAGCCCATGGGAAGGACCCACGTTGGAGAAGTTCGTGGAGGACTGTCTCCCGTGGGAGAGACCCCACGCTGGAGCAGGGGAAGAGTGTGAGGAGTCCTGCCCCTGAAGAGGATGAAGCGGCAGGAATGACGTGTGATGAACTGACCGTAAACCCCATTCCCTGTCCCCCTGCGCCGCTGGGGGGGTAGGTAGAGAATCCAGGAGTGAAGTTGTGCCTGGGAAGAAGGGAGGGGTGGAGGGAAGGTGTTCTGAGATTTGGTTTTATTTCTCATTACCCTACTCTGGTTGACTGGTAATAAATTGAGTTAATTTTCCCCAAGCTGAGTCTGTTTTGCCTGTGATTGTAATTGGTGAGTGATCTCTCCTGTCCTTATCTTGACCCACAAGCCCTTTGTTATATTTTCTCTCCCCTGTCCAGCTGAGGAGGGGGAGTGATAGAATGGCTTTGGTGGGCACCTGGCGTTCAGCCAGGGTCAACCCAACACACTGTTTAACAATTGTACACAGATTTAAAAAAAGAAAAATTGTTTGAAAGAAATTGACAACAGCCACAAACTACAGGGTATACACATAATAAGGAAGCAGGCAACGTCTGTAAACAAAATAAGGCATGATAGTTTGCCTGGCTCAGAGATTATTAGATGAACCTAACTAATTTCTCCTGGCACACCTTCTTGGCTTTACTTTTAATTAGTTAAAGACTCCAAGTGAATCATTTAAGGGTGCAGGTGCTTCAAAAATTGTAACAGTAACCAAAGGTGCTTTTTTATGAACCCATTAAGACCATAATTTTTTATAAAATCTTGCAGGAAGACTGTGTGTTAATGGTGTTAATTAGAAATTGACAGAAAGAAGTAAAATGGAGAGCTGACAGTGCTCTGTCAGTTTGCAGAATGCCTTCTCTGAACTTCTGAATAGTTGGTTTCCTCTCTTTCTAGCCTCATAGGATACTTTTTGTGAAGGCAAAAAAATGTAAGAGGGAAATGGGAAAGCAGCTCCCCAGGATGGTAAGCTTCTCTGCAAGTTGACCTCTTTGAAATCATATGCCCATGAGTCTTAATTGTAGAACTGGTTATGTTTTGGTTATGCAGTCTGGACAGAAAAGCAAGTTATGCACTGAAGAGTCCCTGTTATAATAATGCTGCAGGTCGTGCAACCACATCACTGCAAATAATAATAAAAAAATCTATCAAGAAAGTAAAAAATCAACAAACATATTACTGTTAGAACAGATATTTTCAAAGCAGTTTAGTAAGGCTGTCGCTAGTTAGGGTTGTGCAAATTGACAGGGAAAACTTCTTTGTTAGGGTAATTCTTTGAATTCACAGGAAGATTACATGCCAAAAATAGAAGCAACAAAAGTGAGCCTTTAACAGTGGCTAAACTCAGATAAATTATAATATTTTTCTGCTAAGAGCCTAAAGGGCATCACTCTCAACTAACACAGCTATGAAATTAGTCCACACAGCTATGAAAACACCTCATGCTTTCTTGCTAAGTGCAATCAGTTAAAAAACAAAAATCAAAACCAAGACACAATATGAAGTGAAAGGTCCAATACAATGTATGGCTATCTACACTAAGACAATAGGGGTTGTAACTCCACTATATGAGACTTCAAGCTTTGAGCACAAGAGAAAGCTCTTAAAGATTAAGTGCTTATCATCTTTGATCAAAGCCAATCCTGTGAGGTTAAAAATGCAGTGTCATATTACACTGGCAAGCTCTATTCATTTCATACAAATTAAATTTTTTTCAGCACATGCGAGTTATAGGTATTCCTAATAAAATATGCAGGATAGGAGCCACTGAATAGTCTGCACATCATATCATGGTGCTATATAGCAATACTTAACCCAGTCTAGGTACAGAACAGCATAGAAGATGTTAGCATACTACTCCATCCTGGCTATTATGCCCTCTTTCTCAGCACATGAAATTGGCCAGGTGAAATACTTTACTACCACAGCTATGGTGCTTTCAACTCCCCCCACAAACACAAATCTCTCTACACAGCACAGCATTATCTGCTAATCCAAATTTTGTCTTGTCTCACTGTGCTTCAAAGAATAAAATGGTTTCATTGGACTGAAATCATATTCTGTGAATAATGGTTATTGTCCCTGTGAGAGACTGAAAGAGTTAACGTCTCAAACATTGTGGTAGGGCAAGTTCTGCCTAACAACGAACTCTGCATAACAATGAACCCTGCATAGCAAGGAACTACAGGTGAAAAGAAACCCATCAGCACAGGATATCAGCAACAGGATGGGGAAGGCATGCCAGAGGGTGCTCAGCTCTGTGTTCTGATATGCTGTTCTGATATGCTGAGCAGAGCAGCTCAGCATGCATAGGCAAAGGTCAAACAATGGTCATGTCTGTGGGAAAGGAGAAGCTACTCCCCAAATGACCCTCAAGCCCACCAACCCATTTCCCGAAGGTTTTGAAAGCACAAACTGCGCATGACACCTAATTAGCCTAATGATTTTGAAGTGCCCACCTGAAGGAGGGGCAAGGAGATGATAAAAGGATGTTGCAAATACTTTGATAAGGAACATTACTGTGAAGTTTGTAACGCAGTTATAGAGACTTAAGGAACATTACAACATGTGCTAAGCATAATCATAAGAATACAAGTATTGTTGACAGTCAGTTAACCATAGAATTTTAACACAGATTGGTTAATTATAGTGGTTTGTTTTAAGAAATCATTATGGACCTTAGTTCTGTTGCTTAGAAACCCTATTTTGATCAAAGTTCCGGTTAATGGATTATGTGAGATCAACCAATGATTGTTTTAACATAAGAATATTAATAAGGTGGTATGATTAAAAGACCAATCATTGAAAAGGAATTAACATAGAATGTACTTTTGTGTAATCTAATATATGATGGCAAGAATCGTACTGCGCAGAATCACCTAAGAGAGGTCAAGAAGCAGACAAGTGAGGAAGACTATGGAAGACCACCAGAGGGCTTCTGAAGACCACCAGAGACCTTCAACGCGCTTGCGTAAAGGACATTTACATATGTTAATAGTTTCCCGGAAAACTAATGATTATGTATAACATTTCTCGGAAATCTAGTGAATATGTATAACAAGTGTGTATTTAACCTGCATAGTTAAACCAGACAGGTGCACACGATAGGTGGAGCGATCCCCCGTGTGCCCAGCGCTGCAATAAAGGAGTGCCTGCTTCTTAACTTCTCATTGCTGTTAAGGAGTTTTATTCCGGATTTCGGCAACAAGGACACAAACTGAAGCCCCACGCGCGTGTGCCTACTGGGAACTGGACCCCTAGGCTGACTGGACCTCTAGGCTGGCTGGACCTAGGACTGGTGAAATCTTTCTCTTTTCTTTTCCTTTTTCTCTCTCTGCCTTGCTCTCTCTCTCTTTCTCTTTCCTTTTTCATAATCCCTACACCTCATCCCTTTAAGACATAAAACTTACACGTCTCCCCCAGGGATATCGGCACTCGCTGACAATGGCTTATTATGCATTGGCTCAAGAGCTCACCAAAATCACTCCTGCAGAAGGGGTTAAGGTATACCAGTATATTGATGATGTACTGATTGGTGGCCCTGATATCAAAGAAGTGGGACAGACCCAAGCAGAGATAATTGCTCACCTAGAAAAATTTGGACTCCAAATTCCAGATGAAAAGATACAACTCCCATCTTCTGAAGTGAAGTTCCTGGGTATCTGGTGGAGGGGAGGAACAGTGTGTATTCTCCCCAAAACCTTAACTACCCTTGAACAGGTTAAAATGCCTGGAAATAAGAGGGAACTACAACATGCCCTAGGTTCGCTAGTATTCTGGAGACAACATATTCCCAATTTCTCTATCATAGCCCAGTCCCTCTATGACTTAATACGCAAAAGAGATGCTTGGAACTGGACCCCTATTCATGAGGAAGCTCTGAAGCTGTTAATCTTTGAGGCTAGGATATATCAGGCCTTAGGGCCAATACACCCGACAGACCCACTCCACATCGAGTGGGGTTTTGCAATTCATGACTGTCCATACATATGTGGAAATGTGGACCAGAAGGCGTGACTCAGCCTATTGAATTCTATTTGTGCAGTTTCAAAGATGCAGGAAAATAGTATTCAGTTTGGGAAAAAGGCCTCTTTTTAGTTAGCCTAGCTTTGCAGGAAGCTGAAGGAATCATAGGACAGCAATCAATCCAATCAGATAACGGGAGCTACTTTACTGCCAGGTTGGTCCAAGAGTGGGCACACAATGAAGAAATACAGTGGGTTTTCCACACCCCATACTACCCTCAAGCAAATGGGATAGTGGAGCGTACTAATGGACTTCTAAAACAAACCCTAAAAACCCACAAACCGGGATGGCTGCAACAAGTGGCAGACACGGTCGTGAAAGTGAATAGCTGCTGGGGGGGTGAACAGATGTCCTAGACTGACTGCATTTTGCCCCAAATCCCCCTCCCTACTTCCAGGAAGGGGAGATGAGAAAGATACAATACACCTGCTCTACTATCCTGGACAACCTGTTCTGGTAGATTTACCTACTGTAGGGGAAGTATCTGACATTGAAAACCCCTTTGAACTTGTATGCGTGGATAGCAACTGATGCACATGGAAAAGACTACTGAATCCACACACAATGGATAATACCCTCGTTTTAATCTATGTATGCTTTATATTTGCACTTTGTAGAATCAAGGAGAAAGACGGTAAGGGACGCATGTTAGTCCTGACTATATTAATTGCTATTTGTGTTAACAGTTTATTGGTACTTGTAATTTTTGTCTGTTATTATAGGGAAAGATGCTTTGGGGAGCCTTTTCCCTCATCCTGATCCTTTTCACTGGAGGACAGGGAAAAGATTCTCCAGATTTAGCTTGGAGTTTGATTCAAGGTTTTATGCACCTCTGGAATGACACCAATCAAGGTGTTTTTACAAAGGAATTCAATTCAGCCTCGTTAATCTAAACATCACCAATCTTGTGAAAAAAAAAGCTGGTAAACCAAATGGCTCCTGGAACAATGCTTCCGGGGGACCTTTCATGGCTCTAAAAAAACCCCACCTCCCTCTGACGATTCAAAGATTTATCTTCTTCACTGAGGAGGAAACCTTGAATCTTGTGATGTTGTTGTTAAAAGAACATGGGGTATATGGGATGTTAAATCTCACTGACGGAGAATGCTGTCTCACCATGCACAACGCAACTACCTCAGAAGCAGCGTGAAAGATGAGAGAAGTTACAGACAAGACTGGAGAACTTTTCCAAGTGATGCAACCAAGAGACCGGCTTAACGGAAGATCATCGCTGACCTCCCTCCTAACGTCCTTGGGCCTCATGGGGTGGGGAAAATGTCTTGTTAGCATTGGACTCATGTTGTTATGTGGATTTTTGTTCTTAATGCTTGGCTTTGCAATTGTTCATGGTATGATTACCTCTTCCCTCTCTTTTCACTTCTCTCTCTCTCCTTTTCTCTCTCCCCTTTCTTTGCATCTAAATCACCAACCTGGGAAAAGACTATGGAGAATATTATATAGACAATATTTGAGCCACGGGGTGGTGTGAGAGACTGAAAGAGTTAACGTCTCAAACATTGTGGTGGGGCAAGTTCTGCCTAACAACGAACTCCACATAGCAAGGAACTACAGGTGAAAAGAAGCCCATCAGCACAGGATATCAGCAACAGGATGGGGAGGGCATGCCGGAGGGTGCTCAGCTCTGTGTTCTGATATGCTATTCTGATATGCTGAGCAGGGCAGCTCACTATGCATGGACAAAGATCAAACAATGGTCATGTCTGTGGGAAAGGAGAAATTAGTCCCCAAACGACCCCCAAGCCCACTGACCCATTTCCCAAAAGTTCTGAAAGCAGAAACCATGCATGACACCTAATTAGCCTAATGATTTTGAGTGCCCGCCTGAAGGGGGGGCAAGGAGATGATAAAAATGACACAAACTGAAGCTCCATGCATGTGCCCCCTCCAGAACTGGACCCCCTCGGCTGACTGGACCAACACTGGACCCAGGACCAGTGAAATCTTTCTCTTTTCTTTTCCTTTTTCTCTCTCTGCCTTGCTCGCTCTCTCTTTCTCTTTCCTTTTTCATAATCCCTACACCTCATCCCTTTAAGACATAAAACTGCTGACCAAATCTGGGACTAGGAGTGCATCTAGCCACCCCTAGGCTCTTCTCTGTGAAGGAGTCTAGAAAGCAAGGGGGTCCACTCTGAACCTTGTGGCTCAACGGGAGTGCTCTCCTTATTCCCTGAACTGATGTATATGGTTACCATGGGATACACGGTTTACTGAGGTAGTTCTATGCTAATTCCTGTTGTGAGAAACCTCGCCACCTACTGTTATTCCTCCCAAGTTCAGGTTGCTTCTGCCATGAATAAAATGTTTAACTGATCTTTTGTTGTCGTTTCACCTTAATGTAGCCCGAGGGAATTCCAAATTCACCACTACCCCTCCCTGGTCTCTCCAGCCTGGGTCGTGACAGTCCCCCCCTCTAACTTTTGCACTGATCAGGAAACTATTCTAAGCTTGTGTATCTCTCCCTTTTCCTCTTTGTCCTCCAACCTAGAAGGCTAACAATAGTCAGAAAGGACACAGGAAACCCAGGAATAACAGATCAAATGAAATAAAAATAAAGAATGAATAAAATGAACACATTCAAAGCAGAACTCAAGAGTATATTTTGCATAATGTCTGTTTGAAGTGTGTTATGCACATAAACACTGCTAAGTAAGCATAAAGTTACAGCATTCAGGACAAATATTATTGTAAAGTCCATTAAAAATTAAATGTTCAAACTATAACACAGCCTAGCTAGCTGGTCAAGGGAGGTGATTGTCCCACTCTACACTGCACTGGTGCAGCCTCACCTCAAGTACTGTGTGCAGTTTTGCATGCCTCAGTATTAGAAGGACAACAAACTATTAGTGTGTCCAGAGGAGGGCAACCAAGATGGTGAAAGGTCTCAAGGGCAAGACTTATGAGGAGCGACTGAGGCCACTTGGTTTGTTCAGCTTGGAGAAGAGAAGGCTGAGGGGTGACTTCATTGCAGTCTACAACTTCCTCAAGAGGGGCAGTGGAGGGGAAGGTGCTGATCTCCTCTTTCTGGTGACCAGCAATAGGACACGTGGAAATGGTTTGAAGCTACATCATGGGAAATTCAGATTGGACATTAGGAAAAGGTTCTTCACTGAGAGGGTGGTCGGTCACTGGAACAGGCTCCCCAGGGAAGTGGTCATGGCACCAAGCCTGTCAGAGTTCAAGGAGCATCTGGACGATGCTTTTAGTCATATGGTTTAGTGTTAGGTAGTCCTGGGAGGAGCAGGGAGTTAGACTCGATGACTCTAAAACTAACTCTTGTAAACACTGGACAGTATATTCTCTTTGAAGGATATTACAAAATACCCTGATTCATCCAAGAAGATATTAGTTCTTTTCTGACAAGAAATTTTCTTTGATTTAGAAATGAGAACGGAGTGTTTTGTTTCATTTTTTCCTTTCAGGAAACACCTGAAATCAATCATTAACTTGAAAAGGAACCTGTTACAGCAGCAACATTTTAGAGAAGAGAAATGCAAGATGTGAGGGTAGAGCCACAGCTGGCATAACCTGTCATTACTTCTGTGGTTTCATCAGAATATGACAATTCTTCAGCAGAGACTCTGTCTATAGAAAAGAGGGATTTTCTCTTATTTGCTTCCCTTGTACAACACAGAATACTATGACTGTAAATAACTGAAGTAATGTTGCTATCATTGCTAGCCTGGGGGGATTATTCCTTAGCAAGGAATCCCCCTTTAATATTCAGTGTCAAACTTCATTAGCTCTACTTCATCACATGTGGCTATAATTCCTTTAAAAATCTCAACTTCTCTCTGCTCTTGTGGTTATTGAATGCACAGAAGTGATATAGATATCTCCAGGCTGTCTCAGCTGCAGAAAAGATGGCAACTTCTCCTTTTCACCACCCTCACTAGCTCTGGAGGCACTATAAAACATGCTTATAGTAGTCTTTCAAACCAAATCAAATGCAAGGAACACT
This sequence comes from Harpia harpyja, assembly GCF_026419915.1. Classification (NCBI taxonomy): domain Eukaryota; kingdom Metazoa; phylum Chordata; class Aves; order Accipitriformes; family Accipitridae; genus Harpia; species Harpia harpyja. The sequence continues at coordinate 9,708,608 of NC_068968.1, forward strand.
GAACTTCCTGTTTGCTTGGTTTTTTAACCTCCCTCAATTCAATGTAGTTTTGGTACTAAGATGGACCAGGATTTGTGTAGCCACTCATTTGCTGTCCCTAAGTGCCACTGCCACACAATCACTAAAACAATCAGAGCAATGCAATGTTTTTTACTTTTATAGTCCAGCACTATATGCATTAATTTCCCAAGTATTTCTACCAAGTCTCTGCTCTGAATTAACTGTCTCCAGATTTATTTGTTTGCAGATTTCCTAACTTCATTACTTCCTAGCTTCTACTGTTAAGTCCCCCCTCCCCTCCATCTACCATGGTATTTTATTTTGATTTTTAAAAAGAACATCACAACATAATATCCTTTATAGCTGTATTAACACCACCTTGCATTTTTATAGCTCTTTCAATCTGAGACCACATATTATAAATTAAAAAAAAAAATTGGCTTTTCTGTGTGTATTGGGTCTGGCTGAGATGGAGTTAATTAATTCTCCCCATAGCAGCCCTTGTAGTGCTGTGCTCTGTATTGGTAGCTAGAAAGGTGTTGATAACACACCAGTGTTTTGGCTACTGCTGAGCAGTGCTGGCACAGCATCAAGGCTGTCTCCAACATTTTTGCCCCCCCGCAACGGCAGGCTGGGGCTGGGCAAGATCTTGGGAGGGGACATAACCAGGACAGCTGACCCAAACTGACCAAACAGATATTCCATACCATATGACGTCAGCTCAGATATAAAAGCTAAGTAAGGGGGGGGGGGGGGCATTTGTTATTTTACGTTTGTCTTCTGGGGCAACCACTACGCGTACTGAAGCCCTGCTTCCCAGGAAGTGGCCAGACATCGCTTGCTGATGGGAAGTAGAGAATAAAATCTTTTGTTTTCCTTTGCTTTCACGCGCAACCTTTGCTTTTGCTTTATTAAACTGTCCTTATCTTGACCCATGAGCCTTTTGTTATATTTTCTCCCCCCTGTCCAGCTGAGGAGGGGGAGTGATAGAGCAGCTTTGGTGGGCACCTGGCATCCAGCCAGGGTCAACACACCACACTATGACATGTTCATTACTGTTCCAATATTTTGGCTGGCATTGATAATGAAAATTCTGCTCATTTAATGATCATACTAACAATCAGTCTTCATGTTAATTTTCTCTTTAAAAAGTTGACTTCATTATTAAGGATTCAATTTCTACTTGCAGAATAACCACTGCCAGAAAAGCTCTTTCTTTTTGTAACAGGAAAGCCATTTCTAGTTTGCCTATCATCTCATACATTACTCCATACCTGTGGAAATATCTGCTGTTGCAATAGTTCAATTTTGTGCCATGCTACAATAGTTAACAGCTCTTCACAGTGACAATAAATTAGCATGATGTGCTGAGTATGCACAATGGTTGGGTAACAGGTAGCCAATGTTGCTTCTGACCTGGGGGCAGCACATTTTCTCACCTAGAAAAAGTTGTGTTATGAATTTTGAAACAGATGCAATCTATAAGAAGGATTTCAAGAACAAACATAGAAATGACACAACAAAAACAGACCTGGACACAACTGGAACCAGAAGTTGGAAATTCCACTTCTGTAAAGATTAAAGTAACCATGTTGCACTCTCTGAAATACGATAGTCTACCTTTATCTGACAGTCAAGAACCACTCCAAGGCCAAACAATGAATAATGCTGCTACCAGACAGGAAAGGTTTCCTGACTGCCCCGCATTTCCCCTCTATTAGCCACACTTTTCACTTTGTCTGGATCATGCTCTGAAATCAGAGGCAACAGAACAGCACCATGAGGTTTTTCTATGACTGTCAGATAGAATCCACTTTCAGTCTGGGATCAACACAATAGTGCTAAGGAAAGTGAAAGCTATGCTATCAGTTTCCTAAATAATTTTGCATATACACAGTAATTGGCAGCAGAGGAATTTCTTGATTCGCTATCGTGGCTAACTAATAGAACTATTTCAGAGAAACAATGTTCAAACTGCGGGAAGCCAACGCCAGCAGCAGCAGTTGTTGCTGCATGCTGAGGACTGCAAGGCTTGTGAGCTCCCCGGGGGGTGTCTGAGAGGGGTTCTGGGCCCCCGGCATCCTTGGGCTGTGTAGGGAAGGGACCAGCCGGCAGGCAACAGGTCTTGTGAGAAGGGTGGGCAAGAGTTGAGCTGTGTCGGTTGTCCCCACAGCTAGTTCAAGCTGCGAGAAACCACATATAAACAGCATGCAAACAGGGAGCAGCATAGTAGTTTGCAATTTGTGTGAGAAAGGTAGTGCAGTCTACCAGCCGTTGGGCTGCTGCCTGCTCTGCTCATTTGCAGGCTTAGGCTGCAGCCCCAATGGTCACCCCAACTAACTGGTGGCTGTGCAAGCCTACCCAGCAGCTTGAGATCTCCATGGAATTAGAAGGACTTATTAGGCAGTGCTTTGAAGTTGTCAAAAGCATGGTGGTAGAGACCAGGCAAGGGCTGCACTCTGCAGCAGACAGGAATCTGCTAACTAGCCATGCTAGCCTGGGATGAGTGGAGGCAGCCACCCAGACAGAGCTTCCTGTCAGGGAAGCTGCTGTCCAGGTGGAGGGCTGCAAAGACTGTACCCCACAGTCCTGGGTGGAGGAGGGTGCAAGCTCCACCTGTGCAAGGTGTGCTATGGTGGAGTCACTCAGGCAGCAGGTGGAGGAGCTGCAGGAGGAAGTCAGCAGGCTATGCTGCATTAGGAAGGGTGAACAAGAAACAGAATATTATTCGAGGTGTTGCAAGAAGAAATACTAGGTCCCCGTGACACTGTCCTCCAAGGACTACCAGACAAAGAGTGTCCACAGTGAACAGACAGCAAAATGGAGAAGGAGGTGTCATGGTGTGGCAGGTACACCTGCCCTGACAGGAAACAAAACTTCTCCAGGCAGGGAGGAGAGAAAAAACCCCTCAAATCCTAGAGGCCGCAGGTTGATAATTGAACTGAACAATCCGATATGCGCCAGGTACATGGAAGTGTTGACCTTTTGGCCAATGGGGATTAAAATGACCACAGATCAAATTCGACAAGGGTATAAATGGGGCCCCGCCGGAGGACATTTTGAGTCAGTCCTCCTCGGAGCAGCGGGTCTGCAGTTGGGGACTCTCCCCTTGGGTCAGGACGCCGCCCTAGGTAACTCCTTGAGGTTGAGAGCCCTCATCTTTTAGGTGAGTGATATGCGCATTTTGAGTCATCATTTTTAAACCTTAAGAGTTCTAAGTCGGCTGTGTAGTACTAATTCCCCTTACATCATTGAGCCTGTGGTTTAACTAACTTTTTAACTGAAGAATAAATCTGACTTTTAACACCTGTTGCATTTGATTGTGCGAGCTTCTGTAACACATGGTCTCTGGTGACCCATCGGAACAGGATATCACTTCACTCTCCTTCCTCATATGTGCCAACCAGCAACAGATATGAAGCCTTGGCACTGGAAAAAACCAATGAGCAAGATTCACAGGGAGAAACCACACCAGCAGCACATACTAAAAGCTGCAAAGGGAAGTGGCAAGTGCTAGTAGTAGGTGACTCTGCTGAGAGGCACCCATCTGCCAGCCTGATATACAGTCAAGGGAAGTTTGCTGCTTGCCAGGAGCCAAGGTCCAAGATGTCACAGAGAGACTGCCGCAACTGGTAAAAAGTACAGACTACTATCCACTACTTCTCTTCCATGTGGGCACCAATTACATGGTAAAGCAAAATGTGGGCAAGATCAAGCAAGACTTCAGAGCCCTGGGGGCTCAAGTGAAAGGGACAGGTGCCCAAGTGATTTTTTCCTCTGTCTTGCCAGTCAGAGATAGGGGTGCAAGCAGAAGTTGACACATCATGCAGCTCAATACCTGGCTTTGTGGCTGGTGTCATCGCCAGGGCTTTGGTTTCTATGGTCACAGGATGTTCTTCGATGAATACAGCCTATTGGGAAGAGATGGAATCCACCTATCTAGAAGAGGCAGGAGAATCTTCACCAGCAGATTGGCTAACTTACTGAATCGTGCTTTAAACTAACAAATTTGGGGGGTAGGGTCCACAGCTGTGACACCTGTATATCCATAAGCAACAAGATGGATGAGCCACTACTACCAGAGTAGTGAGGAATGCTCCCCAACCCTCTCCAAAGGCAAGACCCCTAAGTCCAGCCACCTCAAGTGCATGTATACCAATGCACATAGTCTGGGCAACAAACAGAAGGAACTGGAACTCTGTTCCCAGTCTGAGAGTTATGATGTCATAGGAATCACAGAAACTTGGTGGGAAAACTCACATGACTGGAAGACCACAATGGATGGCTACAAACTCTTTCGGAAAGATAGGAAGGGAAGAAGAGGAGATAGAGTTGCACTTCATGTAAAAGAGAAATTTGAGTGTATGGAGGTGAGCTATGGAGTCCACGAACATTCTATTGAATGCCTTTGGATAGAGATTGGAGGGATTGTCACCAAGGGGGATCTTGTTTTAGGTATCTGTTACTGATCTCCCAATGAGGATGACAAGGCTGACAAAACCTTACTTTGGCTGCTCAGGGGAGTCTCAGGACAACAGAACCTGGTCCTCATGGGTGACTTAAATTACCCGGACATTTGTTGGGAAAACAGCACAAGTCGTCCATCAGGTTCCTGGAATGCATTGAGGACTGCTTCCTGCTACAGATGCTAGACATGCCGACTAGGAACAGCGCATTGCTAGATTTACTGCTCACAAACCGAGAAGACTTACTTGACAACATGACTACCAATGGTAGCCTTGGATACAGCAACCACAACATTGTGGAGTTTAAGATCCTGCCAAGCATGCTGAAGGCCAGTAGTAGGACAAAGATCCTGGATTTTAGAAGAGCCAACTTCAAGATGCTCAGAGTCCGACTGTGAGGGATTCCATGGGAAGCATCCATGGAGGGCAAAGGAGCTTGTGAGGGCTGGGAGTTATTCAAGAACAGCGTCCTGAAAGCACAAGAACAGTCCATCCCCTACAAAGGGAAAGGAAGAAAGCAGAACAAGAGGCCACCCTGGCTTAACAAAGAGCTTTTGGATGTGCTTAAAAGCAAAAAAGAAGTGTACTGGCTATGGAAAGGCAGCCAAATAGCCATCGAGGACTACAAGAACCTTGCTAGGGCATGCAGAGATGCAGTCAGGAAGGCTAAGGCTCAGCTAGAACTGAAATTGGCCAGAGATGTCAAGTACAACAAGAAAGGGTTCTTCAGGTACGTGAGCAGTAAGCCCAGGGAAGACAGAGGCCCATTGCTAAACAAGGCAGGGAAGCTAGTCACTACTAATGCTGACAAGGCAGAGGTTCTCAGTATCTTCCTTGCCTTTGTCTTTACCTGTGTAGCTGGACCCCAGATCACAGGATTGAGTAGATACAGCAACACATGTGTCAACCCACCAGTAGTGGAGGAAGGGCTGGTCTGCGGCCTCTTGCAAGGGCTCAACCCACATAAATCCATGGGCCAGGATGGAATCCACCTCAGGGTGTTAAGAGAAGGGGCTGACATTGTTGCGAGGCCACTGTCTATAATCTTTGAAAAGTCGTGGAGATCAGGGGGTATCCCTGATGACTGGAAGAGGGCAAATGTCACACCCATCTACAAGAAAGGCCCAAAAGAGGACCCAGGAAACTACAGGCCCATTAGTCTTACTTCAATCCCTGGGAAAGTAATGGAACGAGTCCTCCTAGAAACTATCACAAGCCAAGTGAAGCAGATGATTGGGAAAAGCCAGCATGGATTCATCAAGGGCAAATCATGCCTGACTAGCCTGATCACCTTCTAGAGAAAAATAACATCTTTTGTTGACATGGGGAGAGCAGTGGATGTTGTTTACCTGGACTTCAGCAAAGTGTTCAACACTGTTTCCCGCAGCCTTCTCCTGGACAAACTGGTAGGATATGGATTAGATGGGTGGTCTGCAAGATGGGTAGGAAATTGACTAACAGGCCACACTCAGAGGGTGGTGGTCAATGGTTTTTACTCAGGCTGGCAGCCTGTTACAAGTGGGGTCCCCCAGGGGTCGATACTGGGCCCCATGCTGTTCAACATCTTCATAAATGACCTGGATAATGGGATTGAACGCACCCTCACCAAGTTTGCTGATGACACTAAACTGGGTGGTGAGGTGGACACTCCAGAAGGGTGAGCCATCTTACAGAGAGACCTGGACAGGCTGGAAGAGTGGACTAGCAAGAACAGTATGAAGTTAAACAAAGACAAGTGCAAAGTCCTGCACCTGGGTCAGAATAACCAAAGAGCCCAGTACAGGCTAGGATCTGTGTGGCTGGGGAGCAGCCTTGCTGAAAGGGACCTGGGGGTCCTGGTGGACAAAAAGCTGAACATGAGTCAGCAGTGCACCACTGCAGCAACAAAGGCACATTGGATCCCAGGCTGCATCCGCAGGGGCATTACTATCAGAGATAGAGATGTGATCATCCTACTCTACTCAGCGCTTGTCAGGCCACACCTGGAGTACTGTGTCCAGTTCTGGTCCCCACAATTCAAGAAAGACATGGACAGACTGGAGAGTGTCCAAAGGAGGACCATGAAGATGATCAAGGGGCTGGAGAACCTGCCCTATGAGGAAAGACTGAAGGAGTTAGGTCTTTTCTCCATGGAGAAGAAAAGGCTCAGGAAGGACCTCATCACAATATTCCAGTACTTAAAGGATGGCCATAAAGAGGACGGGGGCTCTCTCTTCACAAGGAGCCACATGGAGAAGACAAGGGGCAACAGGTACAAGTTGTATCAGGAAAGATTTCATCTCGATATAAGAAAGAAAATTTTTACAGTGAGAACAATCAATCACTGGCACAACCTCCCCAGGAACATGGTAGAGTCCTCATCACTGGAGGTTTTCAAGACATGACTGGACAGGGTGCTAGATAATCTCATCTAGGCTCCCTTTCCCACAAAAGGATGGATGAGATGAACTTTTGAGGTCACTTCCAACCTGGGCTATTCTATGATTCTGTGAATCCCATTGCACTAGCAAGGCCCTACAAATAGAGTGTGAAATCCAGGCCCTAAGAAGAAAAGCATCCGCTGGCCTCCACAGATGAGTGTTTCACTGCAGAATTTACGAAGAGTTCCTGCCAAGTAATCAGCTGTGGTTTCATACCAAAACAATTTGTTTGGGAAGCTGCCTTGCTTCTACTGTCATGTGTTCCTTTGATGTCCTGTGGGATTGTGTGCTTTGCCAAGTCCTCTAGGGCTGCACAGAATCATTGACTGGTTGAGGTTGGAAGGGATATCTGGGGTTCATCTTGTCCAGCCCCCCTGCTCAAGCAGGGCCACCTAGAGACAGTTGCCCAGGGCCATGTCCAGACAGGTTTTGAATCTTTCCAAGGATGGAGGCTCCACAACCTCTCTGGGCAAACTGTTCCAGTCTTCAACCACCCTCACAGTCAAGAAGAGTTTTCTTATGTTCAGAGGGAGCCTCCTGTGTTTCCGTTTGTGCCCATTGCCTCTTGTCCTCTCACTGGGCACCAATGAAAAGAGCCTGGCTCCCTCTTCTATGGACCCTCCCTTCAGGTATTTGTACACATTGATGAGATTCCCCCCAAGCCTTCTCTTCTCCAGGCTAAACAATCCCAGCTCTCTCAGCCTCTCCTAGTATGAAAGATGCTCCTGTCCCTTAATCATCTTTGTGACCCCTTTCTGGACTCTCTCCAGCATGTTCATGTCTCTCTTGTACTGGGAAGCCCAGAACTAGACACAGGACTCCAGGTGGGGTCTCACCAGTGCTGAGTAGAGGGGAAGGATCATCTCCCTCAACCTGCTGGCAACATTCCTCCTAATGAAGCCGAGGATACCATTTGCCCTCTTTGCAGCAAGGGCATGTTGCTGGCTTATGTTCAACCTAGTGTCCACCAGGACCTTCAGGTCCTTTTCTGCCAAGCGGCTTTCCAGCTGGGCAGTACCCAGCATGTATTGATGCCTGGGGTTTTTCCTCGCCAGGTGCAGGACCTTGTACTTCCCCTTGTTGAACTTCATGAAGTTCCTGTCAGCCCATTTCTCCAGCTTGTCCAGGTCCCTCTGGATGGCAGCACGACCCTCTGGCATATCAGCCACTCCTCCCATTTTTGTGTCATCAGCAAACTTGCTGAGGGTCAACAATCTCAATCTGTATTCATTCATTCACTAATTCAATCAGTTGATACATTTTTAAAAGGACCTTTGTGCCTCATTTTTCAGTGAACCCATGAAATTAAAGGGGTCAAAAAAGAAAAGAAGAGAAAAAAGGACAAAACCCGAGAACTCCGCAAATTCTCCAAACACTGCAGTGAAGCTGGCAGCAAAGACAAGATCTCCAGGAATTCATTGTACCAGGTGCTGGAAGTCTTAGGTTGACATGTGTATTGGGTCTGGCTGAGATGGAGTTAATTGTCCCCATAGCAGCCCTCATAGTGCTGTGCTCTGCATTGGTAGCTAGAAAGGTGTTGACAACACAGCAGTGTTTTGGCTACTGCTGAGCAGTGCTGGCACAGCATCAAGGCTGTCTCTCCAACATTTTTGCCCCCCCGCAATGGCAGGCTGGGGCAGGGCAAGATCTCGGGAGGGGACATAACCAGGACAGCTGACCTAAACTAACCAAACAGATATTCCATACCAGATGACGTCAGCTCAGATATAAAAGCTAAGTAAAGGGAGATGGAAGGGGGGGCATTTTTGTCTTCTGGAGCAACCACTACATGTACTGAAGCCCTGCTTCCCAGGAAGTGGCTAGACATCGCCTGCTGATGGGAAGTAGAGAATAACATCATTTGTTTTTCTTTGCTTTCGCGCACGACCTTTGCTTTCACTTTATTAAACTGTCCTTATCTTGACCCACAAGCCTTTTGTTATATTTTCTCCCCCCGTCCAGCTGAGGAGAGGGAGTGATTGAACGGCTTTGGTGGGCACCTGGCACCCAGCCAGGGTCAACCCACCACAGTCCTTTTTTGGTGCCCAACGTGGGGCTTGACGACGGCAGTTTTGCATTAAGCGTGCTATAGCTAGTTATTAAGTGGTAAGCTCCTGCGCAGATCACGGAGTTTGTTGGCTGCTTGCTTATCTCTATTTTGCTGAGTTTGGGAACATGGTAATGCAAATAATGGCTATGATGTGCTTTGCCCTGGCACTGATGGCTTTGCTGTGTTGCGGGAGCTATCTTGTGGAGGAGATGAGGGAATACATCTCCCTCTCCCTACCGGGCATTGATGTGAATGGTTTTATTATGCAGGCTCCCGAGGTCTTTGTTCACCCTTATGTGAGCTATTCAATACTAATAATTAATACTGGTGGTATATTATGGGTATTGTGGAATCTGGTCTCGTCCTGGTATAAGAGAAGACAAGTTTCGGGTGAGGCAATACTGAAATGTGCCCTCAAGCGACCGGTCCCTGGGTGGCAGGGTATATGGAAGGATTTGGGCAGATTCCTAGGACGGTTATCACCTCCCATAACCTGGGACTTTACACCCGAACAGGCAAGCAACCCTGGCAAACTGACGCGCCACCTGATAGAAGGGTGCCTTGCCTATCCCAATGAAAACCAGCAGCTTCTCGCACTGTACTGGGGCCTGGCCTATGCCTACCGAGCCATAGTTCAACACTCTCAGAGGACCACGGTTGAGGCAGGGACCCAGACTGCATCTGAGGACACCATGCTCGAGATAGGGACCCAAACAACAACAACAACTACAGTAATTGCCCCGATAGTGAAAAAGAAACAGTGGACAAAGAGATCAACAGGTCCATATCATCGATTAGTAAGGGAAGAAGAAGAAGAGGAAAGGTTTAATCTAGAAGCCAGTCCTTCGACAAAGAAATTGGAGGAAGGAGTGAGAGAACTTAGACAGGAAGTGGAAACTCCCCGGTCCCTGACGTCCTCAGAACTTTGGGACTTGCGGAAAGACTACAGCCGCCAGCCAGGTGAGCGGATTGCTGCCTGGCTGCTCCGATGCTGGGATAACGGGGCCGACAGTCAGCAACTGGAAGGCAAGGAAGCCCAACAGCTGGGATCCCTTGCTAGAAACCGGGGAATTGAAAGAGGAATTGGAAAAGAGGCAGCAATTTGCAGTCTCTGGAGACGGCTCTTCTCAAGTGTGAGGGCAAGATATCCATTCAAGGAAGATCTTGTGAACTCCTCAGGAAAGTGGACTACCGCAGATGAAGGCATCCAGTACCTGAGAGAGTTAGTAGTGGTGGAAGTCATCTACAGTGATCAAGATGATGAGGAGGTCTCCAAAGATCCAGAGGATGTCCTGTGCACACGGGCCATGTGGAGAAAGGTGATTCAAGGTGTCCCAGTGTCATATTCTAACAGCTTGGCAGCAATGTATTGCCCAGATATGGAAACACCAACTGTGGAGAAAGTGTCGTCTTGGCTCCAAAACTTTGCAGAAAATCTCTGTGTCTCCTCATCCCTACAGGACAGTGCCTTAGCTGTTAGGGATGCTCCAAGAAATCAGTCCTCTCCTGCCCCGGTCAGAGGGAAAGGGAGCCCAAGGTGTATGCCGCATGGTGCACTCTGTTTCTTCCTGCGTGACCAAGGGGAGGACATGAGGAAGTGGGATGGTGAACCCACCTTTAAGCTGGAAGCCCGTGTACATGAACTGAGAGGGAAGACAGCTGTTAAGAAGGGGTCACCCAAGAAGAAGGCTGTCAGCAGAGTTGCTGTAGAGGCCCAAGAAAGCAATCAGCGATCCTCCAGGCATAGAAGAACTGCAACCACCTCCCTTGATTCTGGTGAGGGGACTTCTGGTCTGGCACCGCAAGGGTCAGACAGTGAATACTCTGATGAGGAACAGCAATAGACGGTCCCTGCCTTCGGCCAGGAAAAGGAAAGGGATGACCGGATATACTGGACTGTGTGGATTCGATGGCCTGGCACATCGGACCCACAGAAGTATAAGGCTTTGGTAGACACTGGTGCACAGTGTACGCTGGTGCCATCAGGGTACAGGGGCACAGAACCCATCTGGATCTCTGGAGTGACAGGGGGATGCCAAGAATTGACTATATTGGAGGCTGAAGTGAGCTTGACAGGGGACAAGTGGGAAAAGCACCCCATTGTGAGTGGCCCAGAGGCCCCTTGTATCCTTAGCATAGACTACCTCAGGAGCGGGTACTTCAAGGACCCAAAGGGGTACCGATGGACTTTTGGTGTAGCCAATGTAAACGCAGAGAAGATCAAACAGCTATCATGTACCCTGCCTGGCCTCTCGGAAGATCCCTTCATTGTGGGGTTGCTGCAAGTTGAAGAACAGCAGGTGCCAATTGCTACCAGGACGGTGCACTGGCAGCAGTATCGCACAAACCGAGACTCCCTGGCTCCCATCCATGAGCTGATTCATCAACTAGAGAGCCAAGGAGTCATCAGCAAGACTCATTCACCTTTTAATAGTCCTATATGGCCAGTGCAAAAGTCTGATGGAGGGTGGAGGTTAACAGTGACACCACCACTGAGTGCTGCTGTACCAGACATGTTAGAGCTCCAATATGAACTGGCATCAAAGGCAGCCACGTGGTATGCTACAATTGATATTGCCAATGCGTTTTTCTCCATTCCTTTGGCAGCAGAGTGCAGGCCACAGTTTGCTTTCACGTGGAGAGGTGTCCAATACACCTGGAATCGACTGCCCCAGGGGTGGAAGCACAGCCCTACCATTTGTCACAGACTAATCCAAACAGCACTGGAACAAGGCGATGCCCCTGAACATTTACAATACATAGATGACATCATTGTGTGAGGCAACAAGGCAGAAGAAGCGTTTGAGAAGGGAAAAAGAGTAATTCAGATTCTTCTGAAAGCTGGTTTCTCCATAAAGAAAAGCAAGGTCAAGGGACCTGCGCAGGAGATTCAGTTCTTGGGAATAAAATGGCAGGATGGACGCCATCATGTGCCTATGGATGTGGTTAACAAGATAGCAACTATGTCTCCACCAGCTAACAAGAAAGAAACACAAGCTTTCCTAGGCCTCGTGGGGTTCTGGAGAATGCATATTCCAGGTTATACTCAGATTGTGAGCCCTGTCTATCGAGTAACCTGGAAAAAGAACTATTTTGAATGGGGCCCTGAGCAACAACAAGCCTTTGAGCATATCAGACAGGAAATAGCTCCTGTGGTAGCTCTTGGGCCTGTCTGGACAGGACCAGATGTGCAAAACGTACTCTACACTGCAGCTGGGGAGCATGGTCTCACCTGGAGCCTCTGGCAGAAAACACCAGGAGAAACCCGAGGTCGACCATTAGGGTTTTGGAGCCGGGGGTACCGAGGATCAGAAGCCCACTACACCCCAACTGAAAAAGAGATATAGCAGCATATGAGGGGGTTCGAGCCGCTTCAGAAGCATATCTCCTCTTGGCACCACGATTGCCCATGCTACACTGGATGTTCAAAGGAAACATCCCCTCTACACATCATGCAACCAGCGCTACATGGAGTAAGTGGACAGTGTTGATGACGCAATGAGCTCAACTGGGGAAATCCAACTGCCCAGGAATCCTGGAAGAGATCATGGACTGGACAGAAGGCAGAGATTTTGGAGTATTGCCTGAGGAGGTGGCTCATGCCCAAGAGGCACCACCATATAATGAGTTATCAGAAGACGAAAGGCGTTATGCTTTGTTTACTGATGGATCCTGTCATGTGGTAGGAAATCATCGGAAGTGGAAAGCTGCTGTGTGGAGTCCCACATGACAAGTCCTTGAGGCCACTGAAGGAGAAGGTGATTCAAGTCAGTTTTCAGAAGTGAAAGCCATCCAACCAGCCCTAGATATTGCTGAACGAGAAAAGTGGCCGGTACTCTATCTCTATACTGACACCTGGATGGTGGCTAATGCCCTATGGGGGTGGCTACAGCAGTGAAAGAAGACCAATTGGCAGCGCAGGGGTAAACCCATCTGGGCAGCTGCATTGTGGCAGGACATTGCTGCCTGGGTAGAACACATGGCTCTAAAGGTACATCATGTAGATGCTCACATGCCCAAAAGCTGTGCCACTGAAGAACATCAAAATAATGATCAGGTAGACAAGACTGCCAAAATAGAAGTAGCTCAGGTGGACCTGGACTGGGAGCGTAAGGGTGAGCTATTTGTAGCTCGATGGGCCCATGAGACATCGGGACATCTAGGGAGAGATGCAACATATAGATGGGGTCGTGATCGAGGGGTGGACCTGACCATGGAGGCCATCACACAGGCCACTCATGAATGTGAAACATGTACTGCAATCAAGCGAGCCACCAGAGTAAAGTCTCCTTGGAACAGAGGGTGGCGGCTGGGTTTTCGATATGGCGAGGCCTGGCAAATTGACTACATTGGACCACTGCCACAAACACGCCAAGGCAAGCGCTACATACTCACAATGGTGGAAGCAACTACTGGTTGGCTAGAAACATATCCTGTAAACCATGCCACTGCCCGAAACACCATCTTAGGCCTCGAAAGGCAAATTTTATGGCGACATGGTACCCCGGAAAGAATTGAATCAGACAATGGGACTCATTTCTGAAATAACCTCATAAGCTCCTGGGCAAAGAAACACGGCATTGAGTGGGTGTACCACATCCCCTATCACCCGCAAGCATCTGGAAAAATTGAGAGATATAATGGACTGTTAAAGACTATGTTGAGAGCGCTGGGCAATGGGACATAGAAGCATTGGGATACAAATTTAGCAGAAGCCACTTGGCTAGTTAACACCAGAGGATCTGCTAACTATCCTGGTCGTGCCCAAACAAAACCCCTACATAGTGTGGGAGGAGATAAGGTCCCTGTAGTGCACATGGGGAAGCGGCCGGGGAAGGCCGTGTGGATTGCTCCTCCCATGGGAAAAGGCAAACCCATTCGTGGGATTGTCTTTGCTCAAGGACCTGGTTGTACTTGGTGGGTAATGCAGAAGAATGGGGAGACCCAGTGTGTGCCTCAAGGACATTTAACCTTGGGGGAAAAATAATCTGTGATGTGAGTTGTATGTTGTAGGAAGTAATGTAGCAGGAATGACCTGAACTGCAGAGGAGTGAACTTCACAAGGAACCAGAGGAGTGCATCGGTGACCCAAACCAAGCAGGTGTTGGCGCCCAACGATCAAACATACTGCTTCTCCTGTCCTGACCACTCATCTTGACGGATGGGGCCCAAGTCATAACCTGTGTGTGAACATCTGGAGGAGTGGAAGAAGCCCATGGAATATCTATCTGTTAAAGGACAGGGGATAGTAATTAATAAGAATGTATAAATCTGTATGTTGGGTATAAAAGTGGTTTAAGTATGTAGTTTCAGTTGTAAGTGTTGGTAAGAAGGGATTTCAGTAATGAGAATTAAATACAATGGCGTGGTTAGAAGATATATGTGTATTAAATTATGTGGGACCTGAGCATGACGCAAATGTTATGGAATAAGGGGTGGAGATTGTATTGGGTCTGGCTGAGATGGAGTTAATTCTCCCCATAGCAGCCCTCATAGCACTGTGCTCTGCATTGGTAGCTAGAAAGGTGTTGATAAGACACCAGTGTTTTGGCTACTGCTGAGCAGTGCTGGCACAGCATCAAGGCTGTCTCTCCAACATTTTTGCCCCCCCCCCCCAATGGCAGGCTGGGGCAGGGCAAGATCTTGGGAGGGGACATAACCAGGACAGCTGACCTAAACTAACCAAACAGATATTCCATACCAGATGACGTCAGCTCAGATATAAAAGCTAAGTAAAGGGAGATGGAAAGGGGGGGCATTTTTGTCTTCTGGAGCAACCACTACGTGTACTGAAGCCCTGCTTCCTGGGAAGTGGCCAGACATTGCCTGCTGATGGGAAGTAGTGAATAAAATCTTTTGTTTTCCTTTGCTTTCACTTTATTAAACTGTCCTTATCTTGACCCATGAGCTTTTTGTTATATTTTCTCCCCCCTGTCCGGCTGAGGAGGGGGAGTGATAGAGAGGCTTTGGTGGGCACCTGGTGCCCAGCCAGGGTCAACCCACCACAACATGGCTGATAAAACAACTTCATTCTTATTCATATAGGGTGAAATCTCAAATAGTCAACTGCAACTCAAAGTTAATTAAAAAAAAAAAAAAAAAGGAGACCCATTCCAAGAGCTCATGATTCTTTTTTCAAACTACACCGAAAAAGCAGCATGCAGGTAGACATGCTACTTCCTGGAACAGGTTCTTTCATCTTCCTCCTCCTTTCCTTCAAAACTGAGGAAATCACCACTTATTTTTACTTATTGTGTGCAGTGATCACTCACAAGCTCCTGCTGCTTTTCTGGACTTCCAGAGAGGGATGACATGTCATAGGTGCAAGGCAACACAATCAAATATGCTAGAAAGCTCTCAAATTCCTTGAGAGTGGCAACCAGATATTGCTGGATCCTATGTATAACCTTACAGCTCTCCACTTTTTACCCCCCCCCCCCGATGACGTGAATGTAGCTCATGGAGATGTACTGAGTGCAAGGGAGATTTGTCCCTCGCTATAAGAAGGGATCCTATATCTATCTTACAAGAACAAGCAAGATTTCACTTCTGCCTTCTCACAAAAGCCACAAAGTTGGAAAGCAATATAATTTCTAGTCCAGAAGAGAGCTGGACTGCTCAGGTCTGGAAGGGAAAGTGTACCTTGGCTGTATGCAATCTGCTTGGCTCAAATCCCCACTCAAATTCCTTGCTTACCCGATCATTTTGTTTATGTTGTGTTTTAACTTTTCTTTTTAACATCAGAAAAAAAATACCTGTGTGTCACATTTGTAGCTTTAGCTAATACAATCATTCTAAGGAATGGTTTCTGAAAAAGTTTATTCTTAAGTGCTTGATTTCCTGATCAAGAATTACCTAAGCTTGGTTTGGAGGTGTCAAAGTTTGTCAATACAAAATTATTGCTAAATACAGGGTCCGCATGCTACTAAGACACATGTGCACAAACCCTAGAAGTCAGAGTTAAATATCTGACTGAGTGCAAAAAACCTTCCCCCTCAATCCGTGGGAAAGGGAAAGGGAAAGGGGAAGGGAAGGGAAGGGAAGGGAAGGGAAGGGAAGGGAAGGGAAGGGAAGGGAAGGGAAGGAAAGGAAAGGAAAGGAAAGGAAAGGAAAGGAAAGGAAAGGAAAGGAAAGGAAAGGAAAGGAAAGGAAAGGAAAGGAAAGGAAAGGAAAGGAAAGGAAAGGAAAGGAAAGGAAAGGAAAGGAAAGGAAAGGAAAGGAAAGGAAAGTTTGGGGAAAAAAATCTCCATAAGAGGAGTGAAATCCAGGTATTGTTTGCTTTGTAGGAAAAAATTTGAAAGACACATTCAGGATATTCTTCTTCAGAATGACTAACTAAAGGAAAATCAAGTGGTAAGATAATATTTTATAATTATCATATCTACAAAGAAAACATCGAGTTAATCAAACCTATCAAAAATCTTCCAGGAAGTTGCTAATTGGACAGTATCATATACAGGAGGACTGAGAAAATGCAAAAGCTATCATCACACATCAAAATACAGGGACCATTAAAATTGCCAAAAACCTCTTGCATTTTCTTGACAATGCTGTGGTATGTGCAAGCTGAGATGTTCATAAAACAGTAACAGAAAAAATCAACATTAATTCTTTCATACTCTAATGAATTTAAAATTGCTAGTGTTCCTTACTTGAATAGAAAGCTCCAGACAACTTTCAGAACAAGTATTATTACCATCTCCAGGTGACAACAGAATTGCAAAGGATTCACAATTGCTTAACTCCAAGGAGATAAAAGTACCTGAGAGCTGATACGTACTTATTTAATTTTAAAATATTTATAGCTGTGTGCTCTGATATTTTCCTTTGCACTGTGAGATACATATTACCTTTACATTAGATTATTATAGTTTATAGAGCACTTGGAAAATATATGGCATGATACAAGTGGTAAGTGTTGCTATCAGGAAAACAGGGATCATTAATATTCTTTTTTATGATGCCTAATTATATATACAATAGTACCTCAACTCCACATGGAAGTATACAAACTGGACTGCATACATTCCTGAAGATCAGAAACTAAGCTCCAGCTGCTGGACAGTAAACACATTTGCGTGTTTAACTGTTAGCTTTAATTGGTATTTAATTCCAGTCTCTGGGAAAGATTCAGCCAGCCAGATCCCAGGAACAGTACTTAGGAATGGCAGTATGTGCTCTTATGAACTATTCACCATTTCTTTCAAGGGTTTTTTTTCCTTTTTCTTTCTTTTTTTTTCTCTCTTCTTTTTCTAAGTTTATCAGGACAACACATAATGTTGATTTAATAACTAATCATTACAGTTTTGATGTAATTAGTCTTTGATGCCCCATAAGAAACCCTCTGTATTGGCTTTGTGTGGCAAGGTTTTGGTAGCGGGGGGGTTACAGGGGTGGCTTCTGTGAGAAGCTGCTGGAAGCTTCCCCTGTGTTTGAGAGAGCCAATACCAGCTGGCTCTAAGACGGACCCTCTGCCAGCCAAGGCCGAGCCAATCAGCGATAGTGGTAACGCCTCTGGGATAACATTTTTAAGAAGAAAAAAAAAAGTTGGGACAGACAGAAATGGCAGCCGGAGAGAGGAGTGAGAACATGTAAGAGAAACAACCCTGCAGACACCAAGGTCAGTGAAGAAGGAGGGGGAGGAGATGCTCCAGGCGCCGGAGCAGAGATTCCCCTGAAGCCCGTGGTGAAGACCATGGTGAGGCAGGCTGTCCCCCTGCAGCCCATGGAGGTCCACGGTGGAGCAGATATCCACCTGCAGCCCATGGAGGACCCCACGCCAGAGCAGGTGGGTTCCCGAAGGAGGCTGTGACCCTGTGGGAAGCCTGCGCTGGAGCAGGATCCTGGCAGGACCTGCGGATCTGTGGAGAGAGGAGCCCATGCTGGAGCAGGTTTTCTGGCAGGACTTGTGACCCCGTGGGGGACCCACGCTGGAGCAGTGTGCTCCTGAAGGACTGCAACGCCATGGAAGGAACCCATGCTGGAGCAGTTCGTGAAGAACTGCAGCCCGTGGGAAGGACCCATGTTGGAGAAGTTCGTGGAGGACTGTCTCCCGTGGGAGGGACCCCACGCTGGAGCAGGGGAAGAGTGTGATGAGTCCTGCCCCTGAGGAGGATGAAGCGGCAAAAAATAACGTGTGATGAACTGACTGTAAACCCCATTCCCCATCCCCCTATGCCACTGGGGGGGTTAGGTAGAGAATCCGGGAGTGAAGTTGTGCCCGGGAAGAAGGGAGGGGTGGAGGGAAGGTGTTCTGAGATTTGGTTTTATTTTTCATTACCCTACATTGGTTGATTGGTAATAAATTGAGTTAATTTTCCCCAAGCTGAGTCTGTTTTGCCTGTGATTGTAATTGGTGAGTGGTCTCTCCTGTCCTTATCTTGACCCACAAGCCCTTTGTTATATTTTCTCTCCCCTGTCCAGCTGAGGAGGGGGAGTGATAGAACGGCTTTGGTGGGCACCTGGCGTCCAGCCAGGGTCAACCCACCACACCCTCCCAAAAATTTATAAGTAGTTATTGTATTGAGAAAATCTGTTTTTCAGCTTTTTTGCTTATATTCTTTTATTACTGAAGATATGAAAAAGAGACAGTACTCACTGGTAGTTAAACCATACAGCTGCTTACTCCTTGAAGTCACACTCTGAACTCTGTTTCTAATACCAAAATTATTTCCAAAGCTACATAACTAGCAAGATTCCTTAACAGAAAAGTAATGAAGTTGAATCCTTCCAATAAAGAAATGTTACAGGGAAGGTTCACTGATGCTCACCGCCTGCATTGAAGAGAACCATCCACACACAGTAACTGATGTGTGCAACAAATATTAAGAGTGAATGCTTAAGAACAAAGAATGAAATCCTATAGGTTACTATTAAAACATAAAATAAATGACCTCCTGGAACTAACCAGACTGTATTTAGAGAATTTTCTAAAAGGTCCTATATACTTTTAGAGGTTTAAATGTAACACAAATTCTGGGGAATACAGAATTTCTACAAATTTGGAAGCTCTCAGAGTACAAAATATTTATTTGGTCTTACCTGACAATTATTATCAGCAGCAGTGAAGCAGAGATTCAATATTACTGTTTTTTGTTCCTACATATACAGTATCGCAAAGCTGAATAGGATTTTTTTTCTTGGAGAGAACCCAGGAAAACACTATAGTAGCTAATCTTGTGGGAAAGGAGGAGGGTAAAACTCCTCAAAACAAGACAAAAGAACAGAGACCCAAGAGACAGAAAAGTAAAAGCCAGAAGGAAGGTTTCTAATGAATATTTGTTCAGTGTATAACCTGTGTAAGAGCCTTTGTGACTGAAGCCTTAGCAAAATGGTAACACAAATTATAAAATAAGAAGAGCAAGTGGTTTTATTCTAGTGTGGAGACTGTATTTGAGTTTCTTTTAGACACACATCAAATTAATAGCAATAGTAAACTGAATTAGTAGACAAATCAAGGAGATAAAACCTCCTATTAAAGTCTTGGTATCCCTTTCTTTCACAAATAGATTTTGGCAGTTTGGTAACAGATAAGAAGAGCCAGCCAGCCAAAAGTAAAAAAATAATTTTAAATATTCTTGGGGTTTTTTCCTTTGGATGATATATAAATGCTATGTTGTCAATCAAGAATGTTAAATTCACTCAGAAAAATGATTATATTTGCTCCTTTGCACAAAGATCAATTGTGGTAGACAAACATATACATCAGTGATTAGACTTCAGAAGACGTTGTTTGCATTGCTGGAAAAAAAATGCAAATGAAAAAGGGTAAAAGTTATTCAAACACATATTGAATGCAGGTTTTTAGCCTGGATTTTATACAAACAGCTGATGCTTTAAAACAGTTTCTATAAATGCCACTCATCTATATCCTTTAATTCAAGCATGCTGGTTTTAAATGATCCTTTGCCTTTTCCATGGTATGTGTAGATTAAAATATATCATGGGATGGTTAAAGTAAAAGCTACTGTGTGTTTTATCTGAAGGGATATATCAAAAGAAGTAAGAGCTTTCACTGGAGAAAGTATTAAAATAATGTAAAAAAGATAAATTTATAAACTAGACTATGCATATTAGGAGCAAAACAGATTAAATAAAAAGTTCTTTAAGATGAAATTGCCACAAAATGCATGCGTATGAAACTCTCCCCTGAGCAGAGCAAATGTATTACAACCAATGATCAGATGTGCTTTGTGTCCAACACCATCAATCACTTGAAATAAATGATAGGGAGACTTAAGAATTACTCAGGGGATGCTCAGAACTTTATAGGACCAGGGCCTAAATTAATAATAGGCACCCTCATCCATTCCACTGACCAACAAAAAGGTGCTACAAGGGTGAGACATTATTAGACAGTTACATGTTTAAGTTAGTACAATAAACAACAGTCAATTTTCAACAGCTAGCAACAAAGAAACTTGCCTCAAGAAGCTAGTACCATTGCTAGTACCAGGCAACTGATATAATCATCCTCTGAATTAATATGTTAAAAATAGATCTTTTAGTAGGGGATAACAATTTGACTATATTAACCTCCACACTACATATTTGGACCTTGATGGATTGATCCATTATGTACTGTTAGTCCATAATTATAAAATGTTTAAAATAAATGCCTTCTTTTAAATGAATGATGCTATAGCATATTAAAGCATTTTGAATATTTTTTAATTTTCTTATATATTTATTTATTTATATGTTCATACACACACACATATGCAAACTTCAACATGAGTGGAACAAACCATTTGAAAACATTCACCTGTCAGCAAACATAACAGCAGCTGATAAACAAAAGCAGATAGGAACCATTTTTAGGGAAGAATAAAAGAAAGCCTGCAAAAATTCCACTTCCTTACTAAATGCCAAGCATCAAGAATAGGAGCAACCTCTGTATGTAGGAGAAGATGGGTGGGGGGTTAGGGGTTTTTTTTGTTTGTTTGTTTTAGGGTTTTGTTGGGGGGGGGGTTGTTTGCTTTCTGCTTTTTCTAACTTATAAACATCCTAAAAGAGATAGCAAAGGATGAGGCTAGGCTAATCTCATTGCCAATATTAAGTTTTTTGGCTGGAAATACATTTCACAATAACATAGGATAATAATACATGTAGACACAAATATATCAACTGTGACAAATTTGTTTGCTATACAGCCTATGTCAGGCTTTTCATATGAGATAAGGCTTCATAGAAATTTTAAAGATTCCATTATTATACAACATTTTTCTAGATTTTTTTTCAAAACTTTTGCACAATCAAAAAGGCAGAGAGCAAGTGACAGAGACTCCAAAAAACATGAACAAAATACATTAGAACAATGAGAAACCATGATAAAACCCCTTTTTGAACTGAGAAATAACAGTGGTTACAAGGGACAAAGAGATAGGATACTGGTTGAGTTTCCAGAAATGTCATGTGCAACAGAAGTGGCCTGGATCACAGGGCAATTTTCTTTCTAAAGGCAAGGCTTCTTTACCTTGCTGTTGCTGGCTGGACATAACCAGGGTAAGATCTCCTTGTGCTTGTGGCTTGCCTTTGCCTAGCTAGGAAGGACTGTCCTGAGCCTGTACTAGCCAGTCTGTCTTCTGCTGCTTTTTTATGCAGAGTCATTCCCTATAAAGAGAAACTTATCAGTGAATACCAATAAATAACGATGAACAACTAATTTACAATTTATTATTTCTTCTTCACAAATACGAGATAACCTGGTTTGAATTTCAATCATTATATTTTCAAGAATGGGGTTAAGACATTCTTCCTGATCCTTTTCAATGAGTTCACATTTTATCCTCATGCAAGTTTGCAGTAATTCCTGAGAAAAAGAACTCCCAATGTGCCAGGTCTTGAACGTGCATTTCCACACATGAACACATAGTGCTATGACATACCTTTTGGAAAGCCACCCCCCCACCCCCCGGAAGTTGAGCTAGAAGAGTACTTCTCAATTATATTCACCTTCTGTGAAAATACTAACTTAATAGAAGTGGTGGGAGCATATTTTGATGCTGGTGGATACCAAGTTGAACATGAGCCAGCAATGCATCCTTGTGCTAAAGAACACCAACAGCATCCTGGGTTGCATAAGGAAGAGTGTTGCCAGCAGGTCGAGGGAGATGATCCTTCCCCTCTACTCAGCACTGGTGAGACCCCACCTGGAGTCCTGTGTCTAGTTCTGGGCTTCCCAGTACAAGAGAGACATGAACATGCTGGAGAGAGTCCAGAAAGGGGTCACAAAGATGATTAAGGGACAGGAGCATCTTTCATACTAGGAGAGGCTGAGAGAGCTGGGATTGTTTAGCCTGGAGAAGAGAAGGCTTGGGGGGAATCTCATCAATGTGTACAAATACCTGAAGGGAGGGTCCATAGAAGAGGGAGCCAGGCTCTTTTCATTGGTGCCCAGTGAGAGGACAAGAGGCAATGGGCACAAACGGAAACACAGGAGGCTCCCTCTGAACATAAGAAAACTCTTCTTGACTGTGAGGGTGGTTGAAGACTGGAACAGTTTGCCCAGAGAGGTTGTGGAGCCTCCATCCTTGGAAAGATTCAAAACCTGTCTGGACATGGCCCTGGGCAACTGTCTCTAGGTGGCCCTGCTTGAGCAGGGGGTTGGACCAGATGATCTCCAAAGGCCTTTCCAACCTTAGCTATTCTGTGATTCTCTGTTTTTGAGACAATCTGTGTCTTTAGCAGAAGCTAGGAGCTATGAAATATTCCCACTTCTGAATGGCAGGGAAAAGAAGAAAATCGCATATTGACTGGAAGACCCTGAACAGTATGAGATGATATAAGCTATGGTGGGCTGTGGATAAAATCAGAGACTAACTAAAAGGAAGAAGCAGGTGAAGCTATCACTAATCATCTTCATCCACATGAGAGTCAGGCTACTGAACTATATCTCTCAGCCTTGTCTTCTGCTTACCAGTGGGACCAACATTATGTAGTCGGAAAAGGGCACCAGGTCACCTGAAAGTGCCTTCAATACTAAAAAGATTCAAATGCTCTGTTTAAACACCATTTTAATCTCCTACTCATGAACATAGCAGGAACATAAAACAGCAAGAAGGAAACTCTTCCAAGGGAAGGCAGAGTGAAATGATTTAACCTCTATGATGAAACAGATGCATGTTACAGGGGGGTCAGGGACTCCTATCAGTTTCAAAGCAGCCACACCCTATCAAAGGTAAATCTTGAACACATTTGCTGAAGGTGAACAATTCCCTGCAAAAAGGTCCAACACTGTGTGATTGATATACAATTCCCTTATGTTTTGATTAGTGTAAAAGTGAGGCTTGACCCTGCACTCACCCATTTTCATATGTAGTAAACAGAATGAAAGAACCAAATATGTATAGCTTGGTAAATGCCACAAGAAGAGTATCAGGTGTGCACAAAACTACCTGCATTGTCACCCTAATGAAATAGAAACAAGCAGAAGATTGGGGAGGGGGCAAAGATGAGAATTAATTTGAGTATTAGAAGACAGTATAACTAAAGGTCTGAAATTACAAAATAGAAAACTGAGGCTTCCTTCCCCCCCCCCCCAAAGTGATGCTTCAGGTTTTGAAACTTGAAAATAACAACCACCTTGGTTTCCATATTCTGACCTGAGGCTTACTTTGCTGTTTTTCAGTATGAACTCTGTCAAGCCTTTTACAAGTTTATTGTTTTCCACTAGGGGTTAACTGTTATATAATGATAACTAAAAGAGAATGCTTTCATCTGCATATATATTTGAAAATACTTTACACACAAAAATATTATAAATAAATGAAGACCTTGATAAACACCACAGAAACAACTAAGATTAACCTTTTTATCATTTTTAAGTTTGAAGATTCTTACCATATTATACCAGGCACTAACAATAAACTTCTCTTCCATTTCTCTTTGACTCTTTGTTTTTTCGTATTCTTTCTAAAACAAAACAAACCCCATATATTTAAAATTGTTTAACCGCAGAGAACAGTAAATATTAGAGAAGCACAGTCTATACCCCAAAATGAGGAAACATAAAAGATCTACTGGAAAACATGGAGATAATTACCTCTAATGAATGGAACATTCTGTCACGTTCCTGCAACTGATTTTTCAGTGCCTGAATCTCAGGAGCTGCACCCTGGTTTTGTTTAGGATCTAAGGTGCGGATAACCTGTGAGAGGAAAACCACAGTTTGTTTTTAATTCAATGTTGGAAAAGGCATCAAGGCATTATAACCACATAAGGCAGATTAAGAGACATAGAAGTGACTTAAAACATGTCATTATAATAAATTAAAATGACATTTAAAAATGTCAAACAAAAGAATGCTTAATTTTAAAAGGCTGATGTATAATACAAACACATCTCTCCCCTAATAAGACAGAGGCTCTAAATTGTCAACCAGGATGATGGAGACTATCTCTAAACAGCAATCATGAAGTGTCAGACATCATCTGAAATGTGCTCTAACAGGACTGTCAAACAAAAGTGTTGATAGGAGGAAGCAAGACCTCGGAGGTTCAATATCTTGGACACAAGGAAGCAGTTCCTACCCCCATTCTGTACTGCCACAGGGCCAGAGCATGTGAAACCTTTCCTTGAAGCCTTTTTCTCTTTATAGCTAAGGATTACCTATCTGTTACCCCTCAACTCACTCCTCACAGTGAACTCAAGGACTACTTCTATATGGAAAGAGGCTGTGATTCAGGGATCTGTAGTACCAATAATGCAAATTTTAGAAAGTTCTGCTACAGCCAGAAGAATCCATGGCAGTGCATGTGTGATGAAGTTTCTGCCACTAAGTAAGATGAGAGGAACAACTAACTACATTCTTATGTGGCGTCTATCAGAGGCAGCATTTGAGCACTAACACTCAAGAACAATTCCAGTAAAGGCTGAGGTTTTTAAGCTTGTCCTAGAAAACAGCTGAAAAACTTTTTAAAAACATGTGAGCCCTAGCATGGACGTGACTTCAGCCAAACTGCATCACTCACTGATGAGCCTGGAAGAACTTCCATCAAGAAACAGGTTATCACAACACCAGGAAGGGGTTAACACCATCTCTGTTATCCACTGGCACTTGTGACTCTTAAGGAGCTTTGTCTGGATAACTCTAATATAAATCTGTATCAGTGGTGTACAGAAGTAGTACAAACGATTTTGGTTAGATACTAGTCACAAGTACAGATACTTAATTTAGTTTTAGTCCTACAGAGTGAAGTGAAGTGTGTGGTACAGCCTGTTAGGGAAGGATTGTTAACTTGGAACCCAGACACTTACACTTTTGGCCTTTTCCAAATACTTTTTGTATCGTTCTTCCATTTGCTTCATTTCTTCATCTTTTTTCCGCAAAGCTTCTTGTAATTCTTCAATTTTGAGTGCTTTATGTCAGGATTAGAGGATAAAATAATTACATTAAATTTATTTACATGCATTTAAACAGACATTAAACCCACAGCTAGGACTTTATTTCAGTTAAGAAAAGCTTACATAAGGAATGAAAAATGCTTATTGATGCAATGGACACAATAAGTTTAATTCAAAACCTCAGAAACGCATATGAAAAAAGGTATATTGTAGGTCAAATGAACAAAAGTTTAACAGTCCTAAGTGACAAGCAAGATTCTTGCTCATATCTGCCCAAAGGTAGTAATGAACAAAATTCTTCAAAATTGTGACATGAAAACACTGCAATTATGTTTTCTTCACATCATCCTCAAGAAGTGATGCAGACCAACAGGACAGTTTCACTGTACAGCCAATTTCCTGTGTTGATTTAAGAATGTACCAAGCCACTACTACTTGTGCAAGCTATACATCCTACTTGCATCTTTTTCAGAAACAAGGTTTTTCACAAACAACTTGCAATTCAAGTAAGCCAATCAGAGAAGTCTGAATATGCTCTAAATTTTAGAGGTTAGGGACTCAGAAAACCAGGCCCCTTTCTGCCCTGCCCCCCACAACTGAGGCATGTTAAGTATGGAAAGATTACATACTCATCAACTACTCAGCTCCTGAACTTCATCTTCAGTTGTCTTATCATTTTCTAAAATGTGGAATTTTGTAACGTAATATTGTTCTGTGGTTTTAACTGGAAACTAATGAAAATTTCTTGGATCTAAAATTTCCCTAATGATTATGTAATCATTAGGTAGCTGGAAAGCTGCCCAGCAGAAAAGGACCTGGAAGTGTTGGTCAACAGCCGGCTGAATATGTCAGCAGTGTGCCCAGGTGGCCAAGAAGGCCAATGGCATGCTGGCCTGTATCAGAAATAGCGTGGCCAGCAGGACTAGGGAAGTAATTGTCCCCCTGTACTCAGCACTGGTGAGACCACACCTTGAGTACTGTGTTCAATTTTGAGACCCTCACTACAGGAAAGACATTGAGTTGCTGGAGTGCATACAAAGAAGACCAGTGAAGCTGGTGAAGGGTCTAGAGAACAAGTCTTATGAGGAGTGGCTGAGGGAACTGGGGCTGTTTAGTCTGGAGAAAAGGAGGCTCAGGGGAGACCTTATCACTCTCTACAACTACCTGAAAGGAGGTTGTAGTGAGGTGGGTACTGGTCTCTTCTATCAATTAACTAGTGATAGGATGAGAGGAAATGGCCTCAAGTTGCACCAGGGGAGGTTTAGATTGAGTATTAGGAAAAATATCTTCACTGAAAGGGTTATCAAGCATTGGAACAGGCTGCCCAGGGATGTGGTTGAGTCACCATCCCTGGAGGTATTTAAAAGATTTGTAGATGTGTGTCCTGGGTTCAGCTGGGATACAGTTAATTTTCACAGGAACCTGGGAGGGGGCACAGCCAGGACAGCTGACCTGAACTAGTCAAGGAGCTATTCCATACCATGTGACATCATGCTCAGTATATAAATGGGGAGCGGGCTAGGGGAAGGTGCTCTCTCAGTGTGGGAAGTAGCGGAGCGTTGGGTTCCAGGTGGTGAGCAGTTGCACTGTGCATCACTCCTTTTGTATATTCTTTTATTAGTACCGTTGTTGATGTAACTTCTCTTTTTGTGTTTTCCCAGTAAATTGTCCTTATCTAAACCTCGAGGTTCCGTTTTTGTTTTTCTTTTCTTCTTTCTGATTCTCCTCCCCATCCCACCGGAGGGGGGCGGGGAGGAGTGAGCGAGCAGCTGCGTGGTCCTTTGTTACCGGCTGGGCTGAAACCACGACAGTCCTTTTTGGCGCCCAACGTGGGGCCCGAAGGGTTGAGATAACGACAGATCTGGCCAGAGCATGTTAAAACAAATTTGTTATACGCATTTCTTATATTAGATAAATAGATGCTAGTCACAATGTTGGTTCATTTGTTTACATGGTGGCGTTTTGTAAGTTCTTATGTGCTCTATGTATTGCCTCTGGTTACGCTTATCACCTCTGGGAGAGGGATCGGGATTATCATTTTGCTATACTAGGCAATGTCGACTTATGAAATGATTACATCACTGGTCATGAGGTTAAGCTGGTATCTGTAGGCCGCGGTGATATCATTTCCATACTTCGGGCACCTTCTATCGGAATTTATTGGTAATTGCACCGAATCCATGGGGAAGTCAGGGGGGGATACTTCCCCCCGTCCGTTCGCCTCCCTTCTCTCCTTCCGACTAATTACAACCGCTTTTGAGAATTTTGAATATCCTTGGGATGGGCAAGCCAGTGTGCTGTTAGTGCTATGCCTCCTGAATATGTTTCAGGTCTTGTTTAGGGCTATAAAAAAGGTTTTTAAGAATACGACCCAGAGATCTGCCCCAAAGCTGGATATTCATGGGTGGCACGGCATGTGGGAGGATATGGGCAGGTATCTAGAGAACTTCTCACCTCCAGTGGCTTGGAACTACACTCCCGAACAACTACAGAACCCTCATGAAGTGGTAGAATATTTGAAAGGAAAATGCTGTGGCTATTCCAGAGATGCACAACTCACTGCACTGTGCTGGGCCTTGGCCAGCATCTACCAAACACTGCTTGATATTAAGCAGCACCCTCAGGGGGAAGACAGGGAAAACAGAGCGACAGGCACTATGGCTACCCCAGCCCTGGCGACAGGCACTGCAGCTAAACCAGAGAACCAACCCGTGCCAGTATCAGTTGCCCCTATACAGAAGAAGAAACACACAAAAAAATCAGTTTGCTTAGTGAGAGATGAAAGTGAACCAGGGTGTCGTGGTTTAACCCCAGCTAGCAACTAAACACCACGCAGCCGCTCACTCACTCCCCCCCACCCAGTGGGATGGGGGAGAAAATCAGGAAAAGAAGCAAAACCCGTGGGTTGAGATAAGAATGGTTTAATATAACAGAAAAGAAGAAACTAATAATGATAATGATAACACTAATAAAATGACAACAGTAATAATGAAAGGATTGGAATGTACAAATGATGCGCAGTGCAATTGCTCACCACCCGCCGACCGACACCCAGCCAGTCCCCCGAGCGGCGATTCCCCGCCCCCACTTCCCCGTTCCTATACTAGATGTGACGTCACATGGTATGGAATACACCGTTGGCCACTTTGGGTCAGCTGCCCTGGCTGTGTCCTGTGCCAACTTCTTGTGCCCCTCCAGCTTTCTCGCTGGCTGGGCATGAGAAGCTGAAAAATCCTTGACATTAGACTAAACACTACTGAGCAACAACTGAAAACATCAGCGTTATCAACATTCTTCGCATACTGAACTCAAAACACAGCACTGTACCAGCTACTAGGAAGACAATTAACTCTATCCCAGCTGAAACCAGGACACAGGGTCATCACGAGAACAGGAGGAAGAGGCAGAACCTGAAATAATCACCTGACCTCTATCCCTGAGTGAGTTGTGCGACATGCGAAAAGATTTTGGCCGCCACCCAGGTGAGCACATTGTTACCTGGCTGCTCCGATGCTGGGATAATGGGGCCAGTAGTTTGGAATTAGAGGGTAGGGAAGCCAAGCAGCTGGGATCCCTGTCTAGGGAAGGAGGCATTGACAAGGTGATTGGGAGAAAAAGACAAGTCCTCAGCCTCTGGAGGTGACTTCTGTCAGGTGTGAAGGAAAGATACCCCTTCAAGGATGAAGTTACATGTCACCTAGGCAAGTGGACCATCATGGAGGGAGGTATCCAGTACCTGAGGGAATTAGCCATGCTGGAGGTGATTTATAATGATCCAGAAAATGGGCAGTCACCCACAGATCCAGATGAAGTCCAATGCACACAACCGATGTGGCGGAAGTTTCTACGAAGTGCACCACCAACCTATGCCAACTCATTGGCAGTAATGTCCTGGAAAGAAGGCAATGGACAAACGGTGGATGAATTGGCTGTCCAACTCCGGCAGTATGAAGGAAGTCTCTCTTCCTCCCTACGGGCCTGTGTCTCGGCTGTAGAGGAATTGTCCCGAGAGTTCCAGCAATTCAAAGTGGATATGTCCTTCTCCCCACCTGTACAGGCCCGCATCGCAGCTATTAGGAGTAAGGATTCCTCTGCCCAAGAGAGAGGAGAGAGAAGGTACACACGATGGGCTAACCTGTGGTTTTACCTGCGTGACCATGGAGAGGACATGAGGAAGTGGGATGGAGAACCTACCTCAGTCCTGGATGCATGGGTATGTGAGTTGCAAGAAAAAGCAATCAGAAAAGAGGATTCTTCTTGGAAAAATGCCACTCCAGTTTCCCGTGAGCAGTCCCCCAGACGGAGTAGAAGGGCCGATCTCATTTCTGATCCTCTTGAAGGGACTTCTGATTCACGTTTGCAAAAAGTGAGTAACGGATACCCCGACCAGGATTAGAGGGGCCCTGTCTCCAGCCAGGTGGAGGAAAGGGACAACCGGTTTCCTGGACAGTGTGGATTCGATGGCCTGGCACATGAGACCCACAGGAATATAAGGCTCTAGTAGACACTGGTGCACAATGCACCCTAATGCCATCAAGTTATAAAGGGGCAGAACCCATCTGTATCTCTGGTGTGACAGGGGGATCCCAAGAGCTAACTGTATTGGAAGCTGAAGTGAGTCTAACTGGGAATGAGTGGCAGAAACACCCCATTGTGACTGGCCCAGAGGCCCCGTGCATCCTTGGCATAGATTATCTCAGGAGGGGGTATTTTTAGGGCCCAAAGGGGTACCGTTGGGCCTTTGGTATAGCTGCCTTGGAGACGGAGGAGATTGAACAGCTGTCTGCCTTGCCCAGCCTCTCTCAAGACCCTTCCGTTGTGGGGTTGCTGAGGTTGAAGAACAACATGTGCCAATTGCTGCCACGACGGTGCACCGGCGGCAATATCGCACCAACCGAGACTCGCTGATTCCCATCCATAAGCTGATTTGCCGATTGGAGAGCCAAGGAGTGATCAGCAAGACTCACTCACCCTTTAATAGTGCCATATGGCCCGTGCGGAAATCTAATGGGGAGTGGAGACTAACAGTAGACTATCGTAGGCTCAATGAAGTCACGCCACCGCTGAGCGCTGCTGTGTCAGCTATGTCAGAACTTCAATACGAAATGGAATCAAAGGCAGCCAAGTGCTATGCCACAATTGACATTGCTAACGCGTTTTTCTCAATCCCTCTGGCAGCGGAGTGCAGGCCACAGTTTGCTTTCACTTGGAGGGGCATCCAGTACACCTGGAATCAATTGCCCCAGGGGTGGAAACACAGCCCCACCATTTGCCATGGACTGATCCAGGCTGCACTGGAAAAAGGTCAAGCTCCAGAACACCTGCAATACATTGATGAAATCATCGTATGGGGCAACACAGCAGAATAAGTTTTTGAGAAAGGGAAGAAAATAATACAAATCCTTCTGAAGGCTGGTTTTGCCATAAAAGAAAGTAAGGTCAAGGGACCTGCAGAGGAGATCCAGTTTTTAGGAGTAAAATGGCAAGATGGACGTCGTCAGATCCCCATGGATGTGATCAACAAAATAGCAGCTATGTCCCCACCGACTAATAAAAAGGAAACACAGGCTTTCTTAGGTGTTGTGGGTTTTTGGAGAATGCATATTCCAAATTACAGTCTGATTGTAAGCCCTCTCTATCAAGTGACCCTGAAGAAGAACAATTTTAAATGGGGCCCTGAGCAACAACAAGCCTTTGAACAAATTAAATGGGAGATTGTTCATGCAGTAGCCCTTGGGCCAGTCTGGGCAGGACAAGATGTTAAAAATGTGCCCTATACTGCAGCCAGAGAGAATGGCCTTACCTGGAGTCTCTGGCAAAAAACACCTGGGATACCTGAGGCTGACCCCTGGGGTTTTGGAGTCGGGGATACAGAGGATCCGAGACCCGCTATACTCCAACTGAAAAAGAGATATTGGCAGCATATGAAGGAGTTCAAGCTGCCTCAGAAATGGTTGGTACTGAAACACAGCTCCTCTTAGCACCCCGACTGCCAGTGCTGGGCTGGATGTTCAAAGGGAGGGTCTCCTCTATACATCATGCAACTGATGCCACATGGAATAAGTGGGTCACACTGATCACACAACGAGCTCGCATAGGAAACCCCGATCGCCTAGGAATTTTGGAAGTGATCACGGACTGGCCAGAAGGCAAAGATTTTGGAATGTCGCCAGGGGAAGAGGTGGCACGTGCTGAAGAGGCCCCGCTGTATAATAAACTGCCAGAAAATGAGAGGCAACATGCCCTGTTCACTGTTGGGTCCTGTCGTATTGTGGGAAAACATCAGAGGTGGAAGGCTGCTGTATGGAGTCCTATACGACAAGACGCAGAAACTGCTGAAGGAGAAGGTGAATCGAGTCAGTTTGCAGAACTGAAAGCCATCCAGCTAGCGTTAGACATTGCTGAAAGAGAGAAGTGGCCAGTGCTCTCTATCTCTATACTGACTCATGGATGGTGGCAAATGCCCTGTGGGGGTGGCTACAGCAATGGAAGAAGAACAACTGGCAGCGCAGAGGTAAACCCATTTGGGCTGCCGCACTGTGGCAAGATATTGCTGTTCGGATAGAGAAGCTAGTGGTAAAAGTACGTCACGTAGATGCTCATGTACCCAAGAGTCGGGCCACTGAAGAACATCAAAACAACCAGCAGGCAGATCAGGCTGCCAAGATTGAAGTGTCTCAGGTGGATCTGGATTGGCAACATAAGGGAGAGCTATTTATAGCTCAGTGAGACCATGATACCTCAGGCCATCAGGGAAGAGATGCAACATATAGATGGGCTCGTGATCGAGGGGTGGATTTGACCATGGACATTGTCGCGCAGGTTATTCATGAATGTGAAACATGCTGTAATTAAGCAAGCCAAGCAGCTAAAACCCCTGTGGTATGGAGGGCGATGGCTGAAATATAAATATGGGGAAGCCTGCCAGACTGACTATATCACACTCCCACAAACCCACCAAGGCAAGTGCCATGTGCTTACAATGGTGGAAGCAACCACCGGATGGCTGGAAACATATCCTGTGTCCCATGCTACTGCCCAGAACACTATCCTGGGCCTTGAAGAGAAAGTTTTATGGCAACATGGCCCCCCAGAAAGAATTGAGTCAGACAACGGGACTCATTTCCGAAACAACCTCATAGACACCTGGGCCAAAGAACATGGCATTGAGTGGGTATATCACATCCCCTATCATGCACCAGCCTCCGGAAAAATCGAACAATACAATGGACTGCTGAAAACTACATTGAGAGCAATGGGGGGTGGAACTTTCAAACATTGGGATACACATTTAACAAAAGCCACCTGGTTGGTTAATACTAGAGGATCTGCCAATTGGGCTGGCCCCGCCCAACCAAGACTTCCACATACTGTAGAAGGAGATAAAGTCCCTGTAGTGCGCATGAGGAGTATGTTAAGGAAGACAGTCTGGGTTAGTCCTGTCTCAAGCAGACACAAACCCATCCAAGGGATTGCCTTTGCTCAAGGACTGGGGTGCACTTGGTGGGCGATGCAGAAGGATGGGGAAGTTCGATGTGTACCTCAGGGAGATTTGATTTTGAGAGAGAATATCCAGTGAATTAGGCTGTATGATGTTAATTGCTAAATAGCCTGCCACTGTATGCCATTGTATCTATAGTGGCTATATGCCATATCAAGGGTATTACAGTAGAATTACCCAAATGACTGAAGGATGGACTTTGAAACCGAGCCAAGTACAACAGTGATGGAACTTGAACTGGCGCCCAGCGATTTCCTCAAGATCAACATCTTCGACCTGCAGGCCAAGGGCGTGGGTTGCACCAAATGTACCAGCCACAAGCTCCAGAGGTAGCATGCAACAATCCAACACCTCACACCATCTCTCCTATCCTGAAGGACTGTTAACAACAGATGGAGCCCCAAAGTCATGGACTAAATAAAATTGATGGACACATTAGAGGGATGGCCCATAGACTAAAGGAATGCTATTTGTGTGTGGGGGGGGTGTCCATATACATATATATATATGTATATAAGACAAGGAAAGTGGTGGTGATTCATTGGAAAATGTAGGATCTGGGCATGATGTAGATGGTATAGAATAAGGGGTGGATAATGTCCTGGGTTCAGCTGGGATAGAGTTAATTTTCACAGGAACCTGGGAGGGGGCACAGCCAGGACAGCTGACCTGAACTAGCCAAGGAGCTATTCCATACCATGTGACATCATGCTCAGTATATAAATGGGGAGTGGGCTGGGGGGTGCTCTCTCGGCTTTTGGTGGGGGAAGTGGCGGAGCGTTGGGTTCCAGGTGGTGAGCAGTTGCACTGTGCATCACTCATTTTGTATATTCTTTTATTAGTACCGTTGTTGTTGTTGTAACTTCTCTTTTTGTGTTCTCCCAGTAAACTGTCCTTATCTCAACCCTCGAGGTTCCGTTTTTGTTTTTCTTTTCTCCTTTCTGATTCCCCTCCCCATCCCACCGGAGGGGGGCGGGAGGAGTGAGCGAGCGGCTGCGTGGTCCTTTGTTACCGGCTGGGCTTAAGCATGACAATGTGGCACTTAGGGACATGGTTTAGTGGTGGACTTGGCAGTGCTAGGTTAACAGCTGGACTTTATGATCTTAAAGGTCTTTTCCAACCTAAACGATTCTATGATTCTATCATTCTTTGTCACGGTTCTAAAATGTAATCTGCTACATCTCAAGATTTAGTAGCGTGTTTTTGGTCATTATAGCTTTCAGAGTAATTAACACCACACATACCATTACCACGTGAAACATATGTTTTGTTTTTCTTACAGCTTTTATAGATATTAAATGAAATATTAATTAAAGGTCATTCCCTGCATGCAAAACATTTTACAGTTAAAAGAAATGGAGTGCATATCAGAAAACTCACAACTTTTATTACATCTTGGTTCCAAATCCTCAATAATAGCTCGTTTCTTCTGTAGCTCATTGTTAGCTTCATGGAGCTTCTCACTGTTACAAACCATAAAAGCACATATTATTTTTTCAATACTCTTATCCTCTGGAATGAACATTAAGTGATAAAAAAACCCCAAACCCTCAGAGTATGGCATATTTCTGGGAATATAGTTGACTTGGCTGTGAGGTGTGAGGACAAACGGCAAGTGGGTCAATGTCTATGGGAATGTTTATAAAATATGCTAAAAAGCATTACCATATATGCAGAGTTATAAAACCAGACAGCTTCATTCTCAGCCTGGAATTATATACTTACTTTAGAATTTACAATAAATTGTACAAAGCATGCTTGAAGTGTATAATATCAATAGCTGTGATAAGATTTGGGAAGAATGGCTTACGCCCCCCCCAAGTTATAGAGACTGTACTTTCTAGTAAGGCAGTTAACAAGTGAACAATTCTTTAAGTAAAACTTGAAGTTTAAAAAAAGTGTAATATTAAGAGCAGTGCAGAAATAGTATAACAGAAAGATCACACTCTTAACTTAAGCTTTACATAATTTTAAATTGTTTTCTAACCACCAGAAAATGGTGGCTCTTTCATAACTCCTTTTAATTTGGCAAAGACTTTCCATAAGAAATGAAAATAATGCCTCAGTAACAGATTCTCTACATATTCCTGTGCTATCTGCATGTCTCTTCTTTATGTATCTTCCAAATGCACTACTGCCTTCCCACTGCTGTTAATGGCTAAGCACCTGCTAAGCATATGGAAAGCAGATCATTTCATATGGCAAGCAAAATATGGAAAGCTTTATTACTTACAGATGTTCTTCAAGTTTCTTTTGCAGAAGCAGCGACTAAAATAGAAAGTTAAATGTGTCAGTTATTTTAATACGTTATGGTGCTTAGTATCATTTCAGTCATATTAAAATATATAATTTCACAGTTATAACCAGAAATAGCCATTTAATTTAACCCATTTTTGGTCATAATTGTATAGCAGTTTTCTGTAGTAGTTGTCCTTTCCTTGATATCTGTGGACTTTCCCAAAATCAGAATGCCTTATAACTTCACGAATATTTTCTTGGAATTGGAACAATATAGGAGAGATCCATTAATGACAAAATTGTATTTCAGTTGTTTTCATTGCTTTGTGATTCAGTACTTTTGTAGATTAGACTCAACAAATTTATTTAAAATTAGTGGAAAATATGCTTGAAGAGCTGTCCAAAGCATCAAAGCAATTTCACATAAAGACTCGAGGTAAAATTCTGTCCCCACAAAAATTAGATGCAGTAGAGTGCCACTGACCAGAGCACAGCAGAAATTTTATCCTCAATTGCTCTGCTTTTCTCTGTTTTCACATCTTTCTTTGCCTACAAATATGTAAATATAATACACCTTATGCTGTTCTGATTTCTGGCTAAGTCACATTTGAATAAGCTCTTGGCAGGGGGTGTGCTGGTGGTGAGCTTCAAAGTAAATTTTAGTTTATTCATAAACTCACTTTATATACAGTGATCATCTTTTAAGATCAAAACCATAAATGCCTACAAAGTAAAAGTAGTATTAAGTAAACAGAAAGCCATACTCACAATAGCCTTGAGCAGAAACCCATGCCAGGAAACAGAGATGACATATTAGCATAAAGCAAAAACAGCAACCAACAGAAGAAACTATTTAGTAACTCATGAACAGAAAAGCTTAAAGCTATGCATTTTTTCCAGACATGTACATTTTTCTTACTTCTCTGTTCTCATTAACAGTTTCATCCTGTCACATTTTCTGAAGAGTTTAGGAAAGCCAGTAAAAATTATCCATACTGTGTTCAAGTATATGAATGCTTTTCCACTTTCGCACATATGCAAACATCATCTGAATTTCAAAGGAAAGCAGTTGCTGTTATGAAAAGTAATTTTAACATTGAAGTCACATTAGTAGCTGTACTGGTTTTGGTTGGGATAGAGTTAATTTTCATCATAGTAGCTTGTATGGGGCTATGTTTTGGATTTGTGCTGAAAACAGTGTTGATAACACAGGGATGTTTTAGCTATTGCTGAGCAGTGCTTACACAGAGTCAAGGCCTTTTCTGTTTATCACGCTGCCCTGCCAGCAAGTAGGCTGGGGGTGCACAAGAAGTTGGGAGGGGACACAGCTGGGACAGCTGACCCCAACTGACCAAAGGGATATTCCA
Organism: Harpia harpyja; assembly: GCF_026419915.1. Classification (NCBI taxonomy): domain Eukaryota; kingdom Metazoa; phylum Chordata; class Aves; order Accipitriformes; family Accipitridae; genus Harpia; species Harpia harpyja. The sequence goes on from NC_068968.1 coordinate 9,744,994, forward strand.
GACCATATGACGTCATGCTCAGCATATAAGGCTGGGGGAAGAAGGAGGAATGGGGGACGTTTGGAGTTATGGTGTCTGTCTTTCCAAGGAACCGTTACGCATGATGAAGCCCTGCTTTCCTGGAAATGGCTGAACACCTGCCTGCCAATGGGAAGTGGTGAATGAATTCCCTATTTTGCTTTGCTTATATGCACAGCTTTTGCTTTACTTCTAAATTGTCTTTATCTCAACCCATGAGTTTTCTCACTTTTACCCTTCCAATTTTCTCCCCCATCCCACTGTGGGGGGGAGTGAGCAAGCAGCTGTGTGGTACTTAGCTGCCTACCCAGGTTAAACCACAACAGTAGCAAAGCAGCAGACAATATGTAGTCTGTTGGGCTGCAATCAACATGTAGAGATACATGTATTTTGGTGGAGACATTCTGAATTGGTGTTATTTTCACATGGTTTAAATACAAGACATTAAATATTGGATATTTAACTCAGACTGCCTTTTTGGTTTGCATTTGTCCAGTACCCATTATAGTGGAGTCCTAGTCTGTGACTGATACTTCAAAGTGCTATCACAATATAAAATAAAATCATCAACAAAATTACTTCATTGCTTTTCCTTTCTATGTTCTTTCAAGAAAAATTTAAACACAAAGCCAATACAGACAATTTGTATGCAGTCCAAGAAAATTTTTTAGCTGGAGTTTAAACACTTCAAAATATCATTTTTAATCACATTCCTGGGTTGTGCTGTTTGATTAGTTCAAAGTTGGATTGTCTTTTACACTATGAATAAAGAGGGTAGGAGGTAAAATAACCCAAGTGACCAAGGAGGTAACATAACTCAGTGACTCCACTGAGTTCAAACAGAGCTACAGAACTTTACAGTAGCTATGGACCTGCGGGTTTTGGCCGTTTGCTTTTTTCCTTTTCCAGTTTTTCTAAGAAATATAATAACAAATTAGACACACAGAGGAAGGGACACCCTGTTGGCCAATCCCAGGGCTGTCCCAGGAAAGCATCAGCCCCATGGTCCAGGCATGGAATCCATCAAGATGAGTCAATGCCGGAGCACCTTTCGGACTGAGGGGGGGGTTGCTGCCTAGGGGTATGGGACACATTATGGGGAAAAACATTTTGGGATTGCACAGGACTTATTATGGGATGTTTAGGGGAAGAACCAAAGGCAGGAAAAGGAAGGGGTTTAGGTGATTTGGGGAGGAACAAGTGTGAGAAAATAGAGGGTATGGAGATAAAATGGTCCAGTCACATGTAAACAGGGGCTGGTCAGTACGCTTGTCTGGCCATGCCCTGTACCTGATCAGCACAGTCTGTGTTATCTTATTAAATTCCATTTCTAACTCTCCCTGGGTGAGGAACAATATTCTGTGTGCATGTGTGTGTATGGGGATCTGAGTGCCAGTGACTGGAGTCAGACCACAGGTCACAGGGGCTCATGTGCCTGGGTGCCAGCAACTAGAGAGACCAGAGTGAGTGAAATCAAGTGCCAGCCACTGGAGTGGGACCAGGGGCCAGAGCACCTGTGTGCCCATAGTGACAGCAACTGAAGCAAGCATGGTGGTTGTGTGAGTGAGTGTGTGATTGCTAATGAATATCAAGCTGGACTAGCCAGCATGTGGGTGAAGTGACCTGGGAGCCAGGAATATGTGTGTGTGTCTCTAAGGGCGAGACTGGCTATTGGGGGACCAGAGGAGTTCTGGCCACTGCACCAGCAACTGGAATGGGCCTGCAGCCTCAAGGGCTCTTATGTCTGGGTGCCAGCAACTGGGGAGACTGTGATCCAGGAGCCAGCTACTGGGCAGACTGAGTGTCTGAGCCCTGCTGCTGAAGGCATCCACATTATACATATATACATATATTTGCACTAATCGACCTCCATCCTGCTCAGCCAGAGAGGGGAGCAGGATGAGGCCATTGGTGCTGTCTGTGTTCATGTGAGTGCTCTGTGTGTCTGTCTGTGATCTGTGTGGCCAGCCACGTATATATGTGGTGTATATGCGCGCTCTGTGTGCGTGTGCTTACTGGGAATATATCTTCAGCCTCGCTATTGGTTGGACCTGGAGACATGGAGCTGTGGCAGCCTCATCTCTCTCAGGCTGATGGATCTGGCCTGATTTCCCCTAACAAATTTAACAGGTTGGCCTCTGCTTTGAGTAGGAAGATAGACCAGACATCCAGACCCCTAAAGGTACCTTCCAGCAAAGTATTTTGTGATTCTACATTTCCTTTTTTGCTCATTTAAGAGTACATGTAGGCAAATATTCAGAACCTAACAAGATGATAGGTCCATGGGGGTAGTGCCTATATATCACCATTGGTATGGTCAAATTTATACTGAAGCTAGGAATGCAGCTGGTGCATCATGAGCTTCAGCTCTGCCTGGTACCCACATCAGTACAGTTCCATGTGAAAACCTGTGCTGGCATGGTTTTGCTACTAGCAGAACCCAAACCAGCTTGGATTATACCTACATGGGCTGTAGTCAGTCCTTTAAGTGCATTGTAGACATATGCACCGTCTAAACCAGTCTCAAACAGGGCCAGATTTAAAATTACAATAAATAAAGGTATATTTGATTAGACTGAGATTATTTACAATAGTCTCCACATCTGAGCATAACTTTCATAAACACATTGCTCAAAAAGTAAATCACAAACCAAAGCTTTATATGTCAACTGCTGAAAATAACAAAATTCATGAGAAAAAAAAAAATTACCTGTCTTATCAATAAATGCTTTCTCTGGGTTCCTAAACTGTAAAAGTGAAGTTTCATTTCTGGTACATAAATATAATAGACTAGGTGTGTTTTAACAAATATCATCAGAAGTTTTCAGGAGAATGTTAAATTTAACAATATTACAATCAAACTTGTCAAATGGAACTGCTAAAAACTCCTCTGTCTGTATTCAATAATCCTTAATTTCAAGCATATTTAAATGCATTCCTTGACAAGACAGGGTGAAATCCTGACTTCACTGAAGTAAACAGAGGTTTTCCTCTTGATTTTCAGGGGGACCATGATTTGCCTTCAGCTCCCACAACTCTTCTTGCCAGAGTGGAGCTGAGAGCAACAAAGATCCTTTTTCCGAGAGACTAACAGCATGTCAGTAAAGTTGTGTTATTCTTCATGCCAATACCAAAATATCAGTGCTCTGATCTGACTGGGCTAACAAGGCAGGAATGTTTATGAGAGCATGAGAAAGGTGGAGACTTAGCTGACTGAATTACTTAGGCTGTTGCACTGCTGAGGAAGCCCTAAGATTTCTCAGCCTTTTGTACACACAGAATCAATATCAATTGGGTTGGGCTTTTTGAGACTTCCTACATCAAAATGATAGTGATAGTGTTAGTAGTAAGGGTTCCACTCAACTGGAGACTATTAAACTGTGCTCCTGTTAAGGGTGACAAAGATCAAAGATTCTGTTGAGTCTGTTTACCACAAAACATGCAAGGAGTATATCCAGATTGTAATCACCCTGAAAAATTTGGTTTTGACCTGTAACCAAGACAGCAAAGAATATTATGGAATGACATAATAGTATAGATCCATTTAAAATTAATTATAAGTTATTTCTTAAGAGCATTTTTCTAAATAGGAAATCACTGCTTTCAGGACAGTTCTATAGCTTCTACTCTCAAATAAGGGAGGCGGCAAATAAAATTTTCAGTGGAAGATTAGAATTGGTGTTCCCACACTAATCCTGTGACAATGTCTTTATTTTAAATATTAAAATGTACAGTATCTAGGTATACAGAAATATAAAATATTGCACTGTGTCAAAGGACTGCTCATTTGACTTTTTTAGTTTTGGCTTGCATGACATCTTGCATTAGAGATACACATTTATATCAGCAATTACTGGGTTTCCACTGGCAAGAAAGGTATTTACTACCATGAAGAACAGTTAAACAAAAATACCTTCGGATATTTTACTAAGAAATGGAAAATCAATGTATCCTTAATTTCCTATAAATGTCTCTATTCTAATTACAGATTTTTAAATAATGCTGAGTTTACTACTAGAATGGACACACTAAAGGGAAAAAAAATATTTAATTCCTTTTCTACAAAGAAAGTTTTTACCTATTCTAGACAAACATTTAATTTTACATTTCTCATTGAGAAAAACACAGTTTAAATGTAAAGCCATAACAGCACAAATGGAAAGCTACCAGGAATCTCCATCTGCATTATTTCCTCATGATGTAACAAGCAGGAGATATTATGTAAAGCTGAAAGGTAGGATAATAGCAATTACTTGAACACAAGTTTTACATACATTTCTACTTACATCTTCAGCTTTTGAACCTTGCTCCTGCAAAGACTTCTGTAGTTCTTGAACTTGGGACTGTACTTCTAGCAGTCTCTGATTTACCAGCCTAGGAAATAGATAAAACTTTACTTTTCAGAAACAATGAATTACAACATGATGAAATCTAAGATGTTTAGTGTCCAGCATTATCAGGACATCTATGCAAGAGATAGTACACTAATTCTTTATTCAAAATTGCATTGGGTTTATGTGATAAGGTTTTGGTAGCGGGGGGAGGGGGATGCAGGGGTGGCATCTGTGAGAAGCCAGAGGCTGTCCTGTGCTGGACACAGCCAGTTCCAGCTGGCTCTGCAACAGACCCACCACTGGTCAAAGATGAGCTTATCAGAGAAGCTGGTGTCACCTCTGAGAAAACATATTTAAGAAAGAGCAAAACACTCCCTGGGAGTGAGGAAAAAGTGTGAGAAACAATCCTGCAGACCCCAAGGTCAGAGAAGAAGGAGGGAGAAGAGGTGCTCCAGGTGTCAGAGCAGATATTCCCCTGCAGCTAGTGGAAAGGACCACAGTGGACCAGGTATTCCCTGCAGCCTGTGGAGGACCCCATGCCAGAGCAGGTGGATATTCCCTGAAGGACCTGCAGCACAGGAGACATGGGGAATGCAGGGTTGCAGTCAGTCCATAACAGTTCCTCTCTGCCGCTCCTTCCTCCTGATGCTTTTTCCCCGTGCCAGCGTGAGTCCTTCCACAGGCTGCAGACCTTCAGGAAAAATCTGCTCCAGCATGGGTTCTCCATGGGCTGCAATTCCTTCAGGAAATATACAACTGCTCCAGCATGAGGTCCTCTATGGGCTGCAGGGGAATCTCTGCTCGGATGCCTGGAGCACCTCCTCCTTCTCCGACCTTGGTGTTCACACTGCTGTTTCTCACTCTTTTTTCTCTCTTCCTCTGCAGATCTGGCATTTTTGCCCTTTCTTAAATATGTTTTCACAGAGGTACCACCAATTTTGCTGATTGGCTCAGCTTTGGCCTGCGGTGGGTCTGCTGCAGAGCCAGCTGGAACTGGCTGTGACTGGTCTAAGATTCTTTCTGCTGACTTCATCCTCATTGACCACAGTATTCTGTGGATGAAGCAAGCCAGCTAAAACCTACTGCATACTACAGTAAGAGAAAATTCAGTACATAAAATCATGGAAAAGTTTTTATCACCCTAAACTTTCATAAAATACTCAGTTTTACAAAATCTAGATCATCTTGACAGCAGCTCTAACTCCTGTGAACATACTTTTAAAGAACAAAATAGGAAACAGAAGGGCAGATGGAAAATGTACAGGGAATGAATGGGTAATAGGGAAGATAAGGGATTCTTTTTGTTACACTTGCTTTACAGAAGGAGAAGCTAAAGTAATACATGGTTCCTTTTGTGACCCTTTGCATCATTCCAATTGCAATCTATTACAGAATTCTTCAGCCCACACTGCAGGCTCCAGATACTGGAACATCATTGAATGACTGAGTAGACTCACAGGCTGGTTGAGATACTTTTTGATAGGTCTAACCACTTTTTTTTACATAAGGAACTTGGCCCTGACAACAGTCTGCTAAGACAGAAGTATATGGCATTTTAGGAAAGTCACTGGAACAGAGAACAATACTTCCTTACCTGTTCTCTGTCTCCAATTCATTCTTCCGTAAATTTGTACCATCAAGCAAGCTCTGCAACAAGGTGATCTTTTCATTGTCAGAACCTTCTTGGTTCAGCTTTAACATCTTGTTCTCATGCTGAAGGCGAATGAGTTTCTCCCTAAACAAATAAAATCTACTAGAAGAAGCTTGCCATTCTCTATGAATAAAACAGTTTACCACAGGATGTGTAAAGATAACATAAAGATCTTTACCAGTTTTAGAAATAGATGAAACTACAATTGACTCTTGATCTCCAAATTCAAACTTGATTAAAGAAGCTGCAATTGTACAAAACACAGAAGAGGAATATTGCCTGAGGGCCCAGATTAGATCTGAGAACAAGGTCACAGTCTGATGGGTAGTAAGCAGAGCTGAGTATCAGGGTATCAAAGGATGCAGGTTGTAAACTTAGCTATCAATAAACTACTGCATGAACCTGGGCAAGTCACTTCCCTCCTCTTGGTCTTCCCCCTGCAGCCCCCATGAATATCACTGTATTGAGTCTGGCTGGGATGGAGTTAACTTTCTTTATGCAAGCTCATATGGTGCTGTGTTTTGGATTTGTGGCTGTCGTGGTTTAACCCCAGGCAGCAACTAAGCACCACGCAGCCACTCGCTCACTCACTCCCCCCGCCAAACAGTGGGATGGGGGAGAGAATTGAGAAAAAAGTAAAACTTGTGGGATGAGATAAAGACATTTTAATAGGACAGAAAGGAAGAAAATAATAATGATAATAATAATGATACTGATAATTGTAATGATAATAAAATTACAATAATAATAATAATAATAAAAGAATTGGAATATACAAAACAAGTGATGCACAATGCAGTTGCTCACCACTCACCGACCAATGCCCAGTTAGTTCCCAAGCAGCAATCCACCCACCCCCCCGTCCAACTACCCCCAGTTTATATACTAGGCATGATGTCACATGGTATGGAATATTCCTTTGGCCACTTTGGGTCAGCTGCCCTGGCTGTGTCCCCTCCCAACTTCTTGTGCCCCTCCAGCCTTCTTGCTGGCTGGGCATGAGAAGCTGAAAAAACCTTGACTTAGTCTAAACACTACTTGGCAACAACTGAAAACATAAGTGTGTTATCAACATTCTTCTCATACTGAATCCAAAACATAGCACTATACCAGCTACTAGAAAGAAAATTAACTCTATCCCAGCCGAAACCAGGACAGTGGCTAAAACAGTGTTGATAACACACTAATATTTTGGCTATTGCTGGACAGTGCTTGAGTTTCTTTTTTTCCCACTCTGTTCCAGCCCAGTGAGTAAGCTGGGGGTGGGCAAGAGGTTGGGGGAGGACACAGCTGGGACAGTTGACCTCAACTGGACAAAGGGATATTCCATACCATATAACGTCATGATCAGCAATAAAAACTGGGGTAGAGGAAGAAGGGGGTGGGTTTGTTTTTTTTGTTCGGAGACTGGCTGGGCATCAGTCTGCTTGTGGGAAGTGGAGTGATTGCCTTTGCACCACTTGGGTTTTTCTTCCTTATTTCCTTCACCTATTAAACTGTCTTTATCTTGACCCATGAGTTTTCTTGCTTTTGCTCTTCCTATACTCTCCCCTGTCCCTTTGGGTCAGGGCAGGGGAGAGTGAGCGAGTGGCTGTGTGGGTGCTTAGCTGCTGTCCAGGGTCAACCCACAACAGTCACTTAACTTGTTTATTTAGAACAAGTCCAACCAACAGCCCATAGACTGAATCCACCTTATGAAAGAAACACTTTCACCCAGTCTACAATTTTTGTCTATGGGATGAGAAAAGATGGTTGAACAGAAAATCTTGTCTGAATGGCCAGATACTCTTTTTGCTAGCTTACAGTGGAGACACCCAAACTGTGTTGTCATGGAGAAGATAGAGCAGCAGTAGCTGTTCCTATGGGTGGGAGACCCCTCCCACCAGCAAGAGAGGCCTCCTGCAACCTTCACACTTCATTGGAACCAGTGGCAGCAGTCCAGCTCTGTAGATCAGGAAGAAGCAGTCTTCCCAGCTCAACCACTGCTACTGTCCATCTTTCTGAAGTAAGCAAGGAGGCCAAGTTTAGCACCTCCACACAGCCAGCATAGATGTATGTTAGTTCGAAACCCAGCTTCTGGAGCTGCTGAAGGTAGAGAGGCAGTGAACTCTACATGGCCATGCCTGGGTATTTACAGCATTTAGGATCCTGTTTTCTCCTATGCAAATCATTTGAATGTTCATGCAGTAACCCCCTACTTCTGTAATACTGCCTCAAAGCATTACCCTCCTTTGCTACTGCTAGAGAACAAAACTGAAAGGAGCTACTCTTGTAGCAATGCACAGCAATGCAGCTGGAAGAGAAACAACTTGTTTCTGTTATTACTTACCTAGCAAGTTATCCTTTAGCTACTCTAAAAAGTTTCTTGAACCCATATGCAGCTTTCCAACTGTTGAAATAGTTGTATCAACATTTGCAGAGGAAAAAATGAGCTCCTAAAGAGCTTGCAGACTTCTGAGATGAGAGTGGCCCTTAATGACTTCAAGTTACAGTGATACCAGGCACTCTGGCAAGGCTAAACACAGACTGCATTACCTTAAACTATAGTGATTTTCAGTCCTGTCCCTTCTCTTTCTTTCTAACAGTGCATGGCTGTTCTAATGCTATGATGCAAATGCATTTTAAAATCTATTCTTCATTTTGACAATTTTAATGTTTTTTTCCCCATACAATAACAATATATCCCTTTTTTACAAATATTTTTGTCTGTTAAAGCACATAAGATGCTGCAATTGTATGAATTCTTTGCAGGAAGAGAAACCCAACTTGAGGATGAAGGGTTTCTTTGTTTCTCCTTTTGAAAAAAGAGAAACTTGAGAGAAGTCAAGTGAATCTTGTCTATAAGCATAAAGGGTGCTGTTGTATGAAAATCCAAAGGGAAGGAGAAGAACAAACATGAATCTTAGAATTTTTCAAACACTGCAAACCAGACGGGAACGGTCATTTATGTGCACATTCTAAGGCTTAGACAGAATAAAAATATGAGTTAACTTACTTGATTTCAGGAGTAACAATTTCCATTGCTAGACTATCTGAAGGTTCATGGCTTCCCAGGGGCATCAGTGCTGTGTCAGGAAAAGAGAGAGACAAAGTTTACCAGGAAGAACAGTAACTTTCTTTTAAAAGACCAGGAATAAACATTGTTCTACAAGTTGATAGATTTAGAGTAATGCTCTTAAGTAATTGGGAAATAATACAAATGTCAGGCCTCTAGCAAGAAGGAAAGACAAATACAACACAATTTGGAGAACAATCACTGTTCCTATTTTCACCCATTCTGGAGAAGTGATTTTATGGTGGATGGTTTACTGTTTGGTTTATATAAGAATTAAAAAGCTGTGCAATGTAACACATGGAAATAAATTGCAGCATATGAACAATCATGTAGGCATCAGGAAATTGTTACATAATATTCTTTGGAGATGAGAGAGATATTGAGCATGACTATTCAGAAATCAAATTCCTGGGGTAGGGAGAAACATTTTCTAAAACCACCATATTTGGGAAGAGACTAAACATGAGAAATTTCAGTCAAACTGAAAGTTTCATGAGTTCATAAGCATCTGAAAACAAAGTATTACCAAAAGTGGGTTTTGGTATAAAAAAATATTTTAAATAAAGACATATCCAGTATTCTCTGTAAGACCTCTGTACACTTTAGAAAAAATATATTTAAACTCCTTTTTTGTCTCTTACCTGTACTGGTGAGTTGACCCTCCTGTGCTTGTACACATCGGAGCTCTTCAATAGTTTCTTTTAAGGAATCTCTTTCTGCTCTTAACCTCTGAATAATAGGAACAACACTAATATTAGTCTTGGCACTACAAATCCATCCTTAACACTAAGCAGATTGCCACAAGGCATAGCATCAACACTTAAAAAAGAATTTATATGCAACTCAAGAGATGATTTTCATGTCAAGGCATTTCAACTTATTTCAGAACAGAATAAAGACCAACTACTTCCTGGAAACAGCAATTCTTTAAGAAGGTTTGCTGCTGCATATTACACTTGTTGGTCTAAAGATATCTGAATATAAGCTTACAAAATCACATAATCACAGAATGGTTCAGGTTGCAAGGGACCTCTGGAGGTCATCTGGTCCAATGTCCCTGCTCAAGCAGGGCCACCTAGAGCTGTTTACCCAAGACCATGTCCATATGACTTTTTAACATCTCCAAGTATGGAGATTACACAACCTCTCTGGGCAACCTGTTCCAGTGCTCAGTCACTCTCACAGTAAAAAAGTGTTTTGTGATATTCAGACAGAACCTCCTTTGTTTCCGTTTGTGCCCATTGCCTCTTGTCCCGTCCCTGGACACCACTGAAAAGAGCCTGGCTCCATCTTCCTTGCACCCTCCAGTAGCTCCATATCTCTCATGTACTGAGGAGCCCAGAACTGGACACAGGACTCCAGGTGTGGCCTCACCAGTGCTGAATAAAGAGGAAGGAACACCTCCCTCGACCTGCTGGCAACACTCCTCCTAATGCAGCCCAGGATACCATTTACCCTTTTTGCTGCCACCAGGTGCCCACCAAGCCACTCTATCACTCCCCTCCTCAGCGAGACGGGGGGAGAAAATAAGATTAAAAACTCGTGGGTCAAGATAAAGGCAGTTTAATAAGAAAAGCAAAGGCTGCACACAGAAGCAAAGGAAACAACAACAACAACAAATTATTCTCTACTTCCCATCAGCAGGCAATGTCCAGCCACTTCCTGGGAAGTAGGGCCTCAGTATGCATAGTGGTTGCTTCGGAAGACAAACGCCTTAATAACGAATGCCCCCTCCTCCTCCTCCTTTCCCTTAGCTTTTATTGCTGAGCACGACCTCATATGGTATGGAATATCTCTTTGGTCAGATTGGGTCAGCTGTACCGTCTATGTCCCCTCCCAACCTCTTGCCCACCCCAGCCTACTGGCCTTTGTGGGGGGAGTTTGGAGAGACAGCCTTGATGCTGTGGGAGCACTGCTCAGCAGTAGCCAGAACATTGGTGTCTTATCAACACCCTTCCAGCTACAACTACAAAGCACAGCACTATGAGGGCTGCTATGGGGAAAGTTAACTCTATCCCAGCCACACCCAATACAGGCACATTGCTGGCTCACGTTCAACCTGGTGTCCACCAGCACCCCCGGGTCCTTTTCTGCCAAGCTGCTTTCCAGATGGGTGGCCCCCAGCATGTACTGGTGCCTGGGGTTGTTCCTCCCCAGGTGCAGGACTTTGCCCATCCCCTTGTTGAACTGTATGAAGTTCCTGTCAGCCCATTTCTCCAGCCTGTTGAAGTCCCTCTGGATGACAGCACGACCCTCTGGCATATCAGCTACTCCTCCCACTTTTGTGTCACCAGCAAACTTGCTGAGGGTACACTCTGCCCCATCATCCAGATCATTAATGAAGACATTGAACAGGACTGGACCCAGTATTGACCCCTGGGGTACACTGCTAGTCGCTGCTGTCCAACTAGACTTCGTGCCACTGATCACCACCCTCTGGGCCCAGCCGTTCAGCCAATTTTCAATCCACCTCAGTGTCTGCTCATCCAGCCCATACAGCTTCTCTAAGAGGATCTTATGGGAGACAGCGTCAAAGGTCTTACTCAGGTCTAGGTAGTCAATATCCACTGCTCTCCCCTCATCCACCAGGCCAGTCATTTCATCGCAGAAGTTTATCAAGTTGGTCAAGCATGATTTCCCCTTGGTGAAGCCATGCTGACTAATCCTGATCATTTTCTTGTCCTTCATGTGCCTGGAAATGGTTTCCAGGATTAGCTGCTCCATCACCTTCCCAGGGATGGAGGTGAGGCTGACCAGCCCATAGTTCCCTGGGTCCTCCTTCCTGCCCTACTTGAAGATAGGAGTGTGTACTTATTTTGGCCGGGCTACAGTTAATTTTCTTCATAGAAACTTGCATGGTGCTGTGATTTGGATTTATGACCAAAATAGTTTTGATAAATCCCCCATGTTTTAGTTATTACTGAACAGTGTTTATACAGCCTCAAGACCTTTTCCGTTTCTCACATTGCCCTGCCAGTGAGTAGGCTGAGGGTGCACAGGAAGTTGGGAGGGGACACAGCTAGGACAGCTGACCCAAGGGATTTTCCCTACCATATGACATCATGCTCAGCAATAAAAAGTGTGGGGAAGGAGGAGGAAGGAGAGATCAAGTTATGACGCTTTGTGTTTCCAAGTAACTGTTATGCGTGATGAAGCCCTGTTTCATGGTTTAAGCCCAGTCAGCAACTAGGCACCACGCAGCCGCTCGCTCACTCCCCCCATCCCAGTGGGATGGGGAGGAGAATCAATCAAAAAAAGTAAAACTCATGGGTTGAGATAAAAATGGGTTTGCCTCTGCGCTGCCAATTGCTCTGCTCCCCTTGCTGTAACCACCCCCATAGGGCATTTGCCACCATCCATGAGTCAGTATAGAGATAGAGAGCACTGGCCACTTCTCTCTTTCAGCAATGCCTAACGCTAGCTGGATGGCTTTCACCTCTGCAAACTGACTCGATTCACCTTCTCCTTCAGCAGTTTCTGCAACTTGTCATGTAGGACTCCATACAGCAGCCTTCCACCTCTGATGCTTTCCCACAATGCGACAGGATCCATCAGTGAACAGGGCATATTGCCTCTCATTTTCTGGCAGTTTATTATACAGCGGGGCCTCTTCAGCACGTGTCACCTTCTCCCCTGGCGACATTCCAAAATCTTTGCCTTCTGGCCAGTCCTTGATCACTTCTAAAATTCCTGGGCAATTGGGGTTTCCTATGCGAGCCTGTTGTGTGATCAGTGTGACCCACTTACTCCATGTGGCATCAGTTGCATGATGTGTAGAGGAGACCCTCCCTTTGAACATCCAGCCCAGCACTGGCAGTTGGGGTGCTAAGAGGAGCTATGTTTCAGTACCAACCACTTCTGAGGCAGCTCAAACTCCTTCATATGCTGCCAATATCTCTTTTTCAGTTGGAGTATAGCGAGCCTCAGATCCTCTGTATCCCTGACTCCAAAACCCCAGGGGTCGGCCTCGGGTCTCCCCCGGTGCTTTTTGCCAGAGACTCCAGGTAGGGCCATTCTCCCCGGCTCTGGTATAGAGTACATTTTTAACATCTTGTCCTGCCCAGACTGGCCCAAGGGCTACTGCATGAACAATCTCCCACTTAATTTGTTCAAAGACTTGTTGTCGCTCAGGGCCCCATTTAAAATTGTTCTTCTGGGCCGCTTGATAGAGAGGGCTTACAATCAGACTGTAATTTGGAATATGCATTCTCCAAAAACCCACAACACCTAAGAAGGCCTGTGTTTCCTTTTTTTTAGTCGGTGGAGAAATAGCTGCTATTTTGTTATCACGTCCATTGGGATCTGACGACGTCCATCTTGCCTTTTTATTCCTAAAAACTGGATCTCCTGTGCAGGTCCCTTGACCTTCCATCCTTTTATGGCAAAACCAGCTTCAACAATCAGCAATCAATCAACCTCAGTCTCTTGGTGGCTTAGAGAGGAAGATAATAAACTGGTATCTATACTGCATATCCATGATGACACCAGAAACTAAATCAGTGATTAGTGATCACAAGAGAAAGGGGAAATCACACTAGAGGACACGTCCCTCTGCAAGATTCCTAAACCTCTTGCTACAGAGGGCTTGATTTCACAAAAAGAAATATGCAGATGCTACCTCAAGGAACGTTACTTTGGAAAAAAAACCCCACTTCTGAGTTTAGTTCTAGGGAGATACCACAAAAACCTACTTTAAATAGTTTTTCAGAATACAGTACAATTATCTTTGGCATTTATTATCCTTTTCATGGTGAATGGTCAAGAAAGAACTTCAGAGACCATATGCGAAGGCTTTTCCTCTTGAAAATATGTTACATATAATTTAATACAGTCACTTTATCCCATACAATATAAACATTAAGTTTAAAAATGTATTTGTACACAAACATTAGAAAATTTTAAGTGGATAATAAAACTTATGAATTCAAAAAGCTCACCGTAAAAGCTTTTTTTGATAACCATAGCTCTTTGTAATAAAGGAAAAATGGTTGTTTCACTACTACTAGAAAAATAATATAATGAAACTTACATCTTTTTCTTTTTGGAGGCTGTCTACTTTTTCTTTCAACCATTTGCATTCATAATCTAGTTTATCAGCTTTCTTGGATTCTTCAGATAATCTGTTTTGTAATTCCACTGCCTGTGAGAGCAAGAAGCAGTAATTTGTCTGCAATTATTAACATTAAAAGAAAATATATGAAAGAAAGTAGTTAATGACCATGCGCCATGAGGCAAATAAGTGAAATATTTACCTACAGGACAGTCTAAAATTCTTTTTCATCAAATGTTATATGTTTCAGCATAACCGAAAGAATTCAAATACTAGGCCTTAGCACAAATAAAAGAAACAACAAAAAGATGTAAAGTATCTTTAAAAATTTACATGCAAGTGAGATTTACAGGAAAAGCTGTATAATCCTATGAACCAAAGACCTTAGGAACAGTAGAATAATCCTACTTTCAGAGAAGCCAAGGAAAAGAAAAAACTCTCAAGAAACCTTTTGTCATCTCTTTTTCTACAAACCTCACTCACAAGTCAGGCACCAGTTCATGCAATTAGCTAAATGTTCTTGTGCTTAGACATTTGTTATTGTTTATTAATACACAAACATAAAAACTCAGCTGCAGGTTCATTATCAGTTTTCTTTATTTCAAGGGGCAATATGTTCCTAACAAAATCTTGTAGATATTTTTCAAGCTGTAAGTTAGCAAAGAGCTTTTAAAACTAAAAAAGGAGAAGTATAAAAGCTTAGCAGAAAAGATCAGTGAGCACAAGACAACTCAGCAAAGTTCTCAGACTCAATCCCAGAATGTTAATAACAACACAGAGTGTGAAAGCCATAAACAGAGTAAAGACTGACTGGCAAACACATAAGCTAAATGAAGACTCAGCTGAAGATATATAATTAATTCTTATAGCAGGACACAGAGTTAGGACTCCTGGAAACTAATTTGTTTATGACATTTCATATTTATACTTTCTTCATTCATGTTTTGGTCTCAAAGGTATATTCAAGAAGAGCCCAACTTTATAGACATTGAAGGCAAACAGACTGTGTGTCTGTTCTGAGACAGTGTGGTTAAAGTGAAAGAAACTTAGGTCTGCCAGATTAGAGGCCTGGGCTTTACTCCAGTCTCAGCCAGCAGTAAAGTTCCGTACAACACATCAGCTCCTCAGTTGTAAAATCTCATCCATAAAACATTGGGAATGAAGGAGAAGAAGAGATATTCTTTGCAGATGCACAGTTTAGACATAAAGAACAAAGTTCCCCCTTTCAAAATCTGCATAATCATTGAAATAAGCATGATCAGATGCAAAGATCAGGGATAACGTAACTGTAATGGGTGCTCTGTTATTCGGAGGAATTATTCCTTTTATGAGCAAATGAGATATTAATGGTGTGTGAAAGACTGTCTCCTTCTATATTTCCTTTTCCCTTTGTATGTTATTTCAGCCTTTTTCCTTATCCAAGTTCTGTTTTTTTTTCTGGTGGAATCAATTGGACTATAATAGCAATCAGCCCAGGGAGGTGCAAGCTAATTGCCCTACTTATCAAGATGGCCAAATGCAGGGAAACAGCTTTCAAGTTTGAGGGATGCACATCACTACAGGGCTTGCAATGCTCTTGGTGCCTGTTTTTGTATCTTTTTTAATTCTGCTGTGGATTGACATGTAGGGACACCTGTAGTGTGACCATTCAAGGTTAAGGGAAGTCAGAATAAAGACAAGGCACTGCTCGCATAAATCGAGCTCAAGCTGGCTCTGCAAAAAGGATCCAAGAATGATGGCAGGTCAATGTACTGTAGATGCAAAAAGGAGATATGCACGTGTCCTCCACCTTTATAGAAATAGTCACATCCCTCTCAGTGGAACAGGAAAATAAACAGATGTTCTCCACTCCTGAGGGCTCTGGTGATGCACAAGGTACTTTTCTTGATGCATATATGCAACAAGGATGATATAGAGGAAGGAGGATGTATACTTTCTAGCCACAGATGGACAAATTCAGGTTAGAAACTTAAAGAAAAAAATCTTACTTAACCACTAGAATAACTTACCAAGGCTATGGTGGATTCCCCACTGCTGGAAATTTTCGAGTGAATGCTTTTTCTGAGAAAGAAGCTCTAATTCTAGCCCCACTACTGAACTTGAATTAGGAATAATTTGATAAACCTGTTACTTTTTGAGAGGTAAGACTGTTCATTGACAAAAGTAACACAAACTTGACATAATGACCAATAAGCAATGTAGGGAGGGAGGAAGAAAGAAGTATTTACAAAAGAAGCAAACACAAGGAGCTGTTTTTGTTTGGTTTTTACTTTGAGGTATAAGCCATGTTGCAAAGAAGAAATGTTGAGAAACGCAGAGAATTATTGCACTGATGATGTTCTCACCTGTCTCTTGTATGTCTCCAGCTGGCTACGTGCTGCATTGGCTTTCCTTAGTTCTTCCTCCAGGCTCACAGTGTTTTGCATGTACACCATATTCTTCTCTTCTAATAGTTTCACTTGCCGCCGCAAATCACCCAGGTCTTCCAGTTTCTTTTTGTATGACTCTACCTGGCTTTCTAACCTGGCCACTTTATCAGAAGAATGCCTGGGAAGACAAAAGATTGAACATTTGTATCAAATCTGTACTTGGAAGACTAAAAATCAATGTAGAAAACATTCCCAGACATCAAGGGAGCACAAGAACACAAACATCCTCACACACTACTAAATGTCTTGGTTTTCAAGTTGTCTTCTCCCCCCCATTAGTTGACACAGTGTGCTGTTATCAGAAGTGCTTTTGAATGGCAGAATTATTTCTATAATTTCCTTATCTGCTTCCAATATTAATTAAAAAATAAATGAACACTCCTACAATTCCAACCTATTTCCTTCCAACTCTAAATTAATCCTCAGAAGCCACTGCTTTACCAGAGTAAAAATAATATTTTCTGCTCTTCACTTTTTTTTTTTTTAAGATAACCAGGGATAAACGTGTTCTGAAAAATGAAATGGCAAATTTATGCTAACAACTATTATATCCATTTCCCAAGCAGTCATACAGGATTACCATAATAGTTTTGGAGTCTGAATCCTTTTTAACAAAAATGCAAGACAGGGCTCAGTTTATAATACATTCAGAGTTTTCTCAATATGGGATCATTACTTTAAATTGTAACCAACTCCTAAATAATTCACAGCTTGACTGAAAACAAACATTAGGAAAATATCCTCTAAACTGAAAGTTTTCACAAAAATTTCAAACACCCAAAACCTGTAAGCTAACAATAGCAAATGAATCCCCACAGCCATATTCAACAGTGTGAAACTACGATGAATTCAGCTGAACTGAACTTTTTGGTACTTAGTAATCTGATGTCAGACTGCTTGACACACAAGTTAGAACCATCATTTTGATGGCCACAGAGTGGCTTTTACTTAATTGCTTAAGAAGTGTTTTAATACATAACCATCCTTAAAACTATTACATCAAAAGCTAATGAAGACTAAATTTAATTATATGAATTTTACTGTGGATTAAAACTATTTATATATTCTAAAAATGGAAAAAACAACCCAAAGCTAATGGAACGTAGTTTACCTGAGTACATCTATTTCATCCTTCAAAGACTGAGCCTCTTCTGCTAATGTACTAAGCTCTTCAGTCTGTTGTCTCAGTTCTGCAATTTCCTTTTCTAGTTCTTCACAACGTATGCGATAGTCATCTTTGGCAGCTTCTAACCTGTACAATTGAAGTAAAACAGGACAACATGGTTGAGACCCTCTGGGTAAGGATTAGGGGAAAAAGCTAATAAAGCAGATGTTGTTGTGGGAGTCTACTATAGATCACCCAGATGTATTATTCTATAAGGAATTAAGGGAAATCTCTAGATCAGTTGCCCTTGTTCTTATGGGTGACTTCAACTTAACTGGGACTATCATACAGCAGAGACAAACAGGTCCAGGAAATTCCTGAAGCATGTTGAAGATAACTTTTTGATACAGGTACTAAGGAAGCTGACTAGGAAAGGTGCCCTCCTAGATCTGTTGTTTGTAAACAGAGATGGTCTCGTGGGTGATGTGATGATTGGTGGCTGTCTTGGCCACAGTGATCATGAAATGGTTGAGTTTAAAATCTTTGGTGATATGAGAAAAACTGTCAGCAGAGCTACTACCCTGGATTTTGGGAGAGCAGATTTTAGGCTGCTCAAGGAACTAGTTAGTAAGGTTGTATGGATTGTCCAGCTCATAGTTCACAAACGAGTTTCACCATGTCTAGTGCACACAGGCGACTCATGGGGGGTTACAAAAGCAACCCAGCCTTGGATTGCCTTGAGGCCCTGTCTCTGTGCAGAGACGACTCATAGGGAGCTGTGTAGACAGATTAGCCCTGGGTTGTCTGATAAACCCTAAACTAAACAGGGTGTTGGCTGTGCCATTCAAAGAACCAAAACCTGAACTGAGCCTTGAAATCCCTTAACAAATAGTATGCCCTGAGTCTCAATCCAACCACTATTCAGTTGCCTGAGGAAGCAAGGTAAAAAAAACCCCATAAACTGGAGGGTTTCGGCTTCAGTTTCAAAAGACAACCTTGTGTATTCAAACAATCACAGACCAGCAAAGGAAAGATAAGGGGAAACTCCACTCAGATATACATAATCCATTTAGGCATATATCATAATCCACTCAGACATAGTCGTACACACCATTCCACAAGTCAGGGGATTAAAAACTCTAAGATTCAGGTTGGAAATGGGGGAGTCACTTCTCCAACTATACAGTTGGCTTGTGAAGGAGACCCTTCCCCTCCTTGATCGGGATGCCGGTCGAGGTAGCTTCCCTGGGATTGAGAGCCCTTACCTGGAGGGGTAAGTGAATATTGTTTATGCTTTAAGTAAACACGTGTGTGCTTGTGGTTGTCTGTGAATCGATTGTGGTTGTAATAGTGTACTACTCTTGCTTTTAGAATTGCAATAGTGCATTCCTCCATTGTATCTGTAAAACCTGCAATAGTGGCGTGTTAAGTCTGTAAATGAAGTTCAAATAAATCATTTGCTTGAACCTTGCAGTTAAGTCTGTGAGTGAAGTTCAAGTCGTTTGCTTGAACTTTGTGGTTAAGTCTTTTTCCACCACAAAGGTCCCCTGGGAATCTGCTTTTGAGGATATTGGGATCCAGAAATGCTGGTCATTTTTTAAGAGCCATCTTTTAAAAGTGCAGGAGCAGGCAATTCCAATGTGTCAAAAGTCAAGCAAGTGGGGCAGAAGGCCAGCTTGGCTGAACAGGGATCTCCTCCTGGAACTTAGGAGGAAAAAGAAAGTGTATGGACTTTGGAAGCAAGGTCAGGCTACACGGAAGGACTACAGAGATGCTGTTTGCCACTGTGGGGAGAAAATTCATACAGCCAAAGCTCAATTGGAGTTGAAGCTGGCCAGAACTGTGGTGGATAACAAAAAAAAGGCTTTTTTAAGTATGCTAACAGCAAAAGGAGGACTGAAGAAAATATTGGTCCGTTACTTGATGAAGTTGGTCACCTCACAAATAGGGATGTAGACAAAGCAGAGACGTTTAATGTCTTCTTCATCTCTGTCTTTAACACCAACAATGGGCCCTGGGACCCCCAGAGCCCTGGGTTGGAGGACCACGACTCGGGGAATGAAGCTCCCAGTTGACTTTGAACTTGTACGGGATTTGCTGCTGCAACTGAATGCACGTAAGTCTATCGGGGCCCGATGGGATTCATCCCAGGGTACTGAAAGAGTTGGCCAACATTATTGTGAGACCTCTCTCAGTTATTTATCAATGGTCTTGGGAATCTGGAGAGGTCCCAGTTGACTGGAAGCTAACAAATGTTATTCCAATTTTCAAGAAGGGCAAGAAAGAAGATCCTGGTAATTATAGGCCTGTCAGTTTCACTTCAGTGCCTGGTAAAATTATGGAGAAGGTTATTGTGGGAGTTATTGAAAAATACTTGAAAGACAATGCAGTCATCGGTCAGAGCAAACATGAGTTCATGAAGGGAAAGTCATGCCTTACTAACTTAATATCCTTTTATGACAAGGTTACCTGCCTAGTGGACGAAGGGAAGGCAGTGGATGTGGCTTTTTTTTTTTACTTAATTTAGCAAAGCTTTTGATACTATCTCTCACAGCATCCTTCTGGACAAAATGTCCAGCATACAGCTAGACATGTACACAACACAATGGGTGAACAATTGGCTGAAGGGTCGGGCTGAAAGAGTTATAATAAATGGGGTTACATCAGGCTGGTGACCAGTCACCAGTGGGGTTCCCCAGAGCTCAATTTTAGGGACAGTGCTCTTTAATGGTTTTATAAATGATCTGGATGCAGGAGTCAAATGTACATTAAGTTTGCCGATGATACTAAATTAGGAGGAGCCGTTGATTGCCTCGAGGGTAGAGAGGCCTTACAGAGAGATCTTCATAGGTTAAAGTGCTGGGCAATCACCAACCATATGAAATTTAACAAGGACAAATGCTGGATTCTGCACCTGGGAAAGTGTAATCCTGGATGTATGTATAGATTAGAGAACAAGAGGCTGGAGTGCATCCCTGCAGAAAGGTATCTGGGGGTTTGGGTTGGTGGCAAGCTCAATATGAGTCAACAATGTGCCTTGGTGGCTGAAAGGGCCAACTGTATCCTGGGGTGTATTAAGCACAGTATAGCTAACCGGTCAAAAGAAGTGATTGTCCCACTATACTCAGCATTGGTGCGGCCTCACCTTGAATACTGTGTGCAGTTTTGGGCTCCACAATATAAGAAGGATATAAAAATATTACAATGCGTCCAAAGGAGGGCACCAAAGATGGTAAAAGGACTAGAGGGCATGACTTATAAGGAGCGGCTGAGGATACTAGGTTTGTTCAGCTTAGAGAAGAAGAGACTGAGGGGTGATCTCATTGCTGTCTACAACTTCCTTGTGAGGGGGAGCAGAGAGGGAGGTGCTGATCTCTTCTCTCTGGTGTCCAGTGATAGGACATGAGGGAATGGCTTAAAGCTGCATCAGGGAAAGTTCAGATTAGATATTAGGAAAATGTTCTTCACTGAGACAGTGGTCAAGCACTGGAACAAGCTCCCCAGGGAAGTGGTCATGGCCCCAAGCCTGTTGGTGTTCAAGAAGCATTTGGACATCACTGTTAAATATATGGTTTAACATTTAGGTTGCCCTGGGTGGAGTCAGGAGTTAGACTCAATGATCCTTGTGGGTCCCTTCTAACTCAGGATATTCTATGATTCTCACCTTGAGCCATTATTACCTTTCTTCATGATCATCATCCTCTCTAGAAACACCAGAAACAAAGCCTTTTGATGCACAGTGAAAAGGAAACAACAGTCCAATGCACAACACCACACAAAATGGAGTTTTGCTCTCAAATGTCTTGCTTATTCAAAAACATAGAAGCAGATCACTTTCCTGATGCTTCCAATTCAATTACAATTTTTCTACTTTGAAATATCACAAGGAAATGTGTGTGTCAATTGTGCTGGAAAGAAAAAAAATCTGAGATTTCTCTATGATAATAACATCGGAAGTTCTTGCAGAAGTTTTCACTCCCCCCCCCAACCCTGCCCTTTTGGGGCACAGAAAGTTTGAACATGAAAACTTTATCCTAGGGTTTATCCCAGGATTTTGTCCAGCTGTCCAGCTCCCTTATACTGTCATCAGTGTTGGTAGCCAGATCTGATCTTCAGATGTTCTGAATGCTGTAGCTCTCTCAATTTTTTTTTTTAGATGCTATGCCTGTTCAGTGCCTCTGAAAAACAAAGTATTTTGACTAGAATGTGAAGAGCACAGAACAAAGTCTCTGGTACAACAAACTCTCATCAATATATGTAGGAAAAGTTGCATGAAGTTGGCAGTGAGTGAAGGGAATAATCAAGAGAAACTTTGACAAAACATGGTGAATGAGTGGAGAAGACAACTTGGTAGCACAGAGTGCAAAGTGTCATTGTGAATTTGATCCAAAATTAAAATAAAAAATTAATAAAGATACCCATAAATGGGGATGCAGTCAAGAAAGAGGTATAGCAGCAGTTAATTCAAGGAGTACAGTTAATTTAAGCAGTTAATTCAAGGAGAATGGAGATGGTCAATGGGAGCCTTAAGCCAAAAATTACAAAGGTTTCAATGATAGACTAGAACAGTCAAAGGACACAGAAGGTTGAAAAAACAGCTGCTGCACCACACTGCATATCAACAAAGCTGTACCTAGTAGACCTGTTTGGTCTACTAGAGCTGGAAGAATAAAAAGACAGACAAGTTGTCATTAGAAATCACACAGGGAGAATGCAGAGAAAGGAGATAAAGGAGCACTGAAAGACAGAGATCCAGTAGACAGATGAGAAAGGTTTCAAAAAGTCTCCAAAACCTTGATGTAAAGAGCATAGAGGAAGGTGGAACGACCACCGTTACAGGCAGTACAGAAATTAAAGCAGGGGGGTGGGGGAGAGAAGAGAGAAAACCTGTTTAGTATAAATGGGAAGTGACAATCAGATTGTGGTAGGAATTTTTCCAGATAATTAAGAAAAATATTCTAAGATGAGTTATAAGGGCAATTTAGAGAAACATGAATATACTATTTCTTTACAGTGTAGCTATAGAGACAAGGAAAACATGCGTTAGCTGGAGTGAAAGATGGAGAAGCACAGACTGTTTTTCAAGAAACAAAAGGGAGGGGGTCATATGTGAACACAAAGTGAGAAGAACTAAGAGAGAGGAAGGAAGCTTGGCAAGAGAAAGTAGAAGGATGGGAAAACACATGCACAAAAGGTAATAAAAGGTTACATGAACGTTGACATCAGAATTACAGAAGGGTGTAGGGAAAGAGGGCAGAAAGAAGAAAAACCAAAAGTGTAGGGAGATGTACTGAGTGTACATGGCAAGGTTTAGGTAGCATTGAGGGGGGGTCAGGGGTGGCCTCTGTGAGAAGAGGTAAGGGGCTGCCCTGTGCCAGACAAAGCCAGTTCCAGCCGGCTCCATCAACAGACCCACCACAGGCCAAAGCTGAGCCAATTAGAGAAGCTGGTGATGCCTTTGTGAAACATATTTAAGAAAGGGCAAAACACCAGAGGCAGAGAGGAGTGAGGGGGAAAGTGTGAGAAACAACAGTGAGAACACCAAGTTAAGAGAAGAAGGAGGGGGAGGAGGTGCTCCAGGCACCAGAGCAGATATTCCCCTGTAGCCTGTGGGAGAGACCATGGTGGAGCAAATAGCCACACTGCAGCACATGGAGGGCCCCATGCTGGAAGCAGGTGGGTATTTCCTGACAAGAACTGCAGCCTGTGGAGAACCCACACTGGAGCAGTTCATGAAGGACTGCAGCCCATAGGAAGGACCCATGCTGGAGCAAGGGAAGAGTGTGAGGAAGGAATGGCAGATAGGAACTGTTATGGACTGACCACAACCCTCCAGTCCCCATCCCCCTTGCACCACTCAGGGTGTGGGGGGAGGTAAGAGGAGTAGGGAATGAAGGAGTGAAGTTGAGCCTGGGAAAAAGTGGGTGGGGGGAAGGTGTTTTAATTTTTGTTTTTGTTTCTCACCATCCAAATCTATTTTAATTGGCAACATTAAATTAATTTTCCCCAAGTCAAATCTATTTTGCTCATGATGGTAAGTGATAAGTGATCTCCCTGTCTTTATCTCGATCCACAAGCTTTTTCATCTTATGTTCTACACCTGTCCTGTTGAAGAGAGGGAGAAAGCAGCTGGGTGGGCATCTGGCAGCCAGCCAAGATTGACCCACCACAGGAGACACTCCAGTTTCAATCAAAGGAGGGGGAAAAGAGAGGAACAAGAATGAGAAGGTGAAAGGGACCTACTTCTCTCAGCATCAGCATTGACTTATGCAGGCTGAACGTGATGGCAAATAGCGAGTGCTTAGTTAACTGTGGAAAAATATTTCCATGTGTTAGAGGAAATACAGAGGGGGAGTAGAGGTCAATTGAGTATTAAGTGATGTAAAGAGTGGCCACCACCTCCAGCTCAGGATTTCCTCCTGCCTGGCCACTGTAGCCCAGTCGGGTGCGCTGGGGGACCTGGGGCCTCTGTCCAGGCTGAGGGATCCAGCTGCTGCTTTCCCATTTGCAGATTTAACCAGTAGTGAAGCTGAGCACATATCCCAGAGACACACACCAACACACAGAACACTGACACAGACAGCTATACAGACAAGGCATTGCCTTCAACAGCACCTACATATAGGACTCTCATAAAACAACTATAGGCAGCCAAGTCCC
Source organism: Harpia harpyja (assembly GCF_026419915.1). Taxonomy (NCBI): domain Eukaryota; kingdom Metazoa; phylum Chordata; class Aves; order Accipitriformes; family Accipitridae; genus Harpia; species Harpia harpyja. Next base: position 9,769,296 of record NC_068968.1, read on the forward strand.
CTTCCTCCTCTTTGGCTGGTAGAGATAGAAGGTCACTAGTGAAGGCACACACACAACACTCTCTAGATTCACAAGCAACATGCACATTCATGGACCCTCCACCTGCCTGATACCCCTGCCAAGACCCAGGGTCTCCTATTTGCCAGCTAGTCCACCTTGAAATTTGCTAGTGAATACACATGCATACTCCCCCACACACCAGGTTTGGGGAAGATACAGACACTCAGCCCTTCCCTAGCAGCTGGCACCAGGCATGTGGGCTATGACCTGCAGTCCCATTCCAGTTGCTGGCACTGAACCCCTCACTTGCCTCGCTCACACCAGTCCCTCCCAGTAGATGGTTTTTGGGACACACATTGTTCCAGCCCCAGTGGCTGGTGGCTGAGACCCCCACCTGCTCCAGTAGCTGGCACCACAGGCCCAGGGCACCTACACCCCTGGTCTGACTCCAGTAGCTGACCACAAATCCACCCATGCTTGTCTCCCCAGTAGCTGGCACCTAGTCCTTGCAGTCCTCACACACATGCACACGCATACCCGCAATTGTGCTGGTCCCTTCCAGTAGCTGTTTTTTGGGACACATATTGTTCCCACCCCAGTGGCTGACAGGTGAGACCCCCACCAGCTACAGTAGCTGGCACTGAGACTCTCACTCGCTCCAGCTGCTGACACCATTGACCGGGGGTGCCTACACCCTCAGTTTGACTTGAGTAGCTGGCATCAAATCCACTTGTGCTGGTCCCCCCAGTAGCTCACACTCCAAGCACAAAGTCTGTAGAACCCTCCCTAGATCCAGAGAGCTATGGCCCTTCCAACTACTGACTCTAGGACCCTCACTCACTCCAGTGACTGACACCACAGGCCGTGGGGTGCCTACAGCCCCAGCCTGACTTCAGTTGCTGGCCCCAAATCCACTCACACCAGTCTCACCAATAGCTGGTAGTTAGTCCTTGCAGCACACATACACACGAGACAGAGTGAGATTACACAGAGAGTTAAGAGAAGATTTACTAAGAAGATAGAACAGACTGCAGTGATCAGGCATAGGGCATACTGATCAGCCCCATTTTATACCCCTTTCTATCTAACCCCCTCTTTGTTCCTTCTCCCTGCATATTCCTTCATCGATTTGTATAGTTCTATCAATTCCTTCACCCCTCCCAGTCCATTGTCCAGGATCTCCCCTGGTTTACAGTCTTATCAATTGCAAAGTCCTGGTTGGTCTTCCTGAAAGTGGCACCTGTAGTTTCTTGATAGCCCATCAATTAGTATGACTGGCATGCTTTGCTTCTTGTCTTGTCTCCATGTTTGTTTTGTCAGGTCTGTGTCGCTGTATGTTTGGGTTTTTTTGTCTTCTCCTTTTCTTATCATCCCAATTTAGGAGTTTCTCGATCAGATAACTTTGCTAGAATAAGCATTCTCACACTCACATACCCTTATCATTTGGTGTGACTGACCAGGTTTGGTTCTAGTCACTGCCTCCCTTATCATTTCTCGGTTAGGTTTCTGTCCCTGTATGTTCTTGTTTATGGTTTCCTCCTTTTCTTATTACCACTTTTTTGCAGTGAAAAGGTCCTTGAACAGATAACCTTAAAGGAGCAGACAGTCTTTTCCACATACCCTTACACTAAGGACTGTTTTTATCTTTCAGAGAGCAAATAATTTCTTTTCAAACTTATAAAAGGAAATACTTTGGTATTAAAAACACTGTCTGTAGTACACTCCATATCAAACTTTCAGCTAGGAATTTGTCCTGGGTTTAGTTGGGATAGAGTTAATTTTCACAGGAACCTGGGAGAGGGCACAGCCAGGACAGCTGACCTGAACTAGCCAAGGAGCTACTCCATACCATGTGACATCATGCTCAGTATATAAATGGGGAGCGGGCTGGGGGGAGGTGCTCTCTCAGTGTGGGAAGTGGCGGAGCGCTGGGTTCCGGGTGGTGAGCAGTTGCACTGTGCATCACTCCTTTTGTATATTCTTTTATTAGTACCATTGTTATTGGTGTAACTTCTCTCCTTGTGTTGTCCCAGTAAATTGTCCTTATCTCAACCCTCGAGGTTCCAATTTTTTTTCCTTCTCCTTTCTGATTCTCCTCCCCATCCAACCAGAGGGTGGGGAGGAGTGAGCGAGCAACTGTGTGGTCCTTTGTTACTGGCTGGGCTGAAACCACGACAGTCCTTTTTGGCACCCAACGTGGGGCACGAAGGGTTGAGATAACGACAGATCTGGCCAGAGCGTGTTGAAACAAATTTGTTATACGCATTTCTTATATTAGTTAAATACTCGCTAGTCACAATGTTGGTTCATTTGTTCATGTGGTGGCATTGTGTAAGTTCTTATATGCTCTATGTATTCCCTGTGGTGATGTTTATCACCTCTGAGAGAGTGATCAGGATTATCATTTTGCTATACTGGGTAATGTCGATTTATGAAATGATTACATCACTGGTCATGAGGTTAAGCTGGTATCTGTATGCGGTAGTGATATAATTCCCATACCTCGGGCGCCTTCTATCAGATTTTATTGGTAATTGCACCGAATCCATGGGGAAGTCAGGGGGGAATACTTCCTCCCATTCGTTCACCTCCCTTCTCTCCTTCCGACTAATTACAACAGCTTTTGAGAATTTTGAATATCCTTGGGATGAGCAAGCCAGTGTGCTGTTAGTGCTATGCCTCCTGAATGTGTTTCAGGTCTTGTTTAGGGCTACAAAAAAGTTTTTTAAGAATACCACCCAGAGATCTGCCCCAAGGCTGGATAGTCATGGGTGGCACGGCATGTGGGAGGATATGGGCAGGTATCTAGAGAACTTCTCACGTCCAATGGTTTGGAGCTTCACTCCCGAACAACTACAGAACCCACATGAAGTGGTAGAATATTTGAAAGGAAAATGCTGTGGCTATTCCAGAGACGCACAACTCACTGCACTGTGCTGGGCCTTGGCCAGTATCTACCAAACACTGCTTGATATTAGGCAGCACCCTCAGGGGGAAAAGGGGGAAAACAGACCGACAGGCACTGTGGCTACCCCAAGCCCAGCGACAGGCACTGCAGATACCCAAACCCCGGCAACAGGCACTGCAGCTACTCAAACCCCAGTGACAGGCACTGCAGATGAACCAGAGAACCAACCTGTGCCAGTATCAGTCACCCCTATACAGAAGAAGAAACACACAAAGAAATCAGTTTGCTTAGTAGAGGGATGAAGGTGAACCAGGGTCATCACAAAAAAAGGAGGAAGAGGCAGAACCCGAAATAATCACCCGATCTCTATCCCTGAGTGAGTTGTGCAATATGCAAAAAGATTTTGGCCGCCACCCAGGCGAGTACATTGTTACCTGGCTGCTCCGATGCTGGGATAATGGGGCCAGTAGTTTGGAATTAGAGGGTAAGGAAGCCAAGCAGTTGGGATCTCTGTCTAGGGAAGGGGGCATCGACAAGGCAATTGGGAGAAAAACACAAGTCCTCAGCCTCTGGAGGTGACTTCTGTCAGGTGTGAAGGAAAGATACCCCTTCAAGGATGAAGTTACATGTCACCTAGGCAAGTGGACCACCATGGAGAGAGAGAGGTATCCAGTACCTGAGGGAATTAGCTGTGCTGGAGGTGATTTATAATGATCCAGAAAATGCGCAGTCACCCGCAGATCCAGATGAAGTCCAATGCACACAACCCACGTGGCGGAAGTTTCTACGAAGTGCACCACCAACCTATGCCAACTCATTGGCAGTAATGTCCTGGAAAGAAGGCTATGGACAAATGATGGATGAATTGGCTGTCCAACTCTGGCAATACAAAGGAAGTCTCTCTTCCTCCCTACAGGCCTGTGTCTCGGCTGTAGAGGAATTGTCCCGGGAGTTCCAGCAATTCAAAGTGGATATGTCCTCCTCCCCACCTGTACAGGCCCGCATTGCAGCTATTGGGAGTAAGCGTTCCTCTGCTCAAGAGAGAGGAGAGAGAAGGTACACACGACGGGCTAACCTGTGGTTTTACCTGTGTGACCATGGAGAGGACATGAGGAAGTGGGATGGAGAACCTAACTCAATCCTAGATGCACAGGTACGTGAGTTGTGAGAAAAAGCAATAAGAAAAGAGGATTCTTCTTGGAAAAATGCCACTCCAGTTTCCCGTGAGCAGTTCCCCAGATGGAGTAGAAGGGCCGATCTCATTTCTGATCCTCTTGAAGGGACTTCTGATTCACGTGTGCGAAAAGTGAGTAACGGATACTCTGACCAGGATTAGAGGGGCCCTGCCTCCAGCCAGGTGGAGGAAAGGGACAACCGAGTCTACTGGACAGTGTGGATTCGATGGCCTGGCACATCAGACCCACAGGAATATAAGGCTCTAGTAGACACTGGTGCACAATGCACCCTAATGCCATCAAGTTATAAAGGGGCAGAACCCATCTGTATCTCTGGTGTGACAGGGGGATCCCAAGAGCTAACTGTATTGGAAGCTGAAATGAGTCTAACCGGGAATGAGTGACATAAACACCCCATTGCAACTGGCCCAGAGGCCCCGTGCATCCTTGGTATAGATTATCTCAGGAGGGGGTATTTCAAGGACCCAAAGGGGTACCATTGGGCCTTTGGTATAGCTGCCTTGGAGACGGAGGAGATTGAACAGCTGTCTACCCTGCCTGGTCTCTCTCAAGACCCTTCGGTTGTGGGGTTGCTGAGGGTTGAAGAACAACAGGTGCCAATTGCTACCATGACGGTGCACCAGCGGCAATATCGCACCAACTGAGACTCCCCGATTCCCATCCATAAGCTGATTTGTCAACTGGAGAGCCAAGGAGTGATCAGCAAGACTTGCTCACCCTTTAAGGGTCCCAATATGGTCTGTGCGGAAATCTAATGGGGAGTGGAGACTAACAGTTGACTATCATGGCCTGAATGAAGTTATGCTACTGCTGAGTGCTGCTGTGCCAGATATGCTAGAACGTCAATATGAATTAGAGTCAAAGGCAGCTAAGTGGTATGCCACAATTGACATCACTAATTCATTTTTTTCAATCCCTCTGGCAGCAGAGTGCAGGCCACAGTTTGCTTTCACTTGGATGGACGTCCAGTACACCTGGAATCGATTGCCCCAGGGGTGGAAACACAGCCCCACCATTTGCCATGGACTAATCCAGACTGCACTGGAAAAAGGTGAAGCTCCAGAACACCTGCAATACATTGATGACATCATCGTATGGGGCAACACAGCAGAAGAAGTTTTTGAAAAAGGGAAGAAAATAATCCAAATCCTTCTGAAGGCTGGTTTTGCCATAAAAGAAAGTAAGGTCAAGGGACCTGCAGAGGAGATCCAGTTTTTAGGAATAAAAAGGCAAGATGGGCATCGTCAGATCCCAATAGATGTGATCAACAAAATAGCAGCTATGTCTCCACCGACTAATAAAAAGGAAACACAGGCCTTCTTAGGTGTTGTGGGTTTTTGGAGAATGCATATTCCAAATTACAGTCTGATTGTAAGCCCTCTCTATCAAGTGACCCTGAAGAAGAACAATTTTAAATGGGGCCCTGAGCAACAACAAGCCTTTGAACAAATTAAATGGGAGATTGTTCATGCAGTAGCCCTTGGGCCAGTCTGGGCAGGACAAGATGTTAAAAATGTACTCTATACCACAGCCAGAGAGAATGGCCCTACCTGGAGTCTCTGGCAAAAAACACCTGGGGAGACCCGAGGCCGACCCCTGGGGTTTTGGAGTCGGGGATACAGAGGATCTGAGGCCCGCTATACTCCAACTGAAAAAGAGATATTGGCAGCATATGAAGGAGTTCGAGCTGCCTCAGAAGTGGTTGGTACTGAAACACAGCTCCTCTTAGCACCCCGACTGCCAGTGCTGGGCTGGATATTCAGAGGGATGGTCTCCTCTACACATCATGCAACTGATGCCACATGGAGTAAGTGGGTCGCACTGATCACACAACAGGCTCGCATAGGAAACCCCAGTTGCCCAGGAATTTTGGAAGTGATCATGGACTGGCCAGAAGGGAAAGATTTTGGAATGTTGCCAGAGGAGGAGGTGACACGGGCTGAAGAGGCCCCACTGTATAATAAACTGCCAGAAAATGAGAGGCAATATGCCCTGTTTACTGATGTGTCCTGTCGTATTGTGGGAAAACATTGGAGGTGGAAGGCTGCTGTATGGAGTCCTACACGACAAGTCGCAGAAACTGCTGAAGGAGAAGGTGAATCAAGTCAATTTGTGGAAGTGAAAGCCATCCAGGTAGTGTTAGATATTGCTGAAAGCGAAAAGTGGCCAGTGCTCTATCTCTGCATTGACTCATGGATGATGGCAAATGCCCTGTAGCGGTGGCTACAGTAATGGAAGCAGAGAAACAGGCAGCGCAGAGGTAAACCCATTTGGGCTGCCGCACTGTGGCAAGATATTGCTGTTCGGATAGAGAAGCTAGTGGTAAAAGTATGTCACGTAGATGCTCATGTACCCAAGAGTCAGGCCACTGAAGAACATCAAAATAACCAACAGGTGGATCAGGCTGCCAAGACTGAAGTGGCCCAGGTGGATCTGGACTGGCAACATAAGGGTGAATTATTTATGGCTTGGTGTGCCCATGATACCTCGGGTCATCAGGGAAGAGATGCAACATATAGATGGGCTCATGATCGAGGGGTGGACTTGACCATGGACACTATTGCACAAGTTATCCATGAATGTGAAACGTGCTGCAATTATGCAAGACAAGTGCTTAAAGCCTCTTTGGTATGTAGGGCGATGGATGAAATATAAGTATGGGGAGGCCTGGCAGATTGACTATATCACACTCCCACAAACCTGCCAAGGCGAGCGCCATGTGCTTACAAAGGTGGAAACAACCACCGGGTGGCTGGAAACATATCTTGTGCCCCATGCCAATGCCCGGAACACTATCCTGGGCCTTGAAGAGAAAGTTTTATGGCGATACGGACCCCCAGAAAGAATTGAGTCAGACAACGGGACTCATTTCCGAAACAACCTCATAGACACCTGGGCCAAAGAGCATGGCATTGAGTGGGTGTATCATCACATCCCCTATCATGCACCAGCCTCTGGGAAAATCGAACGATAGAATGGACTGCTAAAAACTACACTGAGAGCAATGGGGGTTGGGACTTTCAAACATTGGGATACACATTTAGCAAAAGCCACCTGGTTGGTTAATACTAGAGGATCTGCCAATTGGGCTAGCCCCACCCAGCCAAGACTTCCACATACTGTAGAAGGAGATAAAGTCCCTGTAGTGCGCATGAGGAATATGTTAGGGAAGACAGTGTGGGTTAGTCCTGCCTCGGGCAGAGACAAACCCATTCGTGGGATTGCTTTTGCTCAAGGACCGGGGTGCACTTGGTGGGTGATGCAGAAGGAGGGGGAAGTTCGATGTCTACATCAAGGAGATTTGATTTTGGGAGAGAATAGCCAGTGAATTAGGCTGTATGATGTTAACTGCTAAATAGCCTGCCACTGTATGCCATTGTATCTATAGTGGCTATATGCCATATCAAGGGTATTACAGTAAGAATTACCCAAATGACTGAAGGATGGACTTTGAAACCAAGCCAAGTGCAACAGTGATGGAACTTGAACTGGTGCCCAGCAATTTCCTCAAGATCAACATCTTCGACCTGCAGGCCAAGGGCGTGGGTTGCACCAAATGTACCAGCCACAAGCTCCAGAGGCAGCATGCAACAATCCAACACCTCACACCATCTTTCCTACCCTGAAGGACTGTTACGACAGATGGAGCCCCAAAGTCATGGACTAAATAAAATTGATGGACACGTTAGAGGGATGGCCCATAGACTAAGGGAATGCTATTCATGGGTGTGGGTGTACATATATATATATCTCAAAGACAGAGAAAGTGGTGGTGATTAATTGGAAAATGTAGGATCTGGGCATGATGTAGATGGTATAGAATAAGGGGTGGATAATGTCCTGAGTTCAGCTGGGATAGAGTTAATTTTCACAGGAAGCTGGGAGGGGCCACAGCCAGGACAGCTGACCTGAACTAGCCAAGGAGCTATTCCATACCATGTGACATCATGCTCAGTATATAAATGGGGAGCGGGCTGGGGGGAGGCTCTTTCCCGGTTTGGGAAGTGGCGGAGTGTTGGGTTCTGGGTGGTGAGCAGTTGCACTGTGCATCACTCTTTTTGTATATTCTTTCATTAGTACCGTTGTTGTTGTTGTAACTTCTCTTTTTGTGTTCTCCCAGTAAACTGTCCTTATCTCAACCCACGAGGTTCCAGTTTTTTTTCTTTCTCCTTTCTGATTCTCCTCCCCATCCCACCGGAGAGGGGCAGGGAGGAGTGAGTGAGCGGCCTCGTGGTGCTTTGTTACTGGCTGGGCTTAAACCACAACAGAATTGCTACAACTTCCAGGGGAGGGGAAGGGGAGTGGATGCAGTATTTCAGTTTTGGTTTTTTTAAATCCACTTTTTTCAAAGTCTGAGCTTATAAAGATCATAACAGAAACTTCACTACTATGGTTATTATGCCAACCATTATAATAATTTAGCATAAATGCCAGTAGAACCAAAAGCATACAAGTCATACTGGCTGCCAACTACAGTTTATCCACTTGTGGCTTTTTTACCTGAATGTTTCCTCTTGGAGGTGCTCTAATTGGGTCTGCAGCTGCAAGTGCCTACGACCTGCAGGGCTGTTAGGATCTTCGATAGCATCAGATTGATTCAAACGTTCCATCAGAATCTGGTTCTCAGCAAGCAAAATGCTCTTCTCCTCTTGAAGTGCTTCAACCTATTGTAATAAAAGAACAGACTGGAATAATGGAGCTGTCAGCTATTAAGAGCAATTCTTTGGTGCACACAGGAAAACATTAACACAGCTCATAACTGGAAACATTGAAGTTCACAAAACTGTATTTCACAGGAACACATTGTAACTTTAATACTTTTTCATTTCATATGTGATGTAATCAATGCGCTACAGCATTAGGGATAAGATTTACCATAAAGAAAACAGTGTTCTTACCTTTATTTCTCAGAAATATCTAAAGAAAATTAGCTTAGTTATCAAAGAAGATTATGTCACTGTATTAAAGTCTGCCTACTTTTCAAGCACCACCACCCCATGCACACATGTCGTGGTTTAACCCCAGCCAGCAACTAAGCACCACGCAGCCACTCACTCACTTCCCCCCCCGCCCAGTGGGATGGAGGAGAAAATCAGGAAAAAAAGTAAATCTCGTGGGTTGAGATAAGAACGGTTTAATAGAACAGAAAAGAAGAAACTAATAATGATAATGGTAACACTAATAAAATGACAACAGCAATAATAAAAGGATTGGAATGTACAAATGATGCGCAGTGCAATTGCTCACCACCCGCCGATCGACACCCAGCTAGTCCCTGAGCGGCGATCCCCCCCACCCCCACTCCCCCCAGTTTATATATTAGATGTGACGTCACATGGTATGGAATACCCCTTTGGCCAGTTTGGGTCAGCTGCCCCGGCTGTGTCCCCTCCCAACTTCTTGTGCCCCTCCAGCTTTCTCGCTGGCTGGGCTTGAGAAGCTGAAAAATCCTTGACTTTAGACTAAACATTACTTAGCAACAACTGAAAACATCAGTGTTATCAACGTTCTTCTCATACTGAACTCAAAACATAGCACTGTACCAGCTACTAGGAAGACAATTAACTCTATCCCAGCTGAAACCAGGACAACACACCCTAGCACCCCATTGTGGGAGCAGCTCGGAACACCTGGCATTTGTTTTCAAGAGTGAACGTTAGATTTTGTTGTGCTGCATGTTGGCCAAGCCTTTGAAGAAGTAGTTTTACAAGGTCAGGTTGGAGGATGGCCTTGTGTAGGCCTGGGAAGATGTGGCTGAAGACAGTCACGAGTATGTGTATGGAATGTTTTTATCTTTAAGTGTTCTGAGGACTGGCAAACATCCCAGCTGAGCCAGATATGCACTCCTGTGTTAGTAATATTGGCTGTATGCCGTTAGTTCTTTCTAGATCTTTGTTGAAACATATATAAGTTTGATCCTTTTGTGAAATAAAGGGAATCTTGTACAGATAGCTTGAGTGCTTAATTCAGTCGCCGCACCCCATAGGTTTTTTAACGTGTTTTCCAGAGGAAACAATATTTATACAATCACACAGAATATTCAAGTCTCTCATGGCCATGCTTCTCCAAGAAATTTTTTAATCCAATGGCCAATTGCAAACGGACTTGAAACAGGAACAGAGGCCCCAAAGATGATTAAATTTCTGCCAGCTTTGTGAAAACAGGCAGTGGGGCAGAGAAGCCAAAGTGCTGTGACTCAAAGAATGTCTGAAGCATAAGCTCATAGTATTAGACACTATACAATCAAAATGCAGGTAGGAGGGGAAAAGAAAGAATATAAATATCCCAAGAGAAAGGAAAGTTTTGATCAGAACTTGCATCCAACACAACAAAATCAACCAACCGTCAAACACAAATCAATAAGGCACAAGGCTTCATAATTCTGGTCATTACTGCTTGGCTAAAAGCCAGATTATATGCCAAAATAGGAACTGATTGAAATGGCTCTTCTGGGTTCCAGGTTTTGTCTGTTGATGCCTTCCAGATCACATATGCTCAGTTTACAGTAAAATTTAGTTTATGCATAGGTGATAGTCTAGAGTAATTTTGATTTGGTTATAACTTTTTACTGAAATCATTATACAAGCAAAACTCCTCCTAGGTTTTCTGTAACTCATGAGTTGAGCAATGCAGCTCATTTCTTGCTTGAATGCAAAAAAGCTTTGTCAGTACCAATCACCTTAATGCTGACATAATTGAATCAATACAAGTGGGCATGCGCTTTTTGCTCTGCTAACATGGGTAAAGAAATACAGCAACTGAGGAACTTTTTTTTAAATATAAAAGGTAGATTTCCACAATAATCCCTTTCTTCAGCTGTCCAAGAATTAACATACTTTTTTCTCAATTTGAAGATGACCTACCTGCATATCTAATTCATGACATCTCTGGGCAATTTCTTCTTTTGTTGCTAGGGCTTCATTTAATTCTTCTGTAGTTTTCTTCAACTATCATAAACAATAATAATTTTTAGTTTCATAATCATATATGTCTATAAATTATATAGCAAAATTATGAATTATATGATTGTAAAGTTTTTACATTTATGTAATATTGAAGTTTGGGAAAAAAAGAAAAGCAATTCTGCTTCTACAATGAAACAAAGTAGCAACTGTAATCATTGTTTAATTTGTCTAACAAAGGTAAACATGGCTGAAGGTGATATTTGGTCTTGAAACAAAACATTGAAGTTATTATTACATTTATTCTGTAAGCTGAGGCCCCTCCAAAACCAAACAGCTTAGCTCTGAAGAATCTATTGCCTCTGTACACTGAAAAAAAAAAAGCATCAATAACACTTTTCTTTATGGATGCAAAGAATACATGATTTCAGTTTTTAATCTACTTTTCAAATACACAAAAGATTGGGAGGTAAAATACAAGGAATAAAAAGTTAAGGTAAAACCTGTCTAGTCACTGGGAACTACTCCTACTGTACAACAGGGGAAACAACATTGTGACGGAGAAACCTACCCATCTGAAAAAAGACACTGAATCTTATAAGCAGTGTGGAAACATTCAGTTACATCTCTTTAAAATAATTAAAAGACTTATATCTTCCAAGTTTCTGTATAAATGTAGTCAGGGAAATGAATAAATAAATACCTACAAGAAAATTAGTCTGATAAAATATGCACATAGTTAATGCATATGTACATATTTTATTACACATAATAAATTTTAGATGGGCCTTCTACTTTTCACAGACAGGATCATAATCTTTCCTTTTTTAAGTTTACAAGGCACAGCTGACATAAAAATTAATTCCATCTACCAGAATTTATGTACTTCTACACAGATAACCGTAAAAAGCAGTCAAGTTTTATTTTGCATCCATTATTCAAATTTTTCACAAAACTCTCCCACAATAGAAAAGGTAGACTGCTTAACAATAAACCATAATGATTAGGCATTGATTTCCTGTGATTAAAGGAAAAGAAATATCTTATCTTAGATACCTGACGTTCAAGGTCAATGTAAGCATCATTTCCAAAAGAGACTGGAGACTCGTTAATCATCAACTGCAATTAGATTACATTGGATTAGAAAAAACATAAGATTTACTTGCATATTAAAGGTAAGTTTCAATGAAAAATTAGGTTCATCTTAACCTTTAGGAAAGCTTTTTTTTCTGACAACAGTAACATTTTTTACTTCATTTTTATATGAGGTATACTAAAAAAAATTACAGAAAGACATATTCAGGACTTATAATATCTAAAGTATGAAAAACATTACCTTACATAGTCATTCTCTCTTCTGAAAAAGCACATTCATTATCTATCATGAAAGCTACACTATCTTTTGCAGAGCACTGTATTGAAACAGCATTAGACTGGTGGCAGCTATTATGTAGCAGACAAGATAGGTCTCAAATTGTTCTCTGGCAGTTGTTTTCATCTTTTCCCATTTTGAGAGCCCACATTCTTATTTTTGGTTTTGAAACATCTGTATCTCAACTAATTATAAAGAAATGAAAGAGGACCAAGCTTACTGCTCCTGATTTGTCTGGAATTTGCAGATTAAAAATTTATACTCTAATGAGTACTCACTAAAAATGAGTATTTTTGAAACAAGCATTACAATTCTTTGTAATTTGACTAGAAGAATGGTTTGTAATGATTTTAGTGAGGAAAAAATGATTGTCAAGTCATAAGATTTTAAGGTTCTAGCAAGCAATAGCTCAGAGGCTGAGCTCTGACTGCTAGCCAGTTTTATTAGCTTCCCTGATAACACACCAAGGGCAGCTATAGACACAACATTTACAAAACATTGTCTCCTTGGAATGGATAAGCAAGTAACCCTGACACCAGTTAAGGTGAAGTTAAGGTTGAAAGCAGTTCCATAAGAAATTTTAAATATATATATATATATAAAAAACAGATATGTAGCAAGTAACTCAAAAAGAAATGTTTTCCCTCCCTGAAAAAAACCCCCACAAAACAAAAGTAAAATAGTAAAATAACCCAAAACTTAGGCAGGAAATTTGGCACTTGCCTGTTCTTGACAGCACTGACTTAAAGAGATAGAAAAAAGAAGCTGATCTGGCAGGAAGTTTGGGGATTTTTTTTAAATCCTAATTTTAAGAACTCTCAATCTGCAATTTTAGTGCTTGAAATGATTCCATAGTCATCCAATAGGATCCAAGACTATTAGAATGCAGCATGAGACAAAGAGATAACAGGTAGCAGAGCCCTCAGGCTCAAGTGACATCTCTTCAGTGACATCTTTTAGAAATGTAACAGAAATAGTGAAATTGCTCTAGTGGTCAACATGAAATTCGTCATTTCTTGCTCACATTCAGAAGCAGTGAAGGCCTAGGAAGAAAAGGCATATTGCCAAAGACTTAAGAACTGTTATTTTCTTCTGGACACTTGCCATACTTTCTTGTCAGAAAGTACAGGAAACTATTCCTTTTAACTATTCCCCTGCAGTAAATCTCCATTATGAAGCCTGACTGAGCACATGAGAAGTTACTCATGGCAACAGAGTGGTCATTAACATTATTCTGTAGTTTTCTTCTTTTATGCTTCCATCTGCATTGTTAGTGTAATTTATCAGTTAAAGATGATCAAGAAAACCTTTATTGCATATAGCAACTCTCCAGGCTAAGGACTGCTAAGCACAGCAGAAGAATGGTCTTTCCCCATCACCATAGTCTTAAAAATAAATCAGGTATCCCATTACTATCCTTAAAACAACATTTTTACAAAACACAATGCAGCATATTTTTTAACATGCTACAAAGTATTATCAGGAATACCTTAAAAAGTCTATTAATATTGCTAATAACTGACAAAAGAATATTTTGCTGCATGTTTCTTTATTTCTTTTCATTTGTTGAGTTACAACATTTAGTTGTTCAGATTTTTTTTTCCAATTATTAGATAGAAATTTTTAAAAGCTTTTCGATACTGTCTCTCACAGCATCCTTCTGGACAAAATGTCTGCATACAGCTAGACAAGTCCATAATACATTCGGTGAACAATTGGCTGATGGGTTGGGCTCAAAGAGTTATAGTAAATGGGGTTACATCAGGCTGGTGACCAGTCACCAGTGGGGTTCCCCAGGGCTCAATTTTAGGGACAGTGCTCTTTAATGGTTTTATAAATGATCTGGTTGCAGGAGTCGAATGTACATTAAGTTTGCCAACAATACTAAACTAGGAGGAGCTGTGGACTCCCTCGAGGGTAGAGAGGCCTTACAGAGAGATCTGGACAGACTAGAGCTGGGCAATCACCAACCATATGAAATTTAACAAGAGGAAGCGCCAGATTCTCCACCTGGGATGGGGTAATCCTGGTTATACATACAAACTGGGGGACGAGAGGCTGGAGAGCAGCCCCACGGACAGAGATCTGGGGGATTGGGTTGATGGCAAGTTGAATGAGTCAACAGTGTGCCCTGGCAGCCAAAAGGGCCAAGCGTGTGTCACGACCCAGGCTGGACAGACCAGGGAGTAGTGTTGAATTCAGAATTCCCTCAGGCTAAATTAAGGTGAAACGACACCAAACGATCAGTTAAACATTTTATTCATGGCAGAAGCAAATTGAACTTGGAGGGCGTTAACAGTAGGTGGTGGGGTTTCTCTCAACAGGAATTGGCATGGAACTACCTCAGTAACCTGTGGTAACCATATACATCAATTCAGGGAAGAAGGAGAGCCCTCCCGTTGAGTCACGAGGTTCAGAGCAGACCCCCTTGCTTTCTAGACTCCTTCACAGAAAACAGCCTAGGGGTGGCTAGATCCACTCCTAGTCCCAGTCTTGGTCAATGGTTTTATGTCTTAAAGGGATGAGGTGTAGGGATTATGGAAAAGGAAAAAGAAAGAAAGAACAAGACAGAGAGAGAAAAAAGGAAGAGAGCAAGATTTCACTGGTCCTGGGACCAGCGTTGGTTCAGTCAGCTGAGGGGTCCAGTCAGTCTGAGCCAGTTCCTGTGGGCTTGCATACCTGGGGCTTCAGTTTGTGTCCTTTTATCATCCTTGTCCCTCCTTCGGGCGGGCACTCAAACTTATTAGACAATTAGGTGTCATGAGCAGTTTGTGAGCCTTTGGGACTTGGGGGTCGTTTGGGGAGTAACTTCCCCTTCCCTGCAGACCTGATCTTTGGCCATGTATGGTGAGCTGTCCTGCTCAGCATCTCAAAACAGTATATCAAAACGGCATGGTGAATTGCCCTGCTCAGCATATCAGAACAGCATTATCAGAACACAGAGCTGTGCACCCTCCAGCACCCAACCTCTCCAGTCTTGTTGCTGATGGGTGCTGATTGGCTTCTTTTCACCTGTGGTTCCTTGCTATGCAGGGTTCGTTGTTATGCAAAGTTCATCCTTATGCAGAACTTGTCCCACCACAATGTTTGAGACATTAACTCTTTCAGACTCTCACACTGTGTCCTGGGGTGCATCAAGCACAGCATAGCTAGCTGGTTAAGGGAGGTGATTGTCCCACTCTACACTGCAATGGTGCAGCCTCACCTCAAGTACTGTGTGCAGTTTTGCATGCCTTAATATTAGAAGGACAACAAACTATTAGAATGTGTCCAGAGGAGGGCAACCAAGATGGTGAAAGGTCTCGAGGGCAAGACTGAGCGACTGAGGCCACTTGGTTTGTTCAGCTTAGAGAAGAGAAGGCTGAGGGGTGACCTCATTGCAGTCTACAACTTCCTCAAGAGGGGCAGTGGAGGGGGAGGTGCTGATCTCCTCTTTCTGGTGACCACTGATAGGACATGAGGAAATGGTTTGAAGCTGCATCATGGGAAGTTCAGATTGGACATTAGGAAAAGGTTCTTCACTGAGAGGGTGGTCGGTCACTGGAACAGGCTCCCCAGGGAAGTGGTCATGGCACCAAGCCTGTCAGAGTTCAAGGAGCATCTGGACGATGCTTTTAGTCATATGGTTTAGCGTTAGGTAGTCCTGGGAGGAGCAGGGAGTTGGACTCAATGATCCTCATGGGTCCCTTCCAACTTGAGATATTCTATGACTCTATGATTTTATGAAAAAATTCTACAGTATTTGGTTACTTACATAAAAGCAGTATAATACACTTCAGGAGCTACATAGTAGGAAAGATAAAGGAAGGGGACCCCGTTATCAAAACATTCTTTAAGTCAATGTATTGGGTTTACATGGCAAGGTTTTGGTAGCGGGGGGGGCTGTATGGGTGGCTTCTGTGAGAAGACACCAGAAGCTGTCCCCCTGTCAGACGGAGCCAGTTCCAGACGGCTCCAAGACAGACCCACTGCTGGACAAAGCTGAACCAATCAGTGACAGTGGTAGCAACTCTGTGATAACATATTTAAGAAAGGGTAAAAAAATGCTGCGCAGCAGCAGCTGAGGGAGAGGAATGGGAATATGTGAGAGAAACAACCCTGCAGATACCAAGGTCAGTGAAGAGGAAGGGGGAGGAGGTGCTCCAGGCACCAAAGCAGAGGTTCCCCTGCAGCCTGTGGTGAAGACCATGGTGATGCAGGTTATCCCCCTGCAGCCCATGGAGGTCCACAGTGGAGCAGATATCCACCCTGCAGCCTGTGGAGGACCCCACACCAGAGCAGGTAAATGTGCCCTGAAGGAAGCTGTGACCCTGTGGAGAGCCCATGCAGGAGCAGGCTCCTGGCAGGAACTGTGGCCCGTGGAGAGGAGCCCACGTGGGAGCAGGTTTTCTGGCAGGACCTGTGACCCCACGGGGGACCCATGCTGGAGCAGTCTGTTCCTGAAGGACTGCACCCTGCGGAACGGACCCATGCTGGAGGAGCTCTTGAAGAACTGCATCCTGTGGGAAGGACCCACATTGGAGAAGTTCGTGGAGGACTGTATCGTGTGGGTAGGACCCCACACTAGAGCAGGGGAAGAGTGTGAGGAGGAAGGAGCAGCAGAGATGAAGTGTTATGACCTGACTGCAACTCCCTATTACCCATCCCCCTGCGCTGCTTGGGCGGAGGATGAGGTAGAGAAGTCAGGAGTGAAGTTGAACCTAGCAAGAAGGAGGGGTGGGGGGAAGGTGTTTTTAGATTTGTTCTTATTTCTCATTACCTTACTCTCTTTTTAATTGGCAATAAATTAAATTAATTTTCCCAAGTCAAGTCTGTTTTGCCTGTGATAGTAATTGGTAAGTGACCTCCCTGTCCCTATCTTGACCTATGAGCCTTTTGTCGTATTTTCTCCCCCTGCCCTATTGAGGAGGGGGAGTGATAGAGTGGCTTGGTGGGCATCTGGAGGCTAGCCAAGGTCAACCCACCACAGTTGAGAAGATTTAAACTTCTAGAGCAGTGGGACATGCAACCAAAGTTCTTTGACATGAAGAAGGCTTGCTTGATTTGTTTTTCTAACTCAAAAGAGGAAAATGTTTCTTCTAAAATTGCAAACTCTGTGCCCCTTTTTCATCACAGTGGAAAAAAGTGTGGTTTTTTGCAACATTGAAAGGCTTAATTTCTACACACTATGGACACTCTAACATACCTCCTGAATGGCTGTCATGACAACATGTTGAACTGATTCTTCCATCATCATTATGGTCTGTATGTATTCTGAAAATAAGAGAATTCAGGTGTGTTACTATTTAAGCTTGAGAAATCACACAGAACATGAGATCAGTAGTCATATCTTTCCTACAAACTGAGCAGGTACTACAGATGAAACTGAAATTTGTAATTACCTTTCAAGTTTCAGGCTAGCAAACTCAAGAACACATTATAGAAAAAAAAGTCTTCAGACATAAATCAAGGCTCACTGGAACACTGCAACGTTTGGAGTTTTTTTGCCTATGATGGCCATTTTTTTCTTCCCCATTACCTCCCAAAAGAACTGTCTACTCTCCAAGTGCTTTTCTCCCTTTGTTCCTGAATTATTCAGGCAATAGAGGAACAGGATCCAAGGATGGGTTGTCTTTTTCCATTACTTTGTCTCCTTGTCCTGCCTTTCTACAGCACCCTCATTTCACAGAATTTCCATATAAGGTCTTGAGAAAGCACAGAACTAAGAATACAATAAATCCTCTCCACATTTTCTCTTCCTTTTCTATACATAGATGTGACCTGTGTTGGAAGCATGCTGTAGGAGGATTGAGTGGTTAGAATGTCAAATTCTGATGTTTAGACTGAGTCAGATTTGTGACTTGTCCAATATCATATGCATCCCAGCCAGGTATCATGACCTTTTATTTTTTTTTTCCAAATGCCATGTATATCATTGTTATGATTTGTCTAAGAGAAAGGTGGTGGGAATCAGCCACCTCAAATTTAGAAGAGGCACGACAGTAAATAATCAAACTACATATAACTAGACTGTTTAGATGTCTGTATCTCATGTTTTTAATGTTTAGACTGGCAGAATATGTAAAGTTCAGGGAAAGATACATTCCTCACTAATAAATGCCAAGCAGCTACAAAAATAAAGAATGAGAAATTTACACTTCTGTGACTGACCAACATACCCCCACAGTGGAAGAAGGATCAGAGGAATCATAGAATCATTTAGGTTGGAAAAGACCTTTAAGATCATCAAGTCCAACCGTAAACCTAACACTGCAAGAATGCTGAGCTCAGGGAAGAATGTAAGGAATGATCGCCAATTATTGCAAAGAAAGCTGAACTTATCTCAACACAAGGGAGACTGGAGGGTAGCCTTTGTTTTAGCTATAGGGTTGTACCAGGGGGTCATCAGGCTGTATAAACAGCCTTCCTTGAGATAATTAGTAGAGAGTAATGGCTTCCTGAGATAGCCAGACTAGCATGGGGAGAAGTGTATATGTGCCTCAGCCCAACATAAAGTAGAAAAACTGCACAGCTAATAAAATGAACTTTGAGGAGAGCAACGGGCTTGAACTTTGAGGAGAGCAACGGGCTTGAGCTAACTTCAACATGCGTATTCCTTCCAGGCAACTGGGGACACCCAGTGTTGTGACGGTGAGCATAGAGAGATCGGTAATGGGAATCACATTTGTATTGTGATTCTACTGTATATTGCAATTGCTATATTATGCTTGTATTATGATTTCAGTATATTGCTGTATCACTCTGCTAAATCAAAATCCCATGTAACATCAAATATCTTCAAATAAGTAAATTTTATATTAAACATTAAACCCTCCTTATGTGGAATATCTAAAAGAACTTGGTCAGAGAGTATTTGACTGACAACTTCAGAGATGTTAACTAAACAGTCAAGTGGAAGAGAGGTGGCTAAATTAAGTTATTTATGTACTTATGGAAGGGAAAACACTTGTATTCTAAATAAGAGGATGGCCAGACTTTCTCCTGCTTAAGGGAAGAATAAAAGTAGTTTCAGGATGAGAGATTAAAGCAATTCAGAACCCTGAGAAAACTGGAAAGGGGAAATTAGCTTAAAAGCTAAGATAGGCAATACAAGAGGAAGACAACAGTCTTGAAAACCAAGCTGCCATTTTGCCAGAAAGGAAACAAAAGTGAGGTGTATTAGGGAGAGACAGCCTTTGATAGAACCTTAGCATAAATACAGTAAGCGTAGCTTTTTCTTTCACTTATCCACCTACATCTTTTATGAAGACTCTTGCAACTTGCCCCGATATCTCCTGGAGGGACAACACAACAGGGCATAAGCAATCCAGGAGGTTCCTGGAGTGCATCGATGACAACTTCCTGACTCCAATGATAGAGGAAACAATGAGGAGAGGTGCTCTGCTATACCTCATACTCAAAAACAAGGAGGGACTCATGGGGGATATGAAGGTCAAAGGCAGCCTTAGCTGCAGTGACCATGAGATGGTGGAGTTCAGGATGCTGAGAGGAGGGTAAAAAATAAGATCACAAGACTGGACTTCAGGAGAGCAGACTTTGGCCTCTTCAGGGATCTGCTTGGTAGAGTCCCATGGCATTATCCTGGGATCTGGAGGGAAACAGGGGCAAAGAAAGTTGGTTCATACTGAAGGATCGCTTCCTACAAGCTCAAAAGAGCTCCATCCCAGTGAATATGAAGTCAGGCAAAAACTCCAGGAGGCCTGTATGGATGAACAAGGAGCTCCTGACAAAATTCAAAAACAAAAACAAAATATACAGAAGGTGGAAGCAGAGACAGGTATCTTGGGAGGAATACAGAGACATTTTCTGAGCATCCAGGGGTGAAGTTAGGAAAGCCAAAGTCCAAATGGAATTGAATCTGGCAAGGGATGTCAAAGGCAACAAGAAGGGCTTCTTGAAGAATGTAAGAAGTGGCAAAAGGAAGACTAGGGAAAATGTGGGCCCACTGCTGAATGGGGTAGGGGAACTAGTGACAAAGGACATGGGAAAGGTGGAGATACCAAATGTCTTTGTTCCTTCAGTATTTAACAGCAAGATCAGACTTCAGGAATCCCATTTCCCAGAGAAGAGGGGGAAAATCTGGAGCAAGGAAGACGTACACTTGGTGGAAGAGGATCAAGACAGGGACTACTTAAGCAAACTGGACATACATAAGTCCATCGGCACCGATGGGATGCACCCACGAGGGCTGAGGGATCTGGCTGATGTCATTATGAGACCACTCTTGATAATCTTTGATCAATCATGGTGACTGGGAGAAGTGCCAGAGGACTGGAGGAAAGCAAATGTCCCTCCTATCTTCAAGTAGGGCAGGAAGGAGGACCCAGGGAACTATGGGCTGGTCAGCCTCACCTCCATCCCTGGGAAGGTGATGGAGCAGCTAATCCTGGAAACCATTTCCAGGCACATGAAGGACAAGAAAATGATCAGGATTAGTCAGCATGGCTTCACCAAGGGGAAATCATGCTTGACCAACTTGATAAACTTCTGCGATGAAATGACTGGCCTGGTGGATGAGGGGAGAGCAGTGGATATTGACTACCTAGACCTGAGTAAGACCTTTGACGCTGTCTCCCATAAGATCCTCTTAGAGAAGCTGTATGGGCTGGATGAGCAGACACTGAGGTGGATTGAAAATTGGCTGAACGGCTGGGCCCAGAGGGTGGTGATCAGTGGCACGAAGTCTAGTTGGACAGCAGCGACTAGCAGTGTACCCCAGGGGTCAATACTGGGTCCAGTCCTGTTCAATGTCTTCATTAATGATCTGGATGATGGGGCAGAGTGTACCCTCAGCAAGTTTGCTGGTGACACAAAAGTGGGAGGAGTAGCTGATATGCCAGAGGGTCGTGCTGTCATCCAGAGGGACTTCAACAGGCTGGAGAAATGGGCTGACAGGAACTTCATACAGTTCAACAAGGGGATGGGCAAAGTCCTGCACCTGGGGAGGAACAACCCCAGGCACCAGTACATGCTGGGGGCCACCCATCTGGAAAGCAGCTTGGCAGAAAAGGACCCGGGGGTGCTGGTGGACACCAGGTTGAACGTGAGCCAGCAATGTGCCTGTATTGGGTGTGGCTGGGATAGAGTTAACTTTCCCCATAGCAGCCCTCATAGTGCTGTGCTTTGTAGTTGTAGCTGGAAGGGTGTTGATAAGACACCAATGTTCTGGCTACTGCTGAGCAGTGCTCCCACAGCATCAAGGCTGTCTCTCCAAACTCCCCCCACAAAGGCCAGTAGGCTGGGGTGGGCAAGAGGTTGGGAGGGGACATAGACGGTACAGCTGACCCAATCTGACCAAAGAGATATTCCATACCATATGAGGTCGTGCTCAGCAATAAAAGCTAAGGGAAAGGAGGAGGAGGAGGGGGCATTCGTTATTAAGGCGTTTGTCTTCCGAAGCAACCACTATGCATACTGAGGCCCTACTTCCCAGGAAGTGGCTGGACATTGCCTGCTGATGGGAAGTAGAGAATAATTTGTTGTTGTTGTTGTTTCCTTTGCTTCTGTGTGCAGCCTTTGCTTTTCTTATTAAACTGCCTTTATCTTGACCCACGAGTTTTTAATCTTATTTTCTCCCCCCGTCTCGCTGAGGAGGGGAGTGATAGAGTGGCTTGGTGGGCACCTGGTGGCAGCAAAAAGGGTAAATGGTATCCTGGGCTGCATTAGGAGGAGTGTTGCCAGCAGGTCGAGGGAGGTGTTCCTTCCTCTTTATTCAGCACTGGTGAGGCCACACCTGGAGTCCTGTGTCCAGTTCTGGGCTCCTCAGTACATGAGAGATATGGAGCTACTGGAGGGTGCAAGGAAGATGGAGCCAGGCTCTTTTCAGTGGTGTCCAGGGACGGGACAAGAGGCAATGGGCACAAACGGAAACAAAGGAGGTTCTGTCTGAATATCACAAAACACTTTTTTACTGTGAGAGTGACTGAGCACTGGAACAGGTTGCCCAGAGAGGTTGTGTAATCTCCATACTTGGAGATGTTAAAAAGTCATATGGACATGGTCTTGGGTAAACGGCTCTAGGTGGCCCTGCTTGAGCAGGGACATTGGACCAGATGACCTCCAGAGGTCCCTTGCAACCTGAACCATTCTGTGATTATGTGATTTTAAGCGTTATGAATAATTGTTTGCATTTTTACCTTAATCTGTCTTGAGTTAAACATAATTTAAGGGAACTGGATAACAATAAGACATCACACACCCAAGGATGCAATAAGGGCCCCTGAACACCTTAAGAAATGCTTTAACTGTCTGCCATATATGGAGAGAAACAGAACAGGTCCCCATTTTACTTGTGTAGGTCAGATAAAGTACTGGCACCACAGAAGCCAGAGGAGATAGAAGTGTTTTCCAATAACTGCTGAGGTGGGATTCAGTAGCTTAAATATAGGCCTCTAGTGACACTTCAGATGTCCTTGGAATATGCTGCCTGGCCTCCAGCTACTGGTGCAGAAGGGCACAATCTCCCATGCTCCAGTGCTAACCCTGTGCAGAAGTCTCAGAACCGTAGTGTCTCAGTTGTCAGTAGATGGCACTTGGTGACAACGAAGGCTCTCTGACATGCAGTAAGATATTGGGATACATTCCTGAACCCAAGGGTCACAGTGAAGGATGTGTAAATCACATTTGTTGATTCTTCACTTCACAGAGCTACCTCACACATGAATAGTTAAAGGTTGGGGACAAGACTTTTCATTTGTGAAGTCACTTTTCAGCTCAGGGAACCCAAACTAAAAATATGCATGTTGAAAGCAAAACCAATTCCACATTTCCAGCCTGCAAACTTAGTAAAGCTCATAATATAACAACACTTATTGTCTGTAAAATAAAGTAGTGTTATGATTTAGAAAAAGTAAATTTGTCTCTCATAGCAACCTATCATTTTCCCTCAGTGATGTAAAAAGCAAGTTAGATTTTCATTAACTGCCCTGGAAGCAAAACATACTTTCAAAATTTAATACCTTGCTTCTGTTCACAATTCACAGCACATCCCAAGATAAGCTGAAGCATTCTCCCAAGCTCTGCAGCATCAGAGTGCTCTCCAATCAGGTTAACATCAGGAAGAGTGAAGTCGTTAATCTGTTGCCCTAGAATCTGCATACATATGTACATCACTATATATACATACACGTACATTACAAAATACAAAGATGATTCAGAGGCAATAGAAAGCACTTACTCTAATTTGGCATAGTTTTCAAATCCATCTTTAAAACAAATTTAAAAAATTTCACCAGCTCATATACATATTTCGAAATATAAACCCACCCATATCACTTGACACAACTGACACTTTGGAAAGCTGTCTCAACTAATAACAAAGTATTAGTTTCAAACTTACCAAGAACAAGATTTGTTCTTCCAGGTAAGGAAAGGTAACATAGGTAGGCCTAAAAAAGCTGATCAATTGCACTTGATGAATTAATTATTTTTATTAATTTTTTTCATTAAAAAAATCTAATACCTAAAAGCTTTCCACCTGGAATAAAGTCTGAATTTCTAAATCATACCATTGCAAAGTCATAAATTAAATGTTTTACTTCAGTAAAAAACATCTAGCATGAATGGATAACAAATCTCAGTTTGTAAAACACTTGGTCTAACAGTATTGTAGGTCTAATCTAAGGATACTTAGCATGTCCAGAGCCAAAACAACTTATTTCTCATCCATGAGAAAAGGACCTGACCTAGTGGTACAACATGCAATTAAAGAGAGCAAATGTAAATACAAAAAGAAGGAAGAGAAAAAAGCATGAGAGGGTGAGAGAGAGAGAAGGCACCTGTGCACGGGGGGGGACGGATGACTGTGAGAGTGAGGGAGGTGGTGAGGGCAAGAGAGCCAGAGCAAGAGAAAAGGTGAGGGAGAGAAGGCAAGAGAGAGGGCAAAAAGGTGAGAGAGGGGGTGAGAAGGAGACTAAGAAAAGGCAAGAAGGAGTGAGAGATGGAAGGCAAGAGAGAAGGCGAGAGAGAAGACAAGAGAGAGAAAGGGAGTGAGGAAGAGAGAAGGGGGGAGAGCTAGGCAGAGGAGGCAGGTGAGAGAGAAGATGGGCAAGACAGAGCGCAGACAAGTGACTGAGAGGGAGAGAGGTAGCTATGTGGAGAGAGAGGGCATGTGGAAGTGAGAGAGAGGGTGAGCAAGAGAGGAGGTGGATGGGCAGGTGAGAGAAGGTGGGGGGGTGAGCAAGTGTGCAAGTGGCAGAATGAGAGCAATCAAGAATGCGAGCAAGTCAGAGAGAAGGTGAGACAGGAGGTGAGAAAACGAGAAGGTGAGTGAGCAAGATGGTGAGAGGGGGAGAGAGAAGGCAAGAGAGATGAAGAGGGTGAGCAAGAGAAGAAGGAGCAAGGGGGGAAGAGAAAAGGAGGAAGGGAGACGGGAAGGGAGAGGGGGTGAAGGAAGTAGGAGAAGGAGAGAGAAGAAAGGAGAGAGGGGGGAAGGGAGAGGGGAAAAGGAGGGGGGACATGAGCAGGGGGATGGGACACAAAGGGGTGCAATGGGAGAAGCAAGGGGGGGGGAAATGACGTGCAGGAAGTGAGAGAGGAGGTGAAGTTAGGGGAGGGGAAATGAGTGAAGAGGAGGGGAAGTGAGAGGTGGAGGGAAGTGGGGGAGAGATAGTGAAAGTGGGGGTGGAAGGATGTGCATGAGCAAGAGACAGCACAAGGGAGTGCAAGAGAGAATGAGCAAAAGTGCGAGCCAGATAAGATTAGTGCCAGCAAGTGCAAGAAAGCCCATGAATGAGAAAGCAAGCAAGAATATAAGTTGTCTCTAAGAAAAAGAAGAAAAACATAGCAGAATTATTGGAAAATGCTTTGCAATTAGGAAAAGTTTACATTAACGATTATCTGTAGAAGTAATTAAACATTTCTGCTAGAGTGTTCTGCAAGCTTTCAGGGAGCTGAAAATATAAATATATAATGTGCAATTAAACACAATTCTAAAACTTTAACTGTAGACAAAAAGAAACTGCCAATTCTAAAGGTTTAATAGAGAAACAAAGACTATAGAAGTAATCACTCATTTTCTGAATGTTGTTTTTGCTTAATATAAGAGCAGATCAAGGTATTCATATGAAAATTGTTGAACAGATGTAGAAATCAAGTTGTTGAAAAGTTCCCAGGATTTTACTTTGGAGGAATCATAAGGTGGTTGGGGTTTTTTTCATAGAATCATAGAATCATTTAGGTTGGAAAAGACCTTTAAAAGATCATCGAGTGCAACTGTCAACCCAACACCACCATGCCCACTAAACCATGTCCTGAAGTGCCACGTCTACGCGTTTTTTGAACACCTCCAGGGATGGTGACTCCACCACTTCCCTGGGCAGCCTGTTCCAATGCCTGACAACCCTTTCAGTAAAGAAATTTTTCCTAATATCCAACCTAAACCTCCCCTGGTGCAACTTGAGGCCATTTCCTCTCGTCCTATCACTAGTTACTTGATAGAAGAGACCAGCACCCACCTCACTACAACCTCCTTTCAGGTAGTTGTAGAGAGTGATAAGGTCTCCCCTCAGCCTCCTCTTCTCCAGACTAAACAACCCCAGTTCCCTCAGCCACTCCTCATAAGACTTGTGCTCCAGGCCCCTCACCAACTTGGTTGCCCTTCTCTGGACACGCTCCAGCACCTCAATGTCTTTCCTGTAGTGAGGGGCCCAAAACCGAACACAGTACTCAAGGTGCAGCCTCACCAGTGCCGAGTACAGGGGAACAATCACTTCCCTGCTCCTGCTGGCCACGCTATTTCTGATACAGGCCAGCATGCCACTGGCCTTCTTGGCCACCTGGGCACACTGCTGGCTCATATTCAGCTGGCTGTCAACCAGCACCCCCAGGTCTTTCTCTGCCAGGCAGCTTTCTAGCCACTCTTCCCCAAGCCTGTAGGGCTGCATGGGGTTGTTGTGACCCAAGTGCAGGACCCGGCACTTGGCCTTGTTGAACCTCATACAATTGGCCTTGGCCCATCAATGCAGCCTGTCCAGATCCCTCTGTAGAGCCTTCCTACCCTCGAGCAGATCAACCCTCCCTCCCAACTTGGTGGTATCGGCAAACTTACTGAGGGTGCACTCGATCCCCTCATCCAGATCATTGATAAAGATATTAAAGAGAACTGGCCCCAGTACTGAGCCCTGGGGAACACCACTTGTGACCAGCCACCAATTGGATTTAACTCCATTCACCACAACCCTCTGGGCTCATCCGTCCAGTCAGTTTTTTACCCAGCGATGTGATGGAACCAGAACTGCCTTAAGCATGCAACAATCCAACATTACACACCATCCTCCTGCTGCGCCCAATTTCACCCGCTCGCCACACCGCACTGAAGCCCAATCCTGCTCTGCCGACTGAGAGGACTTTGCACCATCCCTCATACCCAGAAAGACTGGTATGACAGATGGAGCCGAAAGCTGGGACTAAATGAACTCAACGTACATTTTACAGAGTGCCCATAGACTAAGGGAATAATATCTCTGTGTGTGTATACATATGTATATATCTCTCTCTCTCAGAGGACGGAAAAGGTGATGATGATTGAATAGGATGTATTGGGAAGTATGGGACCTGAGCATGACGTACATGGTACAGAATAAGGGGTGGATACTGTCCTTTTTTCAGCTGGGATATAGTTAATTGTCTTCCTAGTAGCTGATATAGAGTTATGTTTGGGGTTCAGTATGAGAAGAATGTTGATAACACACTGATGTTTTCAGTTGTTGCTAAGTAGTGTTTAGACTAAAAGTCAAGGAGTTTTCAGCTTCTCATGCCCAGCCAGCGAGAAGGCTGGAGGGGCACAAGAAGTTGGGAGGGGACACAGCCAGGGCAGCTGACCCAAAGTGGCCAAAGGGATATTCCATAGCATGTGATATCATGCCTAGTATATAAACCGGGGGGAGTTGGCCTGGGGGGAGTGCAACTCAGGAACTAACTGGGCATCAGTCGGTGAGTGGTGAGCAACTGCATTGTGCATCACTTGTTTTGTATATTCCAATCCTTTTATTATTATTATTGTCAGTTTATTATTGTTATTATTATCATTATTAGTTTCTTCCTTTCTGTTCTATTAAACTGTTCTTATCTCAACCCATGATTTTTACCTTTTTCCTCCCGATTCTCTCCCCCATCCCACTGGGTGGGGGGAGTGAGTGAGCAGCTGCGTGGTGCTTAGTTACCGGCTGGGGTTAAACCACGACACCCAATAAATCAGCAGACTATATTGTACATTGACAAGAATAACAAAAGAAAAGTGAATGTAAATTACTTAAGACTGCTCTTACCTCATGGTTATAATCCAGTATCCCTTTTAAAATTTTCTTCAAGTTGCTTACCTGTGGCAGGAAGAGGAAGGAAATACGTTAAAAATGCAGGGAACACCTAAATAGACGATAACTTACACAAATACTATATGGAGTAGAGAATCACACAAAAAACCCTCCCACACCCCACCATCAAGAATCATGCAATATACATCTATTTAAGTTCCCATGAGAATTTCTGTCTGAACAGTTTAAATTTGTATAGTTATGCAGTGGTTCCTTGTGATCAAATTTCTAGATGTTATCACAAGTCCACATGAAACAATGGAACCCAATTAGGTCTACGAAAAGACCACTACCCCCCCTGAAAACTACACACCACATTGTCTTGGATGGGTTTTAGATCAGACACAATGATTTTCTAAAAGAAGTCTTCTCTAGAGTACTTGTTTATCTTTGGATGTTTTTATATTTAAAAAATAAAATATTCTTTTCTTCTCTGCTTTTCTTGAAATACCCTGGTGAATCTTACTCTCTAGAAACATACACCTCCAAGCCAAAACCCCTAATAATCTCATATTTCACTTCTCAATCATACTCCTTCCTCTCTAAGCTACAGAAATTTATTTTTTCATGTTCTCATTAATTATTTCTCCTGGTTCCTACATTTTTTCATTGCTAATCTATGACTTCTTTACAATTAAATGCCTTCCTTACAATAATCAAGACAAAATTCCACATTTCTTGGCAGAATCTTCAATCCTATGCAACAATAACTACTGTAACACTTGCACAACCAATGCCAAAGTTAACTTCCATATAAGCAGGAGGCTTGTATTTATGCCACATTTCTCTAGTACTGAAGGGTTTCAGCTCACTTTCTGCTGAAAATTCATTTAGAACAAGTATCAAAAGAGCATGTATTAAAAATTATGAAGATATTGTATAGATCTCATAGCTCATATTTAGAATAAACAAATCTTCTGGTTGAAAATAACTTCTACAGATTCTCAGCCTATTACTGTCATAACATATTCAGCAAAGAATTTAAACAATGGAAGCAATGTGTTATCTCATTTGACAGGAAGTTTAAATAAATAACTTCTGTAAAGACTTCCTGAAGAGAGTGTGAGAGACTGAAAGAGTTAATGCCTCAAACATTGTGGTGGGGCAAGTTCTGCTTAAAGACAAACCCTGCACAGCAAGGAACCAAGGTGAAAAGCCCATCAGCTCAGACATCAGCAACAGGAGGGGGAGGGCGTGCTGGAGGGTGCCCAGCTCCCTGTTCTGATACAAAGATCAAACAATGGCCACTTCTGCAGGGAAGGAGAAGTTACTCCATAAACAACCCCCAAGCCCAAAGGCTCACAAACTGCTCATTAGCCTGACGAGTTTGGGTGCCCACCCGAAGGAGGGGCAAGGATGATAAAAGGACACAAACTGAAGCCCTGGGTGCGCAAGCCCACCGGAACTGGACCCCTTGGCTGACTGAACCAACGCTGGACCCAGGACTGGCGAAATCTTTCTCTCTTCCTTTTTCTCTCTCTGTCTTCTTCTCTCTTTTCTTTTCCTTTTCCACAATCCCTACACCTCATCCATTTCAAGACATAAACTGTTGACCAAGTCTGAGACTAAGAGTGGATCCAGCTGCCCCCGGGCCCTTCTCTGAGGAGGAGTCTAGAAAGCAAGGGGGTCTGCTCTGAACCTCGTGACTCAATGGGAGGGATCTCCTTATTCCCTGAATTGATGTATATGGTTACCCTGGGTTACACGGTTTACAGAAGTAGTCTTATGCCAATTCCTGTTGTGAGAAACCCTGCCACCTACTACCACGCCTCCCCAGTTCAGTTTGCTTCTGTCATGAATAAAATCTTTAACTGATCGTTTGGTGTCGTTTCACCTTAATTTAGCCCGAGGGAATTTCGAATTAAACATGACTCCCTGGTCTGTCCAGTCTGGGTCCTGACAGAGGGCTGGAGAGAATGGTTAGGAAGTTGAATTTTCCTGCGTAATCATGTCCCAGTTCAATTCATCTTATCTGAGACCTAAATAGCATACTGTCCTATGACAAAGTTTTACACCACATGTAATTACACTTCACAAGATGCATACTATTGACATCATAGAAGTTGTGACATGAAATGCAAAACTATAACAGAGGGAGGAGGGAGGGGAAATGAAACAGAACACCCAAATTTTTACTTTCTTTAAAACAAGAGATATTAATATATAATAGACTTTTGATATTGGACAGCCTCTTTAAGTTATCTATCTTCCAAAAAGATATGAGAACACACAGTAGAAAATAAATTAGGAAGCACTACACTGATATTCAAGGACAAATTATGAGCTCCAGCATAGCCAAAATGAGAGCTGCTGAAAGCTAAACTGTTCTGGTTTCAGCTGGGATAGAGTTAATTTTCTTTCAAGTAGCTGGTATAGAGTTATGTTTGGGGTTCAGTATGAGAAGAATGTTGATAACACACTGATGTTTTCAGTTGTTGCTAAGTAGTGTTTAGACTAAAAGTCAAGGATTTTTCAGCTTCTCATGCCCAGCCAGCAAGAAAGCTGGAGGGGCACAAGAAGTTGGGAGGGGACACAGCCAGGGCAGCTGACCCAAACTGGCCAAAGGGGTATTCCATACCATGTGACGTCATGCCTAGTATATAAACTGGGGGGAGTGGGGGTGGGGGATCGCCGCTTGGGGACTAACTGGGCATCGATCAGCGGGTGGTGAGCAATTGCATTGTGCATCACTTGTATATTCCAATCCTTTTATTATTACTGTTGTCATTTTATTAGTGTTATCATTATCATTATTAGTTTCTTCTTTTCTGTTCTATTAAACTGTTCTTATCTTAACCCACAAGTTTTACTTCTTTTTCCTGATTCTCTCCCCCATCCCACTGGGTGGGGGGGAAGTGAGTGAGCGGCTGCGTGGTGCTTAGTTGCTGACTGGGATTAAACTACGACAAAACTCAGTTTCTCTCCAAAGAAAAGTTCAAGAATGCAACAGGCTATTCATCGTAAAAGATAAAGGAGAGCCCTGAACTTAAAAATGGTGATGGTCTGACCATTTCATTCCTACTAAACCCACCACTTACATTAGCAGGAGTCAAAACCTGACCAACTATAGGCATATATAAAACATCACTGAACCTAAAGTTATACTGAAACATTCACCTAAACATCTAAAAAGACATACCAAGCACTCTGGCAACCTAAGGTAAGAAATAGAGATGCTACATGACAATCTGCAGACAACAGCTGTTCCTGTATCTCTTTTAATCGGATGTACACAAATCATTAGTTTATCTCCAGGTTTAATCCCCCTCTCCTGCTATCAAACACACCAGTTTTGGTCTAAGAACTTCAAAAATTTCCTAGATGATTGCCAAATGGTCCAGGCCCCACGACCTCTCTCAGTGATCATGCACTGTCATAACCAAAGTCTACAGCAAATTTAAGAATTATATCAATTGATTTTCATATCATTGCAAAGAATACTGTACTGATTGGAATATCAGTTTCAAACTTGATTCATTAAAAACCTTCCAGTTTGTAATTTGCCTCAGGCTGCTGCAGCAGAAAGCACCACAGAAAACCATGGGCCGTGTTTCTCCTCCATCTTCTCACTGCACTGCTTTGCAGTTTTAGTTTCCTGCTCTATTTAGTTTGCTATTCCCTCCCCCACATCCACCTGGTAGCTTCTAGACTGTTGACTCCATATTAGAACAAACATGATAGATAATAAGCAAATAACAGTCATTTTAATATCTGATAAATATTACTCAGTAACAGATGTTGTCCTGGATTCAGTTGGGATAGAGTTAATTTTCACAGGAACCTGGGAGGGGGCACAGCCAGGACAGCTGACCTGAACTAGCCAAGGAGCTATTCCATACCATGTGACATCATGCTCAGTATATAAATGGGGAGCGGGCTGGTGGGGAGCTCGCTCTCTCTGTGGGGGAAGTGGCGGAGCATCGGGTTCCGGGTGGTGAGCAGTTGCACTGTGCATCACTCATTTTGTATATTCTTTTATTAGTACTATTGTTGTTGTTGTAACTTCTCTTTTTGTGTTGTCCCAGTAAACTGCCCTTATCTCAACCCACAAGGTTCTATTTCTTTTTTTTTTCCTTTCTCCTTTCTGATTCTCCTCCCCATCCCACGGGAGGGTGCGGGGAGGAGTGAGCGAGCGGCTGCGTGGTCCTTTGTTACCGGCTGGGCTTAAACCACGACAGATGTGTACAAGGCTTAGTACCCAATAAGTGTGTAAAATCTGCACCCAATTAGTGTGTAAAATCTGCACCTAATTAAGCATATTCCAATCAATGCCAATAGTGTCAAACAAAGACCACCAATGGGAAACTTGAATGGGCATCAATGAAATATATAATTGTACTGAGGGGAAAAAGTTGGGGGTTGTTGTCCCAATGCAACTGTGACCCCCCCCCTGCTGCACTCTAAAGGATGTTCACATGTGGACATCTGCCACTTCTCTTCCTGGCTGGTTGCTGGGGAGAGTTTTCACTTCCTTTCTCTCCCTCTCTATCCCTATGTTTTAATTTGTGCCCATTGCCTCCTGTCTTGTCACTGGGCACCACTGAAAAGAGCCTGGCTCTGTCCTCTTTGTACCCTCCCTTCAGGTATTTATATACATCAATAAGATCCCCCCCTGAGCCTTCTCTCTAGAATAAACAGTCCCAGCTCTCTCAGCCTTTCCTCATAGGAGAGATGCTCCAGTCCCTTAATCATCTTTGTGGCCCTTTGTTGGAGTCTCTCCAGTATGTCCATGTCTCTCTTGTACTGGGAAGCCCCAAACTAGACACAATAATCCAGATGCAACCTCACCACTTCTGAGTAGAGAGGAAAGTTCACCTCCCTCGACCTGCTGGCAACACTCCTCCTAATGAAGCCTAGGATGCTGTTGGCTGCCTTTGCTGCAAGGACACATTGCTGCCTCATGTTCAACCTGGTGTCCACTCAGCACCCTCAGGTCCTTTTCTGCCAAGCTGCTTTCCTGATGGGTGACCCCCAGCATGTACTGGTGCCTGGGGTTGTTCCTCCCCAGGTGCAGGGCTTTGCCCTTCCCCTTGTTGAACTTCATGAGGTTCCTGTCAGCCCATTTCTCCAGCCTGTCCAGGTCCCTCTAGATGACAGCATGACCCTCTGGCATATCAGCCACTCCTCCCAGTTTTGTGTCATCAGCAAACTTGCTGAGGGTACACTCTGCCCCATCATCCAGATCATTAATGAGGAGGTTAAACACTATTGGCCCCAGTATCGACCCCTGGGGTACACGTCTAGTGACTTGCCTCCAACTGCACTTTGTGCCACTGATCACAACCCTCTGGGCCTGGTCATTCAGTCAATTCTCAGTCCACCTCACTGTCCATTTATCTAACTTGTACTTTGTCAACTTCTCTATGAGGATGTTAAGGGATACAATGTCAAAGGCTTTACTAAAGTCAAGGAAAACCACACTTACTGCTCTCCCCTCATCCACCAAGCTAGTCACCTCACTCTAGAAGGCTATCAGGTTGGTCAGGCATGATTTCTCCTTCATAAATCCATGCTGACTACTCCCAATCACCTTCTTGTCCTTCATGTGCCTGTAATTGGTTTCCAGGATTAGCTGCTCCATCACCTTCCCAGGGATCAGTGTGAGGCTGACCGGCCTGTAGTTCCCTGGGTCCTCTTTCTTGCCCTTCTTGAAGATAGGGGTGATATTTGCTCTCTTTCAGTCCTCAGGAACCTCTCCCAGTCACCACAACCTTTCAAGTACAATTTAGAGTGTCCTCGCAATGATATCAACCAGTTCCCTCAGCACTCATGGATACAACCCGTATCCCATGGTATTCTTCCAAGTAAATACCTGAAGAAGCCAAAGTCTGCTGTCCTGAAGTCCAGGTTTATGGTCCTGCTTTTTACTCTGCTCCCTCCCCTTAGGATCCTCTTAGGAGTTCACTCCAACATCTCATGGTCACTGCAGTCAAGGCTACCTCCAACTTTTACAACCCCAACCGGTTCTACATTGCTTGTAAGCATGAAGTCCAGCAGAGCACTTTTCCTTGTTGGCTCCTCAGTCACTTGTGTCAGGAAGTTGTCATTAATGCACTCTAGAAATCTCCTAGATTTCTTGTGCCCTGCTGAGTTGCCCTTCCAGCAGATATCAGGTTGGTTAAAGTCCCCCATGAGGACCAGGGCTTGTGAACATGAGGCTTCTTCCAGTTGTCTGAAGAAGGCCTCATCTATTTCTTCTTCCTGATTAGGCAGTCTGTAGCAAACACCCATCACCTGCCCTCTAATCCTGATCCATAAACTCCCAACTGGCTCCTGACTGGTCCCAAGTCATCTGTCTCCACAATTCCAATGGCCTACATTAGGATTTCTGCTGTGAACTGCATTCTGCAGGAATCTTTGTCTCTCCACTTAAAATACAGGGGGCCAAGAAAGACACCAACCTATTAGCTTTGGGGCCCGCCCCACCCTGATCACACACACAACTGTCTTCCATGAAAAGAAGTCCTATGAACATGCCTGTATCTTTGCTTGGCATGGGCAGGTATGGGCACTTGAGTTTAATTAGGAACCAAAGATATATTTTTAAAGGAGGTAGCTCTGAACACATTTCCAGATTATACTTATGTTGGGACATAGAGTACCTCAGAAGCTAAAGACACAGAAACAGAAATAACTATGTTAGTTACTACTTGATGTTAGGTGAATATCAGGCCATATTCAACAGCCCAAGAGACACAAGGCTGCCCCAGCTCCATGCCCCCAGGTCCAATCAGTAGCGAGGCTGAAGATGTATTCCCAGTAGGTACAGACACACAAAGCACATATATATACCACGTATATATGTATATACACAGATAGACACACTCAGCACTCACACAAATACAAAGAGCACCAATGGCCTCATGCTGTTCCCCATTCTGGCTGAGCAGGATGGAGGTCCATTAGTGGGAATGTATGTACATATGTATAATGTGGATCCCTCCAGCAGCAGGGCTCATTCAGTCTGCCCAGTAGCTGCCCCTGGATCCCAGTCTGCCCAGTTGCTAGCACCTGGACATATGAGCCCCTGAAGCTGCAGCCCCACTCAAGTTACTGGCAGAGATCATCTCACTCACACACACGTGCGCACACACATGCACAGAGCTGCCTGGAACTCTCTTGGTTCCCTAGTAGCCAACCCTCATAGTCTCACCCTTACAGACACACACATATACAAGTGGATTTCACCCTTAGAGACCTCCAGACCCTATGGTCTCTCCAGCAGCTGGCTGGGACTCCCCTGGTCCCTCTGATAGCCAGCTCCTACCATGGGCTCACCCTCAGAGACACACAACCCCCCAACTCCCAGGTCACTTCATCTAGTCACCGGCTAGTCTGCCTTGATATTCATTAGTGATCATACACTCGCTCACACCCCAGCAGCATTTGGTCCAGTTGCTGGCGCTACAGACACACAGGTGCTCTGGCCCCATGTCCCAGTCCAGTGGCTGGCACTTGATTTTTCTCACTCAGCTTTCTCCAGTCGCTGGTACCAAGGCACACGAGCCCTCCAACCTGGGAGGTTGAGCTGGAAGAAGACTCATCAGAGGCCTCCCCACTTTGCTTAGGTGCAGCAGATGCCTCGCCCTTGGGCCTGAGCTACGCTGTAGATATGCTGTGGCCAGCCTTGTCCCTTGCTAATCCGGACTTCACCCTCTGACTTGACTTCCTAGCTTGACCTCAGACCTGCCTTGTCACTATGGACTTGCCTGGCCATCACTGGACTATTGGCTGAACCTGGCTGCTGTAACCAGGCCTGCCCTGTTCTCCTTGCTGTGGAACCGTGCTCTGTCGGTGAGGCCACTGCTCCTGCCTGCCTTGCTGTCACCCTTGGTTCCAAGCTCACCTGCCGTTGCAGAGCACCCACTTCTGCAGCTCTCTAACATAGCATGATAAAATTAAGCAGAGATAGGCACAAATGTCAATCACAAGTCATTAATTGTTTAAAATTTCTGTTCTAACATATCAGCACCCCTTGACCACTGAACTATTTTTGTTTAAAGAATTTCATTCTTGTGAAATTCTAGCAAGACAATTGTCGTGGTTTCAGCCCAGCCGGTAACAAAGCACCACGCTCACTCCTCCTCCCCCTCCCCACCCTGGCCACAGTGAGATGAGGAGTGTGAAATGTATATCGGCTTTTGCAAAATGAGAACACAGAAATTTGCCTAACTACTGCATAAGTTACATCCCGAAAGGATGTTTGCCTCACTGCCACTAAATTAGGCCTTAACACGGGAAATATGTAGTTAATATATTCCGGGCATCAATTGTATTTTATAGTTTGTAGGTAATAAATGGGCACAAGCAGAATATGTAGTTTCTTTTGATGAGATAAGACATCCTGTAACTCAAGTAATTAAAGGATGTGTAGATAGATTTGTGAAAACATAGAAAAACAGACATATGGACTCAAGGACAAGTAAAATTGAGAACACAAGTAAGAAGATAAGGAGTGATTTGTTAGCATGAGAACAGCATTTTGGGGGTCAAAGATTATTTGACATGAAAGATACGAGACGAACAATGGAAAACCAGGAGTTTAATGTGAAAATATTAAAAAGTGTGACTAGAGGAAAACGACAGGGTGAAAAGTGCAGCCAGAGGAAGACTACTGACTTCATCCCTTGCAGATCCCCGAAGGCCCCTCTGAACCACAAGAGACGCGCGCAAGGGGGGGTGGTCTGGGGCGGAGTTATGTTAATAGATACCTGAAATATTAAAATAACCCCTTTGAAATACCACAAACACAGTGTATAAAAAGGCAAGTTTGGGTATAACCAGTGCGCCTCTGGTTTTGACCATGCGCCCAGCGCTGTTTGCCTTTGTTCTATAATAAACTTGTAAAATTCAGGAAATTCAGCGTGAGTGCATTTCTCACAAGGAGAAAATATAAAGAAAGGCTTGTGGGTCGAGATAAGGACAGGGAGGGGTCACTCCCCACTTATGGTCACGGGCAAAAGACAGGCTCAACTTGGGGAAGAAACAAAATCAATTTAATTTACTACAAATCAAATCAAATCAAAACAAGGATATTAGGAAGTAAACCCAAACCTTAGAACACCTTCCCCCCACCCCTCCCTCCTTCCCGGCTCAACTCCACTCCCAGTTCTCTCTACCTCCTCCCCCCAGAAGCACAGGGGAACAGGGGATGGGGGTTGGGGTCAGCTCGCCACACATTGTCTCTGCCGCTCCTTCCTCCTCGGGGGGAGGGCTCCTCACTCGTCCCCTGCTCCACCGTGGGGTCCCTCCCACAGGAGACAGTCCTTCACGAGCTTCTCCAACGTGAGTCCTTTCCACAGGCTGCAGTTCCTCACGAACTTCCCTGGTGTGGGTCCTTTCCGCGGGCTGATCTTCAGTCACAGGCTGCTCCAGTGCGGGCTTTCCCATGGAGTCACGGCCATCTTCAGGGGCCTCCACTCCACTGTTCACCTCCATGGGCTGCAGGGGAACAGCCTGCCATCTCACCATGGGCTGCAGGGGCATCAACCTTCTCAGGCACCCCTCCTCCCCCTCCTTCTTCACTGACCTCGGTATCTGCATAGGTATTCCTCTCACATTCCAATCTCCCTACTCACTACCAGTTCCCCTTCTTAAATATGTTATCCCAGAGGCGCTACCACCGTCACTGATTGGGTCGGCCTGGGCCAGAGGTGGGTCTGACTTGGAGCCAGGGGAGCTTCTAGCAGCTTCTCACAGGAGCCACCCCTGCAGCCCCCTCCCCCGCTACCAACAAAAAAACCCGTGCCACACAAACCCATAACAACAATTAAGTTACTTTTTGGTGCTATTTCGTAGTTTCAGTGAAGGCTGGGTTTTTTTGTTTTCAAAATGTGTCAGTAGGAAATATTGGTTTGCATACAGTTAAAAAGTGATTATAGGAAGTATTTAGTTCTTAATCAGGAAAGAGTTCTCTCTATGTTCACAGATTTCTTTTTGTTAGCCACAACATAAAATTATATTTAAGCCAGTAATGAAAAGTAGGGTTTTCATTCCCAAACGGGGGAAAAAAATGAACTGCTAAGCTTAGTGTTTATATAAGTTTTGCCCCTGAAATTCTATCTTCCAGGAAGCAAACTGTATCTGTATTAGAACACGATATTTAAATAGAATGGGTCGGTTTTAATATACAGTATACTAACTGGCTGGATGCTTTCTACTCTGCCAGTCCCTAGGGTTCTAACATTTCCTTTATTCTATCCTATACTATCCTATCCATTACTCAAATCTCTGAAGCCAAAGTCTGCTCTCAAACCAAGACTATAATGACCTGTGACTGTACAGATTTATTTGAAACTAGCTGGCTGCCAGGTACCCACCAAGCTGCTCTATCACTCCCCCTCCTTAATAGGACAGGGGGAGAAAATACAATGGAAAAGCTCATAGGTCAAGATAAGGACAGGGAGATCACTCATCAATTACCATCACAGGCAAAACAGACTTGGGGAAATGAATTTAATTTATTGCCAATTAAAAAAAGAGTAGGATAATGAGAAATAAGAACAAATCTAAAAACACCTTCCCCCCACCCCTCCCTTCTTGCTAGGTTCAACTTCACTCCTGACTTCTCTACCTCATCCTCCGCCCAAGCAGCGCAGGGGGATGGGTAATAGGGAGTTGCAGTCAGGTCATAACACTTCATCTCTGCTGCTCCTTCCTCCTCACACTCTTCCCCTGCTCTAGTGTGGGGTCCTACCCACACGATACAGTCCTCCACGAACTTCTCCAACGTGGGTCCTTCCCACAGGATGCAGTTCTTCAAGAGCTCCTCCAGCATGGGTCCGTTCCGCAGGGTGCAGTCCTTCAGGAACAGACTGCTCCAGCATGGTTCCCCCGTGGGGTCACAGGTCCTGCCAGAAAACCTGCTCCCACGTGGGCTCCTCTCCACGGGCCACAGTTCCTGCCAGGAGCCTGCTCCTGCATGGGCTCTCCACAGGCTGCATTTTCCTTCAGGGCACATTTACCTGCTCTGGTGTGGGGTCCTCCATGGGCTACAGGGGAAATCTCTGCTCTGGAACCTGGAGCACCTCCTCCCCCTCCCTCTTCACTGACCTTGGTATCTGCAGGGTTGTTTCTCTCACATATTCCCATTCCTCTCCCTCAGCTGCTGCTGCGCAGCGTTTTTTTACCCTTTCTTAAATATGTTATCACAGAGTTGCTACCACCGTCACTAATTGGTTCAGCTTTGGCCAGCAGTGGGTCTGTCTTGGAGCCGTCTGGAACTGGCTCCATCCGACATGGGGACAGCTTCTGGTGTCTTCTCACAGAAGCCACCCCTGTAGCCCCCCCTGCTACCAAAACCTTGCCATGTAAACACAATACAGTATAGCAACTGAACAATACTTTTAATAAGACAGTGTCCTTGCAGATATCAGCAAGTAAAACAAGTAACTAACTGAATAGAAAGATAACTTACAATGTGGGGGGACAGGAGAGGAGTGAGCCATGTATCCATGTATTCTTCCATAATTCTCCATACGCAAGAACATTCAATCAAAGTTTACAATTGGGTATTTTTCTAAATAGTTGTGTCAATGGTGCCAAGATTACTGGTCAAAGAGAAGGTATCAGAGAAGTGGGACAACAATGCCTGCTGTCGTGGTTTAACCCCAGCCAGCAACTAAACACCACACAGCCGCTCACTCACTCCCCCCCACCCAGTGGGATGGGGGAGAAAATCGGGAAAAGAAGCAAAACCCGTGGGTTGAGATAAGAACGGTTTAATAGAACAGAAAAAAAGAAGAAACTAATAATGATAAGGATAACACTAATAAAATGACAACAGCAATAATGAAAGGATTGGAATGTACAAATGATGCGCAGTGCAATTGCTCACCACCCGCCGACCGACACCCCACCAGTCCCCGAGCGGCGAATCCCTGCCCCCACTTCCCCGTTCCTATACTAGATGGGACGTCACATGGTATGGAATACCCCATTGGCCAGTTTGGGTCAGCTGCCCTGGCTGTGTCCTGTGCCAACTTCTTGTGCCCCTCCAGCTTTCTCACTGGCTGGGCATGAGAAGCTGAAAAATCCTTGACATTAGACTAAACACTACTGAGCAACAACTGAAGACATCAGTGTTATCAACATTCTTCACATACTGAACTCAAAACATAGCACTGTACCAGCTACTAGGAAGACAGTTAACTCTATCCCAGCTGAAACCAGGACACCTGCGCATTCTATCTTGTCACCCATTTTCCATTCTAGGCTGGTGTGGGATACTTGGAAAGTAATGGGCACATAGTGAACAATCCAGACTCAATGGAATTGATCAATTTGTGAGCCAAGGATGTTTTGTAGGCAGCAGGCTTCAAGGACGCTTTGCTTGTGGACACATATTTAGCTAACGGTAGTAAGAGCATTCCAGATGCCTTTAGAAGGCCTTGAACAGAATAAACAAGAAGACAAAAAAAAGAAAGATACCAATTAGAAGAACACAGGTGCGCATTCCACGATAAAGGGAACTTGGCACAAAGAACCTCAATTCGGCAGCTTATCTTGACCAATTAGACTGAGACAAGTTTCGCATGTTTTAGTTAATACAACCAATTATGCCTTATGTTTATGCGCGTGTACAGTGTTGATATAACCAATCATTAGGTGTAACTAGGCGCGTGGACAGCACATGCTAACCAATCTCTAATTTGCTTATGCGTGAACAGTAACTAGAATGAACATATAAACCAAGCTATCTTGGCAATAAAGTGGCATCTGCTTGATCATATTGATTGTGTGCAGTGTCCGTGACTTCCGCGTCAACAAGTGGCGCCCGAACAGGGACCCTCGGATCGGTGTTGAATTCTACGACAGGAACCGACGGAGAGAGGGTGCGGAAGCCGGCCGTAGGCGAGTGCTGCCCTGGCACTCGGGAAAAAAAAACGGTACCGTTGTGGGAATCTCGTCCTGATCAGGCGAGCGGCCGGGGAGGAGATGGGGTCCACTATGTCCAAGGAAGAGGCAGCAGTGGTTAAGCTCCTCCAACATATGCTCTCTACGAGAGGATTAAGTTATGACTCGTCTACCCTGAAAGCCCTGTTACTATGGGCGAGAGAAAAAAGCTTACTCCCTACTTTTGGAGATGCTTTTGCCATCCCTACTTGGGAAAAGATAGGGCAAGAATTATGGCATAGCATAAGTTCGGGTTCAAAAGAGGCGAGCAGATATTCCACCATGTGGAAGTTAATTATAGAAACTTTAAAAGATATGAAAGCTGAACGTTCGGCAGTAGCTTCTGCCGCACTGCAGCCCAAAGGGCCACAAGGGATGCCATCCCCGGCGAGCTTCACCTTTGTGCTACCACAAATTCCAGCCGTTGTTCCAGCCCGTGTATCCGGTGCAGGGGCTAGTGCAGTCAGGAAATCTGCGGTAGCAGATCCAGAGCCCAGAGATCAGCCCTTGGAAAAAGCCAACAGCCTGGCAGAATTTCCACCACCACCAGCAGAAGAGACGGAAAACAACTTAGTCTCTAATTCTCGTCCTCCACCACCCTTCAACGTAGGATTTTCATCGTTCCCGCGACCACCTCCAATGAATCCTTGTGTTTCCCAGGACATATCGGGTGAGATCGGTGCCGTGGCTCCTTTGCCACAGCCACCTCCGGTGACCTTATTAACAGGGAGTGGGGTGGGAGATCCGGCAAAAAGATGGAAGGGGGTAATCAGAGATGCTTTAATTGAAGGTGAAATTATTCCATCTGCGTTTCCAGTTGTGGCAGGGGCACATGGGGGTCCTGTTTGGGAAGCGTTAGACTGGAAAGTTTTAAAGGAAGCTAAGGCAGCAGTCACTCAATATGGGTTAAAATCACCATACAGTCAATCTGTTATTCAACATGTATTTTCTGCACATTTATTGACACCATACAATGTTAAAATGATTGTGCAAATGTTACTGCTTCCATCCCAGCAGATCCAATTTTATCAAAGCTGGCAAGCGACCTGTGAAAATGCAGCCGCTATCCCACGACAGAACGGGGATCCTTTGTTTGGAGTGCAAGCTCAAATGTTATTGGGGGCAGGTCCTTATGCCAGATCAGGATGGCAGGCACAATTTGCCATAGAAGTTTTACAACTCAGTCAAGATTTAGCTTTTAAAGCATTGAACAGAAACCTTTTAATTAGTGTGGGTACAGCTTTTGAGCTTAGTACCTGGGAAGCTATCGGAACCTCCCTATGGGATGAAATTAGTGACGGGTCTAAAGAAGTTAAAGGTCTTACAACTTTATGGAAATTAATTAAGACAACTCTGCAAGAAATGAAAGCAGATCGTAATGCGTCTGCGTCTGCTTTTGCTGCTCTCTCTCCCACTGCAAGCGAAGGAGAAACACGGGGAGAAAAACATAATGCAGCGAGAGAGACTTTTGGCTTCCCTGGAGCTTGTCCGCCTGCTCCTGTGCCCTTGACTTCTGCTCCACTCCCTGGGACTGCCGATATTAATCAGCTATCTGACAGT
Organism: Harpia harpyja; assembly: GCF_026419915.1. Classification (NCBI taxonomy): domain Eukaryota; kingdom Metazoa; phylum Chordata; class Aves; order Accipitriformes; family Accipitridae; genus Harpia; species Harpia harpyja. The sequence continues at coordinate 9,811,439 of NC_068968.1, forward strand.
TCCCAAGCCTCCCTAACCGTACGCTTAAAGGAAACCCTACAGAATCAGGAAGCAAGTAAAAATCTGCCTACGAGAAAACAGCCCCCAGATATTGCCACTCAACATGAACAAATTATACCTAGCATATACCCTCCATTGCCTCCGTCTACGCCTGGGTCGCCTCAAGAGTATGAAGAGGGGCCGGAGTTCACTTTGCAGCAGTTGCAGTCAGTAATAGAAAAGCTGGCACAGCTGGAGGCTGCTGTGAAGCGAGAAAAACCGCCAGCCGTATCCTTTGATGCACCCCCTTCCCCCCCCCCCACTTTCCTCCTCCTCACTGCATTTGGCCTGTTATAGGTGACACACATAAGTGAAGAATGGATGATCCAACAACCAAAACAGAATGTATGGGTAATCTTGGCGAACATAACGCATCAAGAAGCTATCTATTTTACTTGTATATAGAAATGCTACAGCTTAGTGTAACTATATCTATTCCAGAATATCATGCTTTTTTTTCTATTCCAGCTGCTTTACCTGCAGGGATGTTTTTAATTTGTGGGGATAGAGCGTGGGAGGGAATTTCATCGAAACTTAACAGGAGGCCATGTAGCCTCGGACAATTTACGTTACTGACACCCGATATCAATATGATTCCCAGTAAAAGACTCACGATAACTAACACAGGGTTAAGTGGATGACTAACAAGTTTAAGAATTACGGGATGGTTGAAAGATTTGCTTATGCATGGCTTAATTATTCTAATTGTAGTATTAGCAGTTGTAATGATTGTACCATATATTATAAAAATTGTTGAACGTATGATTGCAAAAGCATTTCATGTAACTTGGCTTGCACAAAAACAAAAAGGGGGAATTGTGGGAGATTTCATGGAAGATGGGGGACATTTCTTTGAGCCTGATTATTTAGAGCTAGCATAAGTAGGCTGCAGTTAGCATGAGTGGGCCGGAGTACGTGACAGCTGCAGTATGAACGGACTTTGAACCACCAGAAAAACAACAGACATGAGGAACTTAGACAGTGGAGCAATTAATAAACAAGATAACAGAACTGCAGAGGCAAGAAGGAGCTGCAAGAGCTTTAATGCAATTAAGAAAGCTGTCATTTTGGCTTAGAGCATTTAACTGCGGGATGGGGACTTAGGAGTTGGTTTGTATCTTTGTTAAAAATCGGGGTTTCTTTTATTCTTGTATATTTTATTAGGTATAATGTTGCTTTTACTGTGTTTAATTAATTGTGCTCATAGATCTTGTAGGTCACCTTGGCCAACATAACAGGTCAAGATTCTCTGTGCATTGCAACTGCATCACAAAACCCATGAACCAGTAGACAGGATGGCTATGACTCGTGCAGAGCGCCTGGCCAGCGAGCGTATGCGTCATAGGCTCCCCATGTTGCAACCGAGGCGGATTTTGGCACCCGCTGGCCACGTGTGCTGAAATCCGATCCTCTGCAAATGTATAAATACCGGGATTTTCCGAAGAGCATCGGGCTGGTGTACGGCAAGGCCATCGTTGCCTCCATGGGGACGCCCATGTAAAGCTGGCACCTACCGATTGCTGGGCTGAGTTTGCGGTGCAAGACGGCATGCAATGTTGCAGAATAGAGCTGCTATTGATTTTCTATTGCTAGCACATGGTCATGGTTGTGAAGATTTAGATGGAATGTGTTGTATGAATTTATCTGATCACTCTGAATCGGTCCATAAAGCTATACAAATAATGAAGGACCAAGTTCAAAAACTGCAGGTTAGTGATGGTTTGGGATGGTTAGACAGGCTGTTTACCCATTGGGGAATTATGGGATGGATAAGAGATCTGTTAAAAATGCTGGGAATTGTTTTGTTAGTATTGGTAGTCTTGTTATTAATTATCCCTTGTATACTCAGTTGTTTAGGAAGGATGGTACAGAATGCAATGGCTAAAGTCTGGATTGTTCAAAAACAAAAAGAGGGATTTGTGGGATACTTGGAAAGTAATGGGCACATAGTGAACAATCCAGACTCAATGGAATTGATCAATTTGTGAGCCAAGGATGTTTTGTAGGCAGCAGGCTTCAAGGACGCTTTGCTTGTGGACACATATTTAGCTAACGGTAGTAAGAGCATTCCAGATGCCTTTAGAAGGCCTTGAACAGAATAAACAAGAAGACAAAAAAAAGAAAGATACCAATTAGAAGAACACAGGTGCGCATTCCACGATAAAGGGAACTTGGCACAAAGAACCTCAATTCGGCAGCTTATCTTGACCAATTAGACTGAGACAAGTTTCGCATGTTTTAGTTAATACAACCAATTATGCCTTATGTTTATGCGCGTGTACAGTGTTGTTATAACCAATCACTAGGTGTAACTAGGCGCATGGACAGCTCATGCTAACCAATCTCTAGTTTGCTTATGCGTGAACAGTAACTAGAATGAACATATAAACCGAGCTATCTTGGCAATAAAGTGGCATCTGCTTGATCATATTGATTGTGTGCAGTGTCCATGACTTCCGCGTCAACAGGCTGGATTGCTGGATCCTTTATTTGGTTTGTAATACCGACAGCTCATACAAGTTGACTATTGCACCATATGGTGTTGGATACAGAGAGCGACTGTATAACAACAAGAATATACCTCAACAAGCTATCAGTTACTTGAAATAAATTGCTCTATGAGCAGCAGAACCAACAAAGCTGGTTTGGGGAGGAATGTCCCTTGTCCCCCAGCCCACCCATACTGCCTCATCAGTTTCCCTCACTTCTGCTGGCAACCCCATTAGTCAAGAGACAGTACATGCTATACATAAGTCCAGAGTTACACGTGACTGGCCAGGCAGTGTAGACAATACTGACAGGTCTGTTGGCCAAACCAAAACATGTACAACAGCAGTCCTCCCTACCTTTTCGTCATAAGGCACTTATTTGTGCATCTTCTCTATTAAGCCACTGATGTTCATAAGTCTATAAGAACTAAAACATCTCAGAATTCTAAGTCCTTTGCCAAACATGGCTGAAACAGGTTCAGAAAGACTTTTGCACACCAGAACAAGGTGAATTTATGGGACACATGAACTGACAGACAAACCATGCCAGTATTGTTTCCCCAGGAAACTAGGTTGGAAATGTCATATTAGGAAGTCACATATATCCTGATTTTTCTCATCAAATGTGGTCAGTGTACATTTGAATTTACTTTTTACCTAAAGCTACACTGACATATAAATGGCTAACTATGTTCTTTCAGGTTTTAAGCCCAAATGCTCCTGAATTACAGCAGCGAAACTTCTACTGCCTTGAAGGTTTGCATAAGAAAGAATAAAGAAAAAGTACTAGCATACCAGGTGGCAGAAATGATCTAGCAAATACAGTGTTGTTAACATACATGCTGATTAAACACAAAAAAGAAGAGCACCACTTTCTCCTCTACAGCTCAATAATTTTGCAGAGCTGTCAAAGTAAAAAGAATCATCATTTTGCTTTTTTATGCAAATAAATTACTTATTACTTTGCTATTTTTATGCAGTCATTTCTCAGAGCATAAACTTTTTTTGAAAGTGTAATTATTTTCACACTTTGCAATAAAAAGAGTAAATCCCTTTATTCACACTTCTCAGTTGCTCAAATGTTAGTTTAAACAAACGATTTATTTTAAGATTTATTTTTCATCTTAAGTTATTGAAACTTATTTACAAACTCAGCTTTTGTTTGTTTTTTCTTCATTAAAGTACAGGATAATAATAATGTAACAACTAAAATCATCTTACATTCAATATACTCTATTATAAAGCAAAGTGGTAATTTAAAAATACATTACTATTTAAGCACAAACAATATTGTACTAAGAACTGATAAACAGATTTGCAGGCAAGCAAAACAAACCAAATACCTTTAGCCTCCAATTATCTCCTACTTCTGTTTTGATTCTGTTTAACCAGTTTTCATCAAAGTAAGATGGATCTCTGAAAATACATAAAAAGTTAGAACATTTGTTAAGAACACAAATTTCAAGTACTGATACCTTAGTGACTCAACATCTATTTTAGGCAGATTTAAGTGACTACCTATATAGATACGGTCAGTATACAAAAGTTCAGAATCCTGCTATTATTAATTTATCTAAGTATTTACACCCTGCTCATATCCCAGCTTTACCTGCATGCTATGGGTAGTTAATACTTTTGAGGAAACTGCAACACTTGGAAAGCATCTTGCAAATTTCTTCCATGTCTCCAAGTTGAAAGTGTTCCTTTCTTAATGTTACAGATTGTCGGCTAATGCTGGGGCTTAAACTCTCAGGAGAAGCTACCATGTTTGCAACACTTGAAAACATTAGTAAAATTAAAGGGGTTTTTTCCCCACATCAAGAATTAGAATCATAGAATCATTTAGGTTGGAAAAGACCTTTAAGATCATCAAGTCCAACCATCAACCATGCTCACTAAACCATGTCCTGAAGTGCCACATCTACGCGTTTTTTGAATACCTCCAGGGATGGTGACTCCACCACTTCCCTGGGCAGCCTATTCCAATGTGTGACAACTCTTTCAGTAAAGAAATTTTTCCTAATATCCAACCTAAACCTCCCTTGCCGCAACTTGAGGCCATTTCCTCTTGTCCTATCTCCAGCCACCTGACAGAAAAGACCAGTACCCACCTCACTACAACCCCCTTTCAGGTAGTTGTAGAGAGCAACAAGGTCTCCCCTCAGCCTCCTTTTCTCCACACTAAACAACCCCAGCTCCCTCAGCTGCTCCTCATAAGACTTGTGCTCCAGGCCCCTCACCAACTTGGTTGCCCTTCTCTGGACACGCTCCAACACCTCAATGTCTTTCCTGTAGTGAGGGGCCCACTGCTAGATGCTGGCTGCAACACTCAAACAGGAAAGCGTGAGAATGAACAAAATATTCTGCCTTTATACACTCAAAAATGTTAAAAGCAGCACTGGAATTAAGTATTTGCTACTGAGAACATACTTATCTGTTATACTTTCTATCAAACATCACAGTTTTTCCAAATATTTCTTCATGGCAATTCTTCACAAAAAGATTTGCCATTACCTTTCTTTAAAGGATTTTCCATCTTCTGCACTCTGATGAAGCAATCAAGATAGACACAGAAAAAGAGAACACCTATTGCTTGTATAGCATATTGCTATTACTATAAACCTCCTTCCTCTCTTGCACATCTTCCGTGAGCTACTTATTCATGACAACTAACACTCCCTTCCTCTTGCCCCCCAATTCAGAGAAAAGATTATCTAAAAGGGTAACATTTCCTAATGCTCACTGAAGTCATATTTTCCATTCTACAACACAGATTTAGGACAGTGTTATGATCAGAACTGAAGAGAGATAAGGCATTAAAAATAAGTGGTATTAAAGCAATATGCCAACATAAGGAAAGACTCATATTTCAGATGAAAAATAGTCACTACAGTCCAAAAAAGAATGGCATTTTTTGAAAAGGCAAGGCTCTTGAGAGTCAATGTAGTAGTCAATCTCCAGATTTTGGTTTCACAAAAAGTAATCCTAATTTCTGGACTTAAACTATCACATGTTGCTGCCAAACACTATTAAATTTACTGCTCTATTCTCCAGAGAGACACCAAGTGAACATAATTATCTGTGCCTCACTGGCAAAGAAGACCAAGAGGACTTTCTTAGCGGTCTCGTCTTATCATCCTTAAAGGCCATGGTAGGTCACAAACATTTTCAGCTGCTTCAAGGCTGCAATGCCATGATTATGTCAATTCCTGGCCTTATATTTTCATTGTAAAAAAACCTAGTCTGAAAAACAAGATGGAAAACAACATGGAAATGCCCACAAGGAGACATGTACTTGGAAGAACTGGATGGCTAACACTGCATATGCAATATTCAACAAGGAAGGCATCAGTTGAGGAAAAAATGTAAAATTTAGGGTTCAGCACCAATTCAGTTCACCCTTGGAGTCCTATATTTCAACAGTGATTAAAAAGCTTTTCTTAGCTACAGCAGCAATGATTGATGCAGAGATCAAACGTCTACCTTCACTTTCTTCTTGACAGAAGTCATGGATTGCCTACACTTTTATTTAGCTCATTGGACATTCATTTTTGGAAGGCTCTTTGAAATGCAATTAAGTTAAATGTGAGTGTCCCATCTGGTCTTCATGAAGGACAGAAGGACTAAAAGCTGATAAACAATCTATTAAAAGTAATTCACACATAACAATAGTCAGAAAAGTGCCAACAACAATTCTCTTTACAGCACCTCAATGGCAGATTAAATAATAGCTAGAAACATCTAAAGTACGATGCCAGCAAAAGAGAGTTGTAAGAGGGTAATCGCCAAGCAAGTCTAAAACAATCATACTTTCTTCCACTGTTGGGAAGTCACCTCAGTATTGTTCCTAATGCAACTGTCAAAATTTCTGTTCTCTTATCAAAAGTTCTAAAGTTCAGATCATTAGAATTAACATCTGTCATGGTTTAACCCCAGGCAGCAACTAAGCACCATGCAGCCACTCACTCACTTCCCCCCACCCAGTGGGATGGGGGAGAGAATCGAGGGAAAAAAAAAAAGTAAAACTCATGGGTTGAGATAAGAACAGTTTAATAGAACAGAAAGGAAGAAACTAATAATGATAATAATATTAATAAAATGACAATAATAATAATAAAAGAATTGGAATATACAAAACAAGTGATGCACAATGCAGTTGCTCACCACTCACCGAGCGATGCCCAGTTAGGTCCCGAGCAGTGACCCCCCCAGGCCAACTCCCCCCGGTTTATATACTAGGCATGATGTCACATGGTATGGAATACCCCTTTGGCCACTTTGGGTCAGCTGCCCTGGCTGTGTCCCCTCCCAACTTCTTGTGCCCCTCCAGCCTTCTTGTTGGCTGGGCATGAGAAGCTGAAAAATCCTTGACTTAGTCTAAACACTACTTAGCAACAACTGAAAACATCAGTGTGTTATCAACATTCTTCTCATACTGAACTCAAAACATAACACTATACCAGCTACTAGAAAGAAAATTAATTGTATCCCAGCCAAAACCAGGACAAAAATGCTTTTTCTTTATAATCAAACCAAGGGACCAAATCAACAATCAAAAACTTAGCATAGAAGCATTAAAAAATGGTGTATTGGGCATAATTGGTAGGGTTTGGGTAGCAGGGGACTGCAGGGGTGCTCTGTGTGGGAAGAAGCCATGAACTGCCCTGTGCCAATCACAGCTAGTTCCAGCCAGCTCTGAAACGGATGTGAACAACCTACCTTGTGCCAAAACTTCAACCAGAGGAGCACATGGCACCTCTGCTAAAACATATTTAAAAAAGAGCAGCAGCTACTAGAGGCAGGAGATGGCATGTGACGATGCACTAAAAGAGACACAAAAGGAAAGATGTAGATGTGAGGAGGCACAAAAAGGAGACATGAGAGGAGACACAGGAAGACACATATAAGGGGACACATGAGGGGAAATGTGAAGAGATGCATTTGGAGAAGTGAAACAGAGGAGACACATGGAAGAGGACATTGTTGAGGACATGGCTAGAGATGCACTCTTGGAAGGAGGTGCTCCATGCTGAAGGACTGTCGTGGTTTCAGCCCAGCCGGTAACAAAGGACCACGCAGCCGCTCGCTCACCCCTCCTGCCCCCTCCGGTGGGATAGGGAGGAGACGGAGGAGAGAAAAGAAAAAAAAACCTGGAACCTCGAGGGTTGAGATAAGGGCAGTTTACTGGGACAACACAAAAAAAAAGAGAAGTTACAACAACAACGGTACTAATGAAAGAATATACAAAACGAGTGATGCACAGTGCAACTGCTCACCACCCGGAACTCGACGCTCTGCCACTTCCCCCACCGAAAGTCGAGAGAGGTCCCCCCAGCCCGCTCCCCATTTATATACTGAGCATGATGTCACATGGTATGGAATAGCTCCTTGGCTAGTTCAGGTCAGCTGCCCCGGCTATGCCCCCCCACCTCCCAGGTTCCTGTAAAAACTAACTCTATCCCAGCTGAACCCAGGACATTATCCACCCCTTATTCTATACAATCTACATCATGCCCAGATCTTACATTTTCCAATCAACCACTACCACTTTCCTTGTCTTACATATATGTATACGGACACCACACACACACAAATAGTATTCCCTTAGTCGATGGGCTATCCCTCTAATGTGTCCAGCAGTTTCATCTAGTCCATGACTTTGGGGCTCCATCTGTTGTAACAGTTCTTCAGGATAGGAGAGATGGTGTGAGGTGTTAGGTTGTTGTATGCTGCCTCTGGAACTTGCGGCTGGTACGTTTGGTGCAACCCACACCCTTGGCCTGCAGGTTGAAGATGTTGATCTTGAGGACATTGCTGGGCACCAGTTCAAGTTCTATCACTGTTGTACTTGGCTCAGTTTCAAAGTCCATCCTTCAGTCATTTGGGTAATTCTTACAGTAATACCCTTGATATGGCATATAGACACTATAGATACAATGACATACATTGGCAGGTTATTTAGCAGTTAAATATCATACAGCCTAATTCACTGGCTATTCTCTCCCAAAATCAAATCTCCCTGAGGTACACATCGAACTTCCCCATCCTTCTGCATCACCCACCAGGTGTACCCAGGTCCCTGAGCAAAAACAACCCCTTGGATGGGTTTGTCTCTGCTTGAGGGGGGACTAACCCAGACTGTCTTTCCTAACATACTCCTCATGCGCACTACAGGGACTTTATCCCCTTCTACAGTATGTGGAAGTCTTGGTTGGGCGGGGCCAGCCCGATTGGCAGATCCTCTAGTATTAACTAACCAGGTGGCTTTTGTTAAATGTGTATCCCAATGTTTGAAAGTTCCACCCCCCATTGCTCTCAATGTAGTTTTCAGCAGTCCATTGTATCGTTCGATTTTTCCGGAGGCTGGTGCGTGATAAGGGATGTGATATACCCACTCAATGCCATGTTCTTTGGCCCAGGTGTCTATGAGGTTGTTTCAGAAGTGAGTCCCGTTGTCTGACTCAATTCTTTCTGGGGGGCCGTGTTGCCATAAAACTTTCTCTTCAAGGCCCAGGATAGTGTTCTGGGCAGTGGCGTGGGACACAGGATATGTTTCCAGCCATCCAGTGGTTGCGTCCACCATTGTAAGCACATGGCACTTGCCTTGGCGGGTTCGTGGGAGTGTGATATAGTCAATCTGCCAGGCCTCCCCATATTTATATTTCAGCCATTGCCCTCCATGCGACAGGGGTTTTAGCCACTTGGCTTGCTTAATTGCAGCACATGTTTCACATTCATGGATAACCTTCGCGACAATGTCCATGGTCAAGTCCACCCCTCGATCACGAGCCCATCTATATGTTGCATCTCTTCTCTGATGACCCGAGGTGTCATGGGCCCACTGAGCCATAAATAGCTCACCCCTACGTTGCCAGTCCAGGTCCACCTGAGACACTTCAATCTTGGCAGCCTGATCTGCCTGCTGGTTGTTTTGATGTTCTTCAGTGGCCCGACTCTTGGGTACATGAGCATCTACGTGACGTACTTTTACCACTAGCTTCTCTATCCGAACAGCAATATCTTGCCACAGTGCGGCAGCCCAAATGGGTTTACCTCTGCGCTGCCAGTTGCTCTTCTTCCATTGCTGTAGCCACCCCCACAGGGCATTTGCCACCATCCATGAGTCAGTATAGAGATAGAGCAGTGGCCACTTCTTTCTTTCAGCAATGTCTAAAGCTAGCTGGACGGCTTTCACTTCTGCAAACTGACTCGATTCACCTTCTCCTTCAGCAGTTTCTGCAACTTGTCATGTAGGACTCCATACAGCAGCCTTCCATCTCCGATGTTTTCCCACAATGCGACAGGACCCATCAGTGAACAGGGCATATTGCCTCTCATTTTCTGGCAGTTTATTATACAGCGGGGCCTCTTCAGCCCGTGTCACCTCCTCCTCTGGCGACGTTCCAAAATCTTTGCCTTCTGGCCAGTCCATGATCACTTCCACAATTCCTGGGCAATTGGGGTTTCCTATGCGAGCTTGTTGTGTGATCAGTGTCGCCCACTTATTCCATGTGGCATCAGTTGCATGATGTGTAGAGGAGACCATCCCTTTGAAAATCCAGCCCAGCACTGGCAGTCAGGGTGCTAAGAGGAGCTGTGTTTCAGTACCAACCACTTCTGAGGAAGCTCAAACTCCTTCATATGCTGCCAATAGTTCTTTTTCAGTTGGAGTATAGTGGGCCTCGGATCCTCTATATCCCCGACTCCAAAACCCCAGGGGTCGGCCTCGGGTCTCCCAGGTGCTTTCTGCCAGGGACTCCAGGTAGGGCCATTCTCCCCAGCTGCAGTGTAGAGCACATTTTTAACATCTTGTCCTGCCTGGACTGGCCCAAGAGCTACTGCATGAACAATCTCCCACTTAATTTGTTCAAAGGCTTGTTGTTGCTCAGGCCCCCATTTAAAATCATTCTTCTTCCGGGTAACTTGGTAGAGAGGACTTACAATTTGACTGTAATTTGGAATATGCATTCTCCAAAAACCCACAACACCTAAGAAAGCCTGTGTTTCCTTTTTATTAGTCGGTGGAGACATAGCTGCTATTTTGTTGATCACATCCATAGGGATCTGACGACGCCCATCTTGCCATTTTACTCCTAAGAACTGGATCTCCTGTGCAGGTCCCTTGACCTTACTTTCTTTTATGGCAAAACCAGCCTACAAAAGGATTTGGATTATTTTCTTCCCTTTCTCAAAAACTTCTTCTGCCTTGTTGCCCCATACGATGATGTCATCAATGTATTGCAGGTGTTCTGGAGCTTCACCTTTTTCCAGTGCAGTCTGGATTAGTCCATGGCAAATAGTGGGGCTGTGTTTGCACCACGGGGCAGTCGATTCCAGGTGTACTGGACGCCCCTCCAAGTGAAAGCAAACTGTGGCCTGCACTCCGCTGCCAAAGGAATGGAGAAAAATGCATTAGCAATGTCAATTGTGGCATACCATTTAGCTGCCTTTGATTCCAGTTCGTATTGAAGCTCTAACATATCTGGCACAGCAGCGCTCAGTGGTGGCGTGACTTCATTCAGCCCACGATAATCTACTGTTAGTCTCCACTCCCCATTAGATTTCCGCACGGGCCACATGGGACTATTAAAGGGTGAGTGAGTCTTGCTGATCACTCCTTGGCTCTCCAATTGACAAATCAGCTTATGGATGGGGATCAGGGAGTCTCGGTTGGTGCGATATTGCTGCCAGTGCACCGTCGCGGTAGCAATTGGCACCTGTTGTTCTTCAACCCTCAGCAACCCCACAACCGAAGGGTCTTGAGAGAGACCAGGCAGGGTAGACAGCTGTTCAATCTCCTCCGTCTCCAAGGCAGCTATACCAAAGGCCCAACGGTACCCTTTTGGGTCCTTGAAATACCCCCTCCTGAGATAATCTATGCCAAGGATGCACGGGGCCTCTGGGCCAGTTGCAATGGGGTGTTTATGCCACTCATTCCTGGTTAGACTCACTTCAGCTTCCAATACGGTTAGCTCTTGGGATCCCCCTGTCACACCAGAGATAGAGATGGGTTCTGCCCCTTTATAACTTGATGGCATTAGGGTGCATTGTGCACCAGTGTCTACTAGAGCCTTATATTCCTGTGGGTCTGATGTGCCAGGCCATCGAATCCACACTGTCCAGTAGACTCGGTTGTCCCTTTCCTCCACCTGGCTGGAGGCAGGGCCCCTCTAATCCTGGTCAGAGTATCCGTTACTCACTTTTTGCACACGTGAATCAGAAGTCCCTTCAAGAGGATCAGAAATGAGATCAGCCCTTCTACTCCATCTGGGGGACTGCTCACGGGAAACTGGAGCGGCATTTTTCCAAGAAGAATCCTCTTTTCTGGTTGCTTTTTCTTGCAACTCCTGTACCCGTGCATCCAGGACTGAGGTAGGTTCTCCATCCCACTTCCTCATGTCCTCTCCATGGTCACGCAGGTAAAACCACAGGTTAGCCCATCGTGTGTACTTTCTCTCTCCTCTCTCTTGAGCAGAGGAATGCTTACTCCCAATAGTTGCGATGCAGGCCTGTACAGGTGGGGAGGAGGACATATCCACTTTGAATTGCTGGAACTCTCGGGACAATTCCTCTACAGCCGAGACACAGGCCCGTAGGGAGGAAGAGAGACTTCCTTCGTATTGCCGGAGTTGGACAGCCAATTCATCCACCGTTTGTCCATTGCCTTCTTTCCAGCACATTACTGCCAATGAGTTGGCATAGGTTGGTGGTGCACTTCGTAGAAACTTCCGCCACATCGGTTGTGTGCATTGGACTTCATCTGGATCTGTGGGTGACTGCCCATTTTCTGGATCATTATAAATCACCTACAGCACTGCTAATTCCCCCAGGTACTGCATACCTCTCTCCATGGTGGTCCACTTGCCTTGGTGACATGTAACTTCATCCTTGAAGGGGTATCTTTCCTTTACACCTAACAGAAGTCACCTCCAGAGGCTGAGGACTTGTGTTTTTCTCCCAATCGCCTTGTCGATGCCCCCTTCCCTAGACAGAGATCCCAACTGCTTGGCTTCCTTACCCTCTAGTTCCACACTACTGGCCCCATTATCCCAGCATCAGAGCAGCCAGGTAACAATGTGCTCGCCTGGGTGGCAGCTAAAATCTTTTCGCATGTCACGCAACTCACTCAGGGATAGAGATCGGGCAATTATTTCAGGTTCTGCCTCTTCCTCCTGTTCTTGCGATGACCCTGGTTCATCTTCATCTCTCACTAAGCAAACTGATTTCTTTGTGTGTTTCTTTTTCTGTACAGGGGCGACTGATACTGGCACAGGTTGGTTCTCTGGTTTAGCTGCAGTACCTGTCACCGGGGTTGGGATAGCCACACTGCCTGTTGCCGGGGTAGGGGTAGCCATGGTGCCTGTTGCCAAGGTAGGGGTAGCCACGGTGCCTGTTGCCCTGTTTTCCATCTTTTCCCCCTTTTCCCCCTGAGGGTGCTGCCTAATATCAAGCAGTGTTTGGTAGATACTGGCCAGGGCCCAGCACAGTGCAGTGACTTGTACGTCTTTGGAATAGCCACAGCATTTTTCTTTCAAATATTCTACCACTTCATGAGGGTTCTGTAGTTGTTCGGGAGTGAATTTGCAAGCCACTGGAGGTGAGAAGTTCTCTAGATACCTGCCCATATCCTCCCACATGCTGTGCCACCCATGAATATCCAGCTTTGGGGCAGATCTCTGGGTGGTATTCTTAAAAAACTTTTTTGTAGCCCTAAACAAGACCTGAAACATATTCAGGAGACATAGCACTAACAGCATGCTGGCTTGCGCATCCCAAGGATATTCAAAATTCTTAAAAGCTGTTGTAATTAGCCGGAAGGAGAGAAGGGAGGTGAACGAACTGGGGGGAAGTGTCCCCCCCGACTTCCCCATGGATTGGGTGCGATTACCAATAAATTCCGATAGAAGGCGCCCAAAGTATGGAAATGATATCACTGCCTCATACAGATACCACCTTAACCTCATGACCAGTGATGTAATCATTTCACAAGTCGACATTGCCCAGTACAGCAAAATGATAATCCCAATCACTCTCCCAGAGGTGAGAAACGTAACTACAGGCAATACATAGAGCATATAAGAACTTACAAAACGCCACCATGTAAACAAATGAACCAACGTTGTGACTAACATCTATTTATCTAATATAAGAAAATGCATATGACAAATTTGTTTCAACACGTTCTGGCCAGATCTGTCGTTATCTCAACCCTTCGTTGCCCCATGTTGGGCGCCAAAAAGCACTGTCGTGGTTTCAGCCCAGCCGGTAACAAAGGACCACCCAGCCGCTCGCTCACTCCTCCCGCCCCCCTCTGGTGGGATAGGGAGGAGACGGAGGAGAGAAAAGAAAAAAAAAACGTAACCTCGAGGGTTGAGATAAGGGCAGTTTACTGGGACAACACAAAAAGAGAAGTTACAACAACAACAACAGTACTAATGAAAGAATATACAAAACGAGTGATGCACAGTGCAACTGCTCACCACCCGGAACTCGACGCTCCGCCACTTCCCCCACCGAAAGTCGAGAGCGCACCCCCCAGTCTGCTCCCCATTTATACACTGAGCATGATGTCACATGGTATGGAATAGCTCCTTGGCTAGTTCAGGTCAGCTGCCCCGGCTATGCCCCCCCACCTCCCAGGTTCCTGTAAAAATTAACTCTATCCCAGATGAACCCAGGACAAGGATGAGACAAGGGGAGTCAAAAGAATCTCAGTAGACATAATAAGGTGGGATGAAGGATGATGTTTAGCGCTTACATTGTTGAAATTAGCTGAGGCAAAGACAGTCTTTGATAAGAAGAGCTAGTCCCAAGGACCAGCCAATGAGGTAAAGACAGCTCCTGATAAGAAGCAGGAGCAGGCCCCAAGAGCCAGCTAAGACTGGTCTTGCGGCTTGGGTGAATACCAAGAAATCACTGAGCCTGCGCAAGAAAAAAGGTTACTAGCGGTGACGAAGAGGAGTCATCTATCTTCATCTCTGCGACCACCAGACGACCACCATAAAGAGGCACTGCGCAAGCACAGTTGAGAGGAGACTATGGAAATGACCTCTCGGAGCTAATTTTAATATGAAGCGGGGATAGGTCATGCATATGTATAGGCGTATTGTGAATATGTAACACTTGACTGTATAAACTTGAGACAAGCTGCCGAGTCGGGCGCGCACGACTTTGGTGGGACTACCCCCCGTGCGGCCCAGCGCTGAATGAACATACCTACTTTACAATCTCTCTGATTGTGGAGTGTGTTTTCCGCATGTCAGTTTGGCGAGCCAGCCAGGAGACTCTCTGCTCAGCTGCAGGACCGACTGCGGAGCGGACGCCCTTCGGCGCGCCCCAAGCACTTTCCTCGGAGGAGCCTCCGCTGCCAGCCGCTCACCGCGGGAGCAGACAACAACCTCCTGAAGCCGCGGACCAAACGGTATGTTTCACAAAGGTAGCCTGTAAAAGCACAGGCCGGGGCAGCTGGTAAATCGCACGGAGACGTCTGGCGTGCAGCGTAGTCCCCGTATGGGAGGAGGGTACCCTGTATGGTAAGGGGGGATTTGCTGACCGATAGAGCGGCCGCCAGCGATCTTGGGGGTAGATCGAGCAAATCCGGGGTGACTGCTGTATCCCGGTATCGGGAGCCAGGACGGACCTGTCGATGACTGGTATATAAGAGGCAGGAGAAGGGTAGGCGTACCCCCTCGCATTTGCGCTTGGTTTATGGGGTAAGAGGACCCCCTCGCAATTGCGCTTGGTTTATTTTTGCAGCTGCTGGAAGGTTGTCAACTGGAGCGATGATTGTATGATGTGAATGTTTGGAAATTTATGTTAAAGATTTTGTGTGGGTGTGTGGAAATGATACGTTGAAATTTATAGGTGTATGTATGTTTGTTAATGTGTGAATGTCTTTACGTATTAATAGGGGTGATTCCCTGCTTTGTATGTGGGCTTGTAACTGGACTATATAGTAATTAGCATCCGGCTTGGGTTTTGATGAAGTGTAAATCTTGTGGGAGAAGGTGGTACTGTACATCTAGCAGACGGAAACCAGACTGCCTTGAGTGTTTTCCCCAAATTCCACACTTTTATGATTGGGAAAGAGTTCACTAAGAATCCGAAATAGTGAGATTGGTGTGTAAAGGAAAATTTAATTCCAGAAATTTGGGACGTGTGGGAGGGAAACGGAGGGAAGACTATAGAGAAGTGTAAGGAACGATTTGCATGGAAGCTTATTAAAAGGAGAAGCCAAAATGAAACTTAAGAATTATTAGGAAGAGTATTAAAATGGGAAACAATCAAGGAGGAGTATTGAGGAAGAGTCCTCTGGGTTGTGTAATTGCCCACTGGAAAGATATTGTTGGGACCGGAGTTACGGAAAGTAAAAAGAACCTTATTAAATATTGCAATCAATGGTGGCCGTTGTATAAGTTAGAAGGTGATGCTAAGTGGCCACTTAATGGGTCAATAGATTATAATACTTTATTACAACTAATGCTGTTTTTAAGGAGAGAAGGAAAATGGGATGAGGATTCATATGCAGACATGTTTTTCACCCTCCGAAACCATCCGGAGTGGCAAAGGGACTGTGGAATGGTACCCCCACAGGACCCCATGGTGCTTGCACTTGAGCGAGAGAACAACAAGGAGCTTAGAGGTAAACTGAGGCGGTGTTGTTCGGCATGTAGTATTGGACAAAGATGTACAAAGACCAATAAAATCCATCAGGCACCAGAACAAGATCTAACTGATTTGTTTAAGCCTCCCCCTCGACCACAGGAACAGGATGCAGACTCGGATAGAACTCCAACCCCCCCCCGAGCAGCCCTGTATCTTCCCATACTAGGAAGAAAACTACCTCAACAGCTTTACAAGTACCTCTCCGAGAGGCGGTGGGGCCGGATGGTGAGACGATGCTAATCAAAGTACCCTTTTCTACTGCTGACCTAGGGGAATGGAAAAAGGTTGCCAAAGATTATAGGAGAGATCCGGTAAGTGTAACTAAGCATTTCCAATTTATTGTAAAACAGCATAACCCTGATTGGAAGGATATACAGCTATTATTGGAATATATGACTGAGACAGAGAAACAGCTGATTTTAAAAACAGCAGGGAACCTTGCTGAAGATCATTATAAGATTACAGGAGGGGACATTAAGGAATATTTCCCTCTCCAAGACCCAAAGTGGGATGTTAATAGATCTGCACATATGGAAAGATTGCAGGGGTATCAGGAGTGGATTACAAAAGGAATGGAGAGGGCAATCCCCAAAACTATAAATTGGTCAGCTTTATATGCAGTTAAACAGAGTCCTTCCGAGTCTCCATCTGAATTCCTGGATCGATTGAGGGATGTAATGCGCCGCAGCACACCGCTGGATCCTGGGTCAGAGGTAGGAATACAACAATTAGTCTCCCTGTTTTTGGGGCAATCTACAAGGGATATAAGGCGCAAACTTCAGAAATTACGGCCTACAGAGAGTAGGAATTTAGAAATATTGTTGGATGAAGCATGGAGAGTATTTAGTCACAGAGAGGAAGGATATAGGCAGGGGCAAAGGAAATTAATGGCTGTTATCCAGGAAGAAAGAGGAAGAGGGCCTAGACGAGACTTGCCCCAACTGGGCAAGGATCAATGTGCTTTGTGTAAGAAATTCAGTCATTGGAAAAAGGAATGCCCAAAGAACAAGAAGGAGGATCAGGGGGCTCAAACAGGAGGAACGGTAGCCCATGTGAAGGGAGATTGATGGGAACCTGGGGAATCTACCCTAGCGGATCCACTGGTTATAATTAAGCTAGGGAAAACACAACAAGAGGTAGAATTTTTGGTAGATACAGGAGCAACATACTCGGTTCTGAACCAAGCTTTGATGCCCCTGGGAGATGATTATGTCATGGTGAAAGGAGCGACTGGCCAAAGTGAAAAGGCATATTTTTGTAAACCTTTAGAATATAAATTAGGAAAACAGTGGGGCATTCATAAATTTTTATATATGCCCAACTCCCCAAAGGCACTTTTGGGAAGGGACTTGTTGGAACAATTGGGAGCAAAAATTGTATTCGAAAAGGGAGAAATTACTCTGGAGGTAAAAGATCAGCAATATATTCAAATATTGAGCCTAACTTTAACCAGTCTCCCCCTAGAAGGAAGCATTAACAAGGACATCTTAAACCAAGTGTACCTGGGGGTATGGGCTACTGATGCACCTGGAAGAGCAAAAAGTGCTCCACCTGTTGAAGTTAGGATCAAGGAAGGCCAAAAGCCAGTAAGAATTAAACAATATCCCCTAAAGAAGGAAGACAGAGAAGGAATCCGGCCGGTGATAGAAAAATTTTTGCAGTTGGGATTATTAAAAGAGTGTGAGTCTGAATTCAATACCCCTATATTACCTGTTCGGAAGCCTGATGGGTCATATCAGGTGGTCCAAGACTTACGGGCGGTGAATAAGATAACTGAAGATCTTTACCCGGTAGTGGCGAACCCATATACCCTGTTGACCGTATTAACACCTGAATTGACTTGGTTTACTGTTTTAGATTTGAAGGATGCTTTCTTTTGCCTCCCTCTCCATGAAGCCAGCCAAAAATTATTTGCATTTGAATGGGAAAACCCCAAGAGTGGTCGAAAGACCCAGCTCGCTTGGATGGTGTTGCCACAAGGATTTAAGAATAGTCCTACCATTTTTGGCAATCAGCTTGCGAAAGACTTAGAATCCTGGGAAGCCCCGTCTGAGGAGGGGAAGCTGTTGCAGTATGTGGATGATATCCTGATCGCCACCAAAACAGAGAAAGATTGTATGACATGGACAGTGAGTCTGTTGAATTTCCTGGGACTCCAGGGGTACCGGGTATCCAAGAAGAAAGCCCAAGTAATGCAGCGTAAAGTGAATTATTTGGGCTATGAAATTAGTGCGGGACAAAGAACTTTGGGACAGGCCCGTAAAGAGGCAATATGCCAAACTCGGAGACCTCAGACAGTAAAAGAGTTACGGACTTTTCTTGGAATGACGGGGTGGTGACGATTGTGGATCTATAATTATGGATTGCTTGTTAAACCACTGTATGCGTTGACAGCCACTGAGCAGAAACACCTTGAGTGGGACAAGGAGACCGAACGAGCCTTTGAGCTACTGAAAGAGGCTTTGATGTTGGCCCCGGCCTTAGGACTCCCAGATGCGAGTAAGCCATTTCTTCTTTACTCCCACGAGAAGCAGGGCATTGCCCTGGGAATATTAGCACAAAACCTGGGTCCATATCGACGGGCAGTTACCTACCTTTCTAAGCAGTTAGACACGACTGCAAAAGGTTGGCCTGGATGCCTGCGGGCAGTTGCGGCTGTGATATTGAATATACAGGAAGCCCGAAAGTTTACTCTGGGCCAGAAAATGGCTGTTTTGGTGTCTCACACAGTATCAGCAGTACTGGAAGCGAAAGGTGGACATTGGCTCTCTCCACAAAGATTCCTGAGATATCTAGCTATATTGGTAGAGCAGGATGATGTGGAGATTGTAGTCACTAACATTGTCAACCCAGCTTCTTTTCTCAGCGGGAACACAGGAGAACCGGTACATCATGACTGCTTGGAAACCATCGAAGCAACATACGCCAGTCGCCCAGACCTGAAAGACAGCCCCATGGAAAACAGGGAAACTTGGTTCACAGACGGAAGCAGTTACATCCTAAATGGTAATCGACATGCGGGATACGCCGTCACCACCAGCTAAGAGGTAATAGAATCAGGGGCTTTGCCTATGAACACCTCCGCACAGAAGGCAGAAATAATTGCTCTAACCCGCGCCCTGGAATTGGCCCAGGGCAAAGTTGTGAACATTTATACAGACTGAAAATATGCCTTTGGAGTTGTACATGCACATGGAGCAATTTGGAAGGAGAGAGGACTATCGAGTTCTCAAGGGAAAAATATCAAACACGCAGAAGAAATTCTGAAGTTACTGGAAGCTGTCCAGCTCCCTAAGAAAGTAGCAATTATGCATATTAAGGCACACCAGAAAGTGAGCTCAGATTTGGAAAGAGGGAATGAGCTGGTGGACAGAGAGGCAAAACAAGTGGCCAAAACAAAGGTAAAAACAGAAGGGGCCTTAATACCTGATAGGCAGATTTCCCTAGAAGGTAAGCCAGAATACACCAAGGAAGATCAGAAGCTCATTACAGATTTAGAAGGGTCATATAATGAAGAGGGGTGGGCTCATACCCCACAAGGAAAGCTAATCGTTCCCTCTTGCTTATTATGGCATTTGATATGAGAGGAACATAGGAAAAGACATTGGGGAACAGAGGCTCTGTATAATCATTTGATAAGAGAAATTGTGGCTAGAAATTTATACACCACAGTGAGACAGGTGACTCAACAGTGTGATCTTTGCCTCCAGACTAATCCTAAGAATACCCCCAAGCCGGAAATGGGCCAGATTGGAAAAGGCAATGGGCCTGGACAACAATGGCGAATTGATTTTACAGAACTTCCAAGAAAAGGGGGGTATCGATATTTATTGGTATTAACTGATACCTTCTCAGGTTGGCCAGAAGCATTCCCAACAAGAACGGCTAAAGCTCGGGAGGTAACTAAAATATTGGTGCAAGAGATAATACCACGTTTTGGGGTTCCAGCAACCATATCCTCTGACAGAGGACCACATTTTGTCTCAAAAATAGTACAACAAATTAGCCGCCATTTGGGTATAGATTGGCAGCTTCATACTCCATATCACCCCCAGTCGAGTGGTCAAGTAGAAAAAATGAACCACTTAATCAAACAGCAAATTGTGAAATTGGGACAAGAAGCAAATTTGACATGGCCTCAGTCTCTCCCTTTAGCCCTTCTGCGTATACGAACAAGACCAAGGGCGAAAGAAGAACTGAGCCCCTTTGAAATTCTGTATGGACAACCCTATGGGATACAGAGAGGGGTGTCTGTACAAGCGGGGGATGAAATTATGACTTCTTACATGGTAGCATTAGGTAAACAACTTAATAAAATCAGGAAGCATGTGGTAGGGACTCGAGGGAGAGGTTTGGATGGGCCTGTACATAATATACAACCAGGAGATTATGTGTATATAAAGTCTCTTACAGAAAAAACTCTGGAGCCGCAGTGGGAAGGACCATTTCAAGTATTACTTACCTCCTTCACCGCGATTAGGATCAAGGAACGGAACGCTTGGATTCATCACACCAGAGTGAATAGACACCCAAAACCCCATGGAAAGTCACCACAAAACCCGATGGACACTTAGTTTTTACGCGGTAATATGGGCAACTATGGGGACAAGGAGTGTAGCATGGGATGGGAACGTGTTTGTTCAACTCCACGAGAGTATTGCAAAAATAGTGAATCAAACTGATTGCTGGATATGTTCACGTTTTCCTAAGGGTCTCGGACAGGGCTACCCCGTAATTGCTACAGTTTTTTCTAACACCTCGGTGATAGCAGCAGCTTTTAATAACATGTCCCTCACAATGTACACTGAAATACCCTCTGAGAACCTTCAATGGCAAACAGATCTGAGCGAATTGTGGAATGAAACCCAAAGGGTTCCGTGTGTTCAAAGGTGCCATCTGAAAAATACAACTAAGAATTCTGGAGGTAATAGCACGGACCCTAGATGTGGATCAGTCAAGGTGTTTGTTGGGAGTTACCCCAATTGTACTGAATATATTAAATATGGTAGCGCAAACATGTGGAACTTCAATCAAACCCGGGTTGCAAGAACCCGGGGGCATAATTCTACTAGACCCAGGGGATGGCCCACTCCAGTAGGATTAGGATGGTATTGGATTTGTGGACAGACAGGATATAAAGTGCTGCCTCTAGGCTGGACTGGCCAATGTGCCGTAGGAACCATAGTCCCTAATACCATTGTGGTTAAAAATTTGACTGACCATGATTCAAAAAAATTTTTACGGACTTATATGAAACCAGTAATAAGGCAAAAACGCACCAGCAATCCCCTAGTGGAAAGACCAACTAGATTTCATAGTTTTGTACGATGGCTCATTCCATCATTGGGAGTTAGTGAGTTAGAGAAAGCTCTGCTAAATCTTTCTGCCACTATGGAAATTATTAATAATGCCACAATCGATGCTATAAAGACCCTCCAGGAAGAAACCACTTCCCTAGGAAAAATGGTGCTCCAGAATCGACTAGGTCTAGATATGCTCTTCGCTCAACAAGGGGGCCTGTGTACTGTAATTAATGAACGCTGCTGCACCTATGTTAACCAAAAAAGACGAATAGAAACAGATCTCTCTCAAATTTGGAAACAAACCCAGCTTTTACATTTAATGTCACAAGATGACACTTCATGGGAATTCACTGAGATATGGGAAAAATTAACCTCCTGGTTGCCAAATTTGGCATGGTTGAAGCAATTGTTTGTCACTATAATAATCATTATTCTCTTGTCTGTGGTCCTTTGGTTCGGTGTGGCTTCTTGTGCTGTAAGAATACAGGAGACTCTTACAGTGAATGGAAAAAGAATCAGTTACGACGAAAACTCGAGACCAACAAATACTTTGAGAGGATGCTAGATAGGGAAACAATGTATTAGAAGTACTAGGATTAGATATAGTAAAAGAATTTACTATTTTCTAGAAAAGGGGGGACTGAGACAAGGGGAGTCAAAAGAATCTCAGTAGACATAATAAGGGGGGATGAAGGATGATGTTTAGCGCTTACATTGTTGAAATTAGCTGAGGCAAAGACAGTCTTTGATAAGAAGAGCTAGTCCCAAGGACCAGCCAATGAGGTAAAGACAGCTCCTGATAAGAAGCAGGAGCAGGCCCCAAGAGCCAGCTAAGACTGGTCTTGCGGCTTGGGTGAATACCAAGAAATCACTGAGCCTGCGCAAGAAAAAAGGTTACTAGCGGTGACGAAGAGGAGTCATCTATCTTCATCTCTGCGACCACCAGACGACCACCATAAAGAGGCACTGCGCAAGCACAGTTGAGAGGAGACTATGGAAATGACCTCTCGGAGCTAATTTTAATATGAAGCGGGGATAGGTCATGCATATGTATAGGCGTATTGTGAATATGTAACACTTGACTGTATAAACTTGAGACAAACTGCCGAGTCGGGTGCGCACGACTTTGGTGGGACTACCCCCCGTTGAATGAACATACCTACTTTACAATCTCACTGATTGTGGAGTCTGTTTTCCGCACGTCAAGGAGGTACCTCTGAGAGGATTGCAGCCCATGAATAAGTCACACCGGAGCAGGGACACCCCAAAAGGGACTGTGGCCTGTAGAATACTCACTCTGGAGCAAAGGAAATGAGTAAGTAAGAAGAAATGAGCAGCAAAACCAAACAAGTATGCACTGATCCCAACTTCCTGTGCTGCCTGTTGCCTCGCCAAAGGGATTGGGAGGGACTGAGTGTAATGTGTGGCAAAAAAAAGGGAAGTTACCCAAGCAATCCCCCCAAACCCCCAAAATATATCCCTCCACTGGGGATATGAGAGTCCTGCTTTTATATTCTGCACATATTAACACACACAAGCTATGCTACACTGTATAACACTTAGTCATTAATTGACTAAGAATATGTAAATCTTATGTAAATAAGATTTTTTAGTAGATAAGTAGATGACACAAATGAAAATATATGCCATCTTGTATATCTACCAAGTCCAGTGGAGTTGATAAAGAAAGTAAGTACCCAAAGATAGCTAGATACTAAACAGTCTCCAGAGATGAAAGAAAGGAGAAAAGTTAGTACTCTACTGTATAACATAGAATGATTCTATTCCACTGATACCAACAGATGGGTAAGAAATACTGACATGAATGAATAACATTACAGTAAAAAAAAAAAAAAAAACCACACCATGAAGAAAAAAAGATAACTTATCCAGGTAATAATCTATAGCACTTCTATCTGCTAGAAACATCACAAGCTGCACATTTTTAGCCAGACAGCCCATTCATATCCAATCCATAAGCATTTTGCTTTGTCTCCAATCTTTACTCTTTCCTTTTAAAGTATTGCATTCCCTAGAAGAATCAACAGATTTGATGGTATACAGGCATGTTAATTTTACTGCATTTCTTCCCTGTTTTAAGCAGAGGGAATGGTAGCCTTCACATTTGAAGGTTCAAGTGAAGTCTACATCATTGCCACCAGAGATGAGGAAAAGGCTGAGGTACTTAATGCTGCCTTTGCCTCAGTCTTTAATAGTGAGACCAGTTATCCTCAGGGTACTCTGCCCCCTGAGCTGGAAGGCAAGGACAAAGAGCAGAATATACCCCCCATAATCCAGGAGGAAGCAGTTAGTGACCTGCTACACCACCTGGACACTCACAAGTCTATGGGACCAGAGGGGATCCATCCAAGAGTACTGAGGGAGCTGGTGGAGGAGCTTGCCAAGCCACTCTCCATCATTTATCAGCAGTCCTGGTCAACAGGGGAGGTCCCAGATGACTGGAGGCTTGCCAATGTGACACCCATTTACAAGAAGGGTCGGAGGGAGGATCCAGGGAACTAAAGGCCTGTCAGCCTGACCTCAATACCGGGGAACATTATGGAGCGGTTCATCTTGAGTGCACTCACACGGCATGTGCAGGACAACCAG
Source organism: Harpia harpyja (assembly GCF_026419915.1). Taxonomy (NCBI): domain Eukaryota; kingdom Metazoa; phylum Chordata; class Aves; order Accipitriformes; family Accipitridae; genus Harpia; species Harpia harpyja. Next base: position 9,835,545 of record NC_068968.1, read on the forward strand.
GGGATCAGGCCCAGCCAGCATGGGTTCATGAAAGGCAGGTCCTGCTTGACCAACCTGATCTCCTTCTATGACCAGGTGACCCGCCTAGTGGATGAGGGGAAGGCCATGGATGTTGTCTACCTGGACTTTAGTAAGGCCTTTGACACTGTCTTTCACAGCATACTCCTTGAGAAGCTGGTGGCTCATGGCTTAGACAAGTGTACTCTTCACTGGGTGAAAAACTGACTGGACAGACGAGCCCAGAGGGTTGTGGTGAATGGAGTTAAATCCAGTTGGTGGCTGGTCACAAGTGGTGTTCCCCAGGGCTCAGTACTGGGGCCAGATCTCTTTAATATCTTTATCAATGATCTGGACGAGGGGATCGAGTGCACCCTCAGTAAGTTTGCGGATGACACCAAGTTGGGAGGGAGGGTTGATCTGCTCGAGGGTAGGAAGGCTCTACAGAGGGATCTGGACAGGCTGCATTGATGGGCCAAGGCCAATTTTATGAGGTTCAACAAGGCCAAGTGCCGGGTCCTGCACTTGGGTCACAACAACCCCATGCAGCGCTACAGGCTTGGGGAAGAGTGGCTGGAATGCTGCCCGGCAGAGAAAGACCTGGGGGTGCTGGTTGACAGCCAGCTGAATATGAGCCAGCAGTGTGCCCAGGTGGCCAAGAAGGTCAATGGCATGCTGGCCTGTATCAGAAATAGCGTGGCCAGCAGGAGCAGGGAAGTGATTGTTCCCCTGTACTCGGCACTGGTGAGGCTGCACCTTGAGTACTGTGTTCAGTTTTGGGCCCCTCACTACAGGAAAGACATTGAGGTGCTGGAGCATGTCCAGAGAAGGGCAACCAAGCTGGTGAAGGGCCTGGAGCACAAGTCTTATGAGGAGTGGCTGAGGGAACTGGGGTTGTTTAGTCTGGAGAAGAGGAGGCTGAGGGGAGACCTTGTTGCTCTCTACAACTACCTGAAAGGAGGTTGTAGTGAGGTGGGTACTGGTCTCTTCTATCAAGTAACTAGGGATAGGACAAGAGGAAATGGCCTCAAGTTGCGCCAGGGGAGGTTTAGATTGGATACTAGAAAAAATTTCTTTACTGAAAGGGTTGTCAGGCATTGGAATAGGCTGCCCAGGGAAGTGGTGGAGTCACCATCCCTGGAGGTATTCAAAAAGCATGTAGACGTGGCACTTCAGGACATGGTTTAGTGGGCATGGTTGATGGTTGGACTCGATGATCTTAAAGGCCTTTTCCAACCTAAATGATTCTATGATTAGTAATAAAAGAAAATTTCAGCTCCAAAATGAAGGCTGATATTTTCAGATAAAATAAACTTAGCACTGGAGAATCCAATTAATTAGTACTTTAACCTGAATTTCAAAGATGATGATTTTAAGATAAAAAGAAAAAAGTGTCCTTCAGGATTTTTATTTAGTGACACCTGTATCTGTAGGTAAAAATCCTCTTGCTTGCTTGCATCATGTTTATACCACATTTTATCATGTTCTACATTGGTGAAAAGCTTCTGAAGGTGTCAATAACTCCCTCTAAATACCCTTTTCCACAGTCTCTTTCCGTAGCTTTATTACAGAGAAGTTCTGCTACATGGTTTCATACAGATGGCCCTCATACACTTGGGATAACATCTTATCCTAGAAAAAAAAAATAGCAAAACCAACATACTTTCAAGATCAAAAGAGCTCCTGATCCTTCCTAGCAAGTTAACACAAGGCATGGCTGTTCTATCATGTGATGAGCAAGTGATTTTCTTCCACTTCTTTCATTGCCATCAAATCTTATGGTTCTTTCTCTGAACTAATAATCCCTCTGAAACTGCCCCTCACCATAAACTACTGTCCTAGTTTTGTCTTTGTTTCTACAATAACCTGCCTTGTTAAGCACCTAGTAGACCCCTTCCATGATGGTGGAAGTAAAGAAATGTAAAGAATAGGAAGTTTAGACTTCTCAACTGATAATTTTCTTGTAATACTGGCTGTGTTCTGCAGAAATATGCCCAGATCACTGGATCAGTGCAAGAAATTAACAAGCACAACATCCTCAAACTTCTATCCAATGCTTTGCCTGATTCATGTTCGTTAATAACTAAACTCATCCCTTTTTTGGAATTCTCACTGGAGAGATTAATCTGCTTTTCTTTTATAAAAATGGATTTATTATTGTAGTAGGCTGACCCCAGCCAGCCAAGCACCCACACAGCCACTTGCTCACTCCCCCCTCTCCCAGCAGGACAGGGGAGAGTAAAGGAAGAACAAAAATGAGAAAACTCGTAGGTCAAGATAATGACAGTATAATAGGAGAAGTAAAGAGGGGATAAGAAAAAAAAAGAAAAGAAATAACAATGTAAAAGGAGTCTAACTGCCACCTCCTGACACCCTGCCCCTGTATTGGCTTTGTGTGGCAAGGTTTTGGTAGCGGGGGGGGTTACAGGGGTGGCTTCTGTAAGAAGCTGCTGGAAGCTTCCACTGTGTTTGAGAGAGCCAATACCAGCCGGCTCTAAGACGGACCTGCCACCAGCCAAGGCCGAGCCAATCAGTGATAGTGGTAATGCCTCTGGGATAACATTTTTAAGAAGGGAAAAAAGTTGGGACGGAGGAAAAAATGGCAGTTGGAGAGAGGAGTGAGAACATGTAAGAGAAACAACCCTGCAGACACCAAGGTCAGTGAAGAAGGAGGGGGAGGAGATGCTCCAGGTGCCGGAGCAGAGATTCCCCTGCAGCCCATGGTGAAGACCATGGTGAGGCAGGCTGTCCCCCTGCAGCCCATGGAGGTCCACGGTGGAGCAGATATCCACCTGCAGCCCGTGGAGGACCCCACGCCGGAGCAGGTGGGTGCCCAAAGGAGGCTGTGACCCCATGGGAAGCCCGCACTGGAGCAGGATCCTGGCAGGACCTGTGGATCTGTGGAGAGAGGAGCCCACGCTGGAGCAGGTTTTCTGGCAGGACTTGTGACCCCGTGGGGGACCCACACTGGAGCAGTGTGCTCCTGAAGGACTGCACGCCATGGAAAGGACCCATGCTGGAGCAGTTCGTGAAGAACTGCAGCCCGTGGGAAGGACCCACATTGGAGAAGTTCGTGGAGGACTGTCTCCCGTGGGAGGGACCCCACGGTGGAGCAGGGGAAGAGTGTGAGGAGTCCTGCCCCTGAGGAGGATGAAGCGGCAGAAAATAACATGTGATGAACTGACCGTAAACCCCATTCCCCATCCCCCTGTGCCGCTGGGGGGTTGGTAGAGAATCCGGGAGTGAAGTTGTGCCCGGGAAGAAGGGAGGGGTGGAGGGAAGGTGTTCTGAGATGTGGTTTTATTTCTCATTACCCTACTCTGGTTGATTGGTAATAAATTGAGTTAATTTTCCCCAAACTGAGTCTGTTTTGCCCGCATTCTTGATGGTAATTGGTGAGTGATCTCTCCTGTCCTTATCTTGACCCACAAGCTCTTTGTTATATTTTCTCTCCCCTGTCCAGCTGAGAAGGAGGGGGAGTGATAGAACGGCTTCGATGGGCACCTGGCGTCCAGCCAGGGTTAACCCATCACAGACCAATATTGGCAGCATAGACAGGCTGCTGACCCCCTGACACCCTACCCTTTTACCAACATCGTCAGTGTAAGGCAGGATGCCACCCACATTCCATGTAAGGTATGATTCTCTCAAATCACACTGCCATTGGTGAAGCCAAGGGGTGGCGTGACTCTTACCCATATTCAAAAGGCATTTGCACGATTGGCTGTTGCTGCCAGATGACCCGGACAGCAAGTGTCCCTGGCAGTCCACCAGAGCCATGGCATTGCTTATGATCCTGTGTTTGCTATCAGTGATTGGGTGAGTCGCCATATGGGTGCGTCATTGCTCCTCTTTCTTACTGCCTCAATAAAACTTTGTTTTATAACATGTTGTCAGACTCCATTACTGTTCGGACCACACCTCCCACAAACAGACCAATGCCCAGGCAGTCTCTGAGCAACAGCTACTTTGGAAAACCAAACCCCCATTTTTTATTGCTGAGCATGACATTATATGGCATGGAATATCTCTTTGGTCAATTCAGGTCAGCTGTCTCAGCTGTGTCGCCTCCCCACCTCTTGCCCACCCCCAGCCTACTTGCTGGGCTGGGGCAGAGTGGGAAAAAGGGAAAGCCTTGACACTGCAAACACTGTTCAGCAATATCCAAAACATTGGTGTGTTATCAACACTATTTTAGTCACAAATCCAAAGCACAGCACCATATGGGCTGCTATGAAGAAAGTTACCTCCATCCCAGCCCAGACCCAGTACAGTTATGAAATTCCTGATGCACTGAAAAGTCATCAGAAATCTCTTCCCCTCCCCAATGCAATTAATGTTATCAGCCTCAATGAACACACATTGGTGGAGGACCTTAAATTGGAGGCAGCTGTACTGAGTGACAAACACACACACACACACAAAACCCCCGAAACATCAGGAAACATCATTTACAGAAGTAGCAGTTTGCCTTTCTCAATGGAATAAAAGAATCAATTTTTAAGTTGATTTTGACTCCAGTGTCCATTCTAAATTTGTCTTTAAGATGCACTTGCTGAAGGGTTGGAAGAGTAAGGTGAAAAAACTCTCAGTTCTTCATTGAAGATGACACCTGTAAGTCACAAACTACATGCCTATGATCCAGGCTCCATTCCCTTACTTATAGTAATCTTTTGCTTTTAGGCCTAATTTATTCTTCACTATTAAACATTAATGCATGACTTCTGAATAACTTCTAGCACCCACCTGCCTTGCTGTTATGCATTTCTACTTATGTGTCAACTTTCTTCTACTTAGTGCCCCTTCTTGAGACAGGGAGGGAACCAGGGCTGCTGATACAGAAGACGATGACTAACTCTGTTCTATTCTAACTCCTTTTATTTGCCTGAACACTCTTGCCTTACTTGAATAAGTATCCTTTCTGTAGTACTTGTTTGAAGTAGCAAAATGGAGAACTTAACTAATTCCAAATTTGTTTTTCAAATTCTTAATAGTAATGAATACTTTCTCTTTGTATCCTCTTGTTATGGGTTTGTGTGGTGTAGTTTTTTTGGTAGCGGGGGAGGGGGCTGCAGGGGTGGCTCCTGTGAGAAGCTGCTAGAAGCTCCCCTGGCTCCAAGTCGGACCCGCCTCTGGCCCAGGCCGACCCAATCAGTGACGGTGGTAGCGCCTCTGGGATATCATATTTAAGAAGGGGAACAGGCAGTGAGTAGGGGGATTGGAATGTGAGAGGAACACCTATGCAGATACCGAGATCAGTGAAGAAGGAGGGGGAGGAGGGGCGCCAGAGGAGGTGATGCCCCTGCTGATAGCATATGTCCATACATTCTGTATGGTATGTCTAAGTATTTTGATGGTTTTAATATTTTGTACCAGCCGTGGAAACTGGTTTGCTGCTAGATGACTGTAAAGGTGAGATTTGGTAAATAATTATTAGAAATCTTATACTAACACTGTGATTGAAACAATAGGCAAAAGTGTAGCCAAGTAATTAACTAGTAGAGGTAGTTACTCATAAATTTTGCAGTTCTTTGCTCTTATGACTGGATGTTCCTGTACATTAGATAAGAATAATATTGAAACTGACCATATGTGACTGAAACCATGTTAAGCTCCAAGATCAAAGAACAAGGATGACAAACAAAGACTTGAAGGTCAGCCAACAGAATTTCAAATGGGTCGGTGGTCGCAAAAGCAGCTCTTCGAGTCAAATGAAAAACCATTGCGCATGATCGGATGTGAGCAGTACTATGATAATCAGTTACAATAATTTTTATGTATATGTATACTAATCTGATTAATATGTAATTAGTTACTCCATATAACCTGTTTGTGCTGAAGCTGTGGCATGCATGCTAGGTGGAATTATCCCCTGTGCATCCAGCGCTGCAATAAAGAATGCCTGCTTTCTAAAACTCCAAAACGAGTCTTAGAGAGTATTCCTTTACAGGCTGTGAATTTCAGTATCACTGCAGCCCATGGTGAGACAGCAGGCTGTTCCCCTGCAGCCCATGGAGATGAACAGTGGAGTGGAGGCCCCTGAAGATGGCCGTGACTCCATGGGAAAGCCCGCACTGGAGCAGCCTGTGACTGAAGATCGGCCCACGGAAAGGACCCACACCAGGGAAGTTTGTGAGGAACTGAAGCCCGTGGAAAGGACTCACGTTGGAGAAGCTCGTGAAGGACTGTCTCCTGTGGGAGGGACCCCACGGTGGAGCAGGGGACGAGTGAGGAGCCCTCCCCCTGAGGAGGAAGGAGCGGCAGAGACAATGTGTGGCGAGCTGACCCCAACCCCCATCCCCTGTTCCCCTGTGCTTCTGGGGGGAGGAGGTAGAGAGAACTGGGAGTGGAGTTGAGCCGGGAAGGAGGGAGGGGTGGGGGGAAGGTGTTCTAAGGTTTGGGTTTACTTCCTAATATCCTTGTTTTGATTTGATTTGATTTGATTTGTAGTAAATTAAATTGATTTTGTTTCTTCCCCAAGTTGAGCCTGTCTTTTGCCCGTGACCATAAGTGGTGAGTGATCCCTCCCTGTCCTTATCTCGACCCACAAGCCTGCCTTTATATTTTCTCCTCATCCCACCGTGGCCGGGGCGGGGGGAGTGAGCGAGTGGCTGCGTGGTGCTTTGTTACCAGCTGGACTGAAACCATGACATCTCTGCAATGGCTTTGTCTATTGGCTCCCTATCAGTTTTTTAAACCAACTATTTAGACCAAACATAGTCACCACATCTATGCGCCCACCTTTCACAGTCAGAGACACAGCTGTCTATTGGTTTTGCTACCCTTGATAGCTACATCAATGATCCACTGGAGGTATCCACTACTACTACAAAAAGAGAAGCAATCATATTTTTCCTTAGAAATCATGCATACCTTATCATTGTTTTAGAATTCTAATATCAACTCGTTGCTGCAATTCCTTTGCTCCAAAGCTTTTCTCAATAGAAATACAGTCCAGGTTATTGTTATCAATCAATATCTTCATTACACAAGCATGCAAAGTGGTAAATCTGTATTAGAGTTGACATTGGTTAAGATTGCCAAAGAGTTATTTTGTTAGGCTCAATTTATTGCATGAGACAGCAGAAGACTTGCAATTGCTTAGCTGATCTTTACTTAAACTTCTCTAGATACACTGACAAAGTCAAGCTAACATTCAATATCAATGTGACAATTGCTAAGGGAAAAATAAAATTCAAGTGCTACTACAAAACCACAATATTCACATGGTACATACTTTTCTTTTTAAGAAATCACTTGAAATCACAGTTGAAAACAGTATTTCAGAGTAGATTTCCTTGCTTACTTGGAGGGGGGCACAGCATCCCAAGTCACCAGTAACAGGTTAAAAGTTAAAAATACTATCAGTAAGATTACTGAGGTCTGTTATTCAAGCTTTATTTTGGTATACAATCCAGGCATAGTATTTTTTTTTAGATCCCAATTCTGACCAGTCATTGAACTAGTCAGTTTAAAAAAGCTAACAGAAAAACAATGACACTTATCAATTGCTGACATGTCATGAAGTAAATGGGAATTGCACTCTATGAGGAAAACTGCACAAGTTGATGACTGATGAACATCCAAACTCAATAGGCCACAATCATGTTTTTCTCTACCAAGTGCTCCAACAAATAATTTACAGATAATTTTGATAAAAATCTTGACTTCTTATAGAATTTACTAAACTTGCTTACCATCTGTGTGATAAACTTCTCTTCTACTTTAGCAGGTAAGAGAGGAAGAATTTTACAATCTTGAAGAAAGAAACAGCATCCAATTTCTTATTAGACTTGTAACACTGATAGTCACATTTCAGAAAACTTAAGAATATGCTATTTTAAATGTTGGATTATAACTACCATTTCTATCTTTTGTCTTCTTTTATGTCAACACAAAATACTTGAAGATTTTTCACTTATTCTAAAGCAGCCAGGACTGCTGACATTATTTGCAATTGCAAAGATTCCCTTAAAGTAAAGTATACAGAGGACAGCATTTATTATTTTTATAAATAATTGATGCTTCACTTTCTTCACAGGAGAACTTATGTGAGAAATCTCCAGATGACTGTATTTGTTCTTTCAGTAAAATAACTGTTTCTTCAGAACGTCAATTAAAAAAATCCATCTTTTTTCCACTACTAAGCTATTGGACTTATTTGAGTTTCCTACAACAGATACATTTCTCTCTTACCTGAAACTTCTTCTAATGAAAGGTTAAAAAAACCTCTCTCTGAAAACAGGTAGTTCTAGATATATATTAACTACTTATTAACTACTATGCTTATCTATAGTCCCCCAGAAGCCAAAACACTGTGGACAGTGTCACAGTTAGACAGCTAATACACTTGAACATAAGCATTTCAAAACATTTCATTCTCAAATTCAGACAGTATACAGAAACATCCTAGACTATACTGGCATGCTGTTTTTAATCAAAATTTATTATTATCCAGCATAATAGTGATTTCCCCTTTAATCTAAGAATGTAATGTCCTTGCACACCACTAAAATTACATTATCAAAACAAAGCCATTCAGCTTATAGAATCATAGAATAATTAAGATTGGAAGAGGCCCCTCAAAATCACACTCAAAGCAGGGGCAGCTACAGCAAGGGAAGCTCTCTAGGCAACCAGTTCCAATGTTCAAATCACCCTCACAATAAAAAGGTATTTTCTAATCTTTAAATAGAATTTCCTGTATTCCAATTTCTGCATTTCAATTTGTGCCCATTGCCTCATCTCCTGTCAGTGGGCATCACTGAGAAGAGTCTGGCTCCCTCTTTTTCAATCCTTCTTGTCTGTCTGGAAATGGTTTCCAGGATTAGCTACTCCAGCACCTTCCCAGGGATCAAGGTGAGGCTAATTGGCCTGTAGTTCCCTGGGTCTCCCTTCTTGAAGGCAGGGGTGACATTTGCTTTCCTCCAGTCCTCAGGAACTTCTCCCAATCACCACAACCTTTCAAAGACCAATCAAGAGTAGCCTCACAATGACATCGGCCAGCTTCATTAGCACTCATGCATGCATCCCATCAGGTCCCATGGACTTCTGTGCGTTCAACTTGTTTAAATGTTCTATAACCTAATCCTCCTCCACCAAGGACAAGTCTTCTTTGCTCCAGACTTTCCCTCTGGTTTCAGTAGCTGTGATTCCTGAAGGCTGGTCTTGCCAGGTGTCCTGGTTTCAGCTGGGATAGAGTTAATTGTCTTCCTAGTAGCTGGTACAGTGCTATGGTTTTGAGTTCAGTATGAGAAGAATGTTGATAACACACTGATGTTTTCAGTTGTTGCTAAGTAATGTTTAGTCTGAAGTCAAGGATTTTTCAGCTTCTCATGCTCAGCCAACAAGAAGGCTGGAGGGGCACAAGAAGTTGGGAGGGGACACAGCCAGGGCAGCTGACCCAAACTGGCCAAAGGGGTATTCCATACCATGTGACATCCCATCTAGTATATAAACTGGGGGGAGTGGGGGTGGGGGGATCGCCGCTCGGGGACTAACTGGGCATTGGTTAGCGGGTGGTGAGCAATTGCATTGTGCATCACTTGTATATTCCAATCCTTTTATTATTACTATTGTCATTTTATTAGTGTTATCATTATCATTATTAGTTTCTTCTTTTCTGCTCTATTAAACCGTTCTTATCTCAACCCACGAGTTTTACTTCTTTTTCCCGATTCTCTCCCCCATCCCACTGGGTGGGGGGGAAGTGAGTGAGCGGCTGCGTGGTGTTTAGTTGCTGGCTGGGGTTAAACCATGACACCAGGAAAGACTGAGGTGAAGGTAGCATTGAGTACCTCAGCCTTTTCCATGCCATTTGTCATCAAGTCCCCTACCCCATTCAGCAGTGGGCCCATGTTTTCCCTAGAATCCCTTTTGCTGTTCCTGTACTTGTAGAATCCTTTCTTGTTACCCTTCACGTGCCTTGCCAGATTCAACTCCAGGTGGGCTTTGGCTTTCCTAACCCCATTCCTGAACACTCAAACAGTGACTCTGTATTCCTCCTGGGTCTCCTTTCCCTGCTACCACTTCTTATGCTTGAGTTTAGTCAGGAGCTCCTTGTTCATCCATGCAGGCCTCCTGCCACCATTCCTTGATTTCGTGCTTGTTGGGATGGGCCATTCTTGAGCTTGGATGAGGTGATTCTTGAAAAAAAATCAACGAGCTCTCCTAGACCCCTCTTCTCTCCAGGGTCTTATTCCATGGGATTCTTCCAAGCAGATCCCTGAAGAGGTCAAAATCTGCTCTCCCGAAGTCCAGGGTTGTGATCCTGTTTTTTGCCTTGCTCCCTTCTCACAGAAGTTTTATTGTTTGATCCAGACTCCCCATGCTGCCCTGCTAATACAACTAAGACATGACCTGGAAAGACTAACTCCAGTTTCAGAGTTATTTTTGATGCCTGTTCAGTATTTGCGCTCCCCTTTAACACTCATAAAAATGATAGCAAAAGTATGAGCAGTAACACAGAAAATTTTAACAGCTTCATCTTTTCTATCTACTTCAATTCTAACATGTGATACAGTGTACTATAACTTCAAACACCGCCCCAAGCTAATAACTTACCTTGCACTGGTTTCAAATGTTTAAGATGAAATTTAAGTTTTGTGAACATATAAGCTCAGTTTTAACCCAATTTACTTTTCAATAAAATTAGCACTAGATAAACACCTTGTCCAAGTACTATTTTTTTAGGCTTATATTAACTGCTGTTAAAATAATTATCTGAAAGTTGGAGAAAAAAGTAGTACCCATATTCCAGATTAAAAGCACTGGCTAAACATAGTTTAGTTGAGTACTTATTAAATACTGGCCCAATTTGAAATAAGAAAATATACTCAAATTCAGACAAATGTACAAGTGATAAACTTATGCACCAAAAATCACAAAACAAATTTGCTCTTACATCTTTTGGAGCACCTGAGCCATCACAACCCCATTCGTTAAGTCCTCCACAGTCTGGCATGGTGTTTCAATGTTAAATGTCTGGATCTGAAGAGGAAGGGGAAAAAAAAGAAGTTATTTTCTTTTTTTACTTTTGAAAACCTTTTGGTGCTTATTTTATTTGCTGTTGTTACTTAGAATAAAAAAGTACACATTTATTGTATGAGTAGAGAGGTAGAAAGTTTTAGATTGAATGGCAATCAGTAAAACAAACTGGAGACATTGCTTAATAGCTTTATTTTTGCAACCAAAACCATTGCAAACTCAACTACACTCAACTATAGCATATTTCTAACAAAGGGATTTCTGAAAGCATTTTTTAACACACTGAAAAAAGTTGGAAGTCAATGAGACTTCTCTTCTCCCATTTAAGCATTCTGAAAATCCCACTTTCTCAACGCAATGTACATAAGCGAACTGGTTCAAAAATAACCAAAATAAAAAATAAAAACAAAACAACACAACATTGATCACTCAGAGCTCCTACATGTTCCAGAGAGACGTACTCCAAACCTAACTCCTCTATAATATGAGATGGAAAAGAGCATAATTCTTTGAGTACTATCAGGTCTTTACACTACTACTTTTCCAAATATTTTGAAACACTCAATTATTACCATAACAGACATTAAGGGCTGTATACAGAAGAGTTTCTGGTCTGTAGATGGAGGTTAAGATACAAGATGCAAGCACTGCTAATTCAGAAGCATGGAAAGAGAATGTCAAGGATCATGTATACATGATGACCTGGGGCCTGATGGGATGCACCCATGAGTGCTGAGGGAGCTGGCAGATGTCATTGCAAGGCCACTCTCAAAAATCTTTGATCGATCATGGTGACTGGGAGAGGTGCCTGAGGACTGGAGGAAAGCAAATGTCACTCCTATCTTCAAGAAGGACAGGAAGGAGGACCCAGGGAACTACGGGCTGCTCAGCCGTGCCTCCATCCCCAGTGTCCTGGTTTCAGCTGGGATAGAGTTAATTGTCTTCCTAGTAGCTGGTACAGTGCTATGGTTTTGAGTTTGGTATGAGAAGAATGTTGATAACACTGATGTTTTCAGTTGTTGCTAAGTAACGTTTAGTCTGAAGTCAAGGATTTTTCAGCTTCTCATGCCCAGCCAACAAGAAGGCTGGAGGGGCACAAGGAGTTGGGAGGGGACACAGCCAGGGCAGCTGACCCAAACTGGCCAAAGGGGTATTCCATACCATGTGACATCACATCTAGTATATAAACTGGGGGGGGGTGGGGGTGGGGGGATCGCCGCTCGGGGACTAACTGGACATCGGTCGGCAGGTGGTGAGCAATTGCATTGTGCATCACTTGTATATTCCAATCCTTTTATTATTACTATTGTCATTTTATTAGTGTTATCATTATCATTATTAGTTTCTTCTTTTCTGCTCTATTAAACCGTTCTTATCTCAACCCACGAGTTTTACTTCTTTTTCCCGATTCTCTCCCCCATCCCACTGGGTGGGGAAGGGAAGTGAGTGAGTGGCTGCATGGTGCTTAATTGCTGGCTGAGGTTAAACCATGACACCTGGGAAGGCGATGGAGCAGCTAATCCTGGAAACCATTTCCAGGCACATTAAAGACATAAAAATCATCAAGAGTAGTTAGCATGGCTTCAGGGTATTTATATAACAAAAAAACAATAGAGCAATTGTGATGATAAAATGAAAATACAGTATACAATATGGAATTTTTTAATAGCCTGAGCCTAAATCAACACTTCTTTCTGAGCTTTCATCTACTTAATCATACTTTGAAATAATTTGTCCAAATTCCTTTTCTTATTCTCTTTAAAAAAAGATCATTGGCAATATTGTCAATTGCAAATATACTACAACTTTGTTTATGCACATTCAGGTTTTTTAGGACACATACATACACACCTCACCAAGCAGTGATGAATTTCAGAAACACCACAGAAAAAAACTGTTTTAAAACCAGAAACATATCACAGAACAAAATATTGAGAACAGAGTTTACAAGAGGTGAAACACTAGTTTACCCTTCGGAGCATCAAATTCTAAAACCCTATATCTCTACTTGCCCAGTATCAAAAAAATATAATATATATGTCAAATAATATAATTGTATAAACGCATTCTCAAAAAAAACCAAAAAACAAACCCACAACCAGTGTTAGTCTTCTACAAGGCTCTTGAGGAAATCTAGATAACAACATAACCCAAAGAATAATACCACTGTGGGGCAGTCTGTAAGGCCTCTTCCTGGTAACAAGGCCTGGATAACAACCACTGATAAGATAGGGATGTGAGTGTAAGGGTGGGTGTGAATGGGACACCCATAACTGTCTGAGAGGGCATTTGCCCCAAACTGATAACAATGAAGAGGATGATGACCATCAGCTGGATTAAACAGTAACCAGGGAATTACAAAAGAGACTTGGCAGGAAGTGGGGCGGGGGGGGGTGGTCAGCTTAAAAAAAGAAGTAGAAAAGAAGCAGTAAAATTTTGCAAATGTGGAAAAAGAAATGGCAACAGAGAAACAGTGAAACTGGGTTTGATGCTGCCAGAAGTGGCCCTGCTGGCATCGCAACCTCCACCTAGGCCTAGCAAAGCAGCCTCCTCCCTCATGAATAGCCTGCATCCAGCTACTGGGCTGGCAGTACAGGGTGCACCAAGTAGGGGTCCACCCCTCAGGGGTGCAAAGGTGACCTCTTGGGGGGCTTTCTCACTGGCATGTGCATTAGCAGATTGTAGGGAGCAGCATGGGCACACCTAAAGCTGCGGCACCCACATGTTCCACGTGAGGGGTGTGCAAGTAGGGTTACCCACACTACCAGAAGGGGAGGTATGCTTGTTTGTTACCCTACACTGCCTTGGGGGAGGAGGGGGGGGGGTGTTAACTCTGTGTGTGCATGTGTGATTAGTTTAGGAGTAGCAACAGAAGCATATTTAGAAATATGTAGGTGTTTATTAACATTTTGTAGGTGTTTAATATTGTGGTTTATCTGTTGTATTATTGATATGAATTCTGAATATATAGTTCAGTCATTGCTGTTTAATCATGTATTGTTAATAAATCAATAAAACACTTTGATCCTCATTTCATTTAAATCATGTGAGTTGAAAAGCTTTTCCCTGCAACAATCCAAAAAGTTTAGTCTATCAAAAATAATGCAACTATTCTCTAAAAGCAGACATTGGTTTATGTGGCAGAATAGCATTCAAACCCATGAAGAAAACCATTGTTATCACAGATGAAGACTACCAGATTACTGGAAAACTGAACAGCACCAGAAAAGTACGCCCCATTTAACCCCTATTTAAACAATGTTTGACATGCAAAGGTGTATAGTTTTTATTTGACAGCATAAGGCAAAACAAAGTCCTTTAACTTCTTGGATAGGGTTTGGAGAAGAAAGCTTAAAAGGCTAGTAGTTCAGATTTAAACACATTTCAAACATTATGTTAAAAAGCATAGATGAACACAGATAACAGTTGTGCCCATGCAGAATAAAGAAGTCATTTGAAGCCCAGAACTCCACCTTCTTGCAGGTATAGCTTAGAACTCCACCTTCTTGCAGGTATAGCTTAGATGAAAAGCACCAACTTCATTGACAGATGGAATAAAGAACTCTTCCCCAAAGGTATTGTGGTGGGTTAACCTTGGCTAAGGGCCAAATGCCCACCCAACCACTCACTCACTCCCCCTCCTCAGCAGGACATGGGGAGAAACTAGGATGAGAAAGCTCGTGGGTTGAGATAAAGACAAGGAGATTGCTTACCAATTACGGTCACAGGCAAAACAGACTCAAATTGGGGAAAATTAATTTAATTTAATTTAATTTATTGCCAATTAAAATAGATTCAGGTCATGAGAAACAAAGACGAACATTAAAACACCTTTCCTCCCCCCTTTCTCATGCCCAGCTTTACTTCTTCACTCAGACTCCTCCTCCCCCCCCAAGCAGCACAGTACATAACAGTTTCTCTCTGCCGCTCCTTCCCTCTCATACTTTTCCCCATAATAAAGCTAAGAATACCTTCTTGCCTGTGGCAATCTCCCTCAAAGCTTTATCTTATGTAACCCTAGAACAGAGGAAAGGCTATGCCCCATTAAATGCTCTGCAACTCTGAAATATGCAAAATACACTTTAATTTCCCAGATCTTCTAATACACCAGAAACATAAACAGTGTGAATACACACTTGCTGTCCAACTTAGATATCTAAATTCAGTTCCCAGACAGTCTTAGCTCCCAACAGTCAATGAGACCTCCACAAAGAATATACAGTACTAGTCAGAAGCTTAGTTAGATGGCACAAATAATACCCATGAGCTCCTTGGTGCAGATAAGATATCACCCTCAGAAGAAAAAATGAAAACCTACAACTTTGTGGTTGGTGATCAATGACTAGAACAAAGAGGCTTAGCTAGTCTCCTGCAATCCTGTCATTCACAAGAAACCAAAACAGGTGTTTAAAGTATAGGCTACACAGGAGACACACAAAGACCAAAAGTACTATAGCATAAAAAGTAAGGAAGTAACTGAAGAGGAAAGGAAAAACATAGCTTAACTAGTGAATTCCAGCAACTTTGACTTACTTCACAAAGGGACCTTACAAAAAAAATTCACAAGTACCCTTCTTGAAGGATCAAAGTCTCTGTCAGGAGTTGCTCAGATGGCCTCTAGATCTCATATGAATGCAGGCAGATCCTTCCAGTTTGGAATAGGTACTGCATAGAAGACACAAATACCACACTGAGGAAGTTTTTCAGCCAAAAGGAAGAAAGTCAAATAGAATAGTAAGGATTGATACCACGTAAAGAGCTAGAATACTTTCAAAATGGAAGTAGCCAAAAGAGAGGCCTTGAACAGTATTTACAAAATGTCCACTTCATAGAGAGTTTTAACACCTCTACCAAGGAAATAAGCATCTAAATTCCTCTACCTGCAGAAAGTATTTTTATTTGGCCTTCAAGACAAGGAAAAAAGGAAAGTAGGTAACGTACAACTCAATGGAGGGAACATACAACAGAATAACATACAACAGTTACCATGACAGGGGAGGGACAGTTGCTGACATCTCCATTGCAATCTGCTACAGAAGACCAGCCAGCATTGACCTCTTTGAGGAATCCTGCTGATTAAACAGCAAGTGCT
Source organism: Harpia harpyja (assembly GCF_026419915.1). Taxonomy (NCBI): domain Eukaryota; kingdom Metazoa; phylum Chordata; class Aves; order Accipitriformes; family Accipitridae; genus Harpia; species Harpia harpyja. Next base: position 9,851,620 of record NC_068968.1, read on the forward strand.
GAGCAACCTTCCCCAGTATTAGACCTTAGCTCTATGTTTGATAAAAATACTAAAAAACAACACATGCTAAAAACAACACACTGAAAAGCCTGCAGTCATCCTTATTTCAGATATGGGCATATTACAGTGCAACTGCCACATGCATGTATGAAAACTCTCCAAGGTCTTCAGACATGGCCAGAAGATATAATTGAGTTCAAAACACTCCTGATGCAACACCCACAGCAAAGAACCTCAGTGTCTGTACCTTGATCAGTCATAAGTTTTAAACAGAAACAGAAAAGATGCTGTGTACCTCCATTAGATACGCTGAAAGAATTTTAAAAACACAGCAGGTTTACTCCACAGCTACACTGTTCTAGACTGCTTTGGTTGCAGTGCTGTTTGGGTACCTATACTGTGTAGTCTCAGAAGAGGTTTTTGGGAAATTTTGTTTGGTAGGATACTAATTCTGCAATGACAGTGGGCTGCAAACACTGCTAAGGCTTAGAACAATCAATCCTGATATGTTAGTAGTTGGGCTCCAGTCCCTTGCTCAGTTTCACTCCAGTTGCTGCTACCCTGGCTGCCTCAAGAAGCACCATGGCAATCTGCTGAAAAAGCAGGAAACAAAAGCTCTCTCAGGTGTTTAAAACCCTGAAAAAAAATTATTCAGGAACATATAAAACAATGCTCTAAATCCAAGAGATAAATGAAATTGAGCAATGCCATAATAGAATCATAGAATGGTTGAGGTTGGAAGGGACCTCTGGAGGTCACCATGTCCAATTCCCCTGCTCAAGCAGGGCCACCTAGGGCTGACTGCCCAGGACCATGTCCAGATGGCTTTTGAACATCTCTAATGAGGGAGACTCCATAACCTCTCTGGGCAACCCCTTCCAGTGCTCGGTCATCCCCACAGTAAAAAAGTGTTTCCTGATTCTCAGACGGAACCTCCTGTGTTTTGATTTGTGCCCATTGCCTTGTCACTGGGCACCACTGAAAAGAGCCTGGCTCTGTCCTCTTTGTACCCTCCCTTCAGGTATTTATATACATCAATAAGATCCCCCCCTGAGCCTTCTCTCTAGAATAAACAGTCCCAGCTCTCTCAGCCTTTCCTCATAGGAGAGATGCTCCAGTCCCTTAATCATCTTTGTGGCCCTTTGTTGGAGTCTCTCCAGTATGTCCATGTCTCTCTTGTACTGGGAAGCCCAGAACTGGACACAGGACTCCAGGTGTGGCCTCACCAGTGCCGAGTAGAGGGGAAGGATCACCTCCCTTGATCTGCTAGCAACACTCCTCCTAATGCAGCCCAGGATACCTTTTGCCCTCTTTGCGGCAAGGGCACATTGCTGTCTCATGTTCAACCTGGTGTCCACCAGCACCCCCAGGTCCTTTTCTGCCAAGCTGCTTTCCAGATGGGTGGCCACCAGCATGTACTGGTGCCTGGGGTTGTTCCTCCCCAGGTGCAGGGCTTTGCCCTTCCCCTTGTTGAACTTCATGAGGTTCCTGTCAGCCCATTTCTCCAGCCTGTCCAGGTCCCTCTAGATGACAGCATGACCCTCTGGCATATCAGCCACTCCTCCCAGTTTTGTGTCATCAGCAAACTTGCTGAGGGTACACTCTGCCCCATCATCCAGATCATTAATGAAGATGTTAATAGAATCACAGAATGGTTGAGACTATAACAGAACCCAAATAATAAACTTTAACATAACCCAAAACAGTGAGGGGAGTGTTAAAAAATAAAACCAAAACATTTATAGGTAAAGTGGCTTGCTCTGGTTTAAAGATATCAAATATAGTAATCTCAGGCATGCAATATATGAGACTTGAGGGATATTCTCATCCATCAAAAGCACAGGTTGTCACAGAGGAGCAATTTCAGGTCGCCAACATCAATGCCAGCAACACAGTTTAGGTTGAACAGTTTCTCAGACCTCTTTGCAAAGCCTCATCTCCTCAAAACATTGACAAACCAGTTGAAGTACTTTGTTATGGATGTGAATTGCTTTTACAAGCAATCCAGGAGGCTACACTAGTTCTTAAGAACAAACAATTTTTCTAGCACAATAGATCTCAGATGACCAGTCTTTGCTAAGTTGTAACAGCTCTTTTGCCATCTAAATGAGCAGTTTCCCAAGAATCATTATGGGACTTGAGGGAAGAGCCAGACAAAGTTTTATTTATTTATATTACCCATTTCACTTGAGACTAAAAAAACCTCAAGGTCTCTTTTGCAACTTTCATGTCTTGCAATTTAAGGGGAGATGCATCCCAGCTGATCAAGTGTAAAACCAGCTCAGCCAAAGCAGTTTTTAAATCCAGGTAGGGCCAGAATAAAAGCTAATTCTGAATAACTTTTTTTTTTTTAATTGAACTAAACCATTTTCAAAGCCACATTCACACAAAAATATTTAAATGGCTAAAATAGCAAAAAAATCACACATTCACCTAAGAAACACAACTGCGTTGACTAATTCTAATGCCATTTAAGAATTATTTACCAATATTTTTGCTAACCAAAAGCAGAAGAAGCTAGGTCAGCATGCAAAGAATAGGGGAAAAAATGTAAAGGGCATAGATTAGTTGGAATATGTAAATAAATGGCCTATGGGATGCTAGACTTCGGGGATCCTGCTTGGTCCATCTCTATGGACCACTCCTACAGAGATGGACAAGGATCCATCTGCACAGATGCAATTTCATAATCAAGGAATGTAAATACTTGTCCTGGTTTCAGCTGGGATAGAGTTAATTGTCTTCCTAGTAGCTGGTACAGTGCTATGTTTTGAGTTTGGTATGAGAAGAATGTTGATAACACACTGATGTTTTCAGTTGTTGCTAAGTAATGTTTAGTCTGAAGTCAAGGATTTTTCAGCTTCTCATGCCCAGCCAGCAAGAAGGCTGGAGGGGCACAAGAAGTTGGGAGGGGACACAGCCAGGGCAGCTGACCCAAACTGGCCAAAGGGGTATTCCATACCATGTGACATCACATCTAGTATATAAACTGGGGGGAGTGGGGGGATCGCCACTTTGGGACTAACTGGGCATTGGTCGGCGGGTGGTGAGCAATTGCATTGTGCATCACTTGTATATTCCAATCCTTTTATTATTACTATTGTCATTTTATTAGTGTTATCATTATCATTATTAGTTTCTTCTTTTCTGCTCTATTAAACCGTTCTTATCTCAACCCACGAGTTTTACTTCTTTTTCCCGATTCTCTCCCCCATCCCACTGGGTGGGGGGGAAGGGAGTGAGCGGCTGCGTGGTGCTTAGTTGCTGACTGGGGTTAAACCACAACATTACTATTGCTTAAGAATGATCACATGTCCAAGTACATAATTCCTACAGATGGACAATGCCATAGAGCAGAATTAACATTTCATACTTTCCCGTTCTTTCCTGTTCCTTGTCCCAAGGTGATTTTTTTTTTAATGGTTCAGATTTGTAAAAAAAGTTCAAAATTAACAATAAAGTTTACCACTGAACAAACTGATTGCCTCACCTTCAGATTTGAAACATGGCAGGGACAATCACTAGTTGGTTCCAATACTTTTCAGTGTCATTAAAAAAAAAAAAAAAATTCCTAAGAGTTCACAAGCAGATTTCATCTAGATATATTGGTCCTCATCCCCTCCACAAACAAGAACCATTATTTTATTTTACTTTACTTCATTTTTTATCAGCACTATCCCAACCTCTACTGGACCTGAGCACACACAGAAGTTGAGCAAGACAACAGTCCTTTAGAATACATATAGAGCATTGTTTCCTTTAGAATACATATAGAGCATTGTTTCATATAATATTTAGCTGTACAGAGAAGCCTCCCCTCCCCCAAAGAAGCCTTTGCTTCTAAATATGCATTTTGTTAGTCCTCTAGCTAGTTAGCAAATACTTTGTTATGAAATATTTTTTAGCATTTCTGCAATTTTATTTAAATTAGTTTAAAACCAAATTTGAACAGCATATTTTAAATAACTGTCAGACTATTTCTAGTCCTAAAATCTCTTTAAGAATTATTGAAACAGACTTTCATATAACAGCTTTGCTCTAACAATACAAAGATATTTTAATCAAACCTAAAACTGGATAAGAAGTAGGATCAATGGATCAGATCACTCTTAACAGACCACTACAATACAAGAGAAATAAATAATTACAATAGCTTACAAGGATATTGGTTGCATGCAGATGATGGGAAGCACAGAAAGAGTTAATTTGTAGGTTATTTGAAAAGTTATAGAGCCAAGAAGCAATTTGGGACTGGGAGGAATCGGGAAGCATACCTAAAACAACTAAAGCAGGAGCACATGGATGCTAGCAACACATAGCAACAGGTCTCTTTCTAGCACCCCCTTGTAAACCTTCCTTCCTTGTACCAGTCTTAAAACAAGCCTCTCACTTGGCTTTTCTTTCCCAGGGTTCATACACACGTATGCTTCCTCATGAAGCTCAGCAGTACTCTCATGTCTTCTCCAACATCTGCGGGGGAGGAGAGGGAAAAAAATCATAGAGAGCAAAAAGGAGGACAAATAACAACCTTGGTTAAGACACAAGAATTAGCAGGAATGCAAAGGAAAGAGAGACCCTGGTGCAGCTAGGGCATAATATAAACATCTCTTCCCATAAAATTCAGTCTTGTGTACATTCCAAGCTACCCACTCCCTTTTAACAGGTATTGGATGTCCCTTCCTTATCCACTTCGATTTTCACAGAGAAACCTAAATCATCATTTTCATACCCCCAATAATTTTCATGAAATTCACAGCTTACTCCAGCTCCCCCCTTTTACAGGCTAAGTTTCTAAAAGCCAAATGAGTTATTGTTGAGAATAAACAGAAATGTCCACAATTTCATATAGTATTTACTTGGCAATTTTCTTAATGTGTGTTTGGGAAGCCAATGATTCTAGACAGCTAAACCAGCAACTGCTAATGAAATGGCAGTTTCACAATTATGTTACAGTTACACAGGTACGTTCCATGTTTCAAAATGCAGAAGTAGCTGCAAACGCAGGTTCAATGTCCGGTAAGTTCTGGCTGTTCTGTGAGTAAAAGCACACCATGAAGCTACTGATGCATGCAGTCCAGGTCGAACGCAGACAACGGTTAGGAAACACAGCACAAGAACTTCGCAGCCACGAATAGGACAGGCACAAGACATGAGAGGCCGGGGACACACAATCAAAGCAATGGATAACAACTTGCCCACCAAGTCCAGGCACGCGACAGACTCTCCGACACACTGAAACCTGCTTAGTCCCGTGCAGGCGCGCGCGGGGAACAAGCTCCTTTGTTTTTCCCGGCAGAAGTAGAGTTAAGGCTATGGAGACCTCTACGTACGGAGGTTACGACTCCCCATCCCGCCCCGGGGCTTTGGTCAGGCGGGGCAGGTCCACTGGGGCTCCGCCGACCCCAGGAGGACTCAAACCCATCCGAGAGCGAGGGTGTGTCCTGGGACGCAGGGACTGTGGTGACGGACAGAGACCCCGGAGCCACCCGTAGAGCCGCGAAGAGGAAGACCGGAGACGGCGGACAGACGCGCACAGCAACGGATGCCTCCAGCCAGACTACCTTGCTCCAGGCGAGGCGGCCTGCTGGGCCCAGGCACTCACCCATGTAAGGAGGCTCTCCCCAAGCTCGGCCCGTTGTAGGCTTTCCACGTTGAACATAGTGGAGTACAGTGATCCTGCAGCCACCAAGGTAACTGTTATAGGCTAGATCAGTAGCCAAAGCGGTACTCGTCGCCTTTTCACCCCGTCTCAAGCCAGGCTGCAGTGCAGATACATCACTATGACCTACCAAAATCTGCCCGCTGGTTCCGCCTCCGTCACTGCTACTACGTCACGCTAACGAGGGCGGGGCTAAAACTAGCAATTCAGTTATTGCAGTACTCCACAGAGAGAGGGTTACTTATCGCTCTCCTTTTGGTACTTAGGGAAAGGGGAGTTGGTGGCTCGGGATGTGGTATTGTCCGCTCGTTTGTTCGGAGGGTGAATCTGTCTTTTTCTCCGTTTACTGGGAAACCATTTCTTTGGGCATGCGCCGTTTCTTTTTTTTCCGGTCGCAGGGGTAGGTTTGTCTGCTGTTCCAGGCAAGCCCTGCTACTGTGGAGGCACTCGCATTGCTCTGAGGGGGCCCTTGTGGGATTGGTGTCCCGGAGCACCAACATCCTGTCCCCAGGCAGTCTCTGAGCGCTGGTGGATTTCAGCTCTGCAGGGAAATGAAAGGGGTCTAGGCTCCTCAGGGAGGCCCCTAAAGGTGGATCGCACAGAGCACTCTACTCGCCACACTGTGCCAGGATGGCCTGGGCATCCTTGTGTTGACAAGTGCAAAAGGTGCACTGCTTGTGTCTGTATGCGCATTTCAGCTGAGACATTTATTGCATGCATATATTCTGCATAAGAGACCTTAGGAGGTCACTAGTGATATTTAACTGATATTGGAGCACATGCCTTAGCAAAGATGATGCTATGGTTACTTTTTCTTTTATAGAGTTTGCAATAGCAATTTTTGTTGATTAAAAAGTAAGTTCCTTAAGAGGGCTAGAAGTCCTCTGAAGAAGTCCTCCCCAGGTTGACTTCACTTGCCTTATCTCTCCTTTGCTGTAGTCCTACAGTCTGAATGCATAAGTAGGAACTGATTTAGTGGGTCTCTGACAGGTTGCTCATAGGGTTAGGAGGGAATCTGTGCTATAACCTAACTTCCAGTAATCTCCAACTTCAGTAATGTGGTTTTGTGAGGATACCGCGCCCCCAAAAAATTCACTTACTAGTAAGTAATATAGTTTGACATGTGGAAGGAGTAACCTTTAAAAGGAGATTTTTTTTTCTCATTTAAAAAAAGACATTAACTTTCTCTTAGTAAGATCCTGCTTATCCACCATTAGATCATGTTTGCTTTTCAAAAAGGGGGTGGGGTGGGTGGTGTAAGGGTATGTGGAACATGAGAGCATCTATTTTATTAAGGTTATCCAAACAAGAACCTTTTCAATGCAAAAGCAGATAATAAGTAAAGGGGGAAGCGATAAAGATCACACAGAGACACAAACCTGATAGACAAGGGATAAGAGACAATGCCAAAGACCAAAAGAAGTCTTCAATCACTGACTGATGGGATATTTGAGGGGGTCCTGTGGGACTATGCAAATCTTATTAAGGAATTTTTTAGGGGAAGGGGGTAGGGGAGGAACAAAGGGAGGAAATAGAAAGGAGGGGATATAAAAGGGCCAGTCACATGTAAACCGTGGCTGGTCAGTGCACTTGTCTGATGAGCCCTGTGCCTGAATGATTGAAATAACCAGGGAGCTGCTAAAGTCCTGTGTACAGTCCCCATCAGTTAATATTTAAAATAGGGAAACAATAACTAGACATGATTCAGGGTTTAGGAACTAACTACTAGACAATGGGGCTTTATGTTTATGTCAGAAAAGGTAATGGATTGTGGTCTGGTCAACAAACCTTGAAGAACCACTTGGAACTGCCAAGATCAGGGAAGAAATAGGCAAAAGGTAATTCCTACAGGGGGAGATCGTGGCCACCGACTCATTGACCACCTACTCAAATGATACCACCTACTCAAAAGAAGACAATGGAGGAAGAAGACAGAGTCTGCGCACTAATTTACATGAGGGGCAAAGAAGAAAGAAACAATCATTAAGGAAAATAACAACGAATATGTATTACTTAAGTATATAAATGTGAGAATTTTTGATACAAGGTTGTGCTGTCTTGAGACAGGCACTCATTCATGTGCATCAATGAAATTAATTTGAAAATACCTCGACTCTGTGTGTTATTGGCTTGCACACCGGGTAAACAAACCCCGTTTGTGGGATAACATGATCACCTCAGTGTGTACTATTTTCTTATTAAGTCCTTTCTTAGCTATCTCTCTGTCTACCCCATCTGTATGTATGCTGCAAGGACTAAGTGCCAGCTACTGGTGAAATGGGCGTGAGTGGATTTGGTGCCAGCAACTGGAGTCAGACCAGGGGTGTAGGCACCCTACGGCCTGTGGTGTCAGCAGCTGGAGTGAGTGGGAGTCTTAGGGCCAGCAACTGGAGCAGATGGGGGTCTCAGCATCAGTAATTTGAGGGGCCATGGGTCTTAGGTGTGTGTGTCCTTGGGTCTTAGGAGTGTGTGTCTGGGATGCCAGCTACTGGGGGGGGGGGGGGGACTGGCGCAAGTGCATTCAGGGCCAGCAATTGAATTCAGACTGAGGGTGATGGTGCTGGCAACTGGAGCAGGTGAGGGTCTCGACTCCAGCCACTGGAACGAGACCAGTGTGTATCCCAGGCGCAGCTCTTGGGGGGCCAGGGTGAGTGAAGCAAGTGAGGGTCTTGGTGCCAGCAGCTGGAGCAGGGCTGTGGCTCACAAGCTGTGATGCCCCAACAGAGGAGTGTCTGGGATTTCTTTCCAATACCCTGCCAGAATTGTGCAATCTGGGTGGGGGACCACAGGTGGCAAATACGAAGGAGCGATTGCATGGTCGTTGTGGTGCTGGGACAGCAGAGCCAGAGGGGTGAAACTAACAGGGGGCAAAGGGCGTCAGTTAAAAGAGCCCTGGCAGGGGATGCCACTATGGATGGGGTAATTCATTGTGGCAGAAACTTGTGGGAGGCACTGATGTAGGCACTGGTAGGAACATGTGCCCATTGTGACAGGCCCAGAAGTCCCAAGAATTTTAGGAATAGATTACCTGAGGGGCAGATACCACAAAGACTCATAGGGACATCAATGGGCCTTTGGCATTGCTGCTGTAGAGGGAGGCCTTGTCTTATCTAAACTCTGTAGACTAACTAAATCAGAAGCAGTGGGCCCTTTGCATGTCCCCAAACAACACGTACCAATAGCAGTGGAGGTTGTCAACTAAAACCAGCATCAAACCAATTGGGATGTTTGAACACTGAGAGAAGCAAGGCATTGTAACACAAACTCATTCCCTCTACAATAGACTGATATGGCCTGCAAAAAAAGCCAATGGGGAGTGAATGATAGAGTCCTAAATGAAGTGACCCCACCTTTGGCTGCTGCTGTCCCAGACGTGTTCCAGCTACAGTTGGAACTGGAGACAAAACAGGCAAAATGGTAAGCCACCATTGACATAGCCAATGTCTTCTATTCCCATAGTGGAAGAATGTAGACCACAGTTTGTTTCCACCTGGGAAGGAATCCAGTACACCTGGATTCAATTACCCCAGGGGTGGAAGCATAGTCCCACCATTTGCCATGGACTGATTCAAGAGACCCTAGAGAAGAGCAGTGCCTCAGAACACCTACAGTACATCAGTGACATCATTCTCTGGGGACAAAGGAAGAAGCATTTGAAAAAGGTCAAGCTGTTATTGAAATCCTGCTGGAAGCAGGGTGTGCAATTATGGTGGGTTGAACTTGGCCAGCTGCTAGGCACACATCCAGCTGCTTTCTCACTCCCCTTCCTCAACAGGACAGCAGGATAAAATTGAATGAAAAGGCTCATGGCTCAAGATAAAGACAGGAAGGTCACTTGTCAATTACCATCATGGGCAAAACAGACTAGACTTGAGGAAAATTAATTTAATTTATTTCCAATTAAAATAGATTTACATAGTGATAAACAAAGATAAAAAAACACCTTCCCCCACCTGCCTTTTTTCTCGGGCCCAACTTCACTCCTTCATTCCCAACTCCTCCACCCCCCCACCAGCACAGGGAGGGTGGGGGGGTGGTAACAGTCAGTACATAACAGTTCCTTTCTGCTGCTCTTTCCTCACACTTTTCCCCTGCTCCAGCATAGGTCCTCTCCACGGTCTGCAGTCCTTCAGGAAAATCTGCTCCAGTATGGATTCACCATGGACTGCAATTCCTTCAGGAAATATACAACTGCTCTGGTGTGGGGTCTTTCATGGGCTGCAGTGTGAATATCTGTTCCAGCATGGTCTCTTTCACAGGCTGCAGGGAAATACCTGCTCCAGCACCTAGAGCACCTCCTCCTCCTCCTTTTTTTCTGACCTTGGTGTTTGTACTACTCCTCGCTTTTTTTTCTTCACTCCTCTGCCTGTCTGGTGTTTTTTCCTTTTCTTAAATATGTTTTCACAGAGGCGCCACCAGCTTTGCTGATCGGCTGAGCTTTGGCCTGTGGTGGGTCTGTTGCAGAGCTGGCTGGAACCAGTTGTGTCCAGCACAGGGCAGGCCCTTACCTCTTCTCACAGAGGCCACCCCTGCAGCCTCCCCCCCCAAACCTTGCCATGTACAACCAATACAACCATCAAGAAATCTAAAGTCAAAGGAGCCTCTACAGAAACACAATTCCTAGGCATAAAATGGGTGGATGGAAGACCACAAACACCTAGGGAAGCAGTAGAAAAGATTAGTATGTTTGCTGAACCCACCAACTAAAAGGAAACTCAAACTTTCCTTGGAATGGTCAGAGTCTGGTTGATGCACATTCCTGGATACAGTCAGCTTGTGAAACCACTGTATGTTGTGACCCAGTGAAATCAGTTTGAGTGGGGACCCAAGAAACAGCAAGCCTTCCAACAAGTGAAGCAAGAAGTACCATGAGCAGTAGCCCTGGGCCCTATCTAAACTGGTGACAGAGTACAAAATATCCTATATACTACCTCAGGAGATGTGGGAATCTCCCAGAGTGTGTGGCAAAGGAGCCCTGATAAAATTCAAGGCTGACCACTGGGATTTTGGAGCTGCAGCTACCAAGGATCTGAAGCTAACTACACACCCCAAGAGAAAAAGATCCTTGCCACCTATGAAGGTGGAAGCACTGAGCAGCACCTGAAATACTAGGAACAGAACAACCACTTAATGTCCTGATTGCTGTTACTGCACTGGATGTTCAAAGAACGGGTGCAGGCAGCTCCCACTTGGTACTAGCGATTATGTCATCTGCATGGCCTTGCCATTATCTACAAATGCAGCAAGAAGTTCTCATGAGAATATCCTTTCTGTTTGACAGTAGAAATGATAGAGCTGTTTTCTTGCAAGAAAATCCTATAATAGCTCAAATGACCAAAAGGGGAAAAATCTCTTCTGTGGACAGGGTCTGCCCAGCATGCTGCACATGAATTGGGGTCTTGTTTGATGCTATACCACTCAGGGTTTCCACCTTTTAAAGGGACATAAGATTATCTATACTATTCTCTCCTTATAGTGTTAGCTCTAATAAATAGCATTTTAAATGATACCTTACAGAGTCTGAGTGCCTTTCTTACTGGGATCATAACAGATCAGCACCTCCCGGTGCAAAACACAAGTGTGGGAAAACAGAGGGAAAAGGGGATAAAAGTGGCTGATTGATTTAGCAGTTCTCTCTGCTAAAAAACAAGTACAGTGACCATTTCTGTCCCCAAAGAGCTACTTAAACAGAATACTGACTCTGCTGCCTGCTTTCCATTTCCTATTCCTTTTTATACAATTCCTGCAACCCTACACAATCTCTTCTTTCCTCTATCCATACCCAGCACCTGTTTCTACCCATTTTACCCTTGAAGACACACACCCACCCACCTGGCTCCAAGGACACTTTACCTACTCACCAGCTAGTCCAGCTTGATATTCACTAGTGATGACATGCTGACATACACAACCTCACTCACTCCAGTTGCAGGCACCAGAAACACACAGACACATGATCCATGGTCACGTGCAGTCTAAGTTGCTGGCACTTAGACCTCCATACACACACACACGCTTCCCACTTGTTAAGAACCAACATCAGCAGATCGCAAAGAAAGACTCTCTGACAATGGAAAAGTATTGTGACCCAAGGGGATGTTGACCTAGCAATGAACTCAAGGTTCTCAGAACAGCAACTGACCAGAATCCAGTATAAAACCACTCTACCCACATGGGACATCAGTTTAGAACAATGAAGATTAACACATGCCGCTGATGATATGTCCACACCACCTGCACGGGACAAGCATGCACTGATCCTGCATGGGACAAGCCCATACTGGTTATGTGAACAATAGTAACTGATTAGCCCACACCTTAACATGGGTGATTTGATTGGTCTACACAACTGTATTGTAAAATATAAACCCTGCTTTCCTCAATATTGGAGTCCCCCAGCTATTAGGCTGGGGTACTGCATGAGCAGTGCTTAAGAAAAAAAGCCTTTGTAAATCTATACTTTGACTGTCCTTTGACTCTCTCCTTGGTCAACAGTGGACTCAGAAAGGACAAAGCGTGGGTTCGAGTCCCACCAGAAACAGAGACGTGCTAGTGGGCTCAAGTCCCACCAGAACTCCCGGCACGTTAGTATGTTCAAGTCCCACTAAAAGGGAAGTGGATTCAACTCCCACTGGAATTCCTTTGACATAGGCAAAGAGAAATTAATGAGAAGGAGAGACTGCACTGATCAGGCACAGGGCATGGCCAGACAAGCATACTGTTTTGTATTGGGTTTATTTGGCAAGGTTTTAGTAGCAGGGGGCTGCAGGAGTGGCCTCTGTGAGAAGAGACCAGGGGCTGCCCCTGCGCTGGACAGAGCCAGTTCCAGCCGGCTCCAAAATGGACCCACCACTGGACAAAGCTAAGCCAATCAGCAAAGCTGGTGGTGCTTCTGTGAAAACATATTTATTTAAGAAAGGGCAAAATGCTGCACAGCAATGTGAGGAGTGAGGGAAAAAGTGTAAGAAACAATCCTGCAGACACCAAGGTCAGTGAAGAAGGAGGGAGAGGAGGTGCTCCAGGTGCTGGAGCAGAGATTCCCTTGGAGCCTGTGGGAAGCCACAGTGAAGCAGTTATTCCCTGCAACCTGTAGAGGACCCCACGCTGGAGCAGGTGGATATGCCCTGAAGGAAGCTGCAGACCACTGAGAGACGATGCAGGAGCAGGCTCCTGGCAGGAACTGGAGCCCATGGAGAGAAGCTGAAACAGGAGCAGGTTTTCTGGCAGGAACTGCGGCTCATGGAGGACTGATGCCGGAGCAATTTGTTCATGAAGGACTGTACCCCATGGAATGGACCCATGCTGGATCAGGGGAAGAGTATGAGGAGGAAGAAGCAGCAGAAATGAACTGTTATGAACAGACTGTAACCCCCCCATTCCCCCTTCCCCCCTGTGCTGCTGCCTGCACCTACCCAAAATGAGCTTCTCTGCAAGAGCTTCTCTGCACAAGATCTTCTGGACAGACCAGACCCTCACAGGGTATGCCTGGCTTTGGTGGGCACCTGGCATCCAGCCAGGGTCAACCCACCACACATGGTTTAACCCCAGCCAGCAACTAAGCACCATGCAGCTGCTCTATCACTCCCCCTCCTCAGCTAGACGGGGAGAGAAAATATAGCCAAAGGCTTGTGACTTGAGATAAGGACAGGGAGAGATCACTCAACCAATTACCATCATGGGCAAACCAGACTCAACTTGGGGAAAATTAACTCAATTTATTGCCAATCAACCAGAGTAGGGCAATGAGAAATAAAACCAAATCTTAAAACACCTTCCCCCCACCCCTCCCTTCTTCCCGGGCACAGCTTCACTCCCAAATTCTCTACCTACCTACCCCCCCAGCGGCACAGGGAATGGGGGTTACGATCAGTTCATCACACGTTGTCTCTGCTGCTCCTTCCTCTTCAGGGGCAGGACTCCTCACACTCTTCCCCTGCTCCAGCATGGGGTCCCTCCTTGGAGGCACCCAGCTTGAGCTGCTCTGCATGTCAGATAAATAAACCACTTTTATTTACTCAGCAGATTGGCGACTCATCTTCTTTCAGAAAGAACCTAGGGCCGAGCCCCGTTGAGGTGGCATCCACATAATTCCTAACATGGACTAGGTGGCAGCTGCATAATTCCTACAACACCATGCTTGATCAAAGATTGAGATTAGTCTTTTACTCCCTTAGCATTCATGGGTGCATCCCATCAGGGCCCATCTTCCTTGCTCCAGGTTTTCCCCCTGGTCTCTGGGACCTGGAATTCCTGAAGGATGATGTTGCTGAAAAAGACTGACTCAAAGAAGGCATTTAGTACCTCAGCCTTTTCCATGTCCTGTGTCACTAGGTCCCCTGCCTCATTCAGCAGAGGGTCCACGTTTTCCCTAGTCTTCCTTTTGTCACCTATGTATTTTCCTACCTTCATCCCTGGATACTCGGACAACATCTCTGTATTCCTCCCAGGTTACCTGTGGACACATATTTAGCTAACATCGGTTGCAAGAGCATTGCAGATGCCTTTAGAAGACCTTGAACAGAATAAACAAGACAACAAAAAAAGAAAGATGATAATAAAGCCAATTAGAAGAACACAGGTGTGTATTCCATGATAAAGGGAACTTAGCACAAAAAACCTCAATTCGGCAGTTTATCTTGACCAACTGGATTGAGACAAGCTTCGCATGTTTAAGTTGATATAACCAATTATATCTTTGTGGTGGGTTGACCCTGGCTGGAGGCCAGGTGCCCACCAAAGCTGCTCTATCACTCCCCCTCCTCAGCTGGACAGAGGAGAGAAAATATAACAAAGAGCTTGTGGGTCAAGATAAGGACAGGAGAGATCACTCACCAATTACAATCACAGGCAAAACAGACTCAGCTTGGGGAAATTAACTCAATTTATTACCAATCAACCAGAGTAGGGTAATGAGAAATAAAACCAAATCTCAGAACACTTTCCCTCCACCCCTCCCTTCTTCCCAGGCACAGCTTCACTCCCAGATTCTCTATCTATTCCCCCCCCCAGTGGCACAGGGGGATGGGGAATGGGGTTTACGGTTAGTTCATCACACGTTATTTTCTGCCGCTTCATCCTCCTCAGGGGCAGGACTCATCACACTCTTCCCCTGCTCCAGCGTGGGGTCCCTCCCATGGGAGACAGTCCTCCATGAACTTCTCCAACATGGGTCCTTCCCACGGGCTGCAGTTCTTCACAAACTGCTCCAGCATGGGTCCTTTCCACGGTGTGCAGTCCTTCAGGAGCACACTGCTCCAGCGTGGGTCCCCCACGGGGTCACAAGTCCTGCCAGAAAACCTGCTCCATGGGCTCCTCTCTCCACAGATCCACAGGTCCTGCCAGGATCCTGCTCCAGCGCGGGCTTCCCACGGGGTCACAGCCTCCTTTGAGAACCCACCTGCTCCGGTGTGGGGTCCTCCACAGGCTGCAGGTGGATATCTGCTCCACCATGGACCTCCATGGGCTGCAGGGGGACAGCCTGCCTCACCATGGTCTTCACCACGGGCTGCAGGGGAATCTCTGCTCCGGCACCTGGAGCATTTCCTCCTAATCCTTCTTCACTGACCTTGGTGTCTGCAGGGTTGTTTCTCTTACATGTTCTCACTCCTCTCTCCGGCTGCCATTTCCGTCCGTCCCAACTTTTTTCCTTCTTAAAAATGTTATCACAGAGGCATTACCACTATCACTGATTGGCTCGGCCTTGGCCAGCGGCGGGTCCGTCTTAGAGCCAGCTGGTATTGGCTCTGTCAGACACAGTGGAAGCTCCCAGCAGCTTCTTACAGAAGCCACCCCTGTAACTCCCCCCCCGCTACCAAAACCTTGCCACACAAAGCCAATACAATCTTATGTTTATGCGCGTGTACAGAGTTGGTATAACCAATTATATCTTATGTTTATGCGTGTGTACAGAGTTGATATAACCAATCATATTTTATGCTTGTGCGCGTGTACAGTGACTTTGCAGAATATGTGACTATAAGTATATGTGTGTTTTAGCAATAAAGGGTCGTCTGCTTTCAACTTTACAGGCGTCCGTCTACTTCAATCTCCTCAGTTACCCATCCTTGCTTCTACCCTCTGTATGGTTCCTTTTTGTGTTTGAATTTGGCCAGCAGCTCCTTGTTCATCCATGCAGGCCTTCTGGTGCTTTTGCCTGACTTCCTATTCTTTGGGATGGAGCTCTCCTGAGCTTAGAGGAGGTGGTTGTTTAATATTAACCAGCTTTCTTGGGACTCCCTTCACTCCAGGGCTTTATCCCATGGGACTCTTTCAAGGATATCTTTGAAAAGGCCAGTCTTCTCTCCTGAAGTCCAGGGTTGTAAGCTTGTGCTATGGGTTTGTGTGGTGGGGTTTTTTGGTAGCAGGGGAGGGGGCCACAGGGGTGGCTCCTGTGAGAGGCTGCTAGAAGCTTCCCCAGCTCCAAGTCAGACCCACCTCTGGCCCAAGCCGACCCAATCAATGACGGTGGTAACACCTCTGGGATAACATATTTAAAGAAGGGGAACTGGTAGCGAGTAGGGAGATTGGAATGTGAGAGGAATGCCTATGCAGATACCGAGGTCAGTGAAGAAGGAGGGGGAGGAGGGGTGCCTGAGGAGGTTGATGCCCCTGCAGCCTGTGGTAAGGCAGCAGGCTGTCCCCCTGCAGCCCATGGAGGTGAGCGGGGGAGCAGATGCCCACTTGCAGGCTGTGGAGAAGCCCACGCTGGAGCAGTCAGATGCCCCTGAAGATGGCCGTGACTCCATGGGAAAGCCCGCACTGGAGCAGCCTGTGACTGAAGATCGGCCCACGGAAAGGACCCACACCAGGGAAGTTTGTGAGGAACTGAAGCCCGTGGAAAGGACTCACGTTGGAGAAGCTCGTGAAGGACTGTCTCCTGTGGGAGGGACCCCACGGTGGAGCAGGGGACGAGTGAGGAGCCCTCCCCCTGAGGAGGAAGGAGCGGCAGAGACAATGTGTGGCGAGCTGACCCCAACCCCCATCCCCTGTTCCCCTGTGCTTCTGGGGGGAGGAGGTAGAGAGAACTGGGAGTGGAGTTGAGCCGGGAAGGAGGGAGGGGTGGGGGGAAGGTGTTCTAAGGTTTGGTTTTTACTTCCTAATATCCTTGTTTTGATTTGATTTGTAGTAAATTAAATTGATTTTGTTTCTTCCCCAAGTTGAGCCTGTCTTTTGCCTGTGACCATAAGTGGGGAGTGATCCCTCCCTGTCCTTGTCTCGACCCACGAGCCTTTCTTTATATTTTCTCCTCATCCCACCGTGGCCGGGGGGGAGGAGTGAGTGAGCGGCTGCGTGGTGCTTTGTTACCGGCTGAGTTTAAACCACAACAGCTTGCTTTTCACCCTCCTCCCTGCCCTCAGGATCCTGAGCTCCACCATCTCATGTTCACTGCAGCCAAGGCTGCCTTTGACCTTCACATCCCCAACAAGCCCCTCCTTGTTGGTGAGTATGAGATCCAGGAGAGCACCTCTCCTCCTTGGCTCCTCTATCTCTTGGGTCAGGAAATGGTCATCACCACACTCCCAGAACCTCCTGGATTGCTTTTGCCCTGCTGTGTTGTTCTTCCAGCAGATATCAGGGTGGCTTGAGTCCCCCATGAGGGCCAGGGCCTGCGAACATGAGGCTGCTCCTATCTGTCTGTAGAGGGCCTCATCCACTCGTTCTTCCTGGTCAGGCAGTCTATAGCAGACACCCACTACAGTGTCACCCTTACCCACCTTCTCTATAATCCTTACCCAGAAGCTCTCATTTGGCTCCTCATCCATCCCCAGGCAGAGCTCCAAGCACTCCAGCTGCTCTCTCACATAAAGGTCAGCTCCCCCTCCTCATCTTCCCAGGCTGTCCTTCCTAAAGAGCCAATAACCCTCCATTGCAACACTCCAGTCATGGGAACCATCCTACCATGTCTCTGTGATCCCAAGAAGACTGTAGCCCTGCAACTACACACAGGTTTCTAACTCCTCATCTTCAGCTTCTATACTACGTGCATTAGTGTACAGGCACTTCAGAGAGGCATCCCAGCATTGAGTTCCTGGAGAGCGTTTGGGGGATTTCTCCATAATGGTGCCATTGTAGGCACTTCCTTGCTTACATGCAAGCTTAAGCTCTGTTTTGCTGATTTTGTGTTCCCTTTCATTCACATCACCCCATGCCCTTTGCTCAGCAATCCTGTCTATCACTCCCTCACAGGACTGGTGGCTACTCTCTCCCTCCCTTGTCATTCATAGTTTAAAGTCCTCCTTACCAAGTCAGCCATCCTGCTGGCATCCTTTGCCCCGCTCAGTGAGGTGGATCCCATCTCTCCCAAGCATACCTTGATCCTCAGAGTCCCATGGTCATAGAAACCAAAACCCCACTGCCAGTGTTAGCTGTGCAACTCATTTTTGACATGCAGTATCAATGCCCTCCTCCTCACACCCTTTCCCCTTGCCAGCAGGTTTGAGGAGAACACCACCTGGGCTCCTATGCTCCTGACTATTGCCCCCAGAACTCTGTAGTCATTTTTATACTCTCTAGGTTTCTCCTGGCAGTATCATCAGTGCCCACAGGGAAGAACAACAAGGGGTAACAGTCAGAGGGTCAGACAAGCTTTGGCAGTTTCTCCACAACATCCTGGATCCTAGCCCCCAGCAGGCAGCAAGCCTCTCTACATGATAGGTCAGGTAAGCAGATGGGTGCCTCTATCCCCCCACAGCAGGGAGTCACCCACTACTATCATTCACTGCTTCCTCCTTGTGATGTTGCATGGTTCAGGGTCAACTGGTCTAGATGCTTTGCTTGAAAGTACACCCAGCTCCTCCCCAGTCCTGAGGGCAGTGAACCTGTTTCATAGCTGCAAACCTTTAGGTAGAACAGGAGCCTTCCTCCTGGGGCCAAGAGGTCACCAGCTTCCAGCCCTTGCCTTCCCCAGAGCTTGCACTTACCATTCTGCTAAGGACAGACTCTGCCTGTATCTCCACTGCAGTTGGGGTTTGGGGCTCTTGAAGATGTTGCATCTCTGAGAAGATCCAGTCCGTCTCTCTCTCTCATCCTCTGATGTTACACGGCCTGCTGACTTTTTCCCCCTAACTCCTCTGCTAGGCAACACAGATTTTCAAAGGCAGCACACCTCCTGCAGGACATAAGGCTATCTCTTCTAGTGTCAGAGAGGCCCCAGGTACTCCCTACAGCCTGAGACTTGTAGGGCTGCTTCCACTACCTGAAGTGCTGTCTGGGTCAAAGCCTCTGTCCTAGCAGGGACAGCTGCTCCACTATCTGCTAGAGAATATGCCCTGCAGCATATCACCATTATACCTGAGAACATTTAAGTTGTTCTTAACTGAGATAAAAGCCCTTTCTTTTCATATTTCTGCATAAACTGCCACCTCTAAAAGATGTATTCTTGACCTAGCTGTTATATATGCCTCTCCCTAGCACCAGCTGAAAGGGTGCTTGACCCTCTAGTAATCACGGGGGGCAGGTGTGATAAAGGTTGCAGGCACCCTGTGGCAGGTATACCCACCCCGACAGGAAACGAAACTCCACCGGGCAGGGAGGAGAGGAAAAAACCTCAAACCCTGGAGGCCGCAGGTTGAAAATTGAACTGACCAATCTGAGATGCGCCAGGTACACGGAAGTGTTGACCTTTCAGCCAATGGGGATTAAAATGACCACAGATCAGATTCGACAAGGGTATAAACGGGGCCCCACCAGAGGACATTTTGAGTCAGTCCTCCTCAGAGCAGCAGGTCTGCAGTCAGGGACTCTCCCCTTGGGTTGGGATGCCGCCCTAGGTAACTCCTTGAGGTTGAGAGCCCTCATCTTTTAGGTGAGTGATATGCACATTTTGAGTCATCATTTTTAAACCTTAAGAATTCTTAAGTCAGCTCTGTAGTACTAATTCCCCTTACATCATTGAGCCTGTGGTTCACAAATGTTACTGGAGTTCTAACTAACTTTTTTACTGAAGAATAAATGTGAGTTTTAACACCTGTTGGATTTGATTGTGTGAGCCTCCGTAACATTTTAAATTGGCATAGTCGGCAGGAAGATGTTAATAGAGGAATTATTATGGAGGCACGGCTGTAGCCCTTCTCCCCCAGGTACAGAATGGACAAAGGAGAAGTGGTCTGACCCAGCAGCGGTTGTGGAGAGAATAGAACAATGCCGCGGAAGTAGTCGAGACGGCAAAAGCAAAGGCAGTATGTGTGCCATCCTAGGCGCCTGCTTGATTCAAGCGCAAAACCAAAATAGTGATTTTGATAGACTGGCAAAGGATAATTCTAAAAAGCAATGGGAAATAGATTGTTCGAAGGCGGAATTGAAACGAGAAAAGGAGCGGACGCGTCTATTAGAATGAAAGATTGAAATTATGCTCGCACAAGCAAAAAAGCCCACCAGTGTTACCCAAATCCGAAAGTTAATCACGGGTATGGACCCTGAGGATTGGGATGGGGACATTTGGGGAGACTCTGATGAAAACAGCTATGAAGAGGTAGAGAAATTGGAGGAAAGGGATGTGCAGCCCCTTATTAAAACAGAAAGGCACACGGGTCCGCACGGTGGGTGTATTGGCTTGTGTGGCAAGGTTCTGGTAGTGGGGGGGGTTACAGGGGTGGCTTCAGTGAGAAGCTGCTGGGAGCTTCCCCTGTGTCCAACAGAGCCAATACCAGCTGGCTCTAAGACGGACCCGCCGCCAGCCAAGGCCGAGCCAATCAGTGATAGTGGTAACGCCTCTGTGATAACATATTTAAGAAGGAAAAAAAGTTGCTGGGACGGACAGAAACGGCAGCCGGAGAGAGGAGTGAGAACATGTAAGAGAAACAACCCTGCAGACACCAAGGTCAGTGAAGAAGGAGGGGGAGGAGATGCTCCAGGCACCGGAGCAGAGATTCCCCTGAAGCCCGTGGTGAAGACCATGGTGAGGCAGGCTGTCCCCCTGCAGCCCATGGAGGTCCATGGTGGAGCAGATATCCACCTGCAGCCTGTGGAGGACCCCACACCGGAGCAGGTGGGTTCCCAAAGGAGGCTGTGACCCCATGGGAAGCCCGCACTGGAGCAGGCTCCTGGCAGGACCTGCGGATCTGTGGAGAGAGGAGCCCACGGAGCAGGTTTTCTGGCAGGACTTGTGACCCCGTGGGGGGCCCACGCTGGAGCAGTGTGCTCCTGAAGGACTGCACACCGTGGAAGGGACCCATGCTGGAGCAGTTTGTGAAGAACTGCAGCCCGTGGGAAGGACCCATGTTGGAGAAGTTCATGGAGGACTGTCTCCCGTGGGAGGGACCCCACGCTGGAGCAGGGGAAGAGTGTGATGAGTCCTGCCCCTGAGGAGGATGAAGCGGCAGAAAATAACGTGTGATGAACTGACTGTAAACCCCATTCCCCGTCCCCCTGTGCCACTGGAGGAGGTAGGTAGAGAATCCGGGAGTGAAGTTGTGCCCGGGAAGAAGGGAGGGGTGGAGGGAAGGTGTTCTGAGATGTGGTTTTATTTCTCATTACCCTACTCTGGTTGATTGGTAATAAATTGAGTTAATTTTCCCCAAGTCGAGTCTGTTTTGCCTGTGATTGTAATTGGTGAGTGATCTCTCCTGTCCTTATCTTGACCCACAAGCCCTTTGTTATATTTTCTCTACCTGTATTGGGTCTGGCTGAGATGGAGTTAATACTCCCCATAGCAGCCCTCGTAGCACTGTGCTCTGCATCAGTAGCTAGAAAGGTGTTGATAACACACCAGTGTTTTGGCTACTGCTGAGCAGTGCTGGCACAGCATCAAGGCTGTCTCCAACAGTTTTGCCCCCCGCCAATGGCAGGCTGGGGCAGGGCAAGATCTTGGGAGGGGACATAACCAGGACAGCTGACCTAAACTAACCAAACAGATATTCCATACCATATGACGTCAGCTCAGATATAAAAGCTAAGTAAAGGGAGATGGAAGGGGGGCATTTTTGTCTTCCGGAGCAACCACTACGCGTACTGAAGCCCTGCTTCCCAGGAAGTGGCTAGACATCGCCTGCTGATGGGAAGTGGAGAATAATATCATTTGTTTTACTTTGTGTTCGCGCGCGACCTTGGCTTTCACTTTATTAAACTGTCCTTATCTTGACCCACGAGCCTTTTGTTATATTTTCTCCCCCCTGTCCATCTGAGAAGGGGGAGTGATAGAGCGGCTTTGGTGGGCACCTGGCATCCAGCCAGGGTCAACCCACTACAGTCCTTTTTGGCGCCCAACGTGGGGCTCGACAACGGCAGTTTTGCATTAAACGTGCCATAGCTAGTTATTAAGTGGCAAGCTCCTGTGCAGGTCACGGAGCTTGTTGGCTGCTTGCTTATCTCTATTTTGCTGAGTTTGGGAACATGGTAACGCAAATAATGGCTGTGTGCTTTGCCCTGGCACTGATGGCTTTGTTGTGCTGCGGGAGCTATCTTGTGGGGAGAATGAAGGAACGCGGGAACATGCTAATACAAATAATATCTATGTGCTTTGTCCTGGCACTGATGGCTTTGCTGTGTTGCGGGAGCTATCTTGTGGAGGAGATGAGGGAACACATCTCCCTCTCCCTACCGGGCATTGATGTGAATGGTTTTATTATGCAGGCTCCCGAGGTCCTTGTTCACCCTTATGTGAGTTGTTCAGTACTAATAATTAATACTGGTGGTATATTATGGGTATTGTGGAATCTGGTCTCGTCCTGGTATAAGAGAAGACAAGTTTCGGGTGAGGCAATACTGAAATGTGCCCTCAAGCGACCGGTCCCTGGGTGGCAGGGTATATGGAAGGATTTGGGCAGATTCCTAGGACGGTTATCACCTCCCATAATCTGGGACTTTACACCCGAACAGGCAAGTAACCCTGGCAAACTGACGCGCCACCTGATAGAAGGGTGCCTTGCCTATCCCAATGAAAACCAGCAGCTTCTCGCACTGTACTGGGGCCTGGCCTATGCCTACCGAGCCATAGTTCAACACTCTCAGAGGACCACGGTTGAGGCAGGGACCCAGACTGCATCTGAGGACACCATGCTCGAGATAGGGACCCAAACAACAACAACAACTACAGTAATTGCCCCGATAGTGAAAAAGAAACAGTGGACAAGGAGATCAACAGGTCCATACCATCGATTAGTGAGGGAAGAAGAAGAGGAAAGGCTTAATGTAGAAGCTGGTCCTTCGATAAAGAAATTGGAGGAAGGAGTGAGGGAACATAAACAGGAAGCAGAAACTACCCGGTCCCTGACATCCTCAGAACTTTGGGACTTGCGGAAAGACTACAGCCGCCAGCCAGGTGAGCGGATTGCTGCCTGGCTGCTCCGATGCTGGGATAACGGGTCTGACAGTCAGCAACTGGAAGGCAAGGAAGCCCAACAGCTGGGATCCCTCGCTAGAAACCGGGGAATTGAAAGAGGAATTGGAAAAGAGGCAGCAATTTGCAGTCTCTGGAGCCGGCTCTTCTCAAGTGTGAGGGCAAGATATCCATTCAAGGAAGATCTTGTGAATTCCTCAGAAAAGTGGACTACCGCAGATGAAGGCATCCAGTACCTGAGAGAGTTAGCAGTGGTGGAAGTCATCTACAGTGATCTAGATGATGAGGAGGTCTCCAAGGATCCAGAGGATGTCCTGTGCACACGGGCCATGTGGAGAAAGGTGATTCAAGGTGCCCCAGTGTCATATTCTAACAGCTTGGCAGCAATGTATTGCCCAGATATGGAAACACCAACTGTGGAGAAAGTGTCGTCTTGGCTCCAAAACTTTGAAGAAAATCTCTGTGTCTCCTCATCCCTACAGGACAGTGCCTTGGCTCTTAGGGACGCTCCAAGAAATCAGTCCTCTCCTACCCCGGTCAGAGGGAAAGGGAGCCCAAGGCATATGCCACGTGGTACACTCTGTTTCTTCCTGCGTGACCAAGGGGAGGACATGAGGAAGTGGGATGGTGTGGCAGTACATCCCGCCCCCCCATCCTGCCAGCAGGAAACAAAACTTCTCCAGGAAGGGAGAAGGGGAAGGAAACCCTGGAGGCTGCAGGTTGAAATTTGAACTGGCCAATCGAGATGCGCCAGGTACACCGAGGTGACCCTCCTAGCCAATAGAATTAAATGACCACAGGTCAGATTCGACAGGGGTATAAACGGGGTCCCGCCGGAGGACACGTTGGCAGTCCTCCTCGGAGCAGCAGGTCTGCAGTCGGGGACTCCCCCTCGGGCTAGGGCACCGCCTGAGGTAACTCCTCGAGGGAGAGAGCCCTCAGCTTTTAGGTGAGTGATACGCGCGTTTTGAGCCATCTCTTTAAATCTTGGGAATTCTTAAGTCAGCCGTGTAGTATTAATTCTCTTTACATCATTGAGCCTGTGGTTTTATAAAATGCTACCGGACTTCTAACTAACTTTTGCTGAAGAATAAATCTGAGTTTTAACACCTGTTGGATTTGGTTAGTCGTGCATCCGTAACATTTTGGCGTAGTCGGCAGGATGGTGTTAATGGAGGAATTATTATGGAGGCACGGCTGCAGCCCTTCTCCCCCAGGTCTGGACTGGGCGAAGGAGAAGTGGTCCGAGCCGGCAGCGGTCGTGGAGAGAGTAGAACAATGCCGCGGAACTTGTCGAGATGGCAAAGGCAGTGTGTGTGCCCTCCTGGGCGCCTGCTTGATTCAAGCACAGAACCGAAAGAGTGATTCCGCGAAAAGGCAAGGGGAAATAGATTGTCTGAAAGTGGACTTGGAGGAAAGGGACGTGCGGCCCCTTATTGAAACAGAAGGGCACGTGGGTCCGCACGGTGGGAGCCCCTGGAGCGCTGTTTGTACGGCCCCTTGGTTGGGACCCGAACTCGGCGAGTTGCAAGATAAGTTTTCGCGCAAGCCGGGCGAAACCGAACCTGAGTATTTGTGGAGAGTTTCTCTAACGGGGGAGGATTGGATACTGTTGAGTGATGATGAAGCGAGAGGTTACTGGGGACCGGGAGTGTTTCTGAGGGCTGGACCGGCAAGTGATCAGTCGATAACGTCCCGAGTAGCTTACTGGGCTGGGGGTGTGGACCCCAAGGAGAGAGGAGGCACCCGAATTCATGGCAGGCTCAGATGTGCAGGGAGTGTGGTTCACAGATGCATCTGCCTGTCGAGTGGGATCAGAATGGCAATATAAAGCAGTGGCGTTGGAGATTGGTACTGGGAAGACAGTCGAAGAAGAGGGTGAAGGTAGTGCACAAGTAGGAGAACTACGGGCTTTATTACTGGCCGTAGAGAATGGTGCTACCATCGTCTATACTGACTCTTATGCAACCTTTAAGGGTGCTACAGAGTGGATATGTCAGTGGGAATCTAGTAAGTGGGAAGTAGGTCATGCGAAAGTGTGGAGGACAGAGGACTGGCAACGTCTCCTGGCAATAGGGAGATCCTGACCTTTAAAGGTGGGATGGGTGAAGGGACATGCTTGGGATGGAACCCCAGCTGCGAAATGGAATCAGCAGGTGGACCACCTGGCCCAAATCAGGATGGTCACCAGTGAGAAGGAAGATTGGGATAGACTAGCAAAATGGTTGCATATCAAACGAAGCCACTCAGGGAAAGCAGATCTCTGTTATGAATGCCAATCTCGGGGTTGGCCAGTGTCTATGAAAACCTGTGAAGCGATTCTCACAGCTTGCCCACAATGCCGAATAAGGCTTAAAGCTAATCACCCAAACCAAGTTCCAGCCCAGCATATCAGACAAGGCAAGGCTCTTTGGAGCACGTGGCAGGTTGATTACATTGGTCTTCTGAGACCATCTCATGGGAGTGGAAAGACTCACCACATCAGTGCCCGGTGGATAATCCCGGACTTCTAACCCTGTGACCCGGTTTTAAGACCGAGGCCTAGTTTGTGCTTTTTTACAGGACCATGAAGGAACGAGTCATTCCAGTCCTTTTGCTGACAGTGATGATGGTGACAGGCATGGATGGTGAAGATCTGGACGATAATGTCATGGCAAAATGATGGACATTAATATATCGCGAGTCCTTGACCTCGCACGAGAGCAATGTAACAATTATAATTGGTCACCAAGTGCAGTAAATACTAGTTCAGTATGAAACACCAGATGTGACTATATCCTCCAACTAACCCATGGGATCACGGGGTGGAGTTGAAGTGGTACTCGAGGAACATCAATAGGGCACCCTAGAACTGAGTTTACAGCTATCAACCTTAGCCAACGCTACATCTAACAGTTCGGGGACTCTCAAACAATCGGTTATAACATATTGGTAAAATGACTATCAAAAGTGGGCTGTATTGGATTAGATGCCAAAGAAAGAGAAGGGTATATGTAAAGTTTTGAACATGTCAATGGACAACTGCTGTGTTCACTCCAAATGTGTCATTGTGGCTTCAAGACTAAATCAAGGAGAGAATACAGCAAGAGACTCGGAGGCAATTGCTTCTGCACCAGGGACCAACTGGTTGGGAAAAGTTTTGATATGTTCAGATTTTCTTTCACGGGGTGGGCGACCAGCCTTCTCTAATCTTTAATAATGCTTGTAGTTATGATTACTGTAATCTATATTGCAATAAGTTCTATCAAATGCTTAGTAGTTGTTGCGGACACATATTTAGCTAACGGTCGCAAAAGTATTCCAGACGCCTTTAGAAGGCCTTGAACAGAATAAACAAGAAGACAAAAAAAAGAAAGATGCCAATTAGAAGAACACAGGTGCACATTCCAAGATAAAGGAAACTTGGCACGAAGAACCTCAATTCGGCAGTTTATCTTAACCAATTAGGCTGAGACAAGTTTTGCATGTTTTAGTTAGTATAACCAATTGTGTCCTATGTTTAGGCGCGTGTACAGAGTTAGTATAACCAATTGTATCCTATGTTTAGGCGCGTGGACAGAGATAGTATAACCAATTATATTTTAGCTTTTGGCGCGTGGACAGCTGATGTTTAGCTTGACAAGGTATATAAGCATGCTATTTGGGCAATAAAGGGAGAACAACTTTAACCGTATCGGTGTCTGGTTGTTACTCGGCTCACGTCTCCAGATGGGTCCCTGCAACAAGTAGTGAAGCCTGTACTAACAGTTAAGTATATTCCTTTAAACTGTCCATACACTGGATATTCCTGTGTTCGATATTCCACTTTAGTTCTAGACCAGAAGGGAACGATGACCCACAATGAGCATCAAACTCGCCAAACTGCACCCTCTTTTAACTTTGGAGGCAAGAGGTGACTGTACCACCACTCCAAAGAAACCAGTCGAATCATGACTGTGGTCACGGGGTGGATTGTGGCAGTACATCCCACCCCCCCATCCTGCCAGCAGGAAACAAAACTTCTCCAGGAAGGGAGAAGGGGAAGGAAACCCTGGAGGCTGCAGGTTGAAATTTGAACTGGCCAATCGAGATGCGCCAGGTACACCGAGGTGACCCTCCTAGCCAATAGAATTAAATGACCACAGGTCAGATTCGACAGGGGTATAAACAGGGTCCCGCCGGAGGACACGTTGGCAGTCCTCCTCGGAGCAGCGGGTCTGCAGTCGGGGACTCCCCCTTGGGCTAGGGCACCGCCTGAGGTAACTCCTCGAGGGAGAGAGCCCTCAGCTTTTAGGCGAGTGATACGCGCGTTTTGAGCCATCACTTTAAATCTTGGGAATTCTTAAGTCAGCCGTGTAGTATTAATTCTCTTTACATCATTGAGCCTGTGATTTTATAGAATGTTACCGGACTTCTAACTACCTTTTGCTGAAGAATAAATCTGAGTTTTAACACCTGTTGGATTTGGTTAGTCGTGCATCCGTAACAGATGGTGAACCCACCTTTAAGCTGGAAGCCCATGTACGTGAACTGAGAGGGAAGACAGCTGTTAAGAAGGGGTCACCCAAGAAGAAGGCTGTCAGTGTCATTGCTGTAGAGGCCCAAGAAAGCAATCAGCGATCCTCCAGGCATAGAAGAACTGCAACCACCTCCCTTGATTCTGGTGAGGGGACTTCTGGTCTGGCACCGCAAGGGTCAGACAGTGAATACTCTGATGAGGAACAGCAATAGACAGTCCCTGCCTTCGGCCAGGAGAAGGAAAGGGATGACTGGATATACTGGACTGTGTGGATTCGATGGCCTGGCACATCAGACGCACAGAAGTATAAGGCTTTGGTAGACACTGGTGCACAGTGTACGCTGGTGCCATCAGGGTACAGGGGCACAGAACCCATCTGGATCTCTGGAGTGACAGGGGGATGCCAAGAATTGGCTATATTGGAGGCTGAGGTGAGCTTGACAGGGGACAAGTGGGAAAAGCACCCCATTGTGAGTGGCCCAGAGGCCCCTTGTATCCTTGGCATAGACTACCTCAGGAGCGGGTACTTTAAGGACCCAAAGGGGTACCGATGGGCTTTTGGTGTAGCCACTGTAAACGCAGAGAAGATCAAACAGCTATCTACCCTGCCTGGCCTCTCGGAAGATCCCTTCATTGTGGGATTGCTGCAAGTTGAAGAACAGCAGGTGCCAATCGCTACCAGGACGGTGCACCGCTGGCAATATCGGACAAACCGAGACTCCCTGGCTCCCATCCATGAGCTGATTCATCAACTAGAGAGCCAAGGAGTCATCAGCAAGACTCATTCACCTTTTAATAGTCCTATATGGCCAGTGGCAAAGTCTGATGGAGGGTGGAGGTTAACAGTAGATTATCGCGGCCTGAATGAAGTGACACCGCCACTGAGTGCTGCTGTACCAGACATGTTAGAGCTCCAATATGAACTGGCATCAAAGGCAGCCACGTGGTATGCTACAATTGATATTGCCAATGCGTTTTTCTCCATTCCTTTGGCAGCAGAGTGCAGGCCACAGTTTGCTTTCACATGGAGAGGTGTCCAATACACCTGGAATCAACTGCCCCAGGGGTGGAAGCACAGCCCTACCATTTGTCACGGACTAATCCAAATGGCACTGGAACAAGGCGATGCCCCTGAACATTTACAATACATAGATGACATCATCGTGTGGGGCAACGAGGCAGAAGAAGTGTTTGAGAAGGGAAAAAGAATAATTCAGATTCTTCTGAAAGCTGGTTTCACCATAACGAAAAGCAAGGTCAAGGGACCTGCACAGGAGATTGAGTTCTTGGGAATAAAATGGCAGGATGGACCCCGTCATGTGCCTATGGATGTGGTTAACAAGATAGCAACTATGTCTCCACCAGCTAACAAGAAAGAAACACAAGCTTTCCTAGGCCTCGTGGGGTTCTGGAGAATGCATATTCCAGGTTATACTCAGATTGTGAGCCCTGTCTATCGAGTAACCTGGAAAAAGAACTATTTTGAATGGGGCCCTGAGCAACAACAAGCCTTTGAGCATATCAGACAGGAAATAGCTCTTGTGGTAGCTCTTGGGCCTGTCCGGACAGGACCAGATGTGCAAAACGTACTCTACACTGCAGCTGGGGAGCATGGTCTCACCTGGAGCCTCTGGCAGAAAACACCAGGAGAAACCCGAGGTCGACCATTAGGGTTTTGGAGCTGGGGGTACCAAGGATCAGAAGCCCACTACACCCCGACTGAAAAAGAGATACTAGCAGCATATGAGGGGGTTTGAGCCGCTTCAGAAGTTGTTGGTACAGAAGCATATCTTCTCTTGGCACCACGATTGCCCGTGCTACACTGGATGTTCAAAGGAAACATCCCCTCTACACATCATGCAACCAGCGCTACATGGAGTAAGTGGATAGCATTGATCATGCAACGGGCTCGACTGCGGAAATCTAACCGCCCAGGAATTCTGGAAGAGAACATGGACTGGCCAGAAGGCAGAGATTTTGGAGCATCGCCTGAGGAGGTGGCTCGTGCCCAAGAGGCACCACCATATAATGAGTTATCAGAAGATGAAAGGCGTTATGCTTTGTTTACTGATGGATCCTGTCATGTGGTAGGGAACCAGCAGAAGTGGAAAGCTGCTGTGTGGAGTCCCACATGACAAGTCCTTGAGGCCACTGAAGGAGAAGGCGAGTCAAGTCAGTTTGCAGAAGTGAAAGCCATCCAACTAGCCCTAGACATTGCTGAACGAGAAAAGTGGCCAGTACTCTAGCTCTGTACTGACTCCTGGATGGTGGCTAATGCCCTATGGGGGTGGCTACAGCAGTGGAAGAAGACCAATTGGCAACGCAGGGGTAAACCCATCTGGGCAGCAGCATTGTGGCAGGACATTGCTGCCTGTGTAGAACACATGGCTCTAAAGGTACGTCATGTAGATGCTCACATGCCCAAAAGCCGTGCCACTGAAGAACATCGAAATAATGAACAGGTAGACAAGGCTGCCAAAATAGAAGTAGCTCAGGTGGACCTGGACTGGGAGCGTAAGGGTGAGCTATTTGTAGCTCAATGGGCCCATGAGACATCGGGACATCTAGGGAGAGATGCAACATATAGATGGGGTCGTGATCAAGGGGTGGACCTGACCATGGAGGCCATCACACAGGTCACTCAATAATGTGAAACATGTGCTGCAATCAAACGAGCCACCAGAGTAAAGTCTCCCTGGAACAGAGGGCGGTGGCTGGGCTTTCGATATGGCGAGGCCTGGCAAATTGACTACATTGGACCACTGCCACAAACACGCCAAGGCAAGCGCTACATACTCACGATGGTGGAAGCAACTACTGGTTGGCTAGAAACATATCCTGTAAACCATGCCACTGGCGAAACACCATCTTAGGCCTCGAAAGGCAAATTTTATGGCGACATGGTACCCCAGAAAGAATTGAATCAGACAATGGGACTCATTTCTGAAATAACCTTATAAGCTCCTGGGCAAAGAAACACGGCATTGAGTGGGTGTACCACATCCCCTATCACCCGCAAGCATCTGGAAAAATTGAGAGATATAATGGACTGTTGAAGACTATGTTGAGAGCGCTAGGCAGTGGGACATGGAAGCATTGGGATACAAATTTAGCAGAAGCCACTTGGCTAGTTAACACCAGAGGATCTGCTAACCGTCCTGGTCCTGCCCAAACAAAACCCCTACATACTGTGGGAGGAGATAAGGTCCCCGTAGTGCACATGGGGAAGTGGCTGGGGAAGGCAGTGTGGATTTCTCCTCCCATGGGAAAAGGCAAACCCATTCGTGGGATTGTCTTTGCTCAGGGACCTGGGTGTACTTGGTGGGTAATGCGGAAGGATGGGGAGACCCAGTGTGTGCCTCAAGGACATTTAACCTTGGGGGAAAAATAATCTGTGATGTGAGTTGTATGTTGTAGGAAGTAATGTAGCAGGAACGATCTGAACTGCAGAGGAGTGAACTTTGCAAGGAACCAGACAAGTGCATCAGTGACCCAAACCAAGCCGGTGCTGGTGCCCAACGATCGAACATACTGCTTCTCCTGTCCTGACCACTCATCTTGAACGGATGGGGCCCAAGTCATAACCTGTGTGTGAACATCTGGAGGAGAGGAAGAAACCCATGGAATATCTATCTCTTAAAGGACAGGGGATAGTAATTAATAAGAATGTATAAATCTGTATGTTGGGTATAAAAGTGGTTTAAGGATGTAGTTTCAGTTGTAAGTGTTGGTAAGAAGGGATTTCAGTAATGAAAATTAAATACAATGGCATGGTTAGAAGATATATGTGTATTAAATTATGTGGGACCTGAGCATGACGCAAATGGTATGGAATAAGGGGTGGAGATTGTATTGGGTCTGGCTGAGATGGAGTTAATACTCCCCATAGCAGCCCTCATAGCACTGTGCTCTGCATCAGTAGCTAGAAAGGTGTTGATAAGACACCAGTGTTTTGGCTACTGCTGAGCAGTGCTGGCACAGCATCAAGGCTGTCTCCAACAGTTTTGCCCCCCCCGCAATGGCAGGCTGGGGCAGGGCAAGATCTCGGGAGGGGACATAACCAGGACAGCTGACCTAAACTAACCAAACAGATATTCCATACCATATGACGTCAGCTCAGATATAAAAGCTAAGTAAAGGGAGATGGAAGGGGGGCATTTTTTTCTTCCGGAGCAACCACTACGCGTACTGAAGCCCTGCTTCCCAGGAAGTGGCTAGACATCGCCTGCTGATGGGAAGTAGAGAATAATATCATTTGTTTTTCTTTGCTTTCGCGCGCGACCTTGGCTTTCACTTTATTAAACTTTCCTTATCTTGACCCACGAGCCTTTTGTTATATTTTCTCCCCCCTGTCCAGCTGAGAAGGGGGAGTGATAGAGCGGCTTTGGTGGGCACCTGGCATCCAGCCAGGGTCAACCTACACTCCCCTGTCCAGCTGAGGAGGGGGGAGTGATAGAATGGCTTTGGTGGGCACCTGGCGTCCAGTCAGGGTCAACCCGCCACAGTGGGAATCCCCGAACCACTGTCCACACGACCCCTTGGACGGGACCCAAACTCAGTGAATTACAAGATAAGTTTTCACACAAGCCGGGTGAAACCGAACCTGAGTATTTGTGGAGAGTTTCTCTAATGGGGGAGGATCGGATACTGTTGAGTGATGATGATGAAGCGAGAGGTTACTGGGGACCGGGAGTGTTTCTGAGTGCTGGACCGGCAGGTGATCAGTCGATAACGTCCCGAGTAGCCTACTGGGCTGGGGGGTGGACCCCAAGGAGAGAGGAGAACCTGTTACTATCCGGGTAAAGGGATTGTCGGAGATAACGGAGGAAGTGCAAAAGGCGGCCTGTGTTCAGGCCATGTACGACAGAGAGCAGCAAGGGATACCGATGGCCGCACAGGTGGTCCCCTGCTACCTTAGACCCCTTATTTGAGGTCTGCTGGATGCTTTAAAGATACACGTCCAGTCCCTCAGAGAAATAATTCAGGGGGCCATTGAGCACAATCAGCAGAACCCCCAGAAGCCGCCCGCGCACGGGATGACCTGGGCGGAAGTACAGCACAGCATAATAATTCACGGGCGCGAGATGGGATGGGCGGAGCCGAGCGGTGGCACGGAGGGCAGCAGGAAGGTCCAGCCAGCCGGTTGTAAACCCCGCCCCGAGCGGTCTCGAACTCGCTGTCGGTCGGGTCGGAACTACGATCCCGGAAGGAACGATCTCTGGCGGAAGGCACTGGCACTGGGGGCACCCCGAGCCGTGCTGCACGGGCAGTCCACTGACGACATCCGGGGGTGGGATTGCTGGAGGGGAAGCTAGAGACCAAAGGGAAGCGCCAGCAACCCCGCCCCCTCGGGAAGAGAAACGGGACCCTTTCGCGGCACTGCGAGAGGAACTGGAAGGGCTAAAAAACTGGAAGCTGCGGTTTGGGGTTCAGGCCGCCCAGTCCGCATGGTGAATACCTGCCAATGGTCTGCTGATAAAGAGCCTTATATACACATTCCCCCACCATTGCCCACAATGCTTTAGCCAAGCTCCTTGATGCTGTGGAAGTACCATCAGGTGTTCACATATATCAATATATAGATGATATCCTAGTTGGTGGGGATAACAAGGAACAGGTAGAGCAAGCTGCCTTCCATTGGTATTGTTCCTATGACCTTAGCAAAACCCAGAGGCTTTTTCCTGGTTTCAGCTGGGATAGAGTTAATTGTCTTCCTAGTAGCTGGTACAGTGCTGTTTTGAGTTCAGTATGAGAAGAATGTTGATAACACACTGATGTTTTCAGTTGTTGCTCAGTAGTGTTTAGTCTCAAGTTAAGGATTTTTCAGCTTCTCAAGCCCAGCCAGCGAGAAAGCTGGAGGGGCACAAGAAGTTGGGAGGGGACACAGCCAGGGCAGCGGACCCAAACTGGCCAAAGGGGTATTCCATACCATGTGACATCACATCTAGTATAGGAACTGGGGGGAGTGGGGGTGGGGGATCGCCACTCGGGGACTAACTGGGCATCGATCGGCGGGTGGTGAGCAATTGCACTGCGCATAATTTGTACATTCCAATCCTTTTATTATTACTGCTGTCATTTTATTAGTGTTATCATTATCATTATTAGTTTCTTCTTTTCTGTTCTATTAAACCGTTCTTATCTCAACCCACGAGTTTTACGTCTTTTTCCCGATTTTCTCCCCCATCCCACTGGGTGGGGGGGGAGTGAGTGAGCGGCTGTGTGGTGTTTAGTTGCTGGCTGGGGTTAAACCAAGACAGGCTTGTATGCCTGGGAAGCTGTTTTAGGGTGGTTTCGAGGATTCCCGAGAAGGCGAACACACACACACTGACTATAAGGGGAAAAAGCAAGCATTTATTAACTACAGATGTGCGTTATGCTAAGGGTATCTTGTAAAGCAAGTTAACATACCGACCCAAGGACTGTAAGGAAGATGGACCATCCATACATTCTTGTGCCGTCTTGTGCTGCGAGCTCAGCCCAGCAATTGGTAGGTGCCAGCTTTATGTGGGCGTCCCCACGGAGGCAACGGTGGCCTCGCCGTACACCAGCCCGATGCTCTTTGGAAAAATCCCGGTATTTATACATTTGCAGAGGAACGGGTTTTGGCACACGTGGCCAGCGGGTGCCAAAACACGCCTCGGTTGTAACATAGGGAGCCTATGACGCATGCGCTCGCTGGCCAGGCGCTCTGCACGAGCCATAGCCACCCTGTCTACTGGTTCATGGGCTTTGTACATGCGGCATATTGTCATCATCCAGCAGTCACGCACCGATCATGCACACAGCTGTGCTGTGCAACAGCCTGCTGCCCGTCCTCCCCCAGTATTGTTCAGCTCTCTTATCTCCGTGGTCAGCATTCCAAGCAACGGGCAACAAACCATCCATTTTCTGTGCTGACTGCATTTTCCTCGGCTATCTACCTCTCCCCCAGTGTTCATCCATGGACCAAAATCCCATCTTTTAACCCGTCCGTATACAGAAGCCTTAGATGGCAGCATCAGTGCCCAGTGGATAATCCCGGACTTCTAACCCTGTGGCCCGGTTTAAGACCGAGGCCTAGTTTGTGCTTTTTTACAGGACCATGAAGAAACAAGCTATTCCAGTCCTTTTGCTGACAGTGATGATGGTGGCAGGCGTGGATGGTGAAGATCTGGATGATAATGTCGTGGCAAAAATGATGGACATCAATATATCGCGAGTCCTTGAGCTCACATGGGAGCAATGTAACAATTATAGTTGGAGGTTCAGATTGGATGGGGGAGGAGGTTATACTCATGTTGTTTATAGTTGGTCACTAGGTGCAGTAAATGCTAGTTCAGTATGAAACACCAGATGTGACTATATCCTCCAACTAACCCATGGGATCACGGGGTGGAGTTGGAATGGTACTACGCTATGCCCTGAAATTCCATGGGGGCGACTGTGTATGGTACCCAAGGGAACACTGATAGAGCACTCTAGAACTGAGTTTACAACTATCAACCTTAGCCAACGTTACATCTGACAATTTGGGGACTCTGAAACTATCAGTTATAACATATCGGTAAAATGACTATCAAAAATTGGGCCATATTGGATTAGATGCTAATGAAAGAAAAGGGTATATGTGAAGTTTTGAACCTGTTGATGGACAACTGCTGTGTTCACTCCAAATGTGTCGCGCAGGGCGCGGGTCTCAGCGGCAGCAGGCGAGCGCCGGGACCGCGGGTGAGGCGAGCGATCCCCTCCGGCGGGGGCGGGGGCGAGGGGTGCCTCCTGCCCGCTGGCCGCCCGGGGCTGGCGGGACGGGAAGCTGCGAAGCGGCCGCCGCGGCAGGCTGCCGGTCCGCCGGAGGCGAGCCGGGCCAGGGCAGCGCCGGGGAGTTCCCCGAGAGAGAGCCGGTAGAAGGGAAGAGGGGACGGAGGCGGGCACCCCCCAGGCGCGGCCAGCGGGCGCCTCCCCGAGTCGCCAGAGCTCTCCTGGAGCCTCCCCCGGCCCCGCTCGGCCCGTGCGGCTGCCCCCAGCTCCAGCCTCTCCCCTGAAGCCTGCGCTGTAGCCGCAGGCAGCCCCCGAGCCCTGTGGTGAGGGCAGCAAGCTGGCCCTGCGGTGGTCTCGAGTCTCCCTTAACGTGGGCGCCGTTAGCAGCGGCGCGGGGAACGAGCGGCGTCTGCGGAAGCCCCTGCGGAAGGAGGGGCTCCGGCCAGGGTCGAGCTGCGGTAATAACGGTCACTGCTGCCTCTTTCCCTCTCCCAGAGGCCACGCTGTGGGTGCGGTTGTCCGTTCGTCCCCTGGGGATGCCGTTGGCTGCAGCAGCCTCAGGCTTGCGTGGGCTGTCTCTGCCTGGCCTCCCTCTCCTTGCAGCGCGGGAGCGCAGAGGGACAGGCGGAGCGCTTACTGGCTGTGGGCAGGAGCTGCTGAAGCTGGAGAGGCTGCAGAAAGGTAAAGAAGAAGAAACGGAAGGCCATCTGGCTGGCAGCTGCCTCCCGCTGCAGGCAAGAGAGAGCCTGCCTCTCCGCGTGCAGAAGGATCCCTCTTCGTATTCCACAGCAGGTCAGACCACCAACGTGCACCACAGGGTCTGTATGCATCACCAACAGCACAGTACGGCTGCGTAGTGTGCAAGTGAGCGAGGCTACGTGTCTAGGAAGCCTCGTCTTATAAGAGCTGTGATACATCCATGTATTCTTTTAGGTGGAGGACAGCCAAGCAACTGGAGTTCCAGAAGAGGAAGGGAAGAGAGGAGAAAGAAACGTCTGAACTGGGAAAGGCTTCTGGCAGTGCCGAGAGCAAGAGCTGTGGTGAGTCCCAGTCCCTCCCTGCCCCTCTCTTCCCAAGCTGCTGTGATTTTTTTTTTTTTCCCCCTTCCCTGTACCTCTTCTCTTCTGCCTATTCTCTTGTCCTGCTCCTTCTTCCTCTCTCCCTTTTCCTCTTCTTTGACTGCTCCCTTTTTTTTTTTTTTTCCCCTCTCTGGGTTCTTGTCCTGCTCCCTCTTCCTCCTTTTTTTCATCCTCTGTCTCTCTCCTGCAGCCCATAGGTGGTGTTTTTCCTTTTCCATCTGTCCTGGTTTCAGCTGGGATAGTTAATTGTCTTCCTAGCAGCTGGTATAGTGCTATGTTTTTGAGTTTGGTATGAGAAGAATGTTGATGACACACTGATGTTTTCAGTTGTTGCTAAGTAATGTTTAGACTAAAGTCAAGGATTTTTCAGCTTCTGATGCCCAGCCAACAAGAAGGCTGGAGGGGCACAGAGGTTGGGAGGGGGGACAGGCAGGGCAGCTGACCCAAACTGGCCAACAGGGTATCCCATACCATGTGACATCATGCCCAGTATATAAACTGGGGGGAGTGGGGCTGGGGGAATCGCCGCTCGGGGGCTAACTGGGCATCGGTCAGTGGGTGGTGAGCAATCGCGTTGTGCATCACTTTTATATTCCAATCCTTTTACTATTGTCATTTTATTAGTGTTATCCTTATTAGTTTCTTCTTTTCTGTTCTATTAAACCATTCTTATTTTAACCCACAAGTTTTACTTCTTTTTCCCGATTCTGTCCCGCTGGGTGGGGGGGAGTGAGTGAGCAGCTGTGTGGTGCTTAGTTGCTGGCTGGGGTTAAACCACGACACCATCTGTTTGTCCTGATCTGCATCCGTCTCTTTTTTCCCCCACAATTTCTCTGGCCTGTTCCTTGGCATTCTTTTCCTCTCTGTGCCTGTACGTGCCGCTCGGTGTCCCTGCCTTCCTATCTCTCCCTCCTTCCTTCTCTTTTTCTCTCTGTCCCTTTGTCTTGCTTGCTGTTGCTGGTTTTGTTGTGTTTTTTTTTTTTTTTTTTTTTATTCTGTATCTCACTGTCCCGGTCCTCCTTCCTGTTCATCTCTTACTCTCTCTGACCCTTTGTGCTGCTCCCTGGCCCTTTTTTATTCATCCTCTGTCTCTCTGCAGGGCTCCTAATACCTGTCTCTCTTTCTCCAACCCCCTATGCTTCTCACGGTCTCTGTCTTTCTCTGTCTCTTGTCATTATTCTTGCCTGTCGCTGTGTCTTGCTTCCTGTCCTGTCGTTTCTTCCTGTGTGCCTTTGTCCCGCTCCCTGCCCATATTCATATTCCTCTCTGTCCTGTTGACCATCCCAGTTTTTTATCTCCATCCTGCTGCTGTCCTGATTCTTCTTTCTCTGCCCAGCTTCCTGTCCCTCCTTCTGTCTCTTTTCCTCTGTCCCTGCTGCCTATTTCTCCATCTCTGTCCACATCCCTGTCCCTTTCCCCCCTGCCCTGCTGTCCCTCTGCCCTGCTTCTTCTCACCATCTTTTCTGTCTTTCTCTGTCCCATTCCCTCTCCTGTCTTGTCTAACTGTATCCCCCTGTCCAGCTAGCTGTCCCTTCTCTCCTTCCTGTCTTCTTCAGTTTTTTTTACTTTCTCCGTATCTCTCTCCTGCTGCCCATCGCTGTTGTTTTTTTCCCCTCCAATGCTGGCCTGCTCTCTGTCCCTTTTTTCTCTCTCTGTCCTTCTGTCATGCTCCCTGTGTCTGTTTTTTAGTTCCTTCATCTCTGTCCTGCAGCCCATCGCTATTTTTCTTCTCCTCTTCCATCCCTTTGTCCTGCTCCCCATCCTTGTCTCTTTCCCTTGGTTCTGCCTCCCATCCGTTTTTTCCTTTTTTGCTCCATTTCTCTGTCCTGCTCCCTATCCCCTCTCACTCTCTCTCTGTTTCTCTGTCCTCCTCCTTGCCTTCCCCCCCATTCTCTGTCTTGTTCCCTCTTTGGTAATTTTTGTTTTCTGTCACTCTGTCCTGCTCCCTGTCACTGTGTTTTCTCAATCCATCTCTGTCCTGCAGCTCAGTGCTTTTTTCCCTTCTCCAGCTATCTGTCCTGCTGCACATCCTAGGCTTCCGTTTGTCCTACTCCCTGTCTCTTCTTTTTGCCTGTCTTCCACTTTGTCCTGCCTCCCTGTCCCTTTTTTCTCTCTCTGTATCACCTTGTCTTGCTCCCTGTCTTTCTCTGACAATCTGTGCCCTGCTCCTTGTCCCCACCCACCCCTGTCTCCCATCCCTCTTCCTGTCTCTTTTCTCTTTCTGTCCTTCTGCCCCAATGCTTCTTTCTCCACCTCTGTCCTGCTCCCTGCCCCTTGTTTCCTCTCACTGTCCCTCTGTTCTGCCTCCTGTCCCTGGTTTTTCTGTCTTTATTGCCCTGTCCCACTGCCTGTCTGGTCATTTGTTGCTAGACCTCCCTGTCCAACCAGCTCTGACTTTTTCCCTTTCTCTCCTCTTTCTTGCTACCTGGCCCTTTATCTTCCTCTGCCTCTGTGCTCTAGCCCATTGCTGTTTTTTTAATTTTCCCTTCTTGGTCTCTTTGTACCGATCTGACCCTTTCTTTCTTTCTCAATCCCTTTGTGCTGTTCCCTGTCCTTTTTCTCTCTCTGTCTGTGTGTTCTGCACCCTGTCCCTGTCCTTCTCCCTCCTTTCTCCCTCCTCTCCTTTCCTCCCCAATCTCTCTATCCCTCTGTCCTGTTCACTGGCCCTACGTTTTCTTGTACCATCTCTTTGCAGGGCTTCTCGTCCTTATTATTTTTCTTGATTTTTCTACCTTTCTGACCTTATCCATCTACCTTCCTTTCTCTCTCTGCTCCTCAGTCTTCTCCCTTGTCTTATTTTTCTTTCTAGTTCTCTCTCCAGCTCTCCACCACTATTTTCTTTCTCCATTTCTCTGCTCCGCTGCCCATTCCTCTCTTTCTTTTTGCATCCTGCTGTGCTGCTCACCATTCGTCCCTCCCTCCCTCTTTCTCTGTCATTATACTTGGGTCCCTTGTTGTCCCTCCAGGACCTGTCTGTCCTGCTCCCCATCCCTAATTTTCCTTTTCCATTTCTGCGTCCTGCTCTCGGTCCCTGTTTTTCCTCTGGCTCCATCTCCCTGTCATTCTCCCCGTTGCTCTCACTTGTTCTCTATCCCAGTGTCCTGCTCCCCATCCCTCTTTTTTTTTTTCTCTGTATCCCATAGTCCTTGAGAAGCTGGCGTCTCATGGCTTGGATAAGTGTACTCTTTGCTGGGTGAAAAACTGGCTGGATGGCCGAGCCCAGAGGGTCGTGGTGAATGGGGTGAAATCCAGTTGGCGGCGGGTCACAAGTGGTGTTCCCCAGGGCTCGGTGTTGGGCCCTGTTCTGTTTAATATCTTTATTGATGATTTGGATGAGGGGATCGAGTGCACCCTCAGCAAGTTTGCAGACGACACCAAGTTGGGAGGCAGGGTCGATCTGCTCGAGGGTAGGGAGGCTCTACAGAGAGATCTGGACAGGCTGGATCGATGGGCTGAGGCCAATTGTATGAAGTTCAACAAGGCCAAGTGCCGGGTCCTGCACTTGGGTCACAGCAACCCCATGCAGCGCTACAGGCTTGGGGAAGAGTGGCTGGAAAGCTGCCCGGCAGAGAAAGACCTGGAGAAGTGCTGGTCAACAGCTGGCTGAATATGAGCCAGCAGTGTGCCCAGGTGGCCAAGAAGGCCAATCGCATCCTGGCCTGTATCAGAAACAGTGTGGCCAGCAGGAGCAGGGAGGTGATTGTTCCCCTGTACTTGGCACTGGTGAGGCCGCACCTCGAGTACTGTGTTCAGTTTTGGGCCCCTTGCTACAGGAAAGACATTGAGGTGCTGGAACGTGTCCGGAGAAGGGCAACCAAGTTGGTGAGGGGCCTGGAGCACAAGTCTGATGAGGAGTGGCTGAGGGAACTGGGGCTGTTTAGTCTAGAGAAGAGGAGGCTGAGTGGAGACCTTATCGCTCTCTACAACTACCTGAAGGGGGGTTGTAGTGAGGTGGGGGCTGGTCTCTTCTGTCAGGTGGCTGGAGATAGGACGAGAGGAAATGGCCTCAAGTTGAGGCAAGGGAGATTTAGGTCAGATATTAGTAAAAATTTCTTTACCGAGAGGGTTGTCACGCATTGGAATGGGCTGCCCAGGGAAGTGGTTGAGTCACCATCCCTGGAGGTATTAAAAAAAGCGAGTAGACAGGTACTTCAGAACATGGTTTAGTGAGCATGGTTGATGGTTGGACTCGATGATCTTGAAGGTCTTTTCCAACCTAAATGATTCTATGTTTCTATGTGTCAATGTAGCTTCAAGATTAAATCAACAAAAGAAAATGGCAAGAGACTTGGAGGCAATTGCTTCTGCACCAGGGACTAACTGACTGGGGAAAAGGTTTTGATATGTTTGGATTTTCTTTCATGGGGTGGGTGACCAGCCTTCTCTAATCTTTAATAATGCTTGTAGTTATGATTACTGTAATCTATATTGCAATAAGTTCTATCAAATGCTTGGTAGTGAAGCCTGTACTAACGGTTAAGTATACTCCCTTAAAAACTGTTCATGCGCTGGATATTCCTGTGTCTGATATTCCACTTTAATTCTAGACCAGAATGGAATGATGACCCACAATGAGCGTCAAATTCATCAGACTGCGCTCCCTTTTAACTTTGGAGGCAAGAGGTGACTGTACCACCACTCCAAGGAAACCAGTTGAATCATGACTGTGGTCACAGGGTGGATTGTGTGGCAGTACACTCCCCACCCCCCCAGCCGGAAATGAAACTTCTCCAGGCAGGGAGAAGAGGGAAAAAAAAAACCCTAAACCCTGGAGGCCGCAGGTTGAAATTTGAGCTGGCCAATCAAGACGTGCCAGGTACACTGAGGTGACCTTCTTGGCCAATAGGGATTAAATGACCACAGATCAGATTCGACAAGGGTATAAATGGGGTCCCGCTGGAGGACATTTTGGGGAATCAGTCCTCCTCAGAGCAGCGGATCTGCAGTCGGGGACTCCCCCTTGGGTCGGGGCACTGCCTGAGGTAACTCCTCAAGGGAGAGAGCCCTCATCTTTTAGGTGAGTGATATGCGCATTTTGAGTCATCATTTTTAAACCTTAAGAATTCTTAAGTCAGCTGTGTAGTACTAATTTCCCTTACACCATTGAGCCTGTAGTTCACTACTCTTACTGGAGTTCTAACTAACTTTTCTACTGAAGAATAAATCTGAGCTTTAACACCTGTTGGATTTGAGTGTGCGTGCATCCGTAACACCAACC
The DNA here is from genome assembly GCF_026419915.1 of Harpia harpyja. Taxonomy (NCBI): domain Eukaryota; kingdom Metazoa; phylum Chordata; class Aves; order Accipitriformes; family Accipitridae; genus Harpia; species Harpia harpyja. The sequence continues at coordinate 9,893,089 of NC_068968.1, forward strand.
ATGTATATATATAGTGTATATGTGTGCTCTGTGTGTGTGTGTATGTGTCTGCTGGGAGTACATCTTCAGCCTGGCTACTGGTTGGACCTGGGGACATGGAACAGCAGCAGCCTCACTTCTCTCAGGTTGTTGGATCCAGCATGATATATTTTCCTGTAACAGTAACAACCCTTCTTCCCCCATACACAGGGTCATTTACATTTGGGCTAAGCAGGGGGAGGGATTGGGTCTGGGAGCTGAGTATGGTTGGAGACCAGAACACTTCATGTCCTACTGGTGGCAAAGAACATTGATTCAGAGAAGAGGTGCACTGCTTTGAGGCAGACAGCTGTACTGAGTTGCTCAGTTATGGATGCCAAGGAGAAGCTTCTTGGTTGAGGTTAGAGCATGTGCAGCTGTGGCTGGAGGAAGCAAGCCTAAATGCAGCCTGAAGTAGTGGAAGGAAATGGCTCAAGGCAGGACTTGCTAGCTGGACCATTACACTGGCAGGTCATTGACTTTGCCACAGGGACTTCCCAGTCCAGTCTCTTCCTACCCCCAGCAGTAACTGCATAGAGGAAACAGTACTGAGTTCTGAGACAGAAGGCGGACCATTGCTCAGGGACATAAATGAGTGGTACTCTTACTATTCAGGTGCTGGAGTGTGCGATCCTGCCCCCCACCCCCATTTCCAGAGTGGCCAGGAGGGGTTTTCCATAGGGTATAGCAGTAGGTATACTGGGTTTACATGGCAAGGTTGGAGGGGGAGGGCTGCAGGGGTGACTTCTGTGAGAAGAGACCAGGGGCTGACCCTGTGCCGGACAGAAAAGAAGGGGAGGAGGGAGAGTGGGCTGATTTGCTTTTTGTCAGATTTCACAATTTTATGGCCTTGAAGAGGAAATTCAAATTGTAACTGCTCAGCAGTGGTAATTTTTGACAGAGGAATGATCTGGCGTGGAGGGCAAGAAGGCCCAACTACAAGAAAGGATTAAACTGGCTGGAAGCAGGGATACCAGAGACGGAACTACTCCCTGCAAGGGAGTGAAGTTTCCCTTGGTGATGAGATAAGAAACAGCCTCAGCATTGTCTTGTAGACATCCTGGAATGCGAGTGCTCAGGGGCCACCTTTGGGCAGCAGAGCTGGGCTGGGGGATGGACCCAAGGCCAGGCTGAGGTGCCTCATGTAACCGCTCAGGGGACTGGTGCTGGTTCAAGTGTATATAACAAATCTGCTTGTGACACATCTTTGCAGACTCCTTGTAGAACCATTTATGGTAGTAGGACTCCGCCCAATGCATTGTTCATTAATTTTTTCTTCTATATTTAAGAACAAACGTGTTTAATTCACCTCAAGGGGTACCATAACAATTCCCCAACAGCCTGTTTTGTGACCTGTTCTCTGTGCGTGTGTTCCTTTATTTTCCCAAAGTCCTAGAGCGCCTCAGGTCCTGTGGCTATATAAGACCTGTCATTTTCATCTACAAACATCACTCTCTGGTTCCTAGTACACAGCATTGGGGAAGAAAAGCTTAAAAGTATGGCCCTTCCCTTCCCCAAGAACAGGGCTCTGTAGCCATTTCTTAGGGGAAACAGATGAGGGGAGGAGAAGGCTCAAGAGCAATTGAGCTAGAAGCAGAGTTGTTCTGTGCTATGTATGTGGCTGACCTGTGGACATGGGTGGGCTCAGAGCCTCTACCCTGGTCCCTCCCTCACATGGTGCTCTCAGTAGCATGCTCATTTTTGCCATGTATCCTTGAGCTGCCCCTTGGAAGAATCCTAGTGAAGTGCTCAAGGAGCAAAAGGAAGAGTTTCCCACTCTGTTCTTTCTAAGCTCACGGCCTCAAAAGCTCAGAAATGCAGCCAGCTCCTTCCTGTTATGCAGTAGCAATGGGGGGCAAAAAGCCTGAAGGGGTTCCCTACAGGGCCTGAGAGCAAAGAGAGTTCTGCTGCACCTGGGGAAGTTTAGGCAGGGCTAACACCAATGCTAATGCAGACCCCGGGTGCTGGAGGGGCTAAGCAGCAGCATTGCAGAAGACCTCACTCAGTTTTCATTTGGCACATACCAGGGAAGAACAGAGTACAGAAAAAGTAGGCTCTAGCTATCATAACAGTTCCTAATCAGATGGACAAGCTCTGCTGTGGGATGCCCACTGTGGGGAAACAGTGTGACTGCTGAAGAGGCTGTATGAAGCAGTAAGTATCATGCACCAACCTCATAACAAGGTTTTGCTGGCAGCTGCTCTGAGGCATCAGTCCAGCTAGAACAACTGTGGATCTGTTTGAGAAGGTGGGACTCACCTTCTCAGAGTTTCTGGTAAAGCCAATGGGTTGAGTGAGAGATCGAGTTATACAACTTTGTGCTGGTTTTAGCTGGGATAGAGTTAAATTTCTTCATATTAGCTCATATGGGGCATCTGTGGCCGTGGTTATGTCCATGCCACAGCAGGTGTACCTCTGAAGGGATTGTGGCCCAAGGATAAGTCCACACTGAAGAAGGTACACCTCAAAGCATCTGTGGCTGTGGATAAGTCCATGCCACAGCAGGTACACCTTGAAGTGTCAGTGGCTGTGCATGAGGCTGTGCTGGAATACCTCAAAGCATCTGTGGCTGTGGATAAGTCCACGACACAGCAGGTACACTCCTGAAGGGAATGTGGCTGTGGGTAAGGCCATGCTGGAGCAGGTACATCTCTGAAGGGATTGTGGTCCATGGATAAGGCCGTGCTGAAACAGGTGCACCTCAAAGCAGCTGTGGCTGTGGATAGGTCCATGCCGCAGCAGGTATACCCCTGAAGAGATTGTGGCCCATAGATAAGGCCACACTGGAGCAGGTACACCCCTAAGGGACTGTGGTCTGTGGATAAGTCCATGCCAGAGCAGGGACAAGGGGAAGAGTTCATTGCAGTGTTAAACCCTATGATCTGGCCCAAAGGGACCAGGGGTGGAGATTGTAATGGAAATACCTTTAAACTGTTGTAACCCATGATTTGAGTTGCATGTTATAGGAATTGGTATAGCAGGAACCACCCAAACCAATGGAGGACAAGCCTTACAAGAAGCAGTGCAAGTGCAACAGTGTCCTGGTTTCAGCTGGGATAGAGTTAATTGTCTTCCTAGTAGCTGGTACAGTGCTATGTTTTGAGTTCAGTATGAGAAGGATGTTGATAACACTGATGTTTTCAGTTGTTGCTCAGTAGTGTTTAGACTAAAGTCAAGGATTTTTCAGCTTCTCATGCCCAGCCAGCGAGAAAAGCTGGAGGGGCACAAGAAGTTGGCACAGGACAGAGCCAGGGCAGCTGACCCAAACTGGCCAACAGGGTATTCCATACCATGTGACGTCCCATCTAATATAGGAACTGGGAAGTGGGGGCGGGGAATCGCCGCTCGGGGGACTGGCTGGGTGTTGGTCGGCGGGTGGTGAGCAATTGCACTGCGCATCATTTGTACATTCCAATCCTTTCATTATTGCTGTTGTCATTTTATTAGTGTTATCATTATCATTATTAGTTTCTTCTTTTCTGTCCTATTAAACCGTTCTTATCTCAACCCACGGGTTTTGCTGCTTTTCCCGATTTTCTCCCCCATCCCACTGGGTGGGGGGGAGTGAGTGAGCGGCTGCGTGGTGTTTAGTTGCTGGCTGGGGTTAAACCACGACAAACAGTGACCTGATATGAGCTGGCTTTGGTGCCCAATAACTCCATGCAACGCACCACCTCTCCTGTCCTGAGTGACCACCATAACAGATGGAGCCCAAAGTCATGGACTAAATTAACTCAATGGACATTTTGTGGACATTTGTGGTCATTTTATGGACATTTTATAGGGATGTTCCATAGACTAAGGGAATGATATCTGTGTATTATATCAAAGGATGGGAAGGGGGGTGGTGGTTGTGGTGGAAAGAGACTTAACTGCAAGGTTCAAGCAAATGATTTATTTGAACTTCACTTACAGACTTAACACACCACTATTGCAGGTTTTACAGATACAATGGAGGAATGCACTATTGCAATTTTTTAAGGCAAGAGTAGTACATTATTACAACCACAAGTGATTCACAGACAACCACAAGCACACACGTGTTTACAAACCTAAAGCATAAACAATATTCACTTACCCCTCCAGGTAAGGGCTCTCAATCCCAGGGAAGTTACCTCGACCGGCATCCCGATCAAGGAGGGGAAGGGTCTCCTTCACAAGCCAACTGTATAGTTGGAGAAGTGACTCCCCCATTTCCAACCTGAATCTTAGGGTTTTTATCCCCTGACTTGTGGAATGGTGTGTACGACTATGTCTGAGTGGATTATGATATATGCCTAAATGGATTATGTATATCTGAGTGGAGTTTCCCCTTATCTTTCCTTTGCTGGTCTGTGATTGTTTGAATACACAAGGTTGTCATTTGAAACTGAAGCTGAAACCCTCCAGGTTTGGGGTTTTTTTACCTTGCTTCCTCAGGCAACTGAATAGTGGTTGGATTGAGACTCAGGGCATACTATTTGTTAAGGGATTTCAAGGCTCAGTTCAGGTTTTGGTTCTTTGAATGGCACAGCCAACACCCTGTTTAGTTTAGGGTTTATCAGACAACCCAGGGCTAATCTGTCTACACAGCTCCCCGTGAGTCGTCTCTGCACAGAGACAGGGCCTCAAGGCAATCCAAGGCTGGGTCGCTTTTGTAACCCCCCATGAGTCGCCTGTGTGCAGTAGACATGGTGAAACTCGTTTGTGAACTATGAGCCGGACAATCCACACACCACTGATCGACGCCCAGTTAGTCCCTGAGTGGTGATTCCGCAGCCCCCACTCCCCCCAGTTTATATACTAGATGTGACGTCACATGGTATGGAATACCCCGTTGGCCAGTTTGGGTCAGCTGCCCTGGCTGTGTCCCCTCCCAACTTTTTGTGCCCCTCCAGCTTTCTCGCTGGCTGGGCTTGAGAAGCTGAAAAATCCTTGACTTTAGACTAAACATTACTTAGCAACAACTGAAAACATCAGTGTTATCAACATTCTTCTCATACTGAACTCAAAAACATAGCACTGTACCAGCTACTAGGAAGACAATTAACTCTATCCCAGCTGAAACCAGGACAGTATCCACCCCTTATTCTATACCATTGACGTCATGCTCAGTTCCCATACCTTCAGTTACATCCCAGTCAATCATCATCACCTTTTCCGTCCCTTTGAGACATATTGTAGCAGGGAACCATCTGGAGACGTGAGCCGAGTAACAACAGGACACTGATACGGTTAAAGTTGTTCCCCCCTTATTGCCCAAATAGCGTGCTTATATACCTTGTCAAGCTAAACATCAGCTGTCCACGCGCCATAAGCTAAAATATAATTGGTTATACTAACTCTGTACACACGCATAAATGTAGGACACAATTGGTTATGCTAACTAAAACATGCGAAACTTGTCTCCGTCTAATTGGTCAAGATAAACTGCCGAATTGAGGTTCTTCGTGCCAAGTTCCCTCTATCGTGGAATGCGCACCTGTGTTCTAATTGGCATCTTTCCTTTTTTGTCTTCTTGTTTATTCTGTTCAAGGCCTTCTAAAGGCGTCTGGAATGCTTTTGCGACCGTTAGCTAAATATGTGTCCACAACAACATATAAACAACGATATATATATATGTATATATGTATACACACACAGAGATATCATTCCTTTAGTTTATGGGCCATGTTCATAAAATGTTCGTTGAGTTCATTTAGTTCCCGACTCTGGGGTCCATCTGTCATAGCAGTCTTTCTGGGCAGGAGGGATGGTGCAATGTCCTCTCAGTCAGCAGAGCAGGATCGGGCTTCAGTGTGGTATGGCAAGCGGGTGACATTGGACACAGCAGGAGGATGGTGTGCACTGTTGGATTGTTGCATGCTGGAGTCAGTTCTGGTTCCATCACTACTGCGCTTTGCTCAGTTTTATCACAGTTCATTCTTGCTTGGTCTAAGTGATTCTTACTGTAGTACTATGGATATAGCCTATAACAATTATAGTAATGATAACATACAGTAGCAGGGTTATGTAGCAACTAATATCATACAGTTTAATTCATTGGCTATTCTCACCTAAAATCAAATCCCCTTGAGGCACACATCGGACTTCCCCATCTTTTTGCATCACCCACCAATTGCATCCAGGTCCCTGAGCAAAAGCAATCCCATGAATGGGTTTACCTTTGCCTGAGGCAGGAGTAACCCAGACTGTCTTCCCTAACATATTTTTTATGTGCACTACAGGGACTTTATCCCCTTCTACAGTACGTAAAAGTTCTGAGTGGGCAGGGCCAGCTCCATTGGCAGATCCTCTGGTGTTGACTAACCAGGTGGCTTTTGCTAAATGTGTATCCCAGTGTTTGAAGGTCCCACCTCCCATTGCTCTCAATGTAGTCTTTAACAGTCCATTGTATCGTTCCATTTTCCCAGAGGCTGGTGCATGATAGGGGATGTGATATACCCACTCAATGCCATGTTGTTTGGCCCAGGTGTCTATGAGGTTGTTTCGGAAATGAGTCCCGTTGTCTGACTCAATTCTTTCTGGGGTGCCGTGTTGCCACAAGACTTGCTTTCCAAGGCCCAGGATAGTGTTCCGGGCAGTGGCATGGGGCACAGGATCTGTTTCCAGCCACCTGGTGGTTGTTTCCACCATTGTAAGCACATGGCACTTGCTTTGGTGGGTTTGTGGGAGTGTGATATAGTCAATCTGACAAGCTTCCCCATATTTATATTTCAGCCATCGCCCTCCATACCACAGGGGCTTCAACCACTTGGCTTGCTTAATTGCAGCACATGTTTCACATTCATGGATAACCTATGCGATAGTGTCCATGGTCAAGTCCACCCCTTGATCACAAGCCCATCTATATGCTGCATTGAGGAGATTGAAGTAGACGGACGCCTGTAATCTTGAGAGCAGACAGCAGACGACGCTTTATTGCTAAAACACACACATACTTATAGTCACATATTCTGCAAAGTCACTGTACACGCGCACAAGCATGAAATATGATTGGTTATATCAACACTGTACACGCGCATAAACATAAGATATAATTGGTTATACTAACACTGTACATGCGCATAAACATAGGACACAATTGGTTATATTAAGTAAAACACGCGAAACTTGTCTCAGTCTAATTGGTCAAGATAAGCTGCCGAATTGCGGTTCTTTGTGCCAAGTTCCCTTTATCTTGGAATGTGCACCTGTGTTCTTCTAATTGGCATCTTTCTTTTTTTGTCTTCTTGTTTATTCTGTTCAAGGTCTTCTAAAGGCATCTGGAATGCTTTTGCGACCGTTAACTAAATGTGTGTCTACAATTCCCCCTTTTTTGTTTTTTGACAAGTAACAACATGCTGTATTGCCCTTTGCAAAAACCTATGAACACAGCTAATTAAACACGGCAAAAGCAACATTATACCTAATAAAATACATAAGAATAAAAGACTGTTCAGGTAATGCCAATGACACACAAAAAGAGGTTTGATTAATAGCTTTAGTCAGTGTCACCCAAACATTCTTACTGTCCCACGGCATTAAACGATGTGGATCAATCACTGGTGCCACTATCATACTGCTTACTACAGTCAGCGTGTTCCATATTGATCTCAGCATAAGGTTTCGTCCATTTAGTTGGAATCCACTTCGGCCCATTTTCTGTAATGACACAAGCATAACCTCGGCCCCACGTTATTACTTTAAAAGGTCCCTCCCATTGCTGACACTCAATATTTTTAACCCAGACTTTCCACCCATTAGCAATATTTTGAATCCCACTATTCATTGTTTGAAAATGCCGAACTACAGGGGGAACAACTGACTCTCCATGCAGGGTCAAAAAATTCATCACATATATTGCTTTCATGAGTCTATTTGAAGGAGGTTCCCCTAATTCCCCCGTTTTTTGTTTTTCCAAAAAGTCTTTTAATACTTTATGAGTACGTTCGATTATAGCTTGACCTGTGGGAGAATGAGGAATGCCGGTAATATGAGTAACTCCCCATTGCTGAAAAAATTCCTGAGTCCGTTGTGCTATAAAACATGGTCCATTATCTGCTTTTATCTGGGCCGGGACACCCATTACTGCAAATGCTTGTCGTAAGTGTGTTTGTAGATGTCGACTTGTTTCGCCCGCAAGTGCTATGGCCCATATCATCAAGGAATATGTATCAACAGAAACATGAACATAACACAATTTTCCAAAAGCTGGTACATGAGTCACATCAGTCTGCCACAATTGCAAGGACTGCAGACCCCTAGGATTTACAGCGCCATCTCCGTGCCCAGATAATTTCTGGCACTCAGCACAGGATTGAATGATGGCCTTGGCATCTGCTATAGAAATTTGAAACTGTTTGGCTAATACTTTCGCTGGCTGGTGGAAAAAACTATGAGCTCCACGTGCCTGTAGAAGTTTATTGGGGGGTGGCCCAGTCCATACAGGATTAGCTAGTAAATCAGCTCGTTTATTCCCTTCTGTGATCCATCCAGGCAAACTGGTGTGACTTCGCACATGCATTATATAATAACACTTTGTCCGTTGGTTTAACAGAAATAGCAACATCTTAAATTTTTCAAACAATGTGATGTTATCAATTTCTTTCAAATAAGCCCATCTCAAGTGTTTTACTACACCTACCACATATAAAGAATCAGCAATAATATTGACCTCAACATCCTGCCACTTTTTAAATACTTCTATTACAGCTTGAAGTTCCACCACTTGGGGGGAGCCTTCACATGTGACAATGTGATTTTTCCATACCTGACCTTCTTTCCAAACTACTACTGCCTTTCCTGTTTTTCCACTGCCATCCGTAAATACTGTAGGACCATCAGTAGGTAACTCTGCACACAATTATTTTGTAGCAAGGTAAACATTTTGTGTGCAGGAAGATGAATATCTATCTTTCCTTCAAAATCTGCAAAAGCAATTTGTAAAGTTAGACTATTCTGTAGACACCATTGTAAATATCCTTGAGTCAAAGGAACGACAGTCGTGTGTGGTTCTTGTCCACAAATCTCAATAATCCAATGTCTCCCCTTTATAATTAATTCTGAAATCATTTCAATTCGAGAAAATATGGTTTTTCGGGCCTGGTGAGCTAAAAAGATCCATTCTATTATTAACAAGTCTTTGTGACTCCCCTCCCATTGATATATGATCCCGAGGGGTTGTTTTTCTTGGTTTAAAATGCTAAGATTAATGTCAAGATTTTCTTTAATCCTAAAAGCCTGACTCTGGGATATTATATCTGCTATCTGTTGCAATGCTTTTTTACCTTGAGGGGTCAATTGTCGAGGTGCCGTTAAGGTAGTGTCGCCTCGTAACATTTCAAATAAAGGGGTCAGAAGCTCATTATCTATTCCCAACAGTGTTCAAACCCAATTGATTGTCCCCAGTAATTTTTGCACATCATTCAATGTTTCAATCTTGTCTGTAATTTCCAGTTTTTGTGGAACTATAGTTTTTTCTAAAATCTTCCAGCCTAAATATTTCCATGGTTGCATTTTTTGTACCTTTTCTGGTGCTATTTTTAAACCAAAATCAGACAATTGTGTAGTCAATTCTTTGAGCTTTTCGGATAACTCTCTTTTCCCTGCTATCAAGATATTATCCATATAGTGATAAATAATCAAGTCTGGATTTTGTTGTCTAAACCCTTTTAGAGCTTGGGATACATAGGATTGGCATATGGTTGGAGAATTTTTCATTCCTTGTGGCAGAACTACCCAATGATAACGTTCCATGGGTTCCTGTTTGTTTATGGTGGGGATAGAAAAGGCAAATTTTTCCGCATCTTTTGGGTCTAAATATATTGTAAAGAAACAATCCTTTAAATCAATAATCAAAATGTTCCATCCTTGTGGAATCATGGTAGGCGTGGGTAACCCTAATTGAAGGGCTCCCATATTTTCCATTACTTCATTTATCTTTCTTAAATCATGCAACAGTCTCCATTTCACAGATTTTTTTGGAATGACAAAAACTGGTGTATTCCAAGGGCTCGTGGTATTCACCAAGTGCCCTTGTTCCAATTGCTCCTGTACTAACTGTTTCAAGATGGCGACCTTAGATTCAGTCAGCGGCCATTGATCTACCCAAACCGGTTCCTCTGTTTTCCATTTCAGTTTTAGGCATGGTCGCCCGTCAATGGCCATGCCACAAAATTGTCTCCTGTACTAAGCACACATCCCATTTGACTTAATGCATCCCTGCCTATCAGGTTCATAGGGATATTGGTTACATAAGGTTTGATATAAGAAACTGAATTTTGACAAATCAATTGAATCATATATTTGCTTTGTCGAGTTTTTGATAATCCTCCCACACCAAACAGTTTCGAATCCATCTCAGAAAGCTCCCAAGTGACAGGCCAGTCCTCCCACGACAGAACTGTTACATCTGCTCCAGTGTCCACTAATGCTTGTAATTTTATTTTTTCTGGCCTGTTCTTTGCATTTTGTAACTCTGCTGATATACTAGGTTTTGTTTTATTGATCTCCATTGACCACATAATTTGAGCTTCTAATCCCGTAGATCCAAACCCTGCATTGCCACGCTGTTGATTAACCTTACATGGTACATTTGCTTTAAAAGGGACTAGCTGTGCAATTCTGCTTCCTTCCTGTATCAATACTGGTGGAGACGGCGTCCAAATCATAGCATAAATGCGACCTGTGTAGTCCGCATCAATCACCCCGGGAAGCACAAAAATTCCTTGTAATGTTATACTAGACCGTCCCAACAACAGGGCACTAAGCCCATTACCTAATGGTCCTTGTGCGTTTACTGGCACACGGTGTACCTGAGAGTTCCACAGTAGAATGGTTTCTATTGTTGAGACATCCACTCCGGCACTTCCAGCTGTTCGGGCTGGCAATTCTGCCAGACATCCTTCTTGGCGCCGTTCTGGGATCCTTTCGGAGCTGTTGGGGTCATCGCACCGCTCCTCGCACTCTTCTTGTAGTTTCCCGGCGATGGGGTACCTCGAGGTGGCAGAGCTTCCTTTGTGAAACGAGATCTACATTGGTTAGCATAATGTCTCCCTTTATGACAAGGAGGGCATATATTAGGCCCAGCTTCCACTTTGTTTCGCCCTTCTTTACACTGAAATTGCAAATGTCCCGGTTGTCCACATTTATAGCATTTCTTAACATTTTTTGTATCCATTCGCATGGCTACAGCAAAAGCATTGGCCATTAATGTAGTTTTATGCTCCAAAGACCCAACTTTGTTACAGGCCTCTATCGTATCTACTAGCGTCACTCTTCCTGGCATCGATTGTAGTATTTTTCTAGAGTCTGCATTTGCATTTTCCACGGCCAATTTTATTATCAATGCTTCTTTGGCATCAGCATTATCTATTTGCTTTTCAATAGCATCTCGCAGACGATCAATAAAGGACATATAAGGTTCCGTATTACCCTGCCTTATACTTGTAAATGATTGTTCTGGCTTTCCAGCTTCAGGCAAGGTTACCATTGCCTTCAGAGCTAAGGAAGCTGATTCTTGTAATGCTTCCACGGGTAGCCTCGCTTGCCTATTAACATCTGCAAAGTCACCAGTCCCCATCATTTGTGCAGAAGTGATCATATACCGCGGATCTCCTTCTGGGCGGTCCAAATTTCTTAGTGCTGCTAAATCACATAATTCTGCCCATTTCACCTTCCATAATAGACGCTGAGTCGGGGTTAAAATCATTGTAGCCAATTGTGTACAGTCAAAGCCCGTTAAAATTTGACCAGAAAATATATTCTCCAATAATGCCTGACTAAACGGAGCAGACAGTCCATTAGCCATTACTGTTTTCTGTACTTCTTTTATTAAATCCCAATTGAAAGGTTGCCACATGTTTGGGGCATTCTGCCTGACTGTAACTGGAAAAGCCACAGGATTTAGACCTTTGGTTAACATTTTATCATTTATGTCCTTCCATTGCTTTTTTATAGCTTCTCCTGGGGATGTATCTGTCTCATAGGGAGGTGCAGAGGGGATAGGTCTCTGCTCGAGAGGCAGGTTACTTAAAGGTTGATTGTTGCCTCCAATAATGACATCTCCCTCGGTGTTTAATTCCTCATCACTGTCCGAATTATTTACTACCTCGCCACACACACTTCTCTTTTTTTCCGGGGTATCTTCAATTGAAATATTTACAGCGGCAGCCACCTCCTTTTCTGCCTTAAGGGCTTTCAACGTTTCCAGCACCAATCTCCACGTAGCGGAGATTTTCTGAGCCTTCACGTCCCCACGCGATACAAAGTCCCAAATTACTTTTCCCATTTCTTCCCAATTTTGAACTTCAAAGACTTCTACATTCGAAGTGGGGGCACCATGGTCCTTAAGCCACTTCAGCATCATACGTAAAGTATTTGAATCATACTTAATCCCTCTCACGGAGAGGATATGCGAAAGCATTTGTACAATTGCCCCTTCTTCCACAGACATCTGGGCACCCATTTTAAGTCTCTTAGCCGCTCACCTTACTTCCAAACGAGCAGGGTGATTGATCTCCTGGGAGAAGGTTGTCCGCTCAGTCCAGCTGGCTAGACGATCGTTCGGCTAGAGTATCCTCCGGACACACTTCCAGCAATTCCAGCAATCACGTCGGGGTCACCATTTGAGGAGATTGAAGTAGACGGACGCCTGTAATCTTGAGAGCAGACAGCAGACGACGCTTTATTGCTAAAACACACACATACTTAATGTCACATATTCTGCAAAGTCACTGTACACGCGCACAAGCATGAAATATGATTGGTTATATCAACGCTGTACACGCGCATAAACATAAGATATAATTGGTTATACTAACACTGTACACGCGCATAAACATAGGACACAATTGGTTATATTAAGTAAAACACGCGAAACTTGTCTCAGTCTAATTGGTCAAGATAAGCTGCCGAATTGCGGTTCTTTGTGCAAAGTTCCCTTTATCGTGGAATGTGCACCTGTGTTCTTCTAATTGGCATCTTTCTTTTTTTGTCTTCTTGTTTATTCTGTTCAAGGTCTTCTAAAGGCATATGGAATGCTTTTGCGACCGTTAACTAAATATGTGTCCACACTGCATCTCTTCCCTGATGGCCTGATGTGTCATGGGCCCACTGAGCCATAAATAATTCACCCTTATGTTGCCAGTCCAGATCCACCTGGGCCACATCAGTCTTGGCAGCCTGATCTGCCTGCTGGTTGTTTTGATGTTCTTCAGTGGCCCGGCTTTTGGGTACGTGAGCACCTACGTGATGTACGTTTGCAACCAGATTCTCTAGCCAGGATGCAATATCTTGCCACAGTGTGGCAGCCCAAATGGGTTTACCTCTGTGCTGCCAGTTGCTCTGCTTCCATTGCTGTAACCACCCCCATAGGGCATTTGCCACCATCCAGGAATTAGTATAGAGATAGAGCACTGGCCACTTTTCTCTTTCAGCAATGTCTAACACTAGCTGGATGGCTTTCACCTCTGCAAACTGGCTCGATTCACCTTCTCCTTCAGCAGTTTCTGCAACTTGTCGTGTAGGACTCCATATGGCAGCCTTCCACCTCCGATGTTTTCCCACAATGCGACAGGACCCGTCAGTGAACAGGGCATATAGTCTCTCATATTCTGACAGTTTATTATACAGTGGGGCCCCTTCAGCACGTGTCACCTCCTCCTCTGGCGACATTCCAAAATCTTTGCCTTCTGGCCAGTCCATGATCACTTCCACAATTCCTGGGCGACTGGGGTTTCCTATGCGAGCCCGTTGTGTGATCAGTGCGACCTACTTACTCCATGTGGCATCAGTTGCATGATGTGTAGAGGAGACCCTCCCTTTGAACATCCAGCCCAGCACTGGCAGTCGGGGTGCTAAGAGGAGCTGTGTTTCAGTACCAACCACTTCTGAGGCAGCTCAAACTCCTTCATATGCTGCCAATATCTCTTTTTCAGTTGGAGTATAGCAGGCCTCCGATCCTCTGTATCCCCGACTCCAAAACCCTAGGGGTCGGCCTTGCGTCTCCCCACGTGCTTTCTGCCAGAGGCTCCAGGTAGGGCCATTCTCCCCGGCTCTGGTATAGAGTACATTTTTAACATCTTGTCCTGCCCGGACTGGCCCAAGGGCTACTGCATGAACAATCTCCCATTTAATTTGTACTAAAGGCTTGTTGTTGCTCAGGGCCCCATTTAAAATCATTCTTCTTCCGGGTCACTTGATAGAGAGGGCTTACAATCAGACTGTAATTTGGAATATGCATTCTCCAAAAACCCACAACACCTAACAAGGCCTGTGTTTCTTTTTTATTTAGTCAGTGGAGAAATAGCTGCTATTTTGTTGATCGCATCCATGGTGATCTGACGACGCCCGTCTTGCCATTTTATTCCTAAAAACTGGATCTCCTGTGCAGGTCCCTTGACCTTACTTTCTTTTATGGCAAAACCGGCTTTCAGAAGGATTTGGATTATTTTCTTTCCTTTCTCAAAGACTTCTTCTGCCGTGTTGCCCCATACGATGATGTCATCAATGTATTGCAGGTGTTCTGGAACTTCACCCTTTTCCAGTGCAGTCTGGATTAGCCCATGGCAAATGGTGGGGCTGTGTTTCTACCCCTGGGGCAATTGATTCCAGGTGTACTGGATGCCCCTCCAAGTGAAGGCAAATTGCGGACGACACTCTGCTACCAGAAGGATTGAGAAAAACCCATTAGCAATGTCAATTGTGGCATACCACTTGGCTGCCTTTGACTCTAGTTCATATTGAAGTTCTAGCATATCTGGAACGGCAGCACTCAGCGGTGGCGTAACTTCATTCAGGCCACGATAGTCAACTGTTAGTCTCTACTCCCCATTAGACTTTCTCACTGGCCATATGGGACTATTAAAGGGTGAGCAAGTTTTGCTGATCACTCCTTGTATCTCCAGTTGGTGAATCAACTTGTGGATGGGAATTGGGGAGTCTCGGTTAGTGCGATATTGCCACCGGTGCACTGTTGTGGTAACAATTGGCACCTGTTGTTCTTCAACCTTCAGCAACCCCACAATCGAAGGGTCTTGAGAGAGACCTGGCAGGGTAGACAGCTGTTCAGTTCCCTCCATCTCCAAGGCAGCTATACCAAAAGCCCATCGATACCCCTTTGGGTCCTTAAAATACCCTCTCCTGAGGTAGTGTATGCCCAGGATGCACGGAGCCTCTGGACCAGTCACAATGGGGTGTTTCTGCCACTCATTCCCAGTTAGGCTTACTTCAGCCTCCAATACAGTTAACTCTTGGGATCCCCCTGTCACACCAGAGATACAAATGGGTTCTGCCCCTTTATAACTTGATGGCATTAGAGTGCACTGTGCGCCGGTGTCTACTAGAGCCTTATACTCCTGTGGGTCTGATGTGCCAGGCCATCGAATCCACACAGTCCAATAGACCCGGTTATCCCTTTCCTCCACCTGGCTGGAGGCAGGGCCCCTCTAATTCTGGTCAGAGTATCCAGTACTCACTTCTTGTAAAATTGACAGAGAAGTCCCTTCAAGAGGATCAGAAATAAGATCAGCCCTTCTACTCTGTTTGGAAACTGGAGCGGCAGTTTTCCTGGGAGAATCCCCTTTTGTGGTGGTTTTTCCTCACAACTCATGTACCTGTGCATTTAGGACCGAGGTAGGTTTTCCATCCCATTTCCTCATGTCCTCTCCATGATCACATAGGTAAAACCACAGGGCACCTCGCGGTGTGTACCTTCTATATTCTCTCTCTTGGGCAGAGGAACGTTCACTCCTAATAGCTGAGACATTGGTCCTTACAGATGGGGAGTAGGACATATGCTCTTTGAATTGCTGGAAATCCTCGGACAGCTTCTCCACAGCCAAAATGCAGGCTTGTAGGGAGGAAGAGAGATTTTCTTTGTATTGACGGAGTTGGTGAGCCATTTCATCCACTGTCGGTGCCTCTTTGTCTTTCCAGGTCATTATTGCCAGTGAGTTGGCAATAGGACAATGATGTGCTCCGTACAAACTTCAGCCACATAGGTCGTGTGCATTGGCCTTCATCTGGATCTTTGGGTAATTGTGGGTTGTCCGGGTCATAATGAATCATCTCTAGCACGGCTAATTCCCTCAGATATTGGATACCTCTTTCCATGGTGGTCCACTTGCTTGACTGACATATAACATCTTCCTTAAAGGGGTACCTTTCCTTCACACTTGACAGGAGTCGCCTCCAGAGGCTGATGGCTTGTGTCCCTTTTCCAATTGCCTTGTCAATGCCACCTTCCCTGGCAAGCGATCCCAGCTGCTTGGCTTCCTTACCTTCTAATTGCAAGCTATTAGCCCCATTGTCCCAGCATCGGAGGAGCCAGGTGATAATATGCTCACCTATACGGCGGCCAAAATCTTTTCGCATATCCTGCAGCTCACTCAAGGATAGGGACCGGGTGATTACCTCTGATTCTGCCTCTTCCTCCTGTTCCCGTGATGACCCTGGCTCATCTTCCTCCTTCGCTAAACGAACTGATTTTTTTGTATATTTCTTGTTGTGTATGGGGGCAACTGATACCGGTGCAGGGTGGTCCGCTGGTTCAGTTGCAGTACCGCTTGCTGGGTTTTGGATAACCGCAGTGCCTGTCGCCGGGGTTTGGGTAGCCGCAGTGCTCGTCGCTGGGGCTGGAGGGACCACAGTGCCCTTTGCTGAGGTTTGGGTAGCCACAGTGCTGGTCGCCAGGGCTGGAGGGGTCACAGTGCCTGTCACCAAGGTCTGGGTGGCCACGATGCTTGTTGCCGGGGCTGGAGGGGCCGTGGCGCCCATTGCCGAGGTTTGGCTGGCCGCAGTGCTCATCGTTTTGTTGTTAGATCCAGAGACCTTCTCTTCCCCTTGAGGGTACTGAGTGGTGTTGAACAGGGCTCGATAGGCAATGTGCCAGGCCCCAGCACGTTGCAGTGATTTGTATCTCTCTGGAGCTGCCAGGGTGACTGCATACCTTTTCCAAATAATTTACTGTATTGGGTCTGGCTGAGATGGAGTTAATACTCCCCATAGCAGCCCTCATAGCACTGTGCTCTGCATTGGTAGCTAGAAAGGTGTTGATAACACACCAGTGTTTTGGCTACTGCTGAGCAGTGCTGGCACAGCATCAAGGCTGTCTCTCCAAAATTTTTCCCCCCCCCTCAATAGCAGGCTGGGGCAGGGCAAGATCTCGGGAGGGGACATAACCAGGACAGCTGACCTAAACTAACCAAACAGATATTCCATACCATATGACGTCAGCTCAGATATAAAAGCTAAGTAAAGGGAGACGGAAGGGGGGCATTTTTGTCTTCCGGAGCAACCACTACGCATACTGAAGCCCTGCTTCCCAGGAAGTGGCTAGACATCGCCTGCTGATGGGAAGTAGAGAATAACATCATTTGTTTTTCTTTGCTTTCGCGCGCGACCTTGGCTTTCACTTTATTAAACTGTCCTTATCTTGACCCACAAGCCTTTTGTTATATTTTCTCCCCCCTGTCCAGCTGAGAAGGGGGAGTGATAGAGCGGCTTTGGTGGGCACCTGGCATCCAGCCAGGGTCAACCCACCACATTTACTAGTTCTTCTGGATTCTGCACTTGTTCAGGGGTGAATTTCCAAAACATTGGAGGTGCCCACTTTTCTAGGTACTTGCCCATACTACCCCACACACCCTGCCACTCATAATTATCCAGCCTTGGGGCAGATCTCTGGGTGATCTTCTTAAATAGTTGTTTAACCTTAAACGAGAGCTGAACCACATTCAGAAGCATGCTAATTCCTAGCAGTAGGGCTAGGACCGTGCTGGTCCCAACATCCCAAGAGTATTCAAATTTTTCAAAATTCTCAAACACCATTGTAACTGGACTGAAGGAGAAAGGAGAGGGGAAGAAAGGTATCCCACCCATAGACTGGCTTTCCAAGGAGGAAAGGTAAATGGTATAATTATTAATAGTTTCCCACAGATGGATCCCGAAGTATAAAGGTGACAATGCTGAGTGCAAATACCGGATTAATCCCACAACTGACGACTTTATCATACCATAAACCAGTGTTACACAATACATCAAAGCGAAAACCTTAATCCACCTCCCACGGATGATAAGCAGCAGAAAAGGGACTACATACAGCAAGTGAGGTGATACATAACAGAACTTTAAAAACCAGAGCAACATCTCTAAGAACACATAAATCAACATAGTGACCAGCGACTATTAGACCAATATAATGAATGCTTATAACAAATTTCTTTTAACAAGCTCTGGTCAGGTTTGTCGTTATCTCAACCCTTTGTGCCCCACGTTGGGCGCCAAAATGGACTGTCGTGGTTTAACCCCAGCCAGTAATTAAGCACCAAGCAGCCACTCACTCACTTCCCCCCCACCCAGTGGGATGAGGGAGAAAACCGGGAAAAGAAGCAAAACCCGTGGGTTGAGATAAGAACGGTTTAATAGAACAGAAAAGAAGAAACTAATAATGATAATGATAACACTAATAAAATGACAATAGTAATAATAAAAGGATTGGAATGTACAAATGATGCACAGTGCAATTGCTCACCACCCGCCAATCGACGCCCAGTTAGTCCCTGAGCGGCAATTCCCCCGCCCCCACTCCCCCCAGTTTATACACTAGATGTGACGTCACATGGTATGATATACCCCTTTGGCCAGTTTGGGTCAGCTGCCCTGGCTGTGTCCTGTGCCAACTTCTTGTGCCCCTCCAGCTTTCTTGCTGGCTGGGCATGAGAAGCTGAAAAATCCTTGACTTTAGACTAAACGTTACTTAGCAACAACTGAAAACATCAGTGTTATCAACATCCTTCTCATACTGAACTCAAAACATAGCACTGTACCAGCTACTAGGAAGACAATTAACTCTATCCCAGCTGAAACCAGGACAAGCCCTTATTCCAGTCAATGTTAGGATGAAATGTTGAAATTGGGCTTTTAAGGATTGATAGTATCTTTTCAAATAACCATCAGGGCTTAAATAGGGCTTAAGCATCTAGTCTCTTAAGCATCTACACTCTTAAGCATCTAGTCTCCAACTAGACTTTTTCCAGGTACCAGGTTTTTGTCAAAAAGGCCCTCTGTCTTGGCAGGCTTTGGGAATCACCCAGGCTATGTGGCAGCATACCTGGCAGCTGGGGAATGATGTGTTGCAGTCACTTGTACCTAGACCTTAGTTTAAAACATGGAAATAAATTAGACTTTGATTTTTAAGAAGGCTTTTTTTCCTCATGGTCTAATATAATTGTCTGAAATATGTGATGGGAATGTGTTACGGAGGCTCACACAATCAAATCCAACAGGTGTTAAAACTCACATTTATTCTTCAGTAAAAAAGTTAGTTAGAACTCCAGTAACATTTGTAAACCACAGGCTCAATGATGTAAGGGGAATTAGTACTACAGAGCTGACTTAAGAATTCTTAAGGTTTAAAAATGATGACTCAAAATGCGCATATCACTCACCTAAAAGATGAGGGCTCTCAACCTCGAGGATTTACCTAGGGCAGCATCCTGACCCAAGGGGAGAGTCCCCGACTACAGACCCACTGCTCTGAGAAGGACTGACTCAAAATGTCCTCCGGGGGGGCCCTGTTTATACCCTTGTTGAATCTGATCTGTGGTCATTTCAATCCCCATTGGCCAAAAGGTCAACACTTCCGTGTACCTGGCATGTTTGATTGGTCACTTCAGTTTTCAACCTGCAGCCTCTAGGGTTTGGGGTTTTTTTCCTCTCCTCCCTGCCCGGAGAAGTTTCGTTTCCTGTCGGGTCAGGTGTACCTGCCACAGAATGGGAATTTCTAAACAAGGAAATCTGAATGTGGGTTCCACCATGCCCTCTGTATCTGTTGGATGGTGCTCTGGATCCCAGGTAGCTTGTGGAAATACAGTCTTAAGCAGTTACATCAGTACTGATATCTTCAGTATATTTTTTCATTCATACCTTCTCCCCACTCCTTGTTGGGCAGGAGAGGTTATACCGCCATATGAACTGGTGGTGATAATGCTCTACAAAAGGCAATATCCAGTAGTCTGTGTTCCTGTTATAATATCAAATAGCTGGGTATAAAACTGTCTGAACTTTGGCTTTTCTGCAATTGTATGGCACAAGTTTTATTCTGAAACTTGTCCTTAGTGAACTTATTCCCTACCCTCCCTCCGCTGTAAACCAGTGTAGATGAACATCAAACTGCAAAGCAGATACTACTTACAAATGGATCATGAAGAAACTACAGAAAAGTGAAAAGGTTAAATGAATTTTCCCATTTCCTAGTTTTACATTCACTTAAATCTTGTATTTCACAGTGATCTTGGAATTAGAGGGGTACTAGCAATAAACCTAATAATCCCTGAGTGACAGATTGTGGCATATGCTGTTTATGCTTTCCAAGGTTGTTTATAGTCTCTGCTTCACAGGGACTTGCAGGAATTGCTTTCAAGTGGTGTCTTTCAGTTCAGAAGAGAGCATGGGACAGACTTGTGGAAGGATGCAAATGCTGAAGGTGAGTCTCTGCTTGCTGATAGCCACTGAAGTCCAAGGCTGCAGATCACAGACTTTGCTGACAGCTGTATTGGCAGGTGAAGTAGCTGTAGCATGTCCAGCCCTGCCTCTGTGTCAACCGAGTACCTCGCGTGCATTTTGGGCCAAAGCCCAGCTGGGATCCTCAAATGGTGTGTGATGCCCTCTGCAATTCAGTAGCCACAGCTGGAATTGTGTCTGCAGGGATTTCAAGATCAGCTACTCATTTAGTACAAAAAATATTGGTAATGTTTCCTTTCCAGCCTTCAAGGCGGAGAAAGCCAAGATTGCAACTGTTGGGCAATAACCTTTTTTTCCCCACCCTCCTGCCCCACTTCTGAAAAGAAAAGATTCACAGGGCCAGATGAGGAGAGTGCCTATGACTGGGCCTCCAAAGAGGCAGTTAGGGAACTCATAGGAGGAATGGCCCAGGAATGTTTAGCATTTGTATGTTTTTCTCCTATGACTATTTAATGTAAATACCTAAGTCATTCTTAGACTTGGAGAGCAGCGTTGGATGCTTTTACTGTCAATTTCTCTTCACTTGTATCTGAGGAAAGCCCACGTGTCATGGTTTAACCCCAGGCAGCAACTAAGCACCACGTAGCCGCTCACTCACTTCCCCCCACCCAGTGGGATGGGGGAGAGAATCGGGAGGAAAAAGGTAAAACTCATGAGTTGAGATAAGAACAGTTTAATAGAACGGAAAGGAAGAAACTAATAATAACAATAATAAAATGACAATAGTAATAAAAGGATTAGAATATATAAACAAGTGATGCACAATGCAATTGCTCACCACTTGTCGACCGATTCCCTAGCAGCTATCTGCACCCCCGGCTAACTAGTTTATATACTGGGCATGACGTCACATGGTATGGAATACCTCTTTGGCCAGTTGGGGTGAGCTGTCCTGGCTGTGTCCCCTCCCAACTTCTTGTGCCCCTCCAGCCTTCTCACTGGCTGAGCATGAGAAGCTGAAAAATCCTTGACTTAGTCTAAACTCTACTTAGCAACAACTGAAAACATCAGTGTGTTATCAACTTTCTTCTCATACTGAATCCAAGACATAACACTATACTACCTATGTATTGGGTTTGTGTGACAAGGTTTTGGTAGCGGGGGGGTTACAGGGGTGGCTTCTGTGAGAAGCTGCTAGAAGCTTCCCCTATGTCCAACAGAGCCAATACCAGCTGGCTCTAAGACAGACCCGCCGCCAGCCAAGGAGCGATAGTGGTAGCACCTCTGTGATAACATTTTTAAGAAGGGAAAAAAAAGTTGCTGGGACAGACAGAAACGGCAGCTGGAGAGAAGAGTGAGAACATGTAAGAGAAACAGCCCTGCAGACACCAAGGTCAGTGAAGAAGGAGGAGGAGGAGGTGCTCCAGGCGCCAGAGCAGAGATTCCCCTGCAGCCCGTGGTGAAGACCGTGGTGAAGACCATGGTGAGGCAGGCTGTCCCCCTGCAGTCCATGGAGGTCCACGGTGGAGCAGATATCCACCTGCAGCCCGTGGAGGACCCCACGCCAGAGCAGGTGGGTGCCCAAAGGAGGCTATGACCCCGTGGGAAGCCCGCGCTGGAGCAGGCTCCTGGCAGGACCTGCGGATCTGTGGAGAGAGGAGCCCACGGAGCAGGTTTTCTGGCAGGACTTGTGACCCCGTGGGGGACCCACGCTGGAGCAGTGTGCTCCTGAAGGACTGCACGCTGTGGAAGGGACCCATGCTGGAGCAGTTTGTGAAGAACTGCAGCCCATGGGAAGGACCCACGTTGGAGAAGTTCATGGAGGACTGTCTCCCATGGGAGGGACCCCACGCTGGAGCAGGGGAAGAGTGTGATGAGTCCTGCCCCTGAGAAGGATGAAGCGGCAGAGATAACATGTGATGAACTGACTGTAAACCCCATCCCCCTGCGCCGCTGGGGGGGGGTTGGTAGAGAATCCAGGAGTGAAGTTGTGCCTGGGAAGAAGGAAAGGGTGGAGGGAAGGTTTTTTGAGATTTGGTTTTATTTCTCATTACCCTACTCTTGTTATAGACGCTCGTGACAAATTGGAGGAGCCAATTTGTATTAAATGACAAGATCGAATTTATTAGCAAGCGATAAGAGAGTAAAACAGCGCTGGGCGGCCGGGGAGACAGTGCTCCGCCAAAGGCTCACGCCGAAAATGGGGAAGAGTCCCTTTATTTATACAGTTTCTAGTTTCTGTCTACGGGACGGCTGGTATCTTCTGCATTGTGTGTGCGTTTGTGCCCTCAGTTGCTAGGTTGTCATAATCTGCCTTCAGGTGGCGGCTGGTATCTTCTGCATTGTGTGTGCGTTTGCGCTGTTATTTGTTTGTTAGGTGGAACGTCTTTCGTTAATCATCGGTACTTAACTGGATACTGTGGTTTTAGATAAGTGAGGAATGTCTCTACCCCCACATGCGATTTCATGAACAAAGTTAACCAGTTCATTACAATCCCCCCTTTTCTATTTTATCCTGATTTTGTTCATTAAATCGATCCAATGCTTCTTTTGCCCACCCGAGGATAGGAGTAATTCCTCCGTCCCCGATTTGTTCGTATTGCTTCCGTAGCAGCATTAAGTGTGCAGTTTCTAAGCGTCCTTTAACAATAGCGATTAACCTATTGAAAATGCATGGCCCAAAAGTCAAAAATAAGATTAATACAATAAGAGGTCCTGCAATAGTCGACAATAGGGTGGTTAACCAGGGTGAATAGTTAAACATAGAATCATACCAGCTCTGTTGTGATTCCCGGTCTTTTTTTCGTTTTTCTAACCCCTCTCGTAGCTTGGCCATGGTATCTCTAACTACCCCAGTATGGTCAACATATACACAACACTCCTCCCGTAGGGCTGCACATAACCCCCCCTGTTGCATGAACATTAGGTCTAAGCCTCGTCTGTTTTGTAATACTACTTCTGATAAAGACCTAACAGACTGTTCCAGGGCTGTCATGGCCTTTTCTATCCTGGCTAAATCTTCATCGACTGCTACCCTTAAAGATTGAAATTTTTGATTTTGTTGTACGAGGGAGGTTATTCCTGTACCAGCTCCAGCAGCTCTGACTGCCAGGAGTGTTGTCACCGTGAGGGCTGTAAAGGGTTCACGTTTTTGTATATAATGGGTCTGAGTAGTTTGATAGTCATAAACGAAATCTTCGGGATGGTAAATAAGCCTAGGTATCACAGTTACTTGTATACAATATTCAGTTGTCCAATTAAAGACCTTTAGGGATATACAAGGTGTAACCCCAGTTTGGGAACAAATCCACTTAGTATTATCTGCAGGAATTAACCATTCAGCTGTTATTTCTCCTGATTTGCGAGTTGTGTTACATAGGTGTCGTTTGTCTTTTGGGACATTTCCTATACACTTTCCTTTTCCCGATACTTGGGACATTGTTATTCCTTGCTTACGTTCAGATTCCTTATTCCACAAGCACTGAGCTGGATTTGTTCCGTTGGCTTTCTTAAATCTACTGTCCACCCCAATAGCTTCATAAAAGGGTGGCTGAATGTCGTAACATAACCAACAATGTTCAGTTATATTAGGGTAGGTGGTATTCAGTACCTGATAACTGGCTTGAAGCATATTCCACAATGGGCTGACGCTGACTTCGGGTGCAAGAGTCAAGGGTTTGATTTTTACTGATACGCCCGGGATGTTATTTTCAATGACGTTGATGTTAGGAGAGATTGTAACAGTATGTACAATACTGTTACTTCCACCTTCCTCTACCAGGACCAGATTTGGTCCGACATCTGAAGTATGTGGGAAGGGATTTTCTTTTCTTATTTGGATGAACCCTCCTCGATCCGTCCCTGGTTCCCATATTCTTATTCCCCACATCTTCCCATGCAACCATCCTGAATTCTCAGGCTGTCTGATAGTCATATTCAAGCTGGTACAATTCGATTTGTATTTTCCTCCTAATGGTTCCCCATCATGAGCATAAGAGGGAAGTTTACATCCTTGTGGACTTCATTTTACGTCTAAAAATAAATCAGGATTCCCAACTCTCCATCCAGTAGCTATAGTCTCACAACCCCAATATGCACAATAATAGTGCCCAGGGTAATTGCAATATGAACGGCCTGGGTTCGAAAGGGGGCACATATAAATGGCTGGTTTAATCCCTAACTTCTCTTTACCACAGGAATAGGGAGACACATGCCCTAGCATACTGCATATTGTCACATTAAAGGACGGAGATCCAGGGGTAGTAACAGTTTGTAATACCTTTGATCGATCTGGTTGTATTAAAGACCATTTGAAGGGTTGATGGTGGATGTTCCCACATACCATAGGTAGATACCATAATAATATCATCCAGACACGGATTGCTGGTGGGGTTCCCCGAGGAGTACCAACAGGTGTCAACATCAATTCTTGATTTTCTCTCTGCCAGAATATGCCCAGCCGGACTCCCAGAGTCCATCCTTCCCCTCGAAGTGTCTGTTCCCCGCTATTACCTGTCGATGATCTCACGGTGTACTCACGCTCCCTTTTCCGTACGCCTCTGCCTACTTCGCCTACTCCGGTGCCAGGAGCAGCGAGGTTTTTCATCTTCTCGGCAGCAGTAGTACTTCTCAGGGGCGTGTTTTCCACTTACAAAGCCCTTACGGGGCTTAGTTCCTCCTCGGGAACTCGTGTAGGATATTTTATATTGCCTGGGAAATGACAAGACACTCGTAGGATTCAGGGTTATAGGAGCTCTGGGTTTGTTAGGGACTTCCC
Organism: Harpia harpyja; assembly: GCF_026419915.1. Lineage (NCBI taxonomy): Eukaryota > Metazoa > Chordata > Aves > Accipitriformes > Accipitridae > Harpia > Harpia harpyja. The sequence goes on from NC_068968.1 coordinate 9,918,308, forward strand.
GCAGTTACTCCCCCACCCTTTGAGGAGGCTGTATTTTGGTCCCCTTCTCCTTTGGGTACACTGTGCACAGCCGTCCCTAGATGGGTGGCTGTTCTTACAGTGTGTCCACCAGCATTCCCTGTATAAATTTTTTTATTTAAGAGCAGAAGCCGTCTTAGTGGCACGTTTAGTTTGTTTCCACGTAAATCTAATAGCACACTGTTTTATAGTTCTGGACCAATCTTTCTCATATACTTCCCAGGTTTCAGGCACTAATAATTCCCTCCCACAAAGTAATTTCCCGATGTCTATTTTGTCCAACTGGTTCCTATTGGGGAATTGATGCTCTCGACATTCCATACAATAATAATGTCTCCTACTGGGACTACAATACCATTTCTCACCGCACTTTACACAGTTACGAAACACCCAACTCCAATGGTTGTGGTTATGATGCTTTAAACACGAAATCTCGTCAAGATACTCCGATGTCGTAGGGATTTTAGTCTCTACTTCACAACAAAAAGGTAAGTACCGAGGGGTTCCTGCTAGTTTGTATATACCAGCTCCGCCGGTTTGATGAGGTATCCGTTTTATACACCAAGGAACAAAATTCACCACCTGTAGATCATCTCCAGGTGATACCTGGAACTACTGATATAAATTAGGTTTTACCGTTCTTCCAAAAGGATTCATTCACTCGTGTAGCTCTTTTTCTTCCTTATCACTAGTTTCAAGTCCTCTGAAGTCTTTGCTATTTCCCACTGATCTCTGGGTAAAGGTCCTTTAATTCGCGAGGCATGCGTCCATCCTCGTTCTGCAGTCCGGATAGCAGTTTCTGTGGTAAGTAAAACAAGAAAGGGCTCCTCCCACCTAGGAATGAGAGAGGATTCTTTCCAGGCTCTGATCAATACCATATCACCTGGCTTTACCGAATGTATGGATATATCTAGGGGTGGTCTCTGTACTACCATCCCTTTCTTCCACAATTTTTCCCTTCTTTTCATTAGCTGAATTATATATGGGTTAATATTCTCTTCATCTAAAGTGGGGTAGTCGGCTGGACACTCCATATCATAAGGCATGCCATACAACATTTCAAATGGGGAAATTCCTGTATCTGTCCGGGGCTGAGTTCGAATGTTTAACAAAGCAATTGGTAAATGCTTTACCCATGACATTTTGGTTTCTATCATTAATTTAGTCAACTGTTTCTTAATTTCACCATTCATCCGTTCTACCTTGCCAGAGCTTTGGGGATGCCAGGGGGTATGGAATTCCCATTTAATTCCAAAGGGGGCCAGAGTTTCTCTTACCACCTTGGAAACAAAATGGGGGCCTCGATCTGAGTCAATAGTTTCAATATTCCCATATCGGGGTATAATATGTTCTAAAAGTACTTTCACTACTGTATTGGCAGTGGCCCTAGCAGTAGGGAATGCTTCTACATAATGGGTGAGGTGGTCCACTAATACCAGTAGGTGTTTGTACCGTCCCACTTTGGGGAGATCAGTAAAGTCAATCTGTATCTTAGCAAATGGTCGGTGTGCTAACTCCCGTCCTCCTGGTACTTGTTCTCTAAGACGTTGCTTATTAATTTTCTGACACGTCAAACATCCCTGTACAATTCCCTTAGCCACATTATAAACTCCAGTACACATATATTTAATTGCAAACTGATCAACTAATGCTTGAACACCCCAATGGGTCTTTAAGTGCATGCTCTTCATTATTTTCCATGTTAATGCTTTTGGTAATACTTGCCTCCCATCAGGTAATTCCCAATTACCCCCTTTTTCTATTACTCCCATCTCCTTTAATTTGTACATTTCTGGTTTACTAAATTGTGGGTTTAGGATTTTTGACGATTTTTCGTTTGCCAGTGGGGTGACCGTTATAGTCAGCAATGCTGCTGTCTTGGCCTCTTGGTCAGCCAGGTTATTCCCCCGAATTTCAGGAGATGTTCCCCTTTGATGTCCCCTAACATGTACTACCGCAATCCTCTCGGGCCCCCTAAGTGCCCGTAGGATTTTAACAATCAGCTCCTCATGGATTAAACCCTTTCCTTGGGAATTAATAAGTCCCCGTTCCTCCCAAATTTTTCCAAACGTGTGTACTACTCCATATGCATATTTCGAATCAGTATATACCGTTCCCTTTTTGCCCTTTAAAAGTTCCAATGCCCTAAATATTGCGAACAACTCGCAGGCCTGCGCTGACCAGCTAGGGCTGAGAGGCCCAGATTCCTTTACTTTTAGGCTTTCCCCATCTACAATTGCATACCCTGACTTTCTTTTTCCTGCTATTACTCGAGATGATCCATCAGCAAATAACTTCTCTCCCTCTCCCAATTCTACTTCTTCTAGATCTGGCCTAATTTTCGTTTGTTCTTCAATGGTTTGGAGGCAATTATGTGTTAGCTCCTCTTCAGGACCCCCATACAAAAACTGTGCCGGGTTCTGCAAGCTTGTTGTTCCGATCTCCAATTTAGGGGAATGGATTAGGATCCCCTCATATTTTAAAAGCCTGGCATCGGTGATCCATTTTTCAGCCTTTTGTTGGAGAACCCCTCGAATATTATGGGGAGAGAACACCCTTAATTCACTTCCAAATGTTACCTTATTCACTTCTTCCACGATCAGGGCTACAGCAATGACTGCCTGTAAACAGGTGGGCCACCCTCTACTGACGGGGTCTAATAATTTGGAAATATACCCTACAGGTTTCTTTTTCCCTGCCCACTCCTGGGTCAAAACCCCGTATGCTGTCCCCTCCTCAGTGGCCACAAATAAATAAAAGGGTCTCTTCACATCAGGCAAACTCAAGACAGGGGCGTTAACTAGATCAGCTTTAAGACTCTCTAATCTCTCCTCATCCTCTTGGGTCTATTTAAGCAATCCATCCATAGTTAACTTTTGATACAAAAATCGCACTTTCGCACTAAAGTTCTCAATCCACTGCCTGCAATACCCAAATAGCCCCAACAATTGTCTAATCTGTCTTTTATTCCTCGGGGCTTTCAGTGATAAAATTCCATTTACTCGTTCGGGGTCTAACTTCTTAGTCCCCTTGCTTATCCAGTGTCCTAAATATTTTACCTCCTCTTCCACAAACTGTAGTTTCGACCGTGATATTTTGAGGCCTTGAAGGCTCAAGAAATTTAACAACCATATGCTTTCTTTTCTGACTGCCTCTTGATTTTCTCCTGCCAACAATAAGTCATCCACATACTGTACTAGCACGACCCCATCTTGTAGCCGGTATTCCCGTAGAATCCTTTCTAGGGCTTGTCCAAATAAGTTTGGGGATTCCGTAAACCCTTGGGGAAGTACAGTCCACCTTAACTGCTGTCTCCTATGAGTGTCTGGGTCTTCCCACTCGAAGGCAAAATAATCCCTACATTCCTCCTTTAGAGGGCATGACCAGAATGCATCCTTAAGATCTATTACACTATACCATTGATTCTCGGGCCTCAATTGACTCAACAGGGTGTGTGGGTTTGCCACTACCGGGAACCGGCTGACAGTTCGTTTATTGATTTCCCTTAGGTCATGCACCAACCGATAGCTGCCATCGGATTTCTTTACTGGTAAAATCGGGGTATTAAAAGGGGACATGCAGGGTTCAAGTAACCCTTTCCCCAATAGTCTCTCGATCTCAGGTTTTAGTCCCCTTCTCCCCTCATTAGATAAGGGATATTGTTTAATTCTCACTGGAATCTCGGGGTTCTTAATAACCACCTCAAACGGTTCAATATCCAGTTTTCCAACTGTTTCGGGAGTATACCACACTTAGGGGTTAATTTGCTTCTCGTCCACCTCTGTAAGGGGACAAAGCCTGATTTTTAACTCTTCCTTTTCCACGTCCACCCGAATCCCCATCTTTACGATTAAATCCCTACCTAATAAGTTGTATTCCGCTTCAGGTACTAACAACAGCGTTCCAATTCCATATCGGCAACTTGATTCCACCGCCACATCTTTTATAACGGGGACCCTAAATGGTTCCCCTTTTGCTCCAATTACATTAACTTTATCCCCGGATATTTTACATCCTGGAGGTAATGATTGTACAGTAGACCTTTCGGCTCCGGTATCCACAAGAAAGGTCACCTCCTGGCGCTGAGGACCCACTTTTAAAGTTATCAAGGGCTCTTTCTTACCAGGGGTCCTCAGCACATAGAGCCCCTGACCCCGCTAATCCTCCCAGAATGCTTTCTCATCCTGAATCCTTTTTCTACATTCTCTCTTCATGTGTCCTTTTTTCCCGCAATAGAAACATTCCACGGCTTTATCTCCTCTCCTCTCAATTCTTTCCTTATCTCCCCCACCAGACCTATCACACCTTATCACACCTTTCTGTCCTTTTCTTACCGCAGCAACCAGTAGCCTAGTCTGCCGCTTTTCAGTTTCCTCTTCTCGCCTCACATACACCTTCTGAGCCTCTCTAAGTAATTCATCCAGCCCCCGCTCCTGCCAGTCCTCAATTTTCTCTAACTTTTTCCTAATATCTCCCCAAGATTTTGCCACAAACTGAGTTTTCAGCAACGCCTGTCCCACAGGGGTAGCAGGGTCCACCCCAGAGTATAACTGGAAACTTTTTCTTAGCCTTTCAAGCCATTCTGTCGGGGTTTCATCTTTCTTCTGTTGTTCACTAAAGGCTTTATTAATATTCTGACCTCGGGGAACAGATTCTCGTATCCCCTGAATTATAATTGTTCTCAGATCTGACATATTATTCCTATGAGCTGGATCCTGGTTATTCCAGTCTGGCCGGTTTAAAGGCCATTTCTGATCCGCAGCCGGGCCAGCTTGATGTTGCTGATCCCACACTCTCATTCCAGCCCTTCTAATCATGTCCCTCTCTTCCACGGTAAATAGTATGCTCAGGATAGACTGTAATTCATCCCACATGTACAAATTCGGTCCCAAGAATTGATCCAGCCTCTCGGCTACCCCCAGGGGATCATCTAACAAACTCCCCATTTCCTTCTTAAATTCCCTTACATCCCCCGTATTAAGGGGAACTGCCACATACCCCGTTCCCGGTCCCCCCCGTCCATCCCCACCAGGTACTAACATTTCCCGAAGAGGAAACAATCTCTCCTCTCCTCGCCTTATTCTATTACGTGCAGACTTTCTGGGAGGGGGTGTCGGGGTCGGGGAATCAGGTTCCGAATCTGACCCCTCCTGGGCCTGGGCTATTCCCTGGCCTTGGGGTGGGTCCTGAGGTGGAGGGGCCTGAGGGGCATAGGGAGGGGGCCAAAGGGGGTCCTCATCATCCTTTTGGGGTTTTTCCGGTCTTTTTTCCCTTAAGGCAAAGAGGAATGATGGTTCCCAAGATTGGGGGATCCATAAGGCAGCATATTCGCTCTCCTCTGGGCCGGCTGGTGGTCTCCTATTGTTTACCCATATATTTAATTGTTGACACACCCAATCCTCAGAGGACCCGAACACGGGCCAGAGTACATGAGGATTGTTGAGGGGTTTCCCACCCCAAATCGCCATACAATAATTAATCATCTTTTCCTTAGACTTATTCTTTCTCCTTGGGGAACTGTTCCAATATCTTATCATCAGGCCTAGGGGACTATCTGGGGGTATGTCTGGTAACTTATCTTTCTTCCCCATCCCCATGGGTCCAGAGGGCTTGCTTTTCCTCTGCCCCATCTTCCGAGGTGCCTTTATCCACACACACACACTTCCCCTCGGTCGTGACTCGCTCCCTCGCGGGCTACGAGAACTGCACTACTGGAGGGTCCGCACTCGCGTGATCTCAGAGAGACCTCTCACACAGTCGCACCTCGGGATAACCACCCCAACCAAACGGCTCACAATTTATATACTCACCCACTCCTGGGGTCTTCGTTTGGTCTTCGTGCACAAAATTTAAGGGGTCCTGCAGGTTCTTTTGCTCAATTATCGTAATTTAAAGGGGGTTCGTGGGTCCAGGGTATGGTGGCGGCACCTCCTCAAGACGGGGCTATCCGGGGATAGGGCGCCTCCCCGCTTGCGAGGGTCCGCACCAAAGAACCTGGATCCGAGTCACGGCACCAAGTTTGTTATAGACGCTCGTGACAAATTGGAGGAGCCAATTTGTATTAAATGACAAGATCGAATTTATTAGCAAGCGATAAGAGAGCAAAACAGCGCTGGGCGGCCAGGGAGACAGTGCTCCGCCAAAGGCTCACGCCGAAAATGGGGAAGAGTCCCTTTATTTATACAGTTTCTAGTTTCTGTCTACGTGACGGCTGGTATCTTCTGCATTGTGTGTGCGTTTGTGCCGTCAGTTGCTAGGTGGTCGTAATCTGCCTTCAGGTGGCGGCTGGTATCTTCTGCATTGTGTGTGCGTTTGCGCCGTTATTTGTTTGTTAGGTGGAACGGTACTTAACTGGATACTGTGGTTTTAGATAAGCGAGGAATGTCTCTACCCCCACATGCGATTTCATGAACAAAGTTAACCAGTTCATTACACTCTGGTTGATTGGTAATAAATTGAGTTAATTTTCCCCAAGTTGAGTCTGTTTTGCCCATGAGCGATCACTCCCTGTCCTTATCTTGACCCATGACCCCTTTGTTATATTTTCTCTCCCCTGTCCAGCTGAGGGGGGAAGTGATAGAGCAGCTTTGGTGGGCATCTGGCATCCAGCCAGGGTCAACCCACCATGCTTAGACAGGTGTACTCTTCACTGGGTAAAAAACTGGCTGGATGGCCAAGCCCAGAGAGTTGTGGTGAACGGAGTTAAATCCAGTTGGTGGCCGGTCACAAGTGGTGTTCCCCAGGGCTCAGTTTTGGGGCCAGTTCTCTTTAATATCTTTATCAATGATTGTCCCGATCCAATGTCAGGGAAGGTTTTGATATGATCCCAAGAGCGAGATTAAGACACATATGAGGTCAAATGCCGTATACCCAAAGAGCTTTTATTATCAAAAGTAGAAAATAGTAGCGATAGGATAGAATGGAAGAAAAGGCAGAAATCAAGCAAGCAGTTGGGATAGATTTGCAAGGATAGTCACCACCACGGATCCAGTGGTGTCCCGTTGGTCTTCAGTCTTCAATTCTTCGGTGGTGGGTGCACACCACGGCTTGTCTCCACAGTTTTTTATAGGGCATAGTCCGATGATGCATGCACACACGTACTGTTCATGCACTGTTCACATGCTGCAGGTTTCGTCTATCACACGACCTTTGCGTGATCAATACCAGAAACCAGTATCTTATCTCAAAGACTACAGTTTCCATGAGAATGGTAGTGTCCACATTCTTCGTTGGCTCTGGCCTGTCTCCTCCCCTGGATGCCTTAGTGGCCTGATAATTGTCCTTTTGGACAGAGGAGTGCCCTGCTTAGACAAGCCATCTCTGGGATAAGTGGCTCGTCACAGCAAACAATCCTTGAGATGAATGGCTTGAGATGATAGCCCAGTCTCTCACAACAAACAATCTTTGAGACAAACAACTCCAGATAACAATTCAGTCCCTCACAATGATCTGGATGAGGGGATGGAGTGCACCCTCAGTAAGTTTGCAGATGACACCAAGTTGGGAGGGAGGGTTGATCTGCTCGAGGGTAGGAAGGCTCTACAGAAAGATCTGGACAGGCTGCATTGATGGGCCAAGGCCAATTTTATGAGGTTCAACAAGGCCAAGTGCCGGGTCCTGCACTTGGGTCACAACAACCCCATGCAGTGCTACAGGCTTGGGGAAGAGTGGCTGGAAAGCTGCCTGGCAGAGAAAGACCTGGGGGTGCTGGTTGACAGCCAGCTGAATATGAGCCAGCAGTGTGCCCAGGTGGCCAAGAAGGCCAATGGCATGCTGGCCTGTATCAGAAATAGCGTGGCCAGCAGGAGCAGGGAAGTGATTGTTCCCCTGTACTTGGCACTGGTGAGGCTGCATCTCGAGTACTGTGTTCAGTTTTGGGCCCCTCACTACAGGAAAGACATTGAGGTGCTGGAGCATGTCCAGAGAAGGGCAACCAAGCTGGTGAAGGGCCTGGAGCACAAGTCTTATGAGGAGTGGCTGAGGGAACTGGGGTTGTTTAGTCTGGAGAAGAGGAGGCTGAGTGGAGACCTTATCGCTCTCTACAACTACCTGAAAGGAGGTTGTAGTGAGGTGGGTACTGGTCTCTTCTATCAAGTAACTAGGGATAGGACAAGAGGAAATGGCCTCAAGTTGCACCAGGGGAGGTTTAGATTGGATATTAGGAAAAATTTCTTTACTGAAAGGGTTGTCAGGCATTGGAACAGGCTGCCCAGGGAAGTGGTGGAGTCACCATCCCTGGAGGTGTTCAAAAAATGCGTAGACAGGCACTTCAGGACATGGTTTAGTGGGCATGGTGGTGTTGGGTTGATGGTTGGACTTGATGATCTTAAAGGTCTTTTCCAACTTAAATGATTCTATGGTTCTATGATTCTATTTTCTCTCTCTCTCTGTCTCTCTTTTCCACAGTCCCTACACCTCTTCCTTTTAAACATAAACCGTTGACCAAGGCTGGGACTAGGAGTGGATCTAGCTGCCCCTGGGCTCTTCTTTGAGAAGGAGTCCAGAAAGCAAGGGGGTCTACTCTGAACCTCGTGACTCAATGGGAGGGCTCTCCTTCTGACACAGTTTCATGTTCCTTTTTCCTCTTCTTTTTCTGCACCTCCCTTCTCTTTTCAAACAGCGGCTTAATGACATAATGCAAGGTTCATATTGATAAGTTCAGTTGTACTTGGGCAAGGTTAGCTTGGTTGAATAAATGTTGATTGTTGTTTGACCTCCCCTGGTGTCATTTCGCCTTAATTCTGACAAAGGAAATCCACGAACCTGAGTCGCTCCAAATTTGGGACGTGACACCCCAGTGGGACAAGGAAGAGGAAAGAGAGAATAAAAGCAAGAAAACTTGGGGGTCAAGATAAAACAAAACAAAACAAAAAAATAAGTGAAGGATAAGTGAAACAAAACAAGTGATGCAAAGGCAATCACTCACCACCCTCCATGGGTAGACCATTGCCCAGCCAGTTCCCGAGCAAAAGATGGGTAACCCTCCTAAACCTCCCCCCCTCTTTACCGTTTTATTGCTGAGCATGATGTTATATGGTATGGAATATCTCTCTGGTTATTTTGGGTCATCTGCCTGGTTGTGTCCCCTCACAGCCCATCACGCACCTCCCAGTCTATTCACTGGGGGGGAGAGTGAGAAACAGAGAAGGCCTTAATGCTATGCAAACACTGTTCAGCAAAAGCTAGAACATTAGTGCATTATCATTACTGATTTGGTCAAAAATCTAAACCACAGCACCATATAAGCTGCTATGAGTAAAATTAACTCTAGCCTAGCCAGGCCCAGTACAGGGTTCAACCAGTAGCAAAGCTGAGCATGTATCCTAGATTCACACACACACACACACAGAGGTCACTGACACGGCTGGTCACACAGTCTGCCGCAAACAATGTGCTGCCTTCAACAGCATCCACATATAGGATTCACATAAAACATAAACATAGACAGTCAAGTCCCCTTCCTTCTCTTCAGCTGGTAGAGATAGAAGTTCACTAGTGAAAGCACACACACGACACACTAGATTCACAAGCACATGCACATTCATGGATCCATCTGATACCTGTGCCTGGATCCTGATCCCTCTCACCTGCTCCACAAGTCTCCTACTCGCCGTCTAGTCCAGCTTGATGATCATGTCACAACCTGTGCTGGACAGACCAGGGAGGGGTCGTGGTAAGTTCGGAATTCCCTCGGGCTACATTAAGGTGAAGCAACACCAAACGATCAGTTGAACGTTTTATTCATGGCAGAAGCAGCCTGAACTTGGGAGGCATAACAGTAGGTGGCAGAGTTTCTCACAACAGGAACTGGCATGAAACTACATCAGTAAACTGTATAACACGTGGTAACTACATATATATCAATTCAGGGAAGAAAATAAGGAGAGCCCTCCCGTTGAGTCACAAGGTTCAGAGTGGACCCCCTTGCTTTCTAGACTCCTTCTCAGAGAAGAGCCTAGGGGTGGCTAGATCCACTCCTAGTCCCAGACTTGGTCAATGGTTTTATGTCTGAAGGGATGAGGTGTAGGGATTGTGAAAAAGGAGAGAGAAAGAGAGAGCAAGACAGAGAAAAAGGAAGAGAAAAGAGAAAGATTTCACTGGTCCTGGGTCCAGTGTTGGTCCAGTCAGTCTAAAAGTCCAGTTCCGGTGGGCGTGTGCGCGTGGGGCTTCAGTTTGTGTCCTTTTATCATCTCCTTGCCCCTCCTTCAGGCAGGCACTCGAACTCATTAGGCTAATTAGGTGTCATGCGTGGTTTGTGCTTTCAGAACTTTTGGGAAATGGGTCAGTGGGCTTGGGGGTCATTTGGGGAGTAACTTGTCCTTCCCAGCAGGCATGACCACTGTTTGAACTTTGGCCATGCATGGTGAGCTGCCCTGCTCAGCGTATCAGAACACGGAACTGCGTATCCTTGGGCACACCCTCCTGGTCCTGTTGCTGATGTCCTGTGCTGATCCGCTTCCTTCTCACCTGTGGTTCGTTGTTATGCAGGGTTCATTGTTATGCAGAACTTGCCCCACCACAATGTTTGAGACATTAACTCTTTCAGACTCTCACAGGTCATTAGCAGACACACATGCTCACACACTCAGCCCGTAGGCACACCACATTTGCAAGTCCTCCTGGGTATACCAGCATGGACCCGCTGCCCACCTGATACCCCTGCCCAGACCCAGGGCCTCCTCTCACCAGCTAGTCCAGCTTGGAGTTTGCTAGTGAATTACTCATGAACACCCACCCACATACACCAGGTTTGGGGAAGATACAGACACTCAGCCCCCACCAGCAGCTGGCAACAGGCACATGGGCCTGTGACCTGCGGTCCCACTCCAGCTAAGCCCCTCACTCACCTCACTCATGCCAGTCCCTCCCAGTAGCTGGTTTTCGGGACATATGCTGTTCCCACCCCAGTGGCTGGTAGCCAAGACCCCTATCTGCTCCAGCAGCTGGCACTGAGACTCCCACTCGCTCTAGTAGCTGACACCACAGGCCCAGGGCACCTACACCCCTGGTCAGACTGCAGTTGCTGGCCCCAAATTCACTCATGCCAGTCTCACCTATAGCTGGCACTTAGCCCTTGCAGCACACATACACATGGAATAGAGAATGAGATTACGCAGAGAGATAGTTAAGAAAGGATTTAATGAGAAGATAGGATAGACTGTGAAGATCAGGTGCAGGGCTCAGTCAGACACGCATAATGACCAGCCCTGTTTTAAACACAACTGGTCCCTTTTATATCCCTTTCTGTTACTCCCCTGTTTGTTCCTCCCTGCTCCTCCTTCCCCTACACATTCCCTCGTCAGTTGGCATAGTTCCACCAACCCACCTCCAACATCCTGGACCCTCAGGTTTGCATCCTTATCAGTTGCAAAGTCCCAGTTTGCCTGCAGTTTCTTGATAGCCCAATAATTAGAGTGACTGATGAGGTTTGTTTCTTGTCTTTGTCTCCATTATGTTGGTCTGTCTGCTTTGTGTATCTGTGTATTTTGTTTATGGCTTCTCCCTTTTCCTTAGTATCCCATTTGACAAGGTCCTTGGTCAGATAATCTTTCTGAAATAAATATTCCCACATTTCACATACCCTTATCAATTAGTGTGACTGACCAGGTTTGGTTCTGTCCTGGTTTCAGCTGGGATAGAGTTAATTTTCTTCCCAGTAGCTGGTATAGTGCTGTGTTTTGGATTTAGGATGAGAATAATGTTGATAACACACTGATGTTTTAGTTGTTGCTAAGCAGTGTTTATACTAAGTCAAGGATTTTTCAGTTTTTCATACTGCCCTGCCAGCGGAGGCTGGGAGTGCACAAGAAACTTGGAGGGGACACAGCCAGGACAGCTGATGCAAATGAGCCAAAGGAGTATTCCATACCATATGACATCATGCCCAGTATATAAACTGAGGGGAGATGGCCAGGCAGCACCATGGCTCAGGGATTGGCTGGGCATCAGTCAGTGGGTGGTGAGCGATTGTATCGTACATCACTTGTTTTGTATATTCTAGTTCTTTTATCATTATTATTATTATTTTCCCTTCCTTTTCTGTCCTATTAAACTGTCTTTATTTCAACCCATGAATTTTACTTTTTTTTCTGATTCTCTCCCCCATTCCACTGGGTGGGGGGAGTGAGCAAACGGCTGTGTGGTGTTTAGCTGCCTGCCAGGTTAAACCACGACAGTTCTCATTACTGTCTCCCTTATTGTTTGTTGGTCAGGTTTGTGTCTCTGTATGTTCTTGTTTATGGCTTTCCTCCTTTTCTTATTATCCCCTTTTTTGCTTTGAAAAGGTCCTTGACCAGATAAACTTAAAGGAGCAGACACTTTCTCCTTCCGCATACCATTACATTAGCTTGTACAAATAACAATTCAAACTGTTTGTTCAAGACTATTAAAAGCATCTCTTGTCTCTTAAATTTCACCTACTGTAATAAAAGGCAGCTATGGCTGACAGCTTTTTCAAACAGCAGGTTTTTTTCATAGTTTTCCTCCTTGAATGTTATTGATGATTTGGAAAAAAAAAGTCCTCAGCTTGAAAGAACTGCCTAGTCTGAGGGAGAGCTGGTTGAAGTAGATGTAGAGCAGGAATCCTGCTACACATGTTACAGTAAGAAAGCAAAATTGTCTGTCTCTTACAGTGCTATAAGAAACCCTGCTAGGAAAGTGGTGTCACAATGGAGCAGCTGAGAAGCTCTCATTTTTAAATATGAAAAGGGGTTTGGGGGTCTGGACTATTGTTGCTGATCTGAATATGCCTGAAGTATGCTAAGTTGCATGTTTGTAATGAAGTGTTCTAAATGTCTTCTAACTTCAACTTAATTTCATGAAACTGCTCACCTCCACGTTTACTGTCTGTCCCGATCCAATGTCGGGGAAGGTTTCGATATGATCCCAGGAGCGAGATTAAGACACAAACGAGGTCAAATGCCGTATAGTCAAAAGAGCTTTTATTATCAAAAGTATCAAAAGTGGAAAATGGTGGCGATAGGATAGAATGGAAGAAAAGGTAGAAATCAAGCAAGCAGTCGGGATAGGATTGCTAGGATAGTCACCACCACAGATCCAGCGGCGTCCCGTCGGTCCTCAGGCAAGCAGTCGGCGGTGGGAGTTGCAAGGACGGATCCAGCGGCGTCCCGTCGGTCCTCAATCTTCAATTCTTTGGTGATGAAGAAGGCCCCCACAGCTTGTCTCTACGGGTTTTTATAGGGCATATTTCGATGATGTCATGAGCTGCAGGTTTTGTCTATCACACGACCTTCATGTGATCGACACCAGAAACCAGTATCTTATCAGCTCCAGCCTGTTTCCTCCTCTGGATGCCTCAATGGCCTGGTAATCGTCCTTATGGACAGAGGAGTGTCCTGCTTAAACAGGCCATCTTAGAGACAAAGGGCTCGAGATAAGCAGTTCACAGTTCCTTGAGATGACAGCCCAGTCCCTCACACCTAACAATCTTTGAGGCAAATAGTTCAAGATAACAATTCAGTCTCTTACACTGTCAGTGCCAAGTGAAGGCTTTATATTCCCAAAAGGAAGACGACATTGCCCACATCACAAGAGAGTGTTTGGACAGCGTGTTTGCTGTAACTTAGTGAAAGAGCAGCTCTAAAAAGGCACTAACTTCCTAAATGAGCAAGCTGAAAATGTTCTTCTCCTGCTGGGCTTCATCCTGGCTTGATTTTAAGCCCACTAAGCACTTAATCGTGAAACAAGGTGTGATTTTTGAGTCCCGCAACTTTGTTCCTGAATGGCCACAGCAGGGGAAAGACATAGGACTCCTGATACCCTTGGGAACGAGGGGCTGGCAGCATCGTCGAGTGGGAGACCCAGGCCTCAGCCCCAAATCAGGGATAGCAGGAACTTGCAAGCAGATTTTGTAAGAGAATAGCCAGGCATATGGCAGCAGGAGAGAAAAGTTTTGTCTGTGGCTGTGCTTTGGGTGAGGCTTGCTTGGGAGGTATGTTCTGAAAACACCTCTAGAATTAGCCCTGAGGGTGAGAGATACAGGGAAATATCTCATATGAAAGTCCTGGTAGGGCTTAGGAGTGAACTCAGGGCCTGAAAAAGAAAATTTAAATGATTTTTTGAACCTCCATCGCTAGAAACTCTATATTCATAAGACTGGATAAGGTTAGACACAAAGAATAAATCTGCAAATTTGGACTTATATACAAACCAGCTTCCACTTCAAATGTGAAATTGTCCACTGAGGCTTCCAAGTGAGGGAGCAGATTGGTTTCAGTCCCTGTCATGTAAAATTTAATCTTTATATATCCTATAGATGATAACCAAGCCATATATTGGCATAAACTTGGAACTGCACCATTTGTATCACTTGTTTAATTTTTTGCACATGCTTTTTTTGTAACTAGCTCTATTTTTGTGCTATGCAGCTGATTGAGAGATACCTTGACCTTCTGTCTTTCCCCAGACTTTGGGTGTACCTGACCCCTGGTTAGGGGGTCAAGTCTGTAATGTCCAGACCTGACCGCCTGGGTCCATAATGGCACTATGTACATGCAGTTACGAGTGAAATGGAAACTGTCTCCAGCATATAAAGATGTGCTCTACCTATAGCTAGCTAACCCTGGGTCATTATCTTAGTTCTGTCTCAGGCTTATGGATTATTGGAAAGTATTTTTGGATGCACAGGGTTGTGATATTAGGTGAGTAAGGGCCTTTAGGTGTTAAATTTTGATGTAAGGGCTTAATATGTGTGTTGCTCTAACTCTACAGTGGCTTTGACTTCTCTGTATTAGTGTTAACAGGATGGGCATTCATAGTTACTGCTGCACAGACTATATTTTAGCACTTGGATTACCCTTCTTGTCCCTCTCTATGCCTTCTCTTTAGTAAATTACACATAGTAATGCAAGCAATTGAGAGAGGAAGTAGAAAAATATTTCAGTATACTTCAGGTATAGCTAATGCAATCTCATGTTTGCTTAAACTGTGGTGGGTAGACATTTCTCGGCTGCCAGACTCCCCCTGCTCAACAGGACAGGGTGTGGCAGTACACCCCCCCCCCCCCCCCCCCCCGACAGGAAACGAAACTTCTCCAGGCAAGGAGGAGAGGAAAAAGCCCCCAAACCCTAGAGGCTGCAGGTTGAAAATTGAACTGACCAATCAAACGTGCCAGGTACACGGAAGTGTTGACCTTTTGGCCAATGGGGATTAAAATGACCACAGATCAGATTCAACAAGGGTATAAATGGGGTCCCACCGGAGGACATTTTGAATCAGTCCTCCTCGGAGCAGCAGGTCTGCAGTTGGGGACTCTCCCCTTGGGTCAGGATGCCGCCCTAGGTAAATCCTCGAGGTTGAGAACCCTCATCTTTTAGGTGAGTGATATGCGCATTTTGAGTCATCATTTTTAAACCTTAAGAATTCTTAAGTCGGCTCTGTAGTACTAATTCCCCTTACATCATTGAGCCTGTGGTTTACAAATGTTATCGGAGTTCTAACTAACTTTTTACTGAAGAATAAATGTGAGTTTTAACACCTGTTGGATTTGATTGTGTGTGCCTCCGTAACACAGGGGGAGAAAATAAGATGAAAAAAACCTCGTGGGTCGAGATAATGACAGATTAATAAGAAAAGCAAAATTTGCGCAAGCAAAAAAAGCAGAATAAGGACTTCATTCACTGCTTCCCATCGGCAGACAGATGTCCAGACACCCCCTGGAAAGCAGGGTCTCAGTATGTATAGCGGTCACTTAGCAAGACAAACTCCATAACCATGAATGTCCCCGCATCCCCCACCTTTCCTTCAGCTTTTATTGCTGACCACAATGTCATATGGCATGGAATATTGCTTTGGTCAGTTTGGGTCAGCTTTCTTGGCTGTGTCTCCTCCCAACTTCTTGCCCACCCCCAGCCTACTCACTGGCAGGGCAGTGTGAGAAACAGAAAAGGCCTCGATGCTATGTAAGCACTGTTCAGCAATAGCTAAAACATCCCTGTGTTATCAACACTGTTTTGGTCACAAATCCAAAACAGAACACGGTACAGGTTGCTATGAGGAAAGTTAACTCCATCTCAGCCAGACCCAATACAATCTCCACCCCTTATTCCATACCATTTACGTCATGTTCAGGTCCCACATTATTGGATACATCAATGTATCTTCTGACCACCCCATTGTATCTAGTTCTCATTCCTGAAATCCTCTCTTACCAACACTTAAAACATATACTACATACTTAAACCATCTTTACATCCAACATGCAGGTTTATATGTCCTCATTAACCACTATCCCCTGTCCCTTAACATATAGACAGATATTATTCACCCATTCCATGGACCTCCTCTGCAAAATATCCATAAGAAGAGGCAATGACTCGGGCCCCCTTTTGTCAGGGTGGTTGATCAGGACAGGAGAAGCAGCATGTTTGATTGTTGGGTGCCAACACCAGCTTGGTTTGGATCATCACTGAACTCATCCAGTTCCTTGCAAAGCTCATTCTCCATCAGTTCAGGTGGTTCCTGCTGCATTACATCCTACAACATACAACTTTAAATCATGGATTAATTTTCTCCAGGGTTAAATCTCCTTGAGGTACACACCAGATCTCCCCATCTTTCCACATTACCCACCAAGTGCACCCGAATCCTTGAGCAATGACAGTCCCACAAATGGACTTGCTTTTTCCCAAGGGAGGAGCAACCCACACTGCCTTCCCCAGCCAATTCCCCATGTGCACTATGGGGACCTTATCTCCTCCCACAGTATGTAGGGGTTTTGTTTAGGCAATACCAGGACAGTTAGCAGATCCTCTGGTGTTAACCAGCCAAGTGGCTTCTGCTAAATTTATATCCCAGTGCTTGTATATGCCAGTGCCCAGTGCTCTCAGCATAGCCTTTAACAGTCCATTGTATCATTCAATCTTTCTGGAGGCTTACGGGTGATAGGGGATGTGATAAACCCTGTGGCAGTACATCCCGCCCCCCCCCCCCCCCCATCCTGCCAGCAGGAAACGAAACTTTGGGTCAGCTTTCTTGGCTGTGTCCCCTCCCAACTTCTTGTGCACCCCCAGCCTACTCACTGGTGGGGTGGGGTGAAAAGCAGAGAAGGCCTTGACTCTGTGTAAGCACTGCTCAGCAGTAACGAAAACATCTCTGTATTATCAACACTGTTTTCAGCACAAATCCAAAACATAGCCCCATACTAGTTATTGTGAAGAAAATTAACTCTATCTCAGCCAAAACCAGCACACTCGGTTCTCCTTCTCCTTGAACAGCCACCCCCATAGGGCATTAGCCACCATCCAGGAGTCGGTATAGAGATAGAGTACCGGTCGCTTTTCTCGTTCAGCAATATCTAGGGCTAGTTGGATGGCTTTCTGCAAACTGACTTGACTCGCCTTCTCCTTCAGTGGCCTCAACGACTTGTCATGGGGGACTCCACATAGCAGCTTTCCACTTTTGATGGTTTCTGTCGTGGTTTCAGCCCAGCCGGTAACAAAGGACCACGCAGCCGCTCGCTCACTCCTCCCGCCCCCCTCCGGTGGGATAGGGAGGAGACGGAGGAGAGAAAAGAAAAAAAAACCTGGAACCTCGAGGGTTGAGATAAGGGCAGTTTACTGGGACAACACAAAAAAAAATTACAACAACAACGGTACTAATGAAAGAATATACAAAAAGAGTGATGCACAGTGCAACTGCTCACCACCCGGAACCCGACACTACGCCACTTCCCCCACCGAAAGTCGAGAGCCCTCCCCCCCCGGCCCGCTCCCCATTTATATACCGAGCATGACGTCACATGGTATGGAATAGCTCCTTGGCTAGTTCAGGTCAGCTGCCCCGGCTATGCCCCCCCCCACCTCCCAGGTTCCTGTAAAAATTAACTCTATCACAGCTGAACCCAGGACAGTTTCCTACAACACAACAGGATCCATCTGTAAACAGAGCATAGTGCCTTATACCTTCTGATACCTCATTATATGGTGGTGCCTCTTGGGCACGAGTCACCTCCTTGGGTGGTGCCCCAAAATCTCTGCCTTCTGGCCAGTCCACAATCTCTTCCAGGATTTCTGGGCGGTTGGGGTTCCCCATTGCACAATCAACACTACCCACTTACTCCATGTAGTGTCGGTTGCCTGATGTGTGGAGGGGACCCTTCCTTTGAACATCCAGTGTAGCACAGGCATTCGCAGTGCCAAGAGGAGCTGTGCTTCCGTACTGAGAACTTCTGAAGTAGCTCAAACCCCCTCATATGCTCCTAGTATCTCTTTTTCAGTCAGGGTGTAGGTGGCCTCAGATCCTCAATAACCCCAGCTCCAAAACCCTAGAGGTTGATCTCCGTTGCGGACACATATTTAGCTAATGGTCGCAAGAGCGTTCCAGACGCCTTTAGAAGGCCTTGAACAGAATAAACAAGAAGACAAAAAAAGAAAGATGCCAATTAGAAGAACACAGGTGCGCATTCCAAGATAAAGGGAACTTGGCACGAAGAACCTCAATTCGGCAGTTTATCTTGACCAATTAGACGGAGACAAGTTTCGCATGTTTTAGTTAGTATAACCAATTGTGTCCTACGTTTATGCGCGTGTACAGAGTTAGTATAACCAATTATATTTTAGCTTATGGCGCGTGGACAGCTGATGTTTAGCTTGACAAGGTATATAAGCACGCTATTTGGGCAATAAAGGGAGAACAACTTTAACCGTATCGGTGTCCTGTTGTTACTCGGCTCACGTCTCCAGATGGTTCCCTGCAACAGATCTCAGGTTTCTCCTGGTGTTTTCTGCCAGAGGCTCCAGGTGAGGCCATGCTCCTGGCTGCAGTGTAGAGTACATTTTGCACATCTGGTCCTGTCCGGATGGGCCCAAGGGCTACTGCACGAGCTATCTGCTGTTTGATCTGTTCAAAGGACTGCTGCTGCATGGTGTTTAGTTGCTGGCTGGGGTTAAACCACGACAGTCTTACTCAAAATAGTTATTCTTTTGGGTCACTCGATAGAGACGGCTCACAAGCTGACTATAACCCAGAATGCCTATTTCCAGAAACCCACAATCCCTAGGAAAGCTTGTGTTTCTTTTTTTGTTAGCTGGTGGGAACACAGTTGTTATCTTATTGAGCACATCCATAGGGATGTGATGACATCCATCCTGCCATTTTATGCCCAGGTCCTTTGACCTTGCTCTTTTTTTATGGCAAAACCAGCTTTCAGAAGAATCTGGATTACTCTTTTTCCTTTCTCAAACACTTCTTCCACTTTGTTGCCCCACATGATGATGTCATCGATGTATTGCAGATGGTCAAGGGCATCACCCTGTTCCAGTGCAGTTTGGATTAGTCCATGACAAATGGTAGGGCTGTGCTTCTACCCCTGGGGCAGTCGATTCCAGGTGTATTGGACACCTCTCCACGTGAAAGCAAACTGTGGCCTGCATTCTGCTGCCAAAGGAATTGAAAAAACCACATTGGCAATATCAATTGTAGCATACAACTTGGCTACCTTTGACTCCAGTTCATATTGCAGCTCTAGCATATCCGGTACAGCAGCACTCAGCAGTGGCGTGACTTCATTCAGGCCACGATAGTCTACTGTTAGCCTCCACCCTCTGTCAGACTTTTGCACTGGCCATATGGGACTATTAAAAGCTGAGTGAGTCTTGCTGATGACTCCTTGTCTCTCCAATTGATGATTCAGCTCATGGATGGGAACCAGGGAGTCTTGGTTGGTGCAATATTGTCACCAGTGCACCATCATGGTAGCAATTGGCACCTGCTGTTCTTTGACACACAGCAACCTCACAACAGAGGGATGCTTTGAGAGGCTGGGCAAAGTAGATAGCTGTTTAGTCTTCTCTGTATCCATGGCGGCTACACCAAAGACCCATCGGTACCCTTTGGGGTCCTTGAAGTACCCTCTCCTGAGGTAGTCTATGCCAAGGATACACAGAGGCCAGTCACAATAGGATGCTTTTGCTACTCGTTCCACGTTAGGCTCACCTCAGCCTCCAACACAGACAACTGTTGGGATCTCTCTGTCACTCCAGAAATCCATATGGGTTCCTCCTCCTTGTACCCTGATGGCATTAGGGCACACTGTGCACTGGTGCCAAACAGAGCCTTATATTCCCATGGGACTGATGTGTCAGGTCATCGAATCCACACAGTCCAATAAGCCGGGTTATCCTTTTCCTCCACCTGGTCAGAGGAAGGACCATCCTGTTCCTGGTTGGAGTATTCATTACCCGACTCCTGTAATTGCAAACCAGAAGTCCCTTTATCAGCATCAGAAGGAGGATCAGTCTTTCTAGTGTGTCTGCAACCAGAGCAGTAAACTTCCTGGATGGATCCTTTTTGGACGTTGTTTTAGTTCACAATTCACATACCCAAGCTTCTAGGTTCAAGGTAGATGCACTATCCTACTTCTTCATGTCCTCCTCATGGTCACACAGATAGAACCACAGGGTGGCACGCAGCATGTATCCACAGTTCCCTTTCCCTTGAGCAGAGAAAAGCAGACTCTATGCAACACTTGATAGCTGAGATGCCGGCCTGTATGGGTAAGGAGGAAGACATACTCTCTTTGAATTGCTGCTTCAGTCTTCATTCAGTTGTGCTCTCAAACACTTTGTGAAGAGAGGTACACAAGAATGCTCCGTTTTACAAACAACAGTAAAGCATGTAGAATGTCCACCCTGAGACATAGCATGAATTTCTGGATAAAACCTGAATCTTGTCCACTGAGAACCTGCCTCTGCTTTTCCACAGGTTTCAGAGGATTCATAACTTACCTCAGGTCTGTGGCCTGATGAGTTACAGGTTACTATTCCAGGCCACAAAGAGACTAAAGCTGTTTGAGTACAAATAACATCTTAATATCAGTGAAACTATTTATTTAAGCCTCACTCTCAGAACAGCTGGACTGGTATTGATGAAATCCTTAAAAAAAAAAAATCCCTCCACAGGCAGTGGAGGATGCAGCATGACTGTAACAGCATTTGAGGAATGAGTCCAAATCATGGAGCCATTGCCAGGCACCTTTGTGCCTTCTCATGCTACACAGGCAGCAGTTAGGGGAATGCTCATGAGAATGGTGACTGATGGTTACTAGAGTAAAAATGGGAAGAAAAGGGAGGAGTTCCTGGAGAAGCCTGTCTAAAAGCCTCGGCTTTGCCCCAGCATTTTCTCAGGGACTGCAGTTCTGGAGCCACCTCTCAGATCCCAGCTGCTTTGGCCCGTCACTCATCAGCAGATGTCTCTGGAGCAGCTCTTACCAGTAGCCACTTCATAGAACATGCATAATTTCCAGGGCAAGAGGCATTTGTAGTCCAGTTCACCAGAAGCTTTTGAGACATAGAAATGCTTTTACATGCCACAATATACAGGTTTGTATTGGCTTTGTGTGGCAAGGTTTTGGTAGTGGGGGGGGGTTACAGGGGTGGCTTCTGTGAGAAGCTGCTGGAAGCTTCCCCTGTGTCCGACAGAGCCAATACCAGCCGGCTCTAAAACAGACCTGCCACCAGCCAAGGCTGAGCCAATCAGCGATAGTGGTAGCGCCTCTGGGATAACATTTTTAAGAAGGAAAAAAAGTTGCTGGGACAGACAGAAACGGCAGCTGGAGAGAGGAGTGAGAACATGTAAGAGAAACAGCCCTGCAGACACCAAGGTCAGTGAAGAAGGAGGAGGAAGAGGAGGAGGTACTCCAGGCACCAGAGCAGAGATTCCCCTGCAGCCTGTGGTGAAGACCATGGTGAGGCAGGTTGTCCTCCTGCAGCCCATGGAGGTCCACAGTGGAGCAAATATCCACCTGCAGCCTGTGGAGGACACCACGCCAGAGCAGGTGGGTGCCCAAAGGAGGCTGTGACCCCGTGGGAAGCCCGCGCTGGAGCAGGCTCCTGGCAGGACCCACGGATCTGTGGAGAGAGGAGCCCATGGAGCAGGTTTTCTGGCAGGACTTGTGACCCCGTGGGGGACCCACACTGGAGCAGTGTGCTCCTGAAGGACTGCATGCTGTGGAAGGGACCCATGCTGGAGCAGTTTGTGAAGAACTGCAGCCCGTGGGAAGGACCCACGTTGGAGAAGTCCATGGAGGACTGTCTCCCATGGGAGGGACCCCACGCTGGAGCAGGGGAAGAGTGTGATGAGTCCTGCCCCTGAGAAGGATGAAGCGGCAGAGATAACATGTGATGAACTGACTGTAAACCCCATTCCCCATCCCCCTGTGCTGCTGGGGGGGGGGGGGAATAGGTAGAGAATCCGGGAGTGAAGTTGTGCCTGGGAAGAAGAGAGGGGTGGAGGAAAGGTGTTCTGAGATGTGGTTTTATTTCTCATTACCCTACTCTGGTTGATTGGTAATAAATTGAGTTAATTTTCCCCAAGCTGAGTCTGTTTTGCCTGTGATTGTAATTGGTGAGTGATCTCTCCTGTCCTTATCTTGACCCACAAGCCCTTTGTTATATTTTCTCTCCCCTGTCCAGCTGAGGAGGGAGAGTGATAGAACAGCTTTGGTGGGCACCTGGCGTTTAGCCAGGGTTAACCTACTGTGGCAGTACATTCCCTTCCCATCCTGCCAGCAGGAAACGAAACTTCTCCAGGAAGGGAGAAGGGGAAGGAAACCCTGGAAGCTGCAGGTTGAAATTTGAACTGGCCAATCGAGATGCACCAGGTACACCGAGGTGACCCTCCTAGCCACTAGAATTAAATGACCACAGGTCAGATTCGACAGGGGTATAAACGGGGTCCCGCCGGACGACACGTTGGTAGTCCTCCTCAGAACAGCGGATCTGTAGTCGGGGGCTCCCCCTCAGGCGGGGGCACTGCCTGAGGTAACTCCTCGAGGGAGAGAGCCCTCAGCTTTTAGGTGAGTGATATGCGCGTTTTGAGCCATCACTTTAAATCTTGGGGATTCTTAAGTCGGCCGTGTAGTATTAATTCTCTTTACATCATTGAGCCTGTGGTTTTATAAAATGTTACCGGACTTCTAACTAGCTTTTGCTGAAGAATAAATCTGAGTTTTAACACCTGTTGGATTTGGTTAGTTGTGCATCCGTAACATTTTAAGTTGGTGTAGTCGGCAGGATGGTGTTAATAGAGGAATTATTATGGAGGCAGGGCTGCAGCCCTTCTCCCCCAGGTCTGGACTGGGCGAAGGAGAAGTGGTCCGAGCCGGCAGCGGTCGTGGAGAGAGTAGAACTATGCCGTGGAACTTGTCGAGATGGCAAAGGCAGTGTGTGTGCCCTCCTGGGCGCCTGCTTGATTCAAGCACAGAACCGAAAGAGTGATTCTGCTAAAAGGCAAGGGGAAACAGATTATCTGAAGGTAGAATTGAAGGAAAGGGACGTGCGGCCCCTTATTGAAACAGAAGGGCACGCGGGTCTGCACGGTGGGAGCCCCTGGAGCGCTGTTTGCACGGCCCCTTGGTTGGGACCCGAACTCGGCGAGTTGCAAGCTAAGTTTTCGCGCAAGCCGGGCGAAACCGAACCTGAGTATTTGTGGAGAGTTTCTCTAACGGGGGAGGATCGGATACTGTTGAGTGATGATGAAGCGAGAGGTTACTGGGGACCGGGAGTGTTTCTGAGTGCTGGACCGGCAAGTGATCAGTCGATAACGTCCCGAGTAGCCTACTGGGCTGGGGGTGTGGACCCCAAGGAGAGAGGAGAATCTGTTACTATCCGGGAAAAGGGACTGTCGGAGTTAACGGAGGGCAGCAGGAAGGTCCGCCCAGCCGGTTGTAAACCCCGCCCCGAGCGGTCTCGAACTCGGGGGCCGTCGGGTCGGAACTACGATCCCAGAAGGGACGATCTCTGGCGGAAGGCACCGGCACTGGGGGCTGCACGGACAGTCCACTGACGACATCCGGGAGTGGGATTGCTGGAGGGGAAAGCTAGAGACCCACAGGGAAGCGCCAGCAACCCCGCCCCCTCGGGAAGAGAAACGGGACCCTTTCGCGGCACTGCGAGAGGAACTGGGAGGGCTAAAAACTAGGAGATGCGGTTTGGGATTCAGGCCGCCCAGTCTGCATGGTAAATACCTGCCAATGGTCTGCTGATAAGGAGCCTTATATACACATTCCTGTGGGTCCAAGACGGATAAGTTTGGAATTCTTAATTGATACATGAGCCCAAATTAGTGTTTTAAACGAACGACAAGCTAGTGAGCTGGGAATTAGGCCATCAAGAAAGGCTATAAACATTAGAGGAGTAACAGGGGCAACAGAAAATGCCCCATAGCTCAAACCCAACTTTGGCTACCTGGGGAAAAAAAAATGACAGCTGTGGAGGTGGCTTTAAGCCCCTATGAGGGAAATATACTGGGATTTGATGTGCTGGCAGACAGGCAATGGGACCTACCCAATGGCAGGGTGTGGAGCATTGGGGGCAGGGAGGCAGAGGCTATTCATGTGAGAACATTGCAGTTTGCTCCTGCACTGCCGCAATCTAAGGTAACCCGTGTCCCTCAGTAACCACTTCCAGCTTCAGCCAAACAGGGCATTTCGGAAGTAATTAATGATCTGGAGAAAAGAGAGATTATCAGTTGCACACATTCTCCTTATAATTCTCCTGTTTGGCCAGTCCGTAAATCAGATGGAAGGTGGTTATAAAAGATTGAACAGTAATACTCCACCATTAATTTCTGCCGTCCCAAGTATTACCTCAGTGATTGCCCACCCTCTCTGACTTGCTCCGAAAAAACCCAGAAAATGGGATTGGACTTTGCAACATATGGAAGCCCTTAACACTCTGAAAGATGAGCTTAAGGCTTATCAGAGACTAGGTCCATTGCACCCATGAGATCCTTTAAGGGTGGAATGGGGATTTGCTGAACATGCCTCATACTGTGGTGTGTTTCAAAAGGGGCCACAGGGACCAGCCAGGCCTTTATTATTCTCTTCCACTGCATTCAAAGAAACAGAGCGATGATATTCAGATTGGGAGAAGGGGACTCTTTCCCTCACTAGAGCAGTTAGAGAGGCTGAAAAGCTGCGTACTTCACAGGATGTTATAGTACAGGGTCCTTTCCCCCTCTTAAATTCAATCCTCAATGGGTCACCTCCTCCTGAGGGAGTAGCCCAAAAGGCCACAGTTAGGAAATGGTATGCATACCTAGAAAGAATAAGCCAATTGCTTCCACTAAAGGAGGGTCTGACTAAGGTTTTCAAACTACAGCAACCTGTAAACCCTGACCCAACCTTGCTGGGTCAACCATATAAACCTTCTCCAATTGAGGAGGCACCCAAATTCGTGGCAGGCTCAGATGTGCAGGGAGTGTGGTTCACAGATGCATCTGCCTGTCGAGTGGGATCAAAATGGCAATATAAAGCAGTGGCGTTGGAGATTGGTACTGGGAAGACAGTTGAGGAAGAGGGTGAAGGTAGTGCACAAGTAGGAGAACCACGGGCTTTATTACTGGCTGTAGAGAATGGTGCTACCATTGTCTATACTGACTCTTACGCAACCTTTAAGGGTGCTACAGAGTGGATATGTCAGTGGGAATCTAGTAAGTGGGAAGTAGGTCATGCGACAGTGTGGAGGACAGAGGACTGGCAATGTCTCCTGGCAATAGGGAGATCCCGACCTTTAAAGGTGGGATGGGTGAAGGGACATGCTTGGGATGGAACCCCAGCTGTGAAATGGAATCAGCAGGTGGACCACCTGGCCCAAATCAGGATGGTCACCAGTGAGAAGGAAGATTGGGATAGACTAGCAGAATGGTTGCATATCAAACGAGGCCACTCAGGGAAAGCAGATCTCTTATGAATGCTGATCTCGGGGTTGGCCAGTGTCTATGAAAACCTGTGAAGCAATTCTTACAGCTTGCCCACAATGCCGAATAAGGCTTAAGGCTAATCACCCAAACCAAGCTCTGGCCCAGCATATCAGACAAGGCAAGGCTCTTTGGAGCACGTGGCAGGTTGATTACATTGGTCTTCTGAGACCATCTCATGGGAGTGGAAAGACTCACCACATCAGTGCCTGGTGGATAATCCTGGACTTCTAACCCTGTGACCCGGTTTTAAGACCGAGGCCTAGTTTGTGCTTTTTTACAGGACCATGAAGGAACGAGTCATTCCAGTCCTTTTGCTGACAGTGATGATGGTGACAGGCGCGGATGGTGAAGATCTGGATGATAATGTCATGGCAAAATGATGGACATTAATATATCGCGAGTCCTTGACCTCGCACGAGAGCAATGTAACAATTATAGTTGGAGGTTCAGATTGGATGGGGGAGGAGGTTATACTCATGTTGTTTATAGTTGGTCACCAAGTGCAGTAAATGCTAGTTCAGTATGAAACACCAGATGTGACTATATCCTCCAACTAACCCATGGGATCACGGGGTGGAGTTGGAATGGTACTACGCTATGCCCTGAAATTCCGTGGGGGCAACTGTGTATGGTACTCGAGGAACATCAGTAGAGCACCCTAGAACTGAGTTTACAGCTATCAACCTTAGCCAATGCTACATCTAACAATTTGGGGACTCTCAAACAATCAGTTATAACATATTGGTAAAATGACTATCAAAAATTGGGCTGTATTGGATTAGATGCCAAAGAAAGAGAAGGGTATATGTAAAGTTTTGAACATGTCAATGGACAACTGCTGTGTTCACTCCAAATGTGTCATTGTGGCTTCAAGACTAAATCAAGGAGAGAATACAGCAAGAGACTCGGAGCCAATTGCTTCTGCACCAGGGACCAACTGGTTGGGAAAAGTTTTGATATGTTCAGATTTTCTTTCACGGGGTGGGCGACCAGCCTTCTCTAATCTTTAATAATGCTTGTAGTTATGATTACTGTAATCTATATTGCAATAAGTTCTATCAAATGCTTGGTAGTGAAGCCTGTACTAACGGTTAAGTATATTCCTTTAAACTGTCCATACACTGGATATTCCTGTGTTCGATATTCCACTTTAGTTCTAGACCAGAAGGGAACGATGACCCACAATGAGCATCAAACTCGCCAAACTGCACCCCCTTTTAACTTTGGAGGCAAGATGTGACTGTACCACCACTCCAAAGAAACCAGTCGAATCATGACTGTGGTCATGGGGTGGATTGTGGCAGTACATTCCCCCCCCCCCCCCCATCCTGCCAGCAGGAAACGAAACTTCTCCAGGAAGGGAGAAGGGGAAGGAAACCCTGGAGGCTGCAGGTTGAAATTTGAACTGGCCAATCGAGATGCACCAGGTACACCGAGGTGACCCTCCTAGCCAATAGAATTAAATGACCACAGGTCAGATTCGACAGGGGTATAAACAGGGTCCCACCGGACGACACGTTGGCAGTCCTCCTCGGAGCAGCGGGTCTGCAGTTGGGGACTCCCCCTCGGGCCAGGGCACCGCCCGAGGTAACTCCTCGAGGGAGAGAGCCCTCAGCTTTTAGGTGAGTGATACGCGCGTTTTGAGCCATCTCTTTAAATCTTGGGGATTCTTAAGTCGGCCGTGTAGTATTAATTCTCTTTACATCATTGAGCCTGTGGTTTTATAAAATGTTACCGGACTTCTAACTAACTTTTGCTGAAGAATAAATCTCAGTTTTAACACCTGTTGGATTTGGTTAGTCGTGCATCCGTAACACCTACCACAGTGTTTTTGGTGCCAAAACCCCGGGAATGTGAGGAATTCGAGATAAGGATAGTAACTGAGAGAGGTAACGGGCAAAACATGGACTGAATGCAGCTAGAGATTGAAGAGCTGCATGACAAGTGGGGAATTTTTATTGTTGTAATTCTGGTGAAGGGACGAGGGGTGGATTGTGTGTAAATTGTCCACTTTTTGTTGGTGTGGTGATGATATTATTTTGATTTTGGTGTTGAGACTTCTTTTTTGTTGATGTGAGTGAAGTTTGTGAAAACTGTGATGATTTTGTGTGATGAATGTAGATGT
Organism: Harpia harpyja; assembly: GCF_026419915.1. Lineage (NCBI taxonomy): Eukaryota > Metazoa > Chordata > Aves > Accipitriformes > Accipitridae > Harpia > Harpia harpyja. The sequence continues at coordinate 9,946,170 of NC_068968.1, forward strand.
TAATTCTTAAATATGTGATGCACAGAGGCGAGTTTGTATTGGGTCTGGCTGAGATGGAGTTAATTCTCCCCATAGCAGCCCTCGTAGTGCTGTGCTCTGCATTGGTAGCTAGAAAGGTGTTGATAACACACCAGTGTTTTGGCTACTGCTGAGCAGTGCTGGCCCAGCATCAAGGCTGTCTCTCCAACATTTTTGCCCCCCCTCAACGGCAGGCTGGGGCTGGGCAAGATCTTGGGAGGGGACATAACCAGGACAGCTGACCCAAACTAACCAAACAGATATTCGATACCATATGACGTCAGCTCAGATCTAAAAGCTAAGTAAAGGGATATGGAAAGGGGGGCTTTTTTGTCTTCCGGAGCAACCACTACATGTACTGAAGCCCTGCTTCCCAGGAAGTGGCTAGACATCGCCTGCTGATGGGAAGTGGAGAATAACATCATTTGTTTTTCTTTGCTTTCGCGCGCGACCTTGGCTTTCACTTTATTAAACTGTCCTTATCTTGACCCACGAGCCTTTTGTTATATTTTCTCCCCCCTGTCCAGCTGAGAAGGGGGAGTGATAGAGCGGCTTTGGTGGGCACGTGGCATCCAGCCAGGGTCAACCCACTACAACTGATATCACCAAAACGCAGGAAAATAAACCCTCTGCTCCTGCCAACCCTTACTCAGGCTTAAGGAAGGATTTGATTGATCTAAAAAACTAGGAAGCGCGGGGGGAATTTCAGGCCGACCCACTCGCATAATATCCAGCTTAGAATGGCCTAACCAGCATATTGATCCACATATTATTTTAGCCACTGGCCCCAGATGAATACCTGTAAATTTTCTAATTGATACTGGAGCCCAAATAAGTGTTATCACTGAAAAAACAGCTAAAAGTTTAGGATTGACCCCTACCCGAGAAAAAATAAATATAATAGGAGTAACCGGAGTCCCTGAAACCAGACCAATTAGTAAAATATGTGTTTGGCTTCCAGAGGAAAATCGAATGACTAAGATAAAGGTGGTCATTGGTCCGTATCGAAATAATATACTAGGATTTGATGTCTTAGCAAACGAAGACTGGAAACTGCCTGATGGGACAGTGTGGAGCTTTGGAGCCCCACCGTGTGAAGTTCGGGTGCTTGAAGCAGCCATTAAGTTACCCCCTTCCAGAGTAACGAATGTTAATCGATATTCTTTACCAGCTGCTGCTAAAGCAGGGCTCAGAGAGGTGATCAAAGACTTGGAAAATCGCGGCATTATAACTAGAGTACACTTGCCCTATAATTCTCCAGTATGGCCAGTACGTAAACCTGACGGCAGATGGCGACTGATGGTTGACTACAGGAGACTTAATAGTAATACAATGCCACTCACAGCCGCTGTTCCTAACCTTGCTGACCTAGTCACCCAAATCCAAGCAAAACATCACACATGGATGTCCACATTGGACGTTAAGGATATGTTTTTTATGATTCCTCTTCAAGAGGAGGATAAACCTCAATTTACGTTCACTTGGGAAGGAATACAATATACCTTTAACCGACTTCCCCAAGGATACAAACACTCCCCCACTATTGCCCATAATGCACTGGCAAAAATATTGAAGGAAATAGAAGTCCCAGATGGGATAAGCGTGTACCAATATATTGATGATATCTTAATTGGTGGGGACGACCAAGAGACGGTCAGAGAAGTGTCTAGTCAGGTTTGGGCCTCGCTGACTTCATTGGGGTTGGAAATCCCTTCTGCTAAATGTCAGGGACCAAGTCAAGAGGTTAAATTTCTAGGTGTTTGGTGGTCAGGAGGAGCCGTAGCTGTACCAGCTGATACCCTGGGAAAAATAGAGGCTGGTAAAACTCCAGAAAATAAGAAGGAACTACAACAGATACTTGGGACTTTAGGTTACTGGCGAAAACATGTCCCTGGATTTTCCATAACTGCTCGACCTTTGTATAATTTAATTAAGAAGAATGCCCAATGGCAGTGGACCTCTCAGCATGAGGAGGCCTTGAATTTACTGATTCAAGAACTATGCATATATCAGACTTTAGGTCCCATACATCAGACAGATCCTATACAGATTGAGTGGGGATTCAGTGAACATGGTTCCCATTGTAACTTATATCAACGGGGACCAGAAGGCCCTGATAGACCGTTGGAATTCTCTTCTCATTCATTCAATGATACAGAGCAATGATACACTGATTGGGAAAAGGGTATGTTATCGCTAATACGAGCAGTAAAAAAGGCTGAACGGATTCGCACAAGCCAGGATATTGTTGTTCGGGGTCCTTTCCTTCTTCTGGAATCAGTCGGGAAAGGGACTGCTCCCCCCGAGGGAATTGCCCAAAAACCCACCATCCCGAAATGGTACTCTTACTTGGAAGGTATCAGTCAGTTAGTTACTATTACTGAAGGGCCAGTAAAAGTATCTAAATTACAAAAGGATGTTAATGCAGACCCTTCTATGTTAATCAAACCTAATAAACCATCACCTATTTCAGAAGCACCCCCATTTACAGTTGAATCAGACCTGACAGGAGTATGGTTTACAGATGCTTCTGCAGTATGAAAAAAATCAGACTTGGCAATATGCAGCGGTGGCTCTGGAGTTAAAGACAGGAAGAACTGAGATTGAAAAAGGAGAAGGTAGTGCCCAAATAGGGGAACTACGAGCTGTATTGTTAGCTGTGAAATTTGGGGCTCAAATTATATATACTGACTCCTATGCAGTGTTTAAAGGGGCAACAGAATGGATAGGACATTGGGAAGCCAACGGTTGGCAGGTCAACCGTGTTCCAGTGTGGAGAACAGAGGACTGGAGGCAACTATTAGAAGTAGGACAAGGAAGAACATTACAAGTAGGATGGGTAAAGGCACACGATAAAAACCTTACTGAGGCTACTCACTGGAATAACAAGGTTGATTATCTCACCTGCATACATACATTAGAAACGGATGAAAGCACAGATGCGCAGGAGTGGGCAAGATTGAGAGAATGGTTACACGAAAGGCGTGGCCACACTGGAAAGGCCGATCTGTACAAGGAGTGTCAAGCAAGAGGGTGGCCTGCCACAGTGGCTGACTGTGAAAGGACAATAACACACTCTCCACAGTGCCGCTTACGATTAAAAATGGATTATCCGAACCAAGCCCCACCTTTGCATATCAGAGCAGGAAAGACATTCTGGCAGACTTGGAAAATCGATTATATCGGGCCACTTAGAACATCTAACCAACACAGGTATATTCTAGTAGGAGTAGGGGTAGTATCCAGTTTGACCCAAGCCACTGCAACCACAGCAGCATCCGGAGAATGGACCATTCAAGTGCTAAAGGAGTGGTTTAGTACCTTACCTATGCCTTCTACTATCCAAAGTGATAACGGTTCGCATTTCACAGCAGCCATCGTCCAGGAATGGGCAAGGGGGGAAGGTATTGACTGGATCTTCCATACTCCTTATTACCCTCAGGCAAATGGAATAGTGGAACGAATTAATGGACTAATCAAAAGATTTGCAAGGGTCCATGCATCAAATTGGGACTTGAGATTGTCTGAGGCAGTATATACTGTTAATAACAGATGGGGTGAAAATGGAAACGCAAAAGTTAAGGCGTTCTGTCCTACTGGATATTTAATCTCCAAGAAACCACATGAAATTGGCAAATTCCCCACACAATTGCATTCTGGCCAACCTGTAATGGTCAAGTAACCTCAAATTGGAGTTGTACCCCTGATACTGACCAACCCAAGGGGGCTGTATGCATGGGAAGCAAAAGATAGCTCCAATCGCATACATCGGATAAGTAGCAGGTGGATTATACCAGATTTCTAACCAATTTATCGTCAAGCGTGTATACGTTCGAGCAGCTCTCTTCTCTTTAAATTATAGGACTGTTCCAGTAGAAGAAGGATAAGGGACAACTGGGAAGACACAGGGTGGAGACCTCACAGACGTCGATCCGAACTGATGTGAACTGTACCTGGGAGGAATTGACAAGCTACACAGACCTGGAGCATGGATCAGGAGTTTTGATCTTTTGATTTTCATATGTTTGTTTTGGTAGGGATAATTGTTTGTTAATCTAAGTTTTAATAGTGCTATACTATGGCTGTAATTGTAAGGTTTTTTGTAATAATTGTTGTTAGTCCTATAATAATCATAGGCATAAGTAGACAATCTAGGATATGGAATAGACAGCCTCAGGCTTTTGAGCAACACAGTTCCCCAATTGTGAATCATACCGAACCAGACAATGTGATCTATAAGATGATACAAGGTTTTGCTCGCATGCTTAACTTTTCTCATGTGACTACCTGTTTGCCTTTACCACATACCCCCACTCAGGGGATCCCCATAACAGCTCTCCCCGTGGATATAGGTAAGAATTTAGATTGGCTCTGGAATCAAAATAAGTCTCTCATTTGGGGTGAATTTGAATGGAAGTGGCCATTTAACAATACATTAAATCGAACTTCCGTTTGGAGCCTAAATTGTTCCTATGCCCCACTCTGTCGGGACAATAAGACTTTAGGATGTAGGGGCAAACAGCCTCAATCCTCCCAACAGCCATGTTCCAAACACCCTTGGGCAGATACACGGTATGGGGATGAGCCATATTGGGGAAAACGCTTGGTCCTGAGGTATGTGGAACTGGTAAACACCCAGTGGTGCTTTGAGTTTCCTTCAACACCCGGTAATTCATGTATGTGGTTCAATGTGATGGAAGGACCACCTGCTAATTGTTTCTGGTCTCAAGCCCATGAGGAGAGAAAAGATGACAGGAAGGAGTGCTATCCCTGGCGGTCTCGACAAAGGTTCTCAACACAACCGAATGTGAAAAAACCACCCCTGTGGAATTGTACAAATATTATAAATTGTACCATTGGTGGGGATGTAGAAAATAGTTGGTTGTGGTTAATTCCTTCATTACGGCATTTAATCAGTGCTGCCTGCTTGTGTCAAAATTACACCAGGCCATATCCCCCCGCAATGGGATGTAATACTAGCATAAGCTATGAAGACTTAAAATATTCTGAGGAATCCTCCCGTCGCATTCCTTGAACCATGGGTAATTGTGATGACTCACCTATATATGCTCCACGTCAGTTAATTTGGATATGCTCAGATGGGACTATTACAGATATGTTAAGACCTATACATCTTGGTCTGCAGCGTACTTTGGAAGTACCATCATTATGTCCTTCTTCTTACTCTGAGAAATTTATCTCTCAAGGACTGTGGCATCCCCGTACCAAACAAAGTACAGACAACACCGATTGGACTGTATCCCAGAAATTAGCGGTATGGGCCGAAGGATTCTTTGGGCTAGGAATAGGTCACCTTAAAACTAGAATTGTGCTGTCCAATTTAACTGCACAAGTGGAAGCTTTGGCTGACCTCACTAAAGACAATTTTGAATTGCTCAATACACAAGTACAAACTGCCTCGAAAGTTGCACTTCAGAACTGACTTGCACTGGATATATTACTCAAAGAACAAGGGGTGTGCAGATACTTGAAAGCAAACCATGAACAAGAAGAATGTTGTGTCACAATTCCTAATGTGTCACTACCTCTTCGGGAAAACCTCCAGAAGATGAAGAAGATAGTCGAAGTTACTCATGAGCTGCAGGACCAAATGAAGGAAACCTGGTTGGGAAATATTTTTGGTAGGATAGGATGGGTATTTTCTGGATGGACTGTTAACTTGTTACAAACACTGATTGTTATTATAATTTCTATTATTGTAGTATGCATTGCCGTTAGTTGTGTAAAAAGAATGATTGTAAAATCTATCTCTCGGGTAAGGGCTCACCCAGAAACTGAGGAATACGTAATTCTACTAAAACACACAGACAAAACTTATACCAATACACCGGTCAATGATGACATACTTGTGGTTGAATTGTGACTCAGGTCACGGGGTAGACTGTATGGATTGTCCGGCTCATAGTTCACAAACAAGTTTCACCATGTCTACTGCACACAGGCGACTCATGGGGGGTTACAAAAGCGACCCAGCCTTGGATTGCCTTGAGGCCCTGTCTCTGTGCAGAGACGACTCACGGGGAGCTGTGTAGACAGATTAGCCCTGGGTTGTCTGATAAACCCTAAACTAAACAGGGTGTTGGCTGTGCCATTCAAAGAACCAAAACCTGAACTGAGCCTTGAAATCCCTTAACAAATAGTATGCCCTGAGTCTCAATCCAACCACTATTCAGTTGCCTGAGGAAGCAAGGTAAAAAAACCCCAAACCTGGAGGGTTTCAGCTTCAGTTTCAAATGACAACCTTGTGTATTCAAACAATCACAGACCAGCAAAGGAAAGATAAGGGGAAACTCCACTCAGATATACATAATCCATTTAGGCATATATCATAATCCACTCAGACATAGTCGTACACACCATTCCACAAGTCAGGGGATAAAAACCCTAAGATTCAGGTTGGAAATGGGGGAGTCACTTCTCCAACTATACAGTTGGCTTGTGAAGGAGACCCTTCCCCTCCTTGATCGGGATGCCGGTCGAGGTAACTTCCCTGGGATTGAGAGCCCTTACCTGGAGGGGTAAGTGAATATTGTTTATGCTTTAGGTTTGTAAACACGTGTGTGCTTGTGGTTGTCTGTGAATCACTTGTGGTTGTAATAATGTACTACTCTTGCCTTAAAAAATTGCAATAGTGCATTCCTCCATTGTATCTGTAAAACCTGCAATAGTGGTGTGTTAAGTCTGTAAGTGAAGTTCAAATAAATCATTTGCTTGAACCTTGCAGTTAAGTCTGCAAGTGAAGTTCAAGTCATTTGCTTGAACCTTGCAGTTAAGTCCTTTTCCGTCACAGGCGGGTGGTGAGGAATTGCACTGCGCATCATTTATACATTCCAATCCTTTTATTATTACTGCTCTCATTTTATTAGTGTTATCATTATCATTATTATTTTCTTCTTTTCTGTTCTATTAAACTGTTCTTATCTCAATCCACGAGTTTTACTTCTTTTCCCGATTTTCTCCCCCATCCCACTGGGTGGCGGGGGAGTGAGTGAGCGGCTGCGTGGTGTTTAGTTGCTGGCTGGGTTTAAACCACTATAGGGCTAAGAGCCTAGTCTGCATCAGAGGTGCTCCCAGCACTGAAGCGTAGGCAGGAGCCCTTCTCCTACCTCTCCCATCTTCTTTCCAGCCTCAGAGAAAAGGTGACATGCAGACCCAGCTCAAAAAGCATGGTCACAGCTGCCTGGGGAGGAGGACTCCCCTGTACCCAGTACGAGCTGCTGGCACCCTGAGACATGCAGCTTGGTGGTTCCAGCTGCAGCCCAAGATGCTGTCCACCGTTCTGAGTTCCAGTCTGTGACATTTCCCCTTCCTCATACACTTCACATCTTAAAGGAAGTTTTTTACACAGATTAAGGTGGTTATTCATTCCCCTCCATCACCTTTTTACACTTCACTGGGTTGATGGTGAAGTCTAATTAAAGCAACAGAATCTAAGAACCAATATTTTGTTATTTAAAATAAGCAGATGATTTTCACAGAAATTTTTTAAAGGCAGAGTAATTCACTACAGTCTTTCAGAATAAAGCTAGCCTTGACTCTCCAAAATGCCTTGGAGTGCTCTTGCTGTGGGATTAATGACAGTATACATGACAGAAACATTTCCCTAAAACTTTTGGTGGCAAGCAAAATTTGACAAACATGGCAAATTAGAACATAGGCTTTCTTTTACTCTTGGCTATTGTACTGGGTCTGACTGGTATGGAGTTAATTTTCTTTATAGCAGTCCATACGCTGCTGTCCTTTGCACTTGTAGCTAAAACACTGTTGATAACACACTAATATTTTGGCTATTGCTGAACAGTGACCCAAACTGACCAAAGGGATATTCCATACCATATGATGTTGCACTCCACAATAAAAGCTCAGGAAAAGGAGGAGGAAGGGTGAGACATTTGTGGTTATGGTGTTTGTCTTCCCAAGCAACTGTTACATGTGCTGAGGCCCTGCTTTCCAAGAAGGGGCTGGACATCTGCCTGCCGATGGGATGCAGTGAATGAATTCCTCTTTTTGCTTTGCTTGCGTGCATGCAGCTTTTGTTTTCCCTATTGATCTGTCATTATCTCGATCCATGAGTCTTCTCGCATTCCTTTTACTTTCTCCTCATCCCGTGGGAGAGAGGAATGGGCAAGAGGTAGGGTGGTTGTTAGGCTGCTGTCTGGGGTCAACCCACCACAGCCCTTTTTGATGCCCAAAATGGGGCACGAGCATATAGGGTCTGGCTGGGATGGAGTTAACTTTTCCCATAGCAGCCCCCATAGTGCTGTGCTTTGTATTTGTAGCTAGAAAAGTGTTGATAACACACCAGTGTTTTGGCTACTGCTGAGCAGTGCTCCCACAGCATCAAGGCTGTCTCTCCAACACCCCGCCCCCACAAAGGCCAGTAGGCTGGGAGTGTGCAAAAGGTTGGGAGGAGACACAGCCTGGACAGCTGACCCAAACTGATCAAAGGGATATTCCACACCATACCAGGAGGGGGAGTGAAAGAGCAGCTTGGTGGGCACCTGATGGCTAGCCAAACTCAACCTACCAAAATGATATAAGGACAACTTTGATCTGAACTGCTATAACTGTTGTAGTTGTTAACTGGCAGGCTTCTGTGTTGGTCATAGAGCTTGCTTGCTTTACTGTGTGATAGAGTCTAGGACTTGTTAGGGGCTGCTTTCGGCTCTTTCTGTGTTCTGCATTGCTTATCTCTCTATCTTGCTGTGCCCAGGAAAATTTTGATAAAAACAATGTCCATGAACTATGAGTGGCATACTGCCCTGCCATTGATGCCATTCCTGTGTTGGGTGGGCTATCTTGTGGAGAGAATGAGGGATTACACGTCTCTTTTTTCCTCTGGGATTGGAAGGGCTAGGTTTGTTGCATGGGCTCCCAAGGTTTCTCACAGCATACTCCTTGAGAAACTGGCAGCTCATGGCTTAGACAGGTGTACTCTTCACTGGGTGAAAAACTGGCTGGATGGCCGAGCCCAGAGAGTTGTGGTGAATGGAGTTAAATCCAGTTGGCGGCCGGTCACAAGTGGCGTTCCCCAGGGCTCAGTACTGGGCCCAGTTCTCTTTAATATCTTTATCAACGATCTGGATGACGGGATCAAGTGAACCCTCAGTAAGTTTGCAGACAACACCAAGTTGGGAGGGAGGGTTGATCTGCTTCAGGGTAGGAAGGCTCTACAGAGGGATCTGGACAGGCTGCATTGATGGGCTGAGGCCAGTTGTATGAGGTTCAACAAGGCCAAGTGCCAGGTCCTGCACTTGGGTCACAACAACCCCATGCAGTGCTACAGGCTTGGGGAAGAGTGGCTGGAAAGCTGCCTGGCAGAGAAAGACCTGGGGGTGCTGGTTGACAGCTGGCTGAATATGAGCCAGCAGTGTGCCCAGGTGGCCAAGAAGGCCAATGGCATGCTGGCCTGTATCAGAAATAGCGTGGCCAGCAGGAGCAGGGAAGTGATTGTTCCCCTGTACTTGGCACTGGTGAGGCTGCATCTCGAGTACTGTGTTCAGTTTTGGGCCCCTCACTACAGGAAAGACATTGAGTTGCTGGAGCGTGTCCAGAGAAGGGCAACCAAGTTGGTTGGTGAAGGGTCTAGAGAACAAGTCTTATGAGGAGTGGCTGAGGGAACTGGGGTTGTTTAGTCTGGAGAAGAGGAGGCTGAGTGGAGACCTTATCGCTCTCTACAACTACCTGAAAGGAGGTTGTAGTGAAGTGGGTACTGGTCTCTTCTATCAAGTAACTAGGGATAGGACAAGAGGAAATGGCCTCAAGTTGCGCCAGGGGAGGTTTAGATTGGATATTAGAAAAAATTTCTTTACTGAAAGGGTTGTCAGGCATTGGAACAGGCTGCCCAGGGAAGTGGTTGAGTCACCGTCCCTGGAGGTGTTAAAAAAACACGTAGACGTGGCACTTCAGGACATGGTTTAGTGGGCATGGTGTTGTTGGGTTGATGGTTGGACTTGATGATCTTAAAGGTCTTTTCCAACCTAAATGATTCTATAAGGTTCTTGCACATCCTTATATAAACTCTTTGACCCTAGATCCACCTATCTAGAAGAGGCGGGGAATCTTCACCAGCAGATTGGCTTAGTGAATCGTGCTTTAAGCTAACGAACTTGGGAGGGTAGGGTCCACAGCTGTGACACCTGTACATCCATAAGCAACAGGGTGGATGAGCCACTACTACCAGAGTAGTGAGGAATGCTCCCCAACCTTCTCCAAAGGCAAGACCCCTAAGTCCAGCCACCTCAAGTGCATGTATACCAATGCACATAGTCTGGGCAACAAACAGAAGGAACTGGAGCTCTGTTCCCAGTCTGAGAGTTATGATGTCATAGGAATCACAGAAACTTGGTGGGAAAACTCACATGACTGGAAGACCACAATGGATGGCTACAAACTCTTTTGGAAAGATAGGAAGGGAAGAAGAGGAGGCTGACAAAACCTTACTTTGGCTGCTCAGGGGAGTCTCAGGACAACAGAACCTGGTCCTCATGGGTGACTTAAATTACCTGGACATTTGTTGGGAAAACAGCACAAGTCATCCATCAGGTTCCTGGAATGCATTGAGGACTGCTTCCTGCTACAGATGCTAGACATGCTGACTAGGAACAGCGCATTGCTAGATTTACTGCTCACAAACCGAGAAGACTTACTTGACAACATGACTACCAATGGTAGCCTTGGATACAGCGACCACAACATTGTGGAGTTTAAGATCCTGCCAAGCATGCTGAAGGCCAGTAGTAGGACAAAGATCCTGGATTTTAGAAGAGCCAACTTCAAGATGCTCAGAGTCCGACTGTGAGGGATTCCATGGGAAGCATCCATGGAGGGCAAAGGAGCTTGTGAGGGCTGGGAGTTATTCAAGAACAGCGTCCTGAAAGCACAAGAACAGTCCATCCCCTACAAAGGGAAAGGAAGAAAGCAGAACAAGAGGCCACCCTGGCTTAACAAAGAGCTTTTGGATGTGCTTAAAAGCAAAAAAGAAGTGTACTGGCTATGGAAAGGCAGCCAAATAGCCATCGAGGACTACAAGAACCTTACTAGGGCATGCAGAGATGCAGTCAGGAAGGCTAAGGCTCAGCTAGAACTGAAATTGGCCAGAGATGTCAAGTACAACAAGAAAGGGTTCTTCAGGTACGTGAGCAGTAAGCCCAGGGAAGACAGAGGCCCATTGCTAAACAAGGCAGGGAAGCTAGTCACTACTAATGCTGACAAGGCAGACGTTCTCAGTATCTGTCTTTACCTGTGTAGCTGGACCACAGATCACAGGACTGATTAGCTACAGCAACACATGTCAACCCACCAGCTGGACGCCAGGTGCCCACAAAAGCTGTTCTATCACTCCCCCCTCCTCAGCTGGTGTCCTGGTTTCGGCTGGGATAGAGTTAACTGTCTTCCTAGTAGCTGGTACAGTGCTATGTTTTGAGTTCAGTATGCGAAGAATGTTGATAACACTGATGTCTTCAGTTGTTGCTCAGTAGTGTTTAGACTAATGTCAAGGATTTTTCAGCTTCTCATGCCCAGCCAGTGAGAAAGCTGGAGGGGCACAAGAAGTTGGCACAGGACACAGCCAGGGCACCTGACCCAAACTGGCCAACGGTGTATTCCATACCATGTGACGTCCCATCCAGTATAGGAACGGGGAAGTGGGGGCAGGGATTCGCCGCTCGGGGGACTGGCTGGGTGTCCGTTGGCGGGTGGTGAGCAATTGCACTGTGCATCATTTGTACATTCCAATCCTTTCATTATTGCTGTTGTCATTTTATTAGTGTTATCATTATCATTATTAGCTTCTTCTTTTCTGTTCTATTAAACCGTTCTTATCTCAACCCACGGGTTTTGCTTCTTTTCCCGATTTTCTCCCCCATCCCACTGGGTGGGGGGGAGTGAGTGAGCGGCTGCATGGTGTTTAGTTGCTGGCTGGGGTTAAACCACGACAGTCCTTTTTGGCGCCCAACGTGGGGCACGAAGGGTTGAGATAACGACAAACCTGACCAGAGCTTGTTAAAACAAATTTGTTATAAGCATTCATTATATCAGTCTAATAGTCGCTGGTCATTATGTTGATTTATGTGTTCTTAGAGTTGTTGCTCTGGTTTTTAAAGTTCTGTTATGTATCACCTCGCTTGCTGTATGTAGTCCCTCTTCTGCTGCTTATCATCCGTGGGAGGTGGATTAAGGTTTTCGCTTTGATGTATTGTATAACACTGGTTTATGGTATGATAAAGTCGTCGGCTGTGGGATTAATCTGGTACTTGCACTCAGCATTGTCACCTTTATACTGTGGAAGCCATCTGTGGGAAACTATTAATAATTATACCATTTACCTTTCCTCCTTGGAAAACCAGTCTATGGGTGGGATACCTTTCTTCCCCTCTCCTTTCTCCTTCAGTCCAGTTACAATGGTGTTTGAGAATTTTGAAAAATTTGAATACTCTTGGGATGTTGGGACCAGCACGGTCCTAGCCCTACTGCTAGGAATTAGCATGCTTCTGAATGTGGTTCAGCTCTCGTTTAAGGTTAAACAACTATTTAAGAAAATCACCCAGAGATCTGCCCCAAGGCTGGATAATTATGAGTGGCAGGGTGTGTGGGGTAGTATGGGCAAGTACCTAGAAAAGTGGGCACCTCCAATGTTTTGGAAATTCACCCCTGAACAAGCGCAGAATCCAGAAGAACTAGTAAAATATTTGGAAAAGGTATGCTGTCACCCCGGCAGCTCCAGAGAGATACAAATTACTGCAACGTGCTGGGGCCTGGCCCATGCCTATCAAGCCCTGTTCGACACCACTCAGTACCCTCAAGGGGAAGAGAAGGTCTCTGGACCTAACAACAAAACGATGAGCACTGCGGTCACTCAAACCTCGGCAACGAGCACTGAGGTCCCTCCAGCCCCAGCAACGAGCACAACAGCTACCCAAACCTTGGCAACAGACACTGCGGTTATGCAAGACCCGGCGAGCGGTACTGCAGCTGAACCAGTGGACCAACCTGCACCAGTATCAGTTGCCCCCGTACAGAAAAAGAAATATACAAAAAAATCAGTTCGCTTAGTGAAGGATGAAGGCGAACCAGGGTCATCACGGGAACAGGAGGAAGAGGCAGAACCAGAGGTAATAACCCGGTCCCTATCCTTGAGTGAGCTGCGGGATATGCGAAAAGATTTTGGCCGCCGTATAGGTGAGCATATTATCACCTGGCTCCTCCGATGCTGGGACAATGGGGCTAATAGCTTGGAATTAGAAGGTAGGGAAGCCAAGCAGCTGGAATCGCTTGCCAGGGAAGGTGGCATTGACAAGGCAATTGGAAGAGGGACACAAGCCATCAGCCTCTGGAGGCGACTCCTGTCAAGTGTGAAGGAAAGGTACCCCTTTAAGGAAGATGTTATATGTCAATCAAGCAAGTGGACAACCATGGAAAAAGGTATCCAATACATGAGGGAATTAGCTGTGCTAGAGACAATTCATCATGATCCAGACAACCCACAATTACCCAAAGATCCAGACGAAGTCCAATGCACACGACCCATGTGGCAGAAGTTTGTACGGAGCGCACCATCGTCCTATGCCAACTCACTGGCGATAATGACCTGGAAAGACGAAGAGGCACCGACAGTGGATGAAGTGGCTCGCCAACTCTGTCAATACGAAGAAAATCTCTCCTCCTCCCTACAAGCCTGCATTTCGGCTGTGGAGAAGCTGTCCCAGGATTTCCAGCAATTCAAAGAGGAGATGTCCTGTTGCCCACCTGTAAGGACCAATGTCTCAGCTATTAGGAGTGAGCGCTCCTCTGCCCAAGAGAGAGAATATAGAAGGTACACACCGCGAGGTGCCCTGTGGTTTTACTTATGTGATCATGGAGAGGACATGAGGAAATGGGATGGAAAACCTACCTCGGTCCTAAATGCACGGGTACGTGAGCTGCGAGGAAAAAACACCACAAAACGGGATTCTACCAGGAAAAATGCTGCTCCGGTTTCCAAGCAGAGAAGGGCTGATCTTATTTCTGATCCTCTTGAAGGGACTTCTGAGCCAATTTTATGAGAAGTGAATACTGGATACTCTGACCAGAATTAGAGGGGCCCTGCCTCCAGCCAGGTGGAGGAAAGGGATAACCGGGTCTATTGGACTGTGTGGATTCGATGGCCTGGCACGTTAGACCCACAGGAGTATAAGTCTCTAGTAGACACCAGCGCACAGTGTACTTTAATGCCATCAAGTTATGAAGGGGCAGAACCCATCTGTATTTCTGGTGTGACAGGGGGATCCCAAGAGTTAACTGTATTGGAAGCTGAAGTAAGCCTAACTGGGAATGAATGGCAGAAACACCCCATTGTGACTGGTCCAGAGGCTCCGTGCATCCTTGGCATAGACTATCTCAGGAGAGGGTATTTTAAGGACCCAAAGGGGTATCAATGGGCTTTTGGTATAGCTGCCTTGGAGACGGAGGGCACGGAACAGCTGTCTACCCTGCCTGGTCTCTCTCAAGACCCTTCGATTGTGGGGTTGCTGAGGGTGAAAGAACAACAAGTGCCAATTGCTACCACGACGGTGCACCGGCGCCAATATCGCACCAACCGAGACTCTCTGATTCCCATCCACAAGTTGATTCACCAACTGGAGAGCCAAGGAGTGATCAGCAAAACTCGCTCACCTTTTAATAGCCCCATATGGCCCGTGCGAAAGTCTAATGGGGAGTGGAGACTAACAGTTGACTATCGCGGCCTGAATGAAGTTACGCCACCGCTGAGTGCTGCCGTTTCAGATATGCTAGAACTTCAATACAAACTAGAGTCAAAGGCAGCCAAGTGGTATGCTACAATTGACATTGCTAATGCGTTTTTCTCAATCCCTCTGGCAGCAGAGTGTCGTCCACAATTTGCCTTTACTTGGAGGGGTGTCCAGTACACTTGGAATCGATTGCCCCAGGGGTGGAAACACAGCCCCACCATTTGCCATGGACTAATCCAGACTGCACTGGAAAAAGGTGAAGCTCCGGAACACCTGCAATACATTGATGACATCATCGTATGGGGCAACACAGCAGAAGAAGTTTTTGAAAGGGAAGAAAATAATACAAATCCTTCTGAAAGCTGGTTTTGCCATAAAACAAAGTAAGGTCAAGGAACCTACACTGAAGATCCAGTTTTTAGGAATAAAATGGCAAGACGGGCGTTGTCAGATCTCCATGGATGTGATCAACAAAATAGCAGCTATGTCTCCACTGACTAATAAAAAAGAAACACAGGCCTTGTTAGGTGTTGTGGGTTTTGGAGAATGCGTATTCCAAATTACAGTCTGATTGTAAGCCCTCTCTATCAAGTGACCCGGAAGAAGAATGATTTTCAATGGGGCCCTGAGCAACAACAAGCCTTTGAACAAATTAAATGGGAGATTGTTCATGCAGTAGCCCTTGGACCAGTCCAGGCAGGACAAGATGTTAAAAATGTGCTCTATACTGCAGCTGGGGAGAATGGCCCTACCTGGAGCCTCTGGCAGAAAGCATCAGGGGAGACTCAAGGCCGACCCCTGGGGTTTTGGAGTCAAGGATATCGGGGATCCGAAGCTCGCTATACTCCAACTGAAAAAGAGATATTGGCAGCATATGAAGGAGTTCAAGCTGCCTCAGAAGTGGTTGGTACTGAAACACAGCTCCTCTTAGCACCCCGACTGCCAGTGCTGGGCTGGATGTTCAAAGGGAGGGTCTCCTCTACACATCACGTGACTGATGCCACGTGGAGTAAGTGGATTGCACTGATCACACAACGGGCTCGCATAGGAAACCCCAGTCGCCCAGGAATTTTGGAAGTGATCATGGACTGGCCAGAAGGCAAAGATTTTGGAATGTCGCCAGAGGAGGAGGTGGCACGTGCTGAAGGGGCCCCGCTGTATAATAAACTGCCAGAAAATGAGAGGCAATATGCCCTGTTCACTGACGGATCCTGTCGCATCGTGGGAAAGCATCGGAGGTGGAAAGCTGCCGTATGGAGTCCTACACGACAAGTTGCAGAAACTGCTGAAGGAGAAGGTGAATCGAGTCAGTTTGCAGAGGTGAAAGCCATCCAGCTAGCATTAGATATTGCTGAAAGAGAAAAGTGGCCAGTGCTCTATCTCTATACTGACTCATGGATGGTGGCAAATGCCCTGTGGGGGTGGCTACAGCAATGGAAGCAGAGCAACTGGCAGTGCAGAGGTAAACCCATTTGGGCTGCCACACTGTGGCAACATATTGTGTCCCAGCTAGAGAATCTGGTTGTAAAAGTACGTCATGTAGCTGCTCACATACCCAAGAGTCAGGCCACTGAAGAACATCAAAACAACCAACAGGTGGATCAGGCTGCCAAGATTGAAGTGGGTCAGGTGGACCTGGACTGGCAACATAAGGGTGAGCTATTTATGGCTCAGTGGGCCCATGATGCTACAGGCCATCAGGGAAGAGATGCAACATATAGATGGGCTCGTGATTGAGGGGTGGACTTAACCATGGACACTATTGCACAGGTTATCCATGAATGTGAAACATGTGCTGCAATTAAGCAAGCCAAGCGGTTAAAACCCCTGTGGTATGGAGGACGATGGCTAAAATATAAATATGGAGAAGCCTGGCAGATTGACTATATCACACTCCCACAAACTCGCCAAGGCAAGCGCTATGTGCTCACGATGGTGGAAGCAACCACTGGATGGCTGGAAACATATTCTGTGCCCCATGCCACCGCCCGGAACACTATCCTGGGCCTAGAAAAGCAAGTCTTGTGGCGACATGGCACCCCAGAACGAATTGAGTCAGACAACGGGACTCATTTCCAAAACAACCTCATAGACACCTGGGCCAAAGAGCATGGCATTGAGTGGGTGTATCATATCCCCTATCATGCACCAGCCTCTGGGAAAATCGAACGATACAATGGACTGTTAAAGACTACATTGAGAGCAATGGGAGGTGGGACCTTCAAACACTGGGATACACATTTAGCAAAAGCCACCTGGTTAGTCAACACCAGAGGATCTGCCAATCAGGGTGGCCCTGCCCAGTCAGAATTTTTACATACTGTAGAAGGGGATAAAGTCCCTGTAGTGCACATAAAAAATATGTTAGGGAAGACAGTCTGGGTTACTCCTGCCTCAGGCAAAGGTAAACCCATTTGTGGGATTGCTTTTGCTCAAGGGCCTGGGTGCACTTGGTGGGTGATGCGAAAAGATGGGGAAGTCCGATGTGTGCCTCAAGGGGATTTAATTTTAGGTGAGAATAGCCAGAATTAAACTGTATATTAGTTGCTATATAACCCTTCTACTGTATGTTATCCTTACTATAATTGTTATATGCTATATCCATAGTACTATAGTAAGAATCACTTAGATCAAGCAAGAAAAGAACTGTGATAAAACTGAGCAAAGCGCAGTAGTGATGGAACCAGAACTGACTCCAGCATGCAACAATCCAACGGTGCACACCATCCTCCTGCTGCGCCAAATGTCACCTGCTTGTCACACTGCACTGAAGCCCTATTCTGCTCTACCGACTGAGAGGACTTTGCACCATCCCTCCTGCCCAGAAAGACTGGTATGACAGATGGACCCCAGAGTCAGGAACTAAATGAACTCAATGAACATTTTATGAACATGACCCATGAACTAAAGGAATGATATCTCTGTGTGTGTATACATATATATATATATATATCTTTGCTCATATGTCTTAAAGGGATGGAAAGGTAATGATTGATCAGGATGTAACTAAAGGTATGGGAACTGTGCATGACATCAATGGTATAGAATAAGGGGTGGGTACTGTCCTGGTTTCAGCTGGGATAGAGTTAACTGTCTTCCTAGTAGCTGGTACAGTGCTATGTTTTGAGTTCAGTATGCGAAGAATGTTGATAACACTGATGTCTTCAGTTGTTGCTCGGTAGTGTTTAGACTAATGTCAAGGATTTTTCAGCTGCTCATGCCCAGCCAGCGAGAAAGCTGGAGGGGCACAAGAAGTTGGCACAGGACACAGCCAGGGCAGCTGACCCAAAGTGGCCAACGGGGTATTCCATACCATGTGACGTCCCATCCAGTATAGGAACGGGGAAGTGGGGGCAGGGATTCGCCGCTCGGGGGACTGGCTGGGTGTCGGTCGGCGGGTGGTGAGCAATTGCACTGCGCATCATTTGTACATTCCAATCCTTTCATTATTGCTGTTGTCATTTTATTAGTGTTATCATTATCATTATTAGTTTCTTCTTTTCTGTTCTATTAAACCGTTCTTATCTCAACCCACGGGTTTTGCTTCTTTTCCCGATTTTCTCCCCCATCCCACTGGGTGGGGGGGAGTGAGTGAGCGGCTGCGTGGTGTTTAGTTGCTGGCTGGGGTTAAACCACGACAGCTGGACAGGTGAGAGAAAATATAACAAAGAGCTTGTGGGTCGAGATAAGGACAGGAGAGATCACTCACCAATTACCGTCATGGGCAAAACAGACTCAACTTGGGGAAAATTAACTCAATTTATTACCAATCAACCAGAGTAGGGTAATGAGTAATAAAACCAAATCTCAGAACACCTTCCCTCCACCCCTCCCGTCTTCCTGGGCACAACTTCACTCCCGGATTCTCTACCAACCCCCCAGCGGCACAGGGGGACCGGGAATGGGGTTTACGTTCAGTGCATCACGCATTATTTTCTGCCGCTTCATCCTCCTCAGGGGCAGGACTCCTCACACTCTTCCCCTGCTCCAGCGTGGGGTCCCACCCACGGGAGACAGTCCTCCACGAACTTCTCCAACGTGGGTCCTTCCCACGGGCTGCAGTTCTTCACAAACTGCTCCAGCATGGGTCCTTTCCACGGCATGCAGTCCTTCAGGAGCACACTGCTCCAGCATGGGTCCCCCACGGGGTCACAAGTCCTGCCAGAAAACCTGCTCCGTGGGCTCCTCTCTCCACAGATCCACAGGTCCTGCCAGGAGCCTGCTCCAGCGCGGGGTTCCCACAGGGTCACAGCCTCCTTCGGGAACCCACCTGCTCCGGCGTGGGGTCCCCCCCGGGCTGCAGGTGGATATCTGCTCCACCGTGGACATCCATGGACTGCAGGGGAACAACCTGCCTCACCATGGTCTTCACCATGGGCTGCAGGGGAATCTCTGCTCTGGCGCCTGGAGCATCTCCTCCCCCTCCTTCTTCACTGACCTTGGCATCTGCAGGGTTGTTTCTCTTACATGTTCTCACTCCTCTCTCCAGCTGCCGTTTTCTCTGTCCCAACTTTTTTTTCCTTCTTAAAAATGTTATCACAGAGGCGTTACCACTATCGCTGATTGGCTCGGCCTTGGCCAGCGGCGGGTCTGTCTCAGAGCCAGCTGGTATTGGCGCTCTCAAACACAGGGGAAGCTTCCAGCAGCTTCTTACAGAAGCCACCCCTGTAACCCCTCCCGCTACCAAAACCTTGCCGCACAAAGCCAATACATGGAGGAAGGGCTGGTCTGCGGCCTCTTGCAAGGTCTCAACCCACATAAATCTATAGGTAGTGGCTGATATTGGTCAGGAAGTTGGACTAGATGATCGTTGTACGTCCCTTCCAACTGAAATAATAGTCTATTCTATTCTATTCTATTCTAACATTGCTGACATTGTTGCGAGGCCACTGTCTATAATCTTTGAAAAGTCATGGACATCAGGGGATATCCCTAATGACTGGAAGAGGGCAAATGTCATACCCATCTACAAGAAAGGCCCAAAAGAGGACTCAGGAAACTACAGGCCCATTAGTTTTGCTTCAGTCCCTGGGAAAGTAATCATAGAATCATAGACTGGTTTGGGTTGGATGGGACCTTTAAAGATTATCTAGTTCCAACCCCCCTGCCATGGGCAGGGATACCTTCCACTAGATCAGGTTGCTCAAAGCTTCATCCAACCTGACCTTGAACACTTCCAGGGATAGGGCATCCACAACTTCTCTGGGCAACCTGTTCCAGTGTCTTTCCACCCTCACAGTAAAGAATTTCTTCCTAATATCTAAGCTAAATCTACCCTCTTTCAGTTTAAAACTGTTGCCCTTAGTCCTATCATTACACTCCTTGATAGAGCCCTCCCCATCTTTCCTATAGGCCTCCTTTAAGTACTGGAAGTCCACTATAAGGTCTCCCCAGAGCCTTCTCTTCTCCAGGCTAAACAACCCCAAGTCTCTCAGCCTTTTGTCAGAGGAGAGGTGTTCCAGCCCCCGATCATCTTCGCTCGAGCAGGTCCATGTCTTTCTTGTGCTGGGGACCCCAGAGCTGAACACACTACTCCAGGTGGGGTCTCACAAGAGTGGAGTAGAGGGGGAGAATCACCTCCCTCGACCTGCTAGCCACACTTCTTTTGATGCAGCCCAGGATACGATTGGCTTTCTGGGCTGTGAGCGCACATTGCTGGCTCATGTCCAGCTTTTCATCCACCAGTTTATCCCCAAGTCCTTCTCCACAGGGCTGCTCTCAATCCCTTCATCCCCCAGTCTGTACTGATATTGGGGATTGCCCCAACCCAGGTGCAGGACCTTGTACTTGGCCTTGTTGAACTTCTTGAGGTTTGCATGGGCCCACTCCTCAAGCCTGTCAAGGTCCCTCTGGATGGCATCCCTTTCCTCTAGAGTATCAACCACACCACTCAGCTTGCTGTCATCCACAACTTGCTGAGGGTGCACTCAGTCCCACTGGAACGAGTCCTCCTAGAAACTATCGCAAGCCAAATGAAGCAGGTGACTGGGAAAAGCCAGCACAGATTTACCAAAGGCAAATAATTCCTGACTAACCTGATCACCTTCTAGAACAAAATAATATCTTCTGTTGACATGGAGAGAGCAGTGGATGTTGTTTACCTAGACTTCAACAAAGCATTCAACACTGTTTCCCACAGCCTTCTTTCTCCTGGACAAACTGGCAAGATACAGACTGGATCATCGGTCTGCAAGATGGGTAGGAAATTGGCTAACAGGCCGCACTTGGAGGGTGGTGGTCAATGGTTTTTACTCAGGCTGTCAGCCTGTCACAAGTGGGATCCCCCAGGGGTCAATACTGGGCCTGTTGCAGATGGAGTAACGCACTTCATTCGTAAGAGAGAAGTAGCAATATGTTTATTGATATAAACCAGTAATTTAACAGAGTTTGATAGTAAATGTGACTGTTTTAACAAGATTCAATGGCAAGGTTCACTTGATATTTACTGCATAGAGGACAGTGTCAGATGAAACTGTCAGGGAGACCTTCCCGTTGAGTCATGAGGTTCAGAAAGGACCCCCTTGTGTTCTAAACTTCTCAGAGAGGAGTCTAGGTGCGGCTGGATCCACTCCTAGTCCCAGACTTGGTCAACGGTTTATGTCTAAAGGATTATATATGTGCACAATCAATCTTTTATATCACTTAGCTAAGATTTCAAAGTTTAGCATGCTGTTAATCACTTACCAAGAATCTGTTGCAGCAAGGATTCTCTCAGCCTTGAGGAGTAACCTTGAGAGGTGTCCCTACTCAAGGGGAGATCCCGGCATGCAGCCTGCTGCCATGCAAGAGAGCTCAATGGGCCCTGGGCTGTCCACTATTTATGGAGTAAGATAATTGACTCATAGTCATATTTGCATACCGACTACAGGTGTTAGCTTCTTCCAAATTTGGCTTGAGTCAGACATTGACCAGTACTGTGGTTAGGTGGGTGCATTGTTCAAATTAGCCCTTGGCTATTGTGTTGTTATCTGTCTTCCCCAAAACCACTTTGAGCCGGATGCAGCCATCACGACCAGAAATCCATTATGTTTGCCACTGGTGGTTATCGCTTGATCAGGATTATGGGAAATACAGCTCCAGTTGAAGGGGCGGGGAGTGCACCACCACAGGGCCCCACGCTGTTCAACATCTTCATAAATGACCTGGCTAATGGGATTGAAAGCGCCCACTCTCACCAAGTTTGCTGATGACACTAAACTGGGTGGTGAGGTGGACACTCCAAAAGGGTGAGCCATCTTACAGAGAGACCTGGACAGGCTGGAAGAGTGGACTAGCAAGAACAGTATGAAGTTAAACAAAGACAAGTGCAAAGTCCTGCACCTGGGTCAGAATAACCAAAGAGCCTAGTACAGGCTTTGATCTGTGTGGCTGGGGAGCAGCCTTGCTGAAAGGGACCTGGGGGTCCTTGTGGTCAACAAGCTGAACATGAGTCAGCAGTGCGCCGCTGCAGCAACAAAGGCACATTGGATCCCAGGCTGCATCCACAGGGGCATTACTATCAGAGATAGAGATGTGATCATCCTACTCTACTCAGCGCTTGTCAGGCCGCACCTGGAGTACTGTGTCCAGTTCTGGTCCCCACAATTCAAGAAAGACATGGACAGACTGGAGAGTGTCCAAAGGAGGGCCATGAAGATGATCAAGGGGCTGGAGAACCTGCCCTATGAGGAAAGACTGAAGGAGTTAGGTCTTTTCTCCCTGGAGAAGAAAAGGCTCGGGGGGCACCTCATCACAATATTCTGGTACTTAAAGGGTGGCTACAAAGAAGACGGAAGCTCTCTCTTCACAAAGAGTCACATGGAGAAGACAAGGGGCAACGGGTACCAGTTGTACTGGGAGAGGCTTCATTTCAACATAAGAAAGAATTTTTTTACAGTGAGAACAATCAATCACTGGAACAACCTCCCCAGGGATGTGGTAGAGTCCCCATCACTGGAGGTTTTCAAGACATGACTGGACAGGGTGCTAAGATAATCTCATCTAGGCTCCCTTTCCCACAAAAGGATGCACCACATGATCCTTCAAGGTCCCTTCCAACCTTGGCTGTTCTATGATCTAACACTGTTGGCTTTTTCTCAGGTTTGTGGAACCTAGTTTCATCTTGGCATAAGAGGAGACAACTTGTTGCTGAGGTGACAAAGAAACATACCTTAAAGCAGTCAGTCACTGGGTAGCAGGGTGTATGGAAGGATTTGGGCAGGTGCCTAGGGCGGTCATCATGTCCAATAGCTTGGGATTTTGTGCCTGAACAGGCAATTAATCATGGTAAATTGACACGCCACCTGATAGAAGGGTGCCTTGCCTACCCCCATGAAACCCAGCAGCTCCTAGCACCATATTGGGGCTTTTCCTGTGCGTATCGAGCCTTCATTCAGCATCATCAGAAGAGCATGGCTGAGACAGGGACCGAAACTACATCTGAGGACACCATGGTTGAGACAGGGACCTAAACCCCAGCTACAGAAAATAAAAGGAATGCGAGAAGACTCATGGATCGAGATAATGACAGATCAATAGGGAAAACAAAAGCTGCATGCACGCAAGCAAAGCAAAAAGAGGAATTCATTCACTGCATCCCATCGGCAGGCAGATGTCCAGCCCCTTCTTGGAAAGCAGGGCCTCAGCACATGTAACAGTTGCTTGGGAAGACAAACACCATAACCACAAATGTCTCACCCTTCCTCCTCCTTTTCCTGAGCTTTTATTGTGGAGTGCAACATCATATGGTATGGAATATCCCTTTGGTCAGTTTGGGTCAGGTTTCCTGGCTATGTCTGCTCCCAACCTTTTGCCTACCCCCAGCCTATTGGCCTTTGGGTGAGGGTGTTGGAGAGAAAAGCTTTGATGCTGTGCAAGCACTGCTCAGCAATAGCCAAACCATTGGTGTGTTATCAACACTATATCTTAGCCACAAATGCGAAGCACAGCACCATATAGGCTGCTATGAAGAAAGTTAACTCCATTCCAACCAGACCCAGAACAAACTGGTAGAGAACTAATACATCATGAGCCTAAAATCTGTTCAAGATGCATGCTTCTTCCATTACAGTGTGGTCAAATGTTAGTCTGTTCTTTTGAGGATTCAAAGCTAGTTAGTGGCTTGATTTTGCTCTTCCCTCACTTATGTTTGCAGAATATTAGAACATTGCAAGCTGCAGGAGCTAGGTTATTAGAAAACTACAGTATAATGTTTCTAATTATTCTGTATTCTTAACAGAGCTATTTCTTTAGTCTGGATGCATTTCTGAAGTCTCTTTAGCAGCAGTGCTTTTAGTGTGACAGACTTGTAAGGAATTGAGGGAGGTGGAGGAAGACTTGGCTAATGATGAAAGTGCATTAAAGGAGAGCTCTGGGTTGCAGGTTTAATGGTGTCTGCATGTGACATTGATTTGCGTTTTCTCTGTGGTTATCTGTATTTTATCCTTTGAGGTAAAAAGGGTACAGCTCTAATTCAGATCATATCAGTGGTGTTGTGTTTTAACGTTTCTTATAACTAGAACATGACTTGAAAGAGGACTGAAATATGGCTGCAGAATAGCCTCGGTTAGTGTGTGTGATGGGGACCACACAACCCTTCCAAACTTTTTTAATATTAGCATCTTGTAATCCTTACACTTCTGAAACTTCACACCCACTGTCCTGTGATCATCCTGTCTCCATTCTGATTGTGTGACTTATTGCAGGTTTCCTTAGACCTACACTGTTTTGGGGGTAGATCCACCAAAGATCTTAAATATGAGAACATTTGACTTTTGAGTACCCCATGGTCCTTGGCCCAAGTTAAGCCTCTGAGTTCCCCGAGCATGGAGGTGGTAGAAAATTAGGGACCCAGCAGCAAGGTTCACAAGAAGTCAGCAAACTGAGTGGGCCACTAACTCAGCTAGTAAGTTGAATACGCTGGAGGGGAGAAATCCACACTTTAAAACAACCCACCCCCAATCTCTAATGTCAGGTTGAATGCAGGCACATCCTTCTCCTTGGAGTCCTCAGCCATGAGCACCCTGGCTGTCTGAGCAAGATTAACACCTCTCCCTCATTTAACAAAAACAATGTTTCTGCCAAACTTTGAGGAAGGTTTTGTACCTGAATCTCAAATCATCTTTTCAGGCGTGCTATTAGGATCTAAAAGGGGGGGAGGTATGTCTGTCACTTGCAGAGAAAAAGAACTAACCTAGCTTTGACATGCAAACTGTGGGTTTTGGATTGGATTGGAATAAAATTGGATGGATGCAAGCACTGCTATCCATTGTCAACACTTTTGTAACCAAATGTCTTCTGTGTGGAGTTTCACCAGTTTTACAGTATCTGCTGGGTTAGGACACACAATTCAGATAGGTAGGAAAGTCCCAAGCAGAAAATCTTGCTTAAACTGCAATGTGAAATTAAGCTTTATGGCTGTGTTGGATTTAGGGCCTAGGTGGTCCAGTACAGGACCACTTTGAAACTGCAGGCTGTCAGGTTTGTTAGGGGAAGACATGCCTGAGTGGTTAAATTGGACATCTCAAGAATATTGAAATGTTGGGGTCTGCCTTTTAAAGCAAAACTTAGATGCCTAATGTGCTTTGGGATCTTCTGAGAAGTCTTATGAACTTTGTCTTTTGAACTGCAAGTCCTTTAAACCTACTTCTAAGCTGTAAAAAATTAGGACTGCACAAAGGCCCTGATCGTTTGGAGGCTCCTCTCCTTTTTTTAGGCTCATTCTTAATTAACTACTGTGATGCTTCAAATCAGAAGTTTTGATGACTCTGTGAGGCTCAGTGTTTGGCTGTAGCAGATTTTTCAGGAATGTTTTTATTATTTGGACACCAGGCATCAATGAGCAGAACAGATTTAGTTGCAGGAATGTTTTCTAAAATTATCTTGCTAATAATGTAGTGTCTCAGCAGAACTCTACCAGAGTCTATGTGCAACCCCATGCTGCATTGTCTTCTGTTTCAACACAGATCAGTAAATTTGGATTTACATCTCTCTCATTTGTGGTTCTTGGGAGACTGTGGGGAAAAGTACCTAAGTTTATAAGAGTGAGCAGCAGTATTTTTTTTGGGGGGGGGAGGGATAATAGGCACCTTAGTCCCACTTACAAGTCAGTGCCAGAACTTAGCTTCTTTGCTAACCCTTTCTTCAGTCAGGCACTATATCTTGCAAATTCCAGTGTTGTGCCAGCACACAGTGCTTACCTAATGCCATGTAATGGCAAAAGTACACAAAAGCCTGTTTTTTGACCTGTTGTTATGTGTTTAAACAAGGTGCATCTGCAGAAAAAGTTCTTTCAATAGGGTATCCATACCTTACATTAACCATGAGATCTTGGAAGATTTCATTAAAACATTTTTAAAGCACAATAGTTTGGATTTTTTTTTCTACCTAAGTCATAATTTTGGTATCTCAATCTTTATATTAACACTAAGAAGGGATTATGGAAATCAAAGAACTTGCATCAAAGCATGGTGAAAATGGCAGTAATTATGGAGCTTGGTTTTGTTCTAAGTAAAGCATAAAGTGGCTTTAAAGAAACTGGTTTAAAACCAAATTAGCATTTAAAATATAAGTAATATGAATAAGATTTTTTTTTTAAATATAAAGCAAACAGAGCACTAGGTCATGGGTAAAAGAAACAGTATAAATCTTGTATATATCTTCAGATTACTGCATTCCTCTTACCTGGAAATGCTTGTAGAAATGGGGAGATTAGCTTCCTAACACAATTCTGGTTTGAGGAAAAAACATACATGGTCTCACACTGTCAAAGCTGCAAGGTTCTAGCCCCAAAGTTCTGAACCTGTTTTGACATGTCCTTTCCCTCGTACCCATTGGGTTACTCTTTCTTTCAGTCCCTTATGAATTACAAAAGGTAGCCACAAGTGATAGCCAAACTGTGAGCAGGGATGTGATGGGTTAACCCTGGCTGGACGCCAGGTGCCCACCAGAGCCCTTCTATCACTCCCCCTCCTTCTCAGCTGGACAGGGGAGAGAAAATATAACAAAGAGCTTGTGGGTCGAGATAAGGATAGGAGAGATCACTCACCAATTACCGTCACGGGCAAAACAGACTCAGTTTGGGGAAAATTAACTTGATTTATTACAAATCAACCAGAGTAGGGTAATGAGAAATAAAACCAAATCTCAGAACACCTTCCCTCCACCCCTCCCTTCTTCCCGGGCACAACTTCACTCCCGGATTCTCTACCACCCCCCCAGCAGCACAGGGGGACGGGGATGGGGTTTACGGTCAGTTCATCACACGTTATTTTCTGCCGCTTCATCCTCCTCAGGGGCAGGACTCATCACACTCTTCCCCTGCTCCACCGTGGGGTCCCACCCATGGGAGACAGTCCTCCACGAACTTCTCCAGCATGGGTCCTTTCCACGGTGTGCAGTCCTTCAGGCACAGACTGCTCCAGCGTGGGCCCCCCACGGGGTCACAAGTCCTGCCAGAAAACCTGCTCCATGGGCTCCTCTCTCCACAGATCCGCAGGTCCTGCCAGGAGCCTGCTCCAGCGCGGGGTTCCCACGGGGTCACAGCCTCCTTCGGGAACCCACCTGCTCCGGCGTGGGGTCCTCCACGGGCTGCAGGTGGATATCTGCTCCACCGTGGACCTCCATGGGCTGCAGGGGGACAGCCTGCCTCACCATGGTCTTCACCACGGGCTGCAGGGGAATCTCTGCTCTGGCGCTTGGAGCATCTCCTCCCCCTCCTTCTTCACTGACCTTGGTGTCTGCAGGGTTGTTTCTCTTACATGTTCTCACTCCTCTCTCCGGCTGCCAAATACCGCCGTCCCAACTATTTTCCTTCTTAAAAATGTTATCACAGAGGCGTTACCACTATCGCTGATTGGCTCAGCCTTGGCCGGCAGCGGGTCCGTCTTAGAGCCGGCTGGTATGGGCTCTCTCGAACACAGGGGAAGCTTCCAGCAGCTTCTTACAGAAGCCACCCCTGTAACCCCACCCGCTACCAAAACCTTGCCACACAAAACCAATACAAGGGATCACACAGGTATTAATTCCAGAAATTGCCAACAGAATTCACATAATTATTTTTTTCTTTGTGAAATACAAAATGTTTTGGATACAAAAAGCATATCCAAGAGCAGTGTTACTAAAGTTGATCTTCCACTTGACTACAGAAGCAAGTAAATAAATATATCTTGTAAATATCAAATTAAATTTAAGACAGCTTGATGCAAATATTTTACATTTATTGGAAGGGTGCAGTAAAAAGGGGACTGCAGAAAAGATAAAGGACTATTCAAAAATGGTCTGCAGTTTACAAGAATATTGAAATTCTGTTTTGTAACAGCCTACAAAAATAAAAAGCTAGCTTAAGTTCAAAAGTGTAACTTTAAAGTATATAAAAATTGGCAAATAAATAAAGTTTAAATGCATATCTATTTAAAATTATAAAGGACAGACCACTAACTTTTATTACATAGTTATCATTTTCGGACTTGTTTAAAAGCCATATGAATTCACAAATGTTTTGGTTTTTTACATGTGTACTTTTGGGAAGAAGCACCCATTTCCAGTGTTATGCATTATCGATCTGTTTCACAAATATATTATTTTTTAAACAACAAAGAGTATAAAAGGTTGTTTACCTAATATTAAACTTGATGATGCATACTTTGGCACAAAATTGAAAAAAAAGTTTAAACACGTTTCAAAACTGTATCTGTACCCCACTCAAGGTTACAAGTGTCAAAACTTGTGTGTGTGCTAGTGGGTCAGTGAATCAACCTTCCCACCTTCCTCAACATCCCTCCTCCTTCTCCAGATGCCTAAAACTATATGAAGGAAAATTAACAGTTGAAAAAACCAGCAGTCCTAAAATTAGTTCAAATTTTTATACCTGGAAGACTTTTGAATATGCATATAACTACACAATTCTTTAATAGAAGGGATGGATAGGTGCTTGGTTTTGGCTTTCAGTCCTCAAGATGTTTTTGTCTGCCTGTCTTTTGTGTCCCATGTGATGAGCCTAAATTCTGAGTTTTTCCTATTACATGTTTTTAGCATTTTAGTTAAAATTAGGTGGGAAGCTCAGTGGAAAAAATAAGTTGTCAGTTACAGGTAATGATACAATTAACAGTGGAAACAGTTATTTTTCTTCTAGTTGGTAGGTCTATTGAAGAGTCTGAATCTGTGGCATGACCAAGCAGAAGGTGGAGGGAAGGAAAATAATATTGTCACTATCTCTCCTTAAGCACTACAACTTCAGGTGTTGCAAGGAATTGGCTACATTCAGAGATACAAGAAACTTCCAGTCTCCAGGGGATTTATTAGTGCTTTGTAGCAAGCATAAGCATGCTATAAAAAGTTGCCATATAGAGTGCAAGACCTTCTCTATGAAATCCTGGCTGCATCTATGCTACATATCAGAATGGCTGAAAGCACCTGAATTGGTTACTTTAATTCAGCAGTCCCTTTCACTGAAAAACTGGAGAGGAACAAAGGTACAGGTTTACCTTTGTGTAGAATTCAAGTGAAATGTAAATGCTTCTATTGAAGAGATATTTTGTGGAAGCAATACTGCTGTTCAAAATATCAGTAAAGTAATTGTTTCAATTTAAAATTTTATATATTTTAAATGCATTAAGCCATATCAACTTAGTCACCTAATGAAAAATTAGCATCCCTGTAGACTTTTATTGACTTAGCAATGCTTGTTGTTTGAAGTTGCAAGTCTCAGAATTTGGGAGGGATGTATAATTATCTGCATAATTAAACATTATATGATGTAAAGAGGTCATATTTCTAAAAGCAAAATGGATAACAATAATGGAAATTAATACTATTTGGAAAGTTCTGATAAGTAGAAGGCATGTTTAAAGTGAAGCTCAAATGGAATTGAGGAACTGGTATTAATTTTAAAGATAGTGTTTTGCATCTGGTCTGACAGCAAGATCATTCCTTTGGAAAGGGGCATAACTGGCTTAATATTGTTCCATAAGAATAGGAAAAGGATGTTCTGTATTGTAAACTAGGCAGTGGGGAATGTTATTGTTCTGATGTCTTTTATGATGTGGACAATTCATTATGTATTTAGGGTTTGTAACTTGATTAAACCATGATTTGAACTATGTGTTTCACGTTTACTTAAATTTTCATACAAACACAATGCCACAGGTATAAAGGTATAACATCACTATGAAACTTTTGAGTCAAACAAAACCAGGGATATATCAGAACTTTTGTCTCACAAGAGTAACTTTATTGAAGTAAGTGAAAGGGGAGTATCTGTGGTAGATAGAGCTGTCAGAGTTAAGAAACGATTGGGAGGTGCAAAGGGCCAGATTCTTCTGGTTTAGCAGTACAGTGCAGCTAGAGCTGTTAGCCTACTGCAGCCCTGTTTAAAGAGCAGAAAGATTCTTTAATAATTGCAGCACAAGTTCAGAGAGAACTAGTTTACATATTAGTAATCCAAGGATTTTGTGTTGCTATTGCATTTAATATTTGTGGAATTTTTTATATGTTGAGAAAGACTGAAATGACTGAGCTGACTGTATAAAGACAGTACTGTGAATCTTTTAATTTTTTTTTGGTGGTGTAAATGTTTTGCTCAATAGCCTCAACATGTGCAATCTAGAAGCAACCTCTATCAATCTGATTTTTCTTTTAAAAGCATAATTGCCTTAAACTGAATTAAATTAAATGCAGAAGCACGTGCTGTCTCGTCTCTCTTAACCCATTCACAAAATTTCAGCTATATGTAGCTGATCTATAAACTTTTGTAGTTCTAAAACTGGATGAGAGTTCCAAATAGTGGCAATTTAGGAATTATTTTTTTTTCTCCAAGCCTTCTTTGCTAATAGGAGCATGCATCCTATGTTGTCCTATTGGATAACAGTTCATATTTACCTATAAAACACCAAGCCAGTTATTGCAAGTTTTACTTACAAAGCATTCAATTCTGGGAAGGCAGGGGAAGAAAGTATCAACTTTACCTATTCTAAGTTTTTACTCTGTGACCTCAGTCAACTGCATTTGAGAATTTTATTAATTAATTTTTTTTTAAGTACAGCTAACAGTTTTTGTTTTAGAGAAGGCCTTTATAAAGATGATCTGAGACCTATAAATGAGCTACTCTCTTATAGCTATAATCTGAGAGCTGCAAAATAATAATGCAACTAGCTAGCCATCTAATTAGTCCTTCACCTCCAAAAAAACCCCCAACACTCTGAAAATTCTAATTTAAGGCCTACCTAAATGATGTCTAAAAACATGGCGTTCTAAAATGGCTAGTAATATACAACTTCCTGAAAATGAAAGAACTCAGAATTAACACATAAATTCTACACCTGGACATATATTCCAGTTAGAATTTTGTGTAGAAGAGACAAAGGGACATTATAGTCCAAGTTGCAAAGAAAACCAAGAGTCATAGTAACAAACTTTGTGCCTTTCCTCCTCTGACTGTTGAGTCTTTATTCTTTCTGGAGGAATGTTATTTTTTATATAAACTTTTTCCTTCTTGGTGGCGTTTACAGCTCCACTGTCCCCAGTCTTTTGAAATCTGATTGTAATGATTTAAAAAAGTTAAAAGGTTAATGTTTCTACTCTGCCTTGTTCAGCCTGCTAGAGGCTTAAAACATATTTCCTTATGGCATAGAGAAGCAGTGTTTTTATTTGGACACTATGCATGGAATGTACTTTTGTTTAGCTTTTGCAGGCTCCAGCTGCATACTGATAATTACTGCAAATTGAAGGAAAAAGTCAGGATCAAAAGCAAATCTAGTAATTCACATTCTTTTACTCCTCTAAAACCAGTCCTATTTGTTGCCTATAACATGTTGCTATCATTAGCAAATCTACTTCTTGTTGACCTTTTCTACACGTGTGCACCTACTGCTTTTACTTATTTTTTGTAAGGCAGATGATTTGCAGTATTTGTTAACAACATACATGTAGTCAAGACTTGCTATTGGTCTTTTTGTTTTTTTAAATAAATGTAGTTCATTGCAAAGGAGACATATTACTGAATTCTGATGGCTTCATAGGAAAAAAGCAGTAGCTTAAGTAAATCACATCCAAAGTCAGAAGTATTTATAATGTGGTAAGAAATGCACATGTAGTTCAATTTTCTAGAAAAGAAAATTCTGGATTTCACCTTACATCCAGAATCTGACCTTCATCCTTAAACAAGGTATCATTTAAAAATATCAGTTGCATAAAGAATTTAAAAAATATAAAAGTGTCTCATTCATATACTTATCAAAAACTGTCTTCACTTTTAAGGCCATCGTGTGTGACACAGTCACCACATTACAGTGCCATAGTGTTGATATCTAGGATGGGGATAGGAGAGCGAGAACACAGCATAATGTAGAAAACCTCTGAAAAATTTCACTAGCATTTACTTGCTGTAAAATAGATAGAAGCCACAGTCACTTAAATTCATAGTATGTGCTTTTCTATTTACGTATATCCTAAATGACAATATTACTGTGACTGGATATATAGCATTTGGCAGAATATATCTTTAATGAAGGTGTAGACATCATTGGTAGACTTGGATATAAAAAAAAACCAGTTAATTTTAAAGTAATTAGAAGAATATTGCAAATAATGTTGTATAAATGCAGTGTTTAAGGGGAAAATATTACTTCACTAGAAAATAAAGTCCTGCAGACTGAGTTTGGTGCTAGTTTATCACTATGTCACTTTCTTTTTGATTGAAGACAGCTCTTTCTGAATCTCACTGAATTTTGGCCGGTTTTCAGGTTTGTAGGCCCAGCACCTCTGCATTATTTTATATATTTCTTCTGGACATTTTTGTGGTGCTGACATTCGGTATCCTGGTACACAAAAAAGGGAGAAACATATAGCATTGAAAAATGATACATATTGACAAATTTAAAAAGAAATTAGTTAAGTTCAATATCATTGCATTAAAAAAATATTGAGGGTAAATTTTATATGACTTGTGATATCTTTCTCAGTGGGTTCATACAGAATTGCAGTACTTAGGTAGTAAGACTTGTTTTTATAAACAATCCTCTGCTCTGAAAAACATCAGATTTTTCTTTGGCTTTTTAAGGACAAACTTCTGTGGTCATCTACAGTGATTATAATTAACAAGCAAACTAGCTTTTTTATCATTTGGTAGTTTTACTAGCTAAGAACCTGTTTATGAATTACGCAGTAGAAATATGTAGAGGAGAAAGAGTCCTGAAATGCCACTAAAGGTGATGAAATCAAAGACCTGAAACCTTGCTCACAGTTATTTGTTACTTTTAAATAAAAGTATTTTGATTATTTTGTAAAAGAGAAAAAAAATGTGGCATTCACTGTTCAACTAGCTTGCCAATCTCCACCATAACTTAAAATTTTGTCTGAAATGCTTTAATAGAGAAGATAGAAGGATATAATTTTTTTTCTAGCAGTTTGGGATATTTCCACTTGCATTATCTTAACTAATTCATTCTGGTCAAGCTTCTATTTGCACAGCAATCAATCCCTCCTCTCCATTTCACCTTTTAGTTCTGTAGCCACAAAAGCCAACATGCTATAACTCTGTCTTCCCCTAAGTAAGTCACTAGTCATGATCTTCCTTTTTGCAAGAAGCCTATAAATCACACTACTTCTCCCAGAAAGCTAAACAGCAATTAAATAATCTCATATTTATGCTAAAGTTGCTAGATAACCCATATGTTATTTCTTTGCTATTTTTCATACTGTATGTACCTACATCCCTATGGATCTACACAGCATCTCTTTTGTTCCCTACAATTAACTACCTTTCTCCACTTGTTCTCGTGCTTGTTGGTTCATCATTCCAGGGTATGGGCATACTCCTAAACTGAAGGTCTCCCACAAAAGGATTCCAAAGCTCCATACATCACTCTCAGATGTGTATCTCCCTAAGGAAAGGAAAGAAAACCAGTGGCTTAACTTACAGAATAATTCATGTTTTACATAATTGTGATATCATGTTCTCCTGTATTTCAAATTATAAACATAAATTATCTTAAAGTTAATACCTAGGAATAATATAAGCTAACCTAAAGTTCTGTAGTTTGACAGAGCACATGGCTGAGAAGATCTTACCATGTTGGTCATTTTCCATGTAAGTAAGTTAAGAATTTCTTTCCATTTACTGCCCCAAAATATTTTTTTATTTTCTTTTAATATAAAAGGACAGAAAAATGTCAGGGTTTTTTTTCCTTGTTTATAATCACTTTCAACTCTGAAGATACTTTTAAAAAATTTACCTTTTCCAGTTCCCTAATATAGCATGGCAATGAGTCCTCCAAGAGGAGCTAAAATCAATAGAGTTCTTAATTACAAAGAGGACCTGGGTTTCTTACTCTGAGAAACTACTCTCTGAAAATGAATCTACAGTTGCTTCAACTGTTATTTAATTTGGACTTTGAAGAACTGATGCACCCAATGAGGTTAAAAAAAGTAATCTGGCCTACTACTATCACCAGCTATGCTTCAGACAGATTGCAAAATTAAGATAATTTAAATCCAAACCTCTTTGTGGAATAAAAGCTTTATATTATGGGAGAAGGACAGCTCTTGGGGGTGATATTTGTATTGTCCCTGATAGATTCACATCAAGATGCATGCTATATCAGAAAGTGTAAGCTCCTAGCCCTTTGCAGCAGGGCCTATGAAAATGTTACCTTAAAAATCCATTTATCATATTTCTGTCATCATTTTTCATGACTTTATTTCTTTGTTACATTCTATGAGTGTCTTTATTCTTAAAAACATACACATGCTTGCAAATGTGTGTTTGCTCATCTCTGAGCATTAAACCAAACTCACTTATTTCCCCTTCCTTCTGCTGCATTTCCAGAAAGGCCCTATAATCCCATTGCTTGTGTCAAATTTTCAGCTAAACATTTTAAATCTACTTACACTAGAAAAAAGGAAAATACATGGAAATTATAGTGACAGTTGGTGACATGAAAACTGTTCTGATGTCAGAAAGTTCAGTTTACTCTTAAACTAAATATCACTTCCAGCTAACAACTCTATCTACATTAGCTTGTGTGCTTATTAAACAGTAATTATGGACATTCACTTTGCTCTTTATAGTAAGATTAGTTTTCTTGTCTATATATCAACTCTCTTCAGAGTTTGGCATCCAGTAATTTAACACTTTTCATTAAAGTCCTTCGGTAGATACAAGTGATTATTTTTTTTAAAGAAAGTACAACTTCTACACAGTTAATTATCTTTCCCACTATAATATTATCTGGGAAAAAAAAGGGCATGCTTTTTCATAAACAAATACAGTAATTTATTAACATTACAAAGAACTGGAAATGTTGTACTGGAAAAACATATGCATTAAAAGTGCATTTTAATTTTGAGAGAACTGGAAGCGAAAATACCCTACACCTTGGCCTAAATATGTAATTTATTAGGTGCGTTTAAAGCAATTTTTCACTTGCTGGAAGTGATGGAAATCATATAGTCCCAAGTAAAAATAATGGTATGGAATGGCACTGAACAGTACCTACTGAACTAAAGGTTAAATCTTCCATATGCTCCAGTAGCATCAAGATTTCATTCATGACTTCATACACAACTCCCTAACAGTTCCATTTGCCTTAATCCAGTTTCTAGACTTCCCAACCTGAATTTTGACATTTAAAATCTTTTTGTGACTGCTATTAATGTCATATAAAGTGAATCCAGAAGTGTTTAAAAAAAGGCACTTTTATTTATTTTCTTAAGCACTGTATCATTCATGTAATGACCAAATGACCCTATTTCTCATTTTCCTCTAACCATTAAATTTTGCCATTAAGAACTGACATGCTCAATGGTTGTCATCTAGTTTTGAAATATTGCACATTTAGTTCTATTTCACTCCGGTATCCTTAACTACTTTCAGTGTTACCTACACAAATTAATACAATAATTATGACCATATTATTAGAATGGCAAAACACAAACCAATTATTTTACCTTGCACTTTTCAAGGACTCCCTTGAAAATGATCCATAAAAAAAAAAAACCACAGAAAGCTTCAACCATATTTTGAAAGCTGAATATTAGACTGCTGAATACTTTAACAAATGTTTGAAACAGGTTATTTTCCAAACACTGCAGAAAATCACTTAAAACTGGCAGGGTATTGATTCATTTTAGGAAACAGCAAATAAGTAAAGATGTTAATCAGCTATATGTTCTTCTCCTGTAAGGTGTGGAAAATAGCAAAGACTCAGAAGTACAAAATGAAGGTGTCATAAAAGCCAGTTTTCTGCTTAATGTAGTAGACTGGACTGGTATGGCTGTGGAGAAGGGGTTTCCATTATATATCAAATAAACGACAAGTACTTTTGAAACAATGAAAATAAAAATTCAAAACACCTTTTATAGTGGAATAAACACCCAAAATAGAAATAGTATTCCACAGCAAACATTAGCAACACTAGCACCTCTTAGAAAAATAAATAATAGAGGGTCAGTCACTCTAACTACATTTATTATTAGCTTTCCAAGGGGAAGATTTGCATTATTGTGTTATGGCGTTAACTTCTGCAAAAGTGCTAATGAAAGGGATTCTTCTTCTAACAATCATGTTAGAAAATTATGATTTCCAATGCATGATTTTAAACAAAAGCTCTAAAAGGTGGGAGAAGTATTTAGAGATACTTAACAGGAAGATATAAAATGTTTAAATTTTTTTTCTAAGAACTCAAGTAAAGAATTGGTTGAGAGAAGTGCGTTCAAAATATGATTTCATTCATTTAATATGCTGCTGCTTCTTCACAGCTCACTTAGAAGAATAATTTTTTTCTAGTTTTACCTACAAGCTAAAAAGCTAAATCCAGCAGTTTCTATTTTTGTTTTGAAACTATTACCCACATAGTATGGACCACTTCACTCAATCAGAAATAATGGATTTTTTCCCCCCATAATAGCATAGCAATATATAAAAGTGCATATAAACAAAAGCTGCAGTTTAAAAAAATAAATAAAGCATTTTTTTCTCCAATGCAATGATTTATCTAATCATTTATCTGATAGAGTGCTCTAGAATGTTAAAATCTTCTGCCTTCTTTTAAAAAATGCCATAAATATGCAGAAATTCCCACTCACTGGAACGAGTTAGCAACATAACCACAGCATTATTTTACTGTTGAATAAGTAGCAATTTTGATGTTGCTGCCTTGTTCTTTTTGAAGGGAAAATAGTATTTTTACATAAATGAGGCTGAAATATTATTTTTAAGGTAACTAAAATACTTTAAACATCTGTTGATCTGAACTGGGAAAAAGGAAAAATTATATATATATGCTCAAATACTGTCCATGATGTAGTCCCCTTGCACCTTATACTGTATATTTTTTATACCAAGAAGATAAAGATATATCCTTACCATAGTTGAGAGCTTCTGGAGCAGTCCACTTGATAGGAATCTGCTTTAAGCCTGATGATGAATAAACTCCATCATCCTCTTGACGAGACATTCCAAAATCACTTATTTTCAAAATGTTGTTTTCATCTACCAAGCAGTTCCTTGCAGCCAGGTCTCTAAGAACAAGAAATAGCCCCCCACCCCCCCCATTTTTTTCACACATTTGAAACTACTAAAAGTCATTTAAAATGTGAAGAAAAATCTTTAGTGTATTGGGTCTGTCTGGGATGGAGTCAACTTTCTTCATAGCAGCCCATATGGTACTGTGTTTTGGATTTGCCTAAAACAATATTGATAACACACCAATGTTTTAGCTATTGCTGAACAGTGCTTGCATAGTGTCAAGGCCTTCTCTTTTTCTCACTCTGCCTCTGTCAATGAGTAAGCTGGGGGTGGGCAAGAAGTTGGGAGGGGACATAGCTGGGACAGCTGACCTGAATTGACCAAAGAGATATTCCATGGCATATAATGTCATGCTCTGCAATAAAACTGGGGGGGGGGGGATTTTTCCAAGGTAGCTGTTGCTCGGAGACTGGCTGGGCATTAGTCTGTTTGTGGGAGGTGGTGACTGACTGCCTTTTTGTATCACTTCTTTTTCTTTTTTCTTTCACTTATTAAACTGTCTTTATCTCGACCCATGAGTTTTTCTCATTTTTGCTCTTTTGATTCTTTCCCCATCTCGTTGCGGGCGAAGTGAGAAAGTGGCTGGTGGGTGTTTAGCTGCTGGCTGGGGTTAACCCACCACAAGTAGGTTCCTTTATATTTTCTATCATAGCTGAATTTATCAGGAAGAGCGAGTATGTCACAATGTAGACTAGGTTCTAGAGACCAAATAGATACTCATTTCAATGATGAAATAAGCAGACGTAAGGCAAAGAGCTGCTGTTGCTATACTGCCCATTGAGGTCACAGAAATAAACCTGCAGATTAACAAATTTTACTTGATGCAAAATGAGACAGAACTCAAAGAAGCAGCCCGAAACGTGTTCTCAAAATTGTGAAAGACACTGAGAAGCCAGAGAATTGGCTCTATCTTACCTCTATTATCATTACAGTTTCCATCAAAAATCAAAAGCTACTGAGCACTACAGGAAAAGGTATTTTGGTTCAGTGTTGGATGAGAAGCTCAGAAAAAACAACATCCTTCTTTTCCCTCCCTCCATCTCAAACATGCTTTTCAACAACAAGAAACTGTAAATATATGGGGCTTTGGATAGAAAACCACTGTGAAAAGTCAGTATTACAGATAACTTTGCTGTTAAATATTTGTAGTAACTCATCACACTTCCTAGATGGTCTTTTAAAAAAACTCCACAAATATGTTCTGTTTGTTTTCTCTTCCTTATCTTTCCCCAAAGCAAACATCCCAAATAAGTACAGACATAGTTGCATGGATTTAGGTGCCTCTCTCTCTCTGGGGAATTGTTTTTCTTTTCATACAGCATTAATACTTGCTGAAGTAATTCCATAAAATCAGTATTTAACTTAGAAAAGCAGCAAATATTCCTTATTTTCCATTGTGAAAGCTGTACAAATTGAGCACAAATTACACTGAGTTGCTACAGAACAAGTTAATTAGTAACAGAATAACCATGACTTTCACTTTATCATACCAAGATTATGGAAGTTCCTAGTGATTATTAAGAACAAAGGAAAAAGCCCCTTCCTCCAACTACCAAAGAGTAAAAATTAATATTTCATTTTCAAATTTCATTTTTAAACACTAATCTGAAGTTTCTATAAACACAAACAGCACAGTGACCACATGTCACTAATACAAGTTGAATATGCTGAAACTACAGCAGATAGCTCCCAATGCTTTTGCTAAAAATCCAACAGCAAGTTAAAGAGGAAGTGGAGGCAATTTCTTCATGCCAAGAATTGTTTGTCAGTGAAGACTTAAACCTCATAAAGTTTTCTTTAAGAACACCCTGTCCTGGTTTCAGCTGGGACAGAGTTAATTTTCTTCCTAGTAGCTAGTACAGTGCTGTATTTTGGATTTAGTATGAGAATAATGTTGATAACACACTGATGTTTTAGTTGTTGCTAAGTAGTGTTTATACCAAGTCAAGGATTTTTCAGTTTCCCATGCTCTGCCAGCAAGCAGGTATACAAGGAGCTGGGAGGGAGCATGGCCAGGACAGCTCACCTGAACTAACCAAAGGGATATTCCATACCATAGGACGTCATGCTCAGTATATAATCTGGGGGGAGTTGGCTGGGAGGTGCAAATTGCTGTTCGGGGACTGACTGGGCATCGATCAGTGGGTGGTGAGCAATTGCATTGCGCATCACTTGTCTTTCTTGGGGTTTATTTCTCTCTCTTTTTATCTCCCTTTTCATTACTACTATTATTTATTATTATTTATTATTATTATTATTATTATATTTTATTTCAATTATTAAACTGTTGTTATCTTAACCCATGAGTTTTACTTTTTTTCTGATTCTCCTCCCCATCCCACTGGGAGGGGGGAGGAGTGAGCAAGTGGCTGCGTGGTGCTTAGTTGCCAGCTGGGGTTAAACCACTACACACCCCTGGAAAGAACCACACAGCAGGTAATACCTAGTATTTCAACTGAATTCCATCAGTGAAAACCACAACCACAACCATGTTATTAAACCAGCAGGACAGACTGCCTCAGTGAAGCAATTAGCCATATTATACCTTCTCCCTGGGTCAGGTACTTAAAACACCCTCGGCTGATAAAAACAATTAGTGAACAGAATCAGTATACCTCCACTGCACATTTAATTCAACCAAAATAGTCTATTATCTGATCAAAAAAGAAGGGGTGGCAGGTCTACAAGTGAAACTTGTTTTTTTGTGGACTACAGACACTTCCTCTCTTCCAGCCACTTCAGATAACTTCCAATGCTGGCTGGCTAACTAAATCAAAACATACCTGTTTCTGAAGTTTCTTGCTACTCATGTGCTGCTACTTTTGCTATATGTGGAGATCATATCAATAGTATGTGTCATATCAATTAGTCTGTGTCTAATAACAGATAGGAAAAATAAATATTAGAGGGTCAGAAGCAGATCCTTTCAAGTGCTCTGTGTTAGCCTTCTCCTTCATACTTTTTTTATTTGTTTATTTTTTCATATTGTTGTAGTTATCACATAATGAATAATAATGGAAAATATTAACTGTAATACTGATCAGTCCTCTCAGTTCCTAATGTCATCCTC
Source organism: Harpia harpyja (assembly GCF_026419915.1). Lineage (NCBI taxonomy): Eukaryota > Metazoa > Chordata > Aves > Accipitriformes > Accipitridae > Harpia > Harpia harpyja. Next base: position 9,986,509 of record NC_068968.1, read on the forward strand.
ATTATCACAGATGAATAGTGCTAGGAAACTAGAGAATATCTGACTCCTCTACTTGCTATCCATATTGTTCAGTTTTTCCCAACTATAAAATGAGTAGATTTCCCCACCTCAGAGCAGAAGTGACATTCAATTACTCCCTGTAAAGCATTTTGAGATTTTTCAGACAAGGGATTTAAAGATTTTGCAAAAACAACTCAAAAGTATCACAGAATGGCTGAGGTTGGAAGGCACCTCTGGAGGTCATCTGGTCTAACCCCCCTGCTGGGAGACAGTGTCAAAGGCCTTACTCAAGTCCAGGTAAACAATAGCCACTGCTCTGCCCTCTTCTACCAGGCCAGTCACTTCATCATGGAAGTTTATCAGATTGGTCAAGCATGACTTCCCCTTGGTGAAGCCATGCTGACTACTCTTGATGACTTCTAGTACTTCATGTGCCTGGAAATGGTTTCCAGGATTAGCTGCTCCATCACCTTCCCAGGGATGGAGGTGAGGCTGACAGGCCTGTAGTTTCCTGGGTCCTCTTTCTTGCCCTTCTTGAAAATAGGAGTGACATTTGCCTTTCTCCAGTCTTTGGGCACTTCTCCCAATCACCATGATTGATCAAAGATTATCGAGAGTGGCCTCGCAATGACATCTTCCAGCTCCCTCAGCATTTGTGAAAAACAAAACAAAAAAGCCCTGAACAACTGTCTTCAGTAACTGAACACAACCACAAAGACCAGACTTATATCTAAAACCACATTCTTCCACAGAACCTTTATTTTCTTCGCCTGTAAGACTAAAATGTATCCTATATTCCAGGAATAGTCTGCATTGCACTGCTCACTCTCACTGTAATCATAGTGAGAGCTATCATATAGAATGATTTATAGCATCTTGGTGAACACATCCCTGTGAACTAAGGTTACAAAGATAATATTAATCAAAAGGCAAACTTTGGAAGTAATATAGGTCAAAGAAAACAGGAGAAAATAAAAACTGCCAATAAAGCTTAGGCTTTAGTGCACTATAATATGGTCTAACTAGAAATTGAAGTTGGTAAACAAATAGTCTATTCATAAATGTCAGATTTCTAGAAAATAACAACTATATTGAAATATAAAATGTATTCACTAGATATTGAAGGAGGTGTTAAGTGTTTTTAAAAATGCTCTAAGGATAAATACTGAGAGATATATATGTACACACACACACGCTATTGAGTATAAGTGTTCCTAATTCAAAATTGCAAATATATGTACATTATTATCATCCCCACCCTCTAAGAACTTACTTGATAACCATTATGTACCTGATTTTTTTCTAAGTGCTTTGCTAAATATGTGGGACGTCACATGGTATGGAATACCCTGTTGGCCAGTTTGGGTCAGGTGCCCTGGCTGTGTCCTGTGCCAACTTCTTGTGCCCCTCCAGCTTTTCTCACCGGCTGGGCATGAGAAGCTGAAAAATCCTTGACTTTAGTCTAAACACTACTGAGCAACAAGTGAAAACATCAGTGTTATCAACATTCTTCTCATACTGAACTCAAAACATAGCACTGTACCAGCTACTAGGAAGACAGTTAACTCTATCCCAGCTGAAACCAGGACAGTGATAGATTGTGGCATGGGTCATGGTAGTAGATGATGGAAAGTTACAGCATCCCATGCAGAATTGCAGAATGGGATGTATTTGGTTCACTAGGACAAAGCAAATTGCTTCATCTACTGAGGACTGTGCAGCTAAATAAGGTAACTACTGCATGCAGTGAACTTCACCCTCAGTCCCACCCTACACACCTTCATGCTATTTCCTTTTCTACTGCTAGTTTTTTCAAGCAAGTGAAAGTTGTCCTGAACTCTATAAACACAGTAACAAAAAACAATCTTAAGGAACTGTTGTACAGAAAACTATATTCCTATTTTCTCTACAGTAGTTATTGCAAATGCCTTCATATACACATATCTGAAAAAAAATTAAGATATAAAGTTTACTTATTTTACAGTCATTTCTGATGTGTAGTATGAGAATCAGAAGATTATATTCATTTTTATAGTCTGCAAAATGGTCAGCTACTAATGAAAAAATACACAATTACAATAAGGTATACTTTGAGGTAGATACAAAAATACTGGGCATAATAAATTAGATATATAATTCAATTATTTTTGTAGAAGGGGAGGCAGTAGGACTTCAGGAAGAATACCTTCCCAATATGTTTATGTTTCAGAGACAAACTTTCTATTTTACTTCTTGACCATTATAGAGATCACTTATATCTCAAAGGACATAAACTGTCCCTTTAGAAGTACAAAAGTAAAGCATGAGCTCTATATAATGTTATCACTGCTTTTTTTTGTTGTAATCTCCTAATACTTGGTGTCTGATATGAAGACTGTAGTTCTACAAGTTGAAAAACTGTGTTAATTATGAATCTCAATTTTCATTAAAAAAGAAACAGTTTAAGCTAGATGACTGTGAAAAAAAAATTACTTCGAAGTTAAGAAGAGAGAAATAAAACAAAACCCAGGCTTCCTATTTTCTGAATGCTTTGCATTTTTAAGTGATGCAGTATTTTTTTATAAATAACGAGATTGGTAACTCTATGTAGAAGATAGTGGAGCTGATCCAGCCTCCTGCTGTGATGAGTGACAGGGTCACTCCTGCTTCTTGGAGCTTTCTCACCTTCCTGTTCTGGGTGCATTTTTATTAGGAAGAAACCCACGTTGCTACCACACATTATATGGCACCTGTTACCTACAGAGGTAATAATGGAGGAAAATTAAACAACTGTAAACTTACTGCTTGCAGCCCAGAGAAGGCTCCAGTGAGTATACAGATCTATTGACACACTGTAAAACTTTTACCTTCTTTGAGTTTTACTCAGGTAAGTTACCATGTATTCTCCATTTTCCTAGTAAAACAAGATTTCTGTACCAGCTATTTTAAAAGAGGCAAAGATGGGCGTGGTTGACAATGAGCAGTTCCTGAAGAGAAGCAAATATCATCATAGCAGACTGAGAACCTGGAAATGGAGCAATAAAACAATATATGATCTATTCCTCCCACCATTTCCTTATTTCTGTGGTTACCTTCGCAATGTCTGCATGTGGGACAGAAATGTTCCTATCAGCAGCATCTACAGGTTTTTCATCTGCATTGTTTTTCAACTTTTAAAGAACTTAATAGTTATTGTTTGTATTTTTCTGAACAATTATTTTGATGAAAACTGCATCATAGTCATTTTAGTCTTTGCATTGATATCCTTGTTGATTTCTGTAACAGATTTTTCCCATGCATATCTGATGGCATATAATGTATTGAGCAAAATGTGAGACTTAGGAATGCCTAATGCCACGCACAGGAATAATACCACTGCTGGATCGCCTCTTGGATTTCAATATTTCCTGTGCTAGATGATCTATAGATAAACTTTATTAAAATGAAATGCAGTCATTCCTATGCTCTTGAACTGCCTGAAACACTGCATGACATAACAGGCACAAATATGTATAAATTTGATAACCATAACATTTTTAATTTTCATTAAAATCTATTTGATATACAACTGAATTATAAGGAAAATTAAGTGTCCAAAACCTGATTATCCAAGATGGACTCTGACCAGAATATAATAATTCCAGAAGTCCCTGTTTTTTTTAAAATGTTACCCTTCTAGCCTTGTTTGCAATTTATAATCACATTAGTGGTGAATAGATTTGCCTGCTCCCCTGGACCTCTGTTTCTCTGAAAAACATTAAGCTAGAGTATATGGAATATTTAGGGAAAAGAAGGGTGAACAGCAGCTGTGACAGCTGTAATGTAAAATGCATGGAATAGTCATTGCAATACAGACACAACTTCCACAGGACTGAAGCTCTCTGTAAGTGTCATTTGGAAATGCAAGTCAGTTGTAAGTCTGCTTAGCCTTAGTAGTTGGATTTAAAGATGAAAGCAAATCCCAGGGTAGAAACTGGTCTCTAACTCACTACAAAGAAGAAAGTGTGAAAGAGGTGAGGCTGGAACATTATGAAACTGCTAATGAAGTTGGAGTTGTGAGCTAAATCTTCCTATATAAATATAAGAAAGGAAAAAAGTATTTTCCATACAGTTAAAAACAGTCAATGCCTGCTTCTTAACTACTTACTGTAAATATGATCCACGATGTGAAATCCTGGCTCTACTAAAGTTAAATAACTTATTGGAATCAGAGATTCAACCATTTTTTTTAAACTCAATTTGTTCAAGTATTTGACTATACTTTTTCCAGCTTTGTTTAGTTTTTCTAAAGAACACATAATTTCTTGAGAGGAAAGCATTCTGCAAACCTGCTCTGCAAATGAATTGATATAACGCAGGGGAGTCATGCATAGAAAAGTGAGGCCTAAGAATTTACAAAACCAAAGAAATTACCTGGTGACAGGACAAACTAAATTCCCTTTTTAAAGTAAAGAAAAAAAATACCATAGTTAGTATTTTTAAGAAGCAACCATGGCAACTAGTATCATAAAAAGAGAAAGACATTCTCCAAATCTAAATGCTAATTTTATATAACTTGGCTGAAGTTTACTTTAGACACCCACACAGACATAACACACACACAAAATTCACAATCTTGAGGGATGTGGGCCAGGTGAAGAGTAGAGTCAGGACCCTGAATTTTAGGAGAGCAAACTTTCAGTTGTTTAAGGAACTAGTGGATGTGACCTCCTGGGAAGCTGCCTTCAGGGATAAAGGAGCAGAACAGAGCTGGCAGCTCTTTAAGGATATTTTTCTTAAAGCGCAAGAGCTCTCAATTCCCATGTGTAAGAAATCAGGCAAGGAAGGCAGGAGACTGGCATGACTGAGTAAGGACCTCCTAGTCAAAGTATAAGAAGGAAATGCACAGGCAGTGGAACCAGGGACATGTATCCTGGGAAGAATATAAGGATGCTGCCTAGATGCATAGGGATGGGATTAGGAAAGCTAAGGCACAGCCGGAGCTGAATTTGGAGAGGGATGTGACGAATAATAATAAGGGCTTCTACAGGTACATTGAAGAAAGGCTATATGAAGAAAGGCTGAGAGATTTGGGGTTGTTCAGCCTGAAGAAGAGAAGGCTCCGGGGAGACCTTACTGCAGCCTTTCAAAGTATAAAGGGGGCTTATAGGAAAGAAAGAGAGAGACTTTTTACAAGGGCCTGTAGTGACAGCACAAAGGGCAAGGGTTTTAAACTGAAAGATGATATTTAGATTGGACACAAGGAAGAAATTTTTTATGATGAGGATAGTGAAACACTGGAACAGGTTGCCCAGAGAATTTGTGAATGCCCCATCCCTGGAAGCATTCAAGGTCAGGTTGGATGGGCCTTTGAGCAACCTGATCTAGTGAAAGATGTCCCTGCCCATGGTAGGGGGGTAGACTAGATGATCTTTGAAGGTCCTTTCCAACCCAAACCATTCTATGATTCTATAATATACATATATGCTACAAGTGATAGAATTTCAGGTTCCATTTTCAAACTTTTTAAATTAGATTTCCCAATAATCAGACTATTTTTCCTTTCTTACTTTTTGTCACAATGCAGTTTGCTACATTTATTGGATTATTTAAATCAAGTACTTTTTCTTCTTTGTAATTTTATCATTTAGCTTTCTCTGAATGTGAATTTTGCCTGTATTTTTGCTTTTTTCTGAATTACCAGTTTATTTACCACTTTTTAATATCAGTGTCCAGAGCTGCATGTAGTGTTCTGTTCAGTGTGACTCACTGCTGCCTTACAGGCTATCTATTTCTAGTGCGTGGATACCTATTGTAATTCTTTATGCTAACTCTGAAAAAGGGGATATGAATGATACGCTATGCTAGATATGAAATAAATTTGTCATTAATATGCATATCAGAATATAAAAGAAGTATACAATTCATCAGTGAAATGAAAGTGGTGTATATAGCCCAGAATGTTAGGGGAAATAAGTGAACAATAGTGTCAAGTTTTTTGTTTGTTTGTTTGTTTTTTAATATTAAATCAGTAGCTGCAACTAGTAAATTAGCTGAAGTGGATCTGAATTGTGTCCAACGGATATGTTTACATTATCAAATAATTCAGTGCAAGAGAAGCAGATAAACAGACTGAAGTAACTGGTGCTGAGGTTCCTCAGATTTCCATTATACAAAGTCAGAGAGGTTTACTTAGGATTAAACGTAGTCTGGTCTTCTGTACCAAACATGGTCCCAAACTGTGTGCAGCAAAGCTATCATACAAATTTTGGCTTCCTAAACTGCAGGCTTCTCTAGGGAGCACCATTTTGTCCAGCATATCAGTGCCACATCAGAGCCCTTGCCATCATTGCTCACAAAAGACTCCATATTGTTTCTGTTCCTTCTCATGGCATTTTGAGTTACATCATTGTGCCTGATGACTGCCCTACCTTCCAGCTCAAAGTTTGGACAACATCTACTGCAAAGAATCAAAACACCAGTAGGAGTGAATCATGTGAGTTTAAAGAATAGATTAAAACTATCATAGAATAAAACTATCAAAGAAAAATGCTGGCTCACTGTCAAATATAAAAGATTACCAGGCACTATAGTAGTTACTTATAGTAAGACTCCAAAAGGAAGCTGAAGCACTTCAATATAATGGCTACTTCCTGGTTAAAAAAAAAGCTGGAATTGTATGTTTAAGGATGAAAATATGTCTTTATATTTTACATTGGAAAATCTTCCATAACTTTTACATTTTTCTGAGGGCTCTCTCTGCTTGACTCTTTCTGAAGCTTACAATGATCTCCTGTAGTAGGAAAGACAGTTATTTACTTACAAACATATAAACAGCTAATTTCAATTACAATTCAATCCATCTGTTTTACAGAAGAAAAACAATATACACTGAGAAGTTAAACACTTGTAAATTAAAACACATTAATAAATAACTAAGATAAGTATATCTGTAACCACAGTAATATTATTTCACACTTTAATTCAACTAAAATAAGACAATAGCAGGCATGGGAGGTCCTGTCATCTCAATTTTGTCATTTGTTTTCATGAGACTCAGAATTTCTGTTCAGGCACATGATAATTCCTGATCATTTCAAGCTAGAAAGATATTAAACCCTTATCTATTACTAGTTTTTCATGTAAGCAGTTACTTCAGCTCCCATAAGGATACTGGAAGTACAAAAGGGAGCAGGGGTACTCCCAGTAAAATAAAATGAGGAGGGAGTAAGGGTTCATGATTCCATCCATGCCCTTACAAGCAGGATAAGCAAACTAGTCCAGCTAATCATGTGCAGGAGAAGAGAGTCTGCACAAGCAATAATGGGAAGGAAGGGCAGCTTCATGGCAGTGAATGAGGAGTCAGGAAGGTCTATGATACCAAATAGGCAGGACAGTCAATTCAATCATTAGTAAATGGGAATGGAGATGTTTGTAACCAACTAACTATGAAGAAGTGATATTCATAGCAGGTAAGTTTAAAAACTCCTCTTTTGAATGTTTATAAGCTTACTCATTATACTGATCTCCAAAATCCTGCCCAGAAATTACTCCAAAAGCAGGAAGTCTTTCTAATCAAGTAATGTTACTTATTCTGCCACCTTAATTCCTATGTAAAGTTTTTCAAAACTGGGACTTGGCCCTTGTTTCGCTGATTTATTTTTATTTCCCAGAACCCATGAGATTTGATGAAATATCTGATATCCAGCTTTGCCAGGTTTCTGATCTTTTTCTGGCAGACTTGAGTGACTCAGCTTGAATCTGTGAACAACAAAATACCGTAACATTGATTCAATAATTCTTACAGCTCCATGTTCCTTGATCTCTCTCAATCTTCCAAATCAGTTACCATGCCGATAAGACTTTCTTCACTGACTGCAGCTTTGCATAAGGGTGTCCTGGTTTCAGCTGGGATAGAGTTAACTGTCTTCCTAGTAGCTGGTACAGTGCTATGTTTTGAGTTCAGTATGAGAAGAATGTTGATAACACCGATGTCTTCAGTTGTTGCTCAGTAGTGTTTAGACTGAAGTCAAGGATTTTTCAGCTTCTCATGCCCAGCCGGTGAGAAAAGCTGGAGGGGCACAAGAAGTTGGCACAGGACACAGCCAGGGCACCTGACCCAAACTGGCCAACAAGGTATTCCATACCATGTGACGTCCCATCTAGTATAGGAACTGGGGAGTGGGGGCGGGGAATCGCCGCTCGGGGGACTGGCTGGGTGTCGGTCGGCGGGTGGTGAGCAATTGCACTGCGCATCATTTGTACATTCCAATCCTTTCATTATTACTGTTGTCATTTTATTAGTGTTATCATTATCATTATTAGTTTCTTCTTTTCTGTTCTATTAAACCATTCTTATCTCAACCCACGGGTTTTGCTTCTTTTCCCGATTTTCTCCCCCATCCCACTGGGTGGGGGGGAGTGAGTGAGCGGCTGCGTGGTGTTTAGTTGCTGGCTGGGGTTAAACCACGACAGTCCTTTTTGGCGCCCAACGTGGGGCACGAAGGGTTGAGATAACGACAAACCTGACCAGAGCTTGTTAAAACAAATTTGTTATAAGCATTCATTATATCGGTCTAATAGTCGCTGGTCATTATGTTGATTTATGTGTTCTTAGAGTTGTTGCTCTGGTTTTTAAAGTTCTGTTATGTATCACCTCGCTTGCTGTATGTAGTCCCTCTTCTGCTGCTTATCATCCGTGGGAGGTGGATTAAGGTTTTCGCTTTGATGTATTGTATAACACTGGTTTATGGTATGATAAAGTCATCGGCTGTGGGATTAATCCGGTACTTGCACTCAGCATTGTCACCTTTATACTCCGGGAGCCATGTGTGGGAAACTATTAATAATTATACCATTTACCTTTCCTCCTTGGAAAACCAGTCTATGGGTGGGATACCTTTCTTCCCCTCTCCTTTCTCCTTCAGTCCAGTTACAATGGTGTTTGAGAATTTTGAAAAATTTGAATACTCTTGGGATGTTGGGACCAGCACGGTCCTAGCCCTACTGCTAGGAATTAGCATGCTTCTGAATGTGGTTCAGCTCTCGTTTAAGGTTAAACAACTATTTAAGAAGATCACCCAGAGATCTGCCCCAAGGCTGGATAATTATGAGTGGCAGGGTGTGTGGGGTAGTATGGGCAAGTACCTAGAAAAGTGGGCACCTCCAATGTTTTGGAAATTCACCCCTGAACAAGTGCAGAATCCAGAAGAACTAGTAAAATATTTGGAAAAGGTATGCTGTCACCCCGGCAGCTCCAGAGAGATACAAATTACTGCAACGTGCTGGGGCCTGGCCCATGCCTATCGAGCCCTGTTCGACACCACTCAGTACCCTCAAGGGGAAGAGAAGGTCTCTGGACCTAACAACAAAACGATGAGCACTGCGGTCACTCAAACCTCGGCAACGGGCACTGCGGCCCCTCCAGCCCCGGCGACGAGCACTGTGGCTACCCAAACCTCACTGACAGGCACTGCAGCCCCTCCAGCCTCGGCAATGAGCAGGGCAGCTACCCAAACCTTGGCAACAGACACTGCGGTCCCTCCAGCCCCAGCAACGAGCACAGCAGCTACCCAAACCTTGTGTCCTGGTTTCAGCTGGGATAGAGTTAACTGTCTTCCTAGTAGCTGGTACAGTGCTATGTTTTGAGTTCAGTATGTGAAGAATGTTGATAACACTGATGTTTTCAGTTGTTGCTCAGTAGTGTTTAGACTAATGTCAAGGATTTTTCAGCTTCTCATGCCCAGCCAGTGAGAAAGCTGGAGGGGCACAAGAAGTTGGCACAGGACACAGCCAGGGCACCTGACCCAAACTGGCCAACAGGTGTATTCCATACCATGTGACGTCCCATCCAGTTTAGGAACGGGGAAGTGGGGGGGGGGCAGGGATTCACCGCTCGGGGACTGGCTGGGTGTCGGTCGGCGGGTGGTGAGCAATTGCACTGTGCATCATTTGTACATTCCAATCCTTTCATTATTGCTGTTGTCATTTTATTAGTGTTATCATTATCATTACTAGTTTCTTCTTTTCTGTTCTATTAAACCGTTCTTATCTCAACCCACGGGTTTTGCTTCTTTTCCCGATTTTCTCCCCCATCCCACTGAGTGGGGGGGAGTGAGTGAGCGGCTGCGTGGTGTTTAGTTGCTGGCTGGGGTTAAACCACGACACCTTGGCAACAGACACTGCGGTTATCCAAGACCCGGCGAGTGGTACTGCAACTGAACCAGCGGACCAACCTGCACCAGTATCAGTTGCCCCCATACAGAAAAAGAAATATACAAAAAAATCAGTTCGCTTAGCGAAGGATGAAGGCGAACCAGGGTCATCACGGGAACAGGAGGAAGAGGCAGAACCAGAGGTAATCACCCGGTCCCTATCCTTGAGTGAGCTGCGGGATATGCGAAAAGATTTTGGCCGCCGTATAGGTGAGCATATTATCACCTGGCTCCTCCGATGCTGGGACAATGGGGCTAATAGCTTGGAATTAGAAGGTAGGGAAGCCCAGCAGCTGGGATCGCTTGCCAGGGAAGGTGGCATTGACAAGGCAATTGGAAGAGGGACACAAGCCATCAGCCTCTGGAGGCGACTCCTGTCAAGTGTGAAGGAAAGGTACCCCTTTAAGGAAGATGTTATATGTCAATCAAGCAAGTGGACAACCATGGAAAAAGGTATCCAATACATGAGGGAATTAGCTGTGCTAGAGACAATTCATCATGATCCAGACAACCCACAATTACCCAAAGATCCAGACGAAGTCCAATGCACACGACCCATGTGGCAGAAGTTTGTACGGAGCGCACCATCGTCCTATGCCAACTCACTGGCGATAATGACCTGGAAAGACGAAGAGGCACCGACAGTGGATGAAGTGGCTCGCCAACTCTGTCAATACGAAGAAAATCTCTCCTCCTCCCTACAAGCCTGCATTTCGGCTGTGGAGAAGCTGTCCCAGGATTTCCAGCAATTCAAAGAGGAGATGTCCTGTTGCCCACCTGTAAGGACCAATGTCTCAGCTATTAGGAGTGAGCGCTCCTCTGCCCAAGAGAGAGAATATAGAAGGTACACACCGCGAGGTGCCCTGTGGTTTTACTTATGTGATCATGGAGAGGACATGAGGAAATGGGATGGAAAACCTACCTCGGTCCTAAATGCACGGGTACGTGAGCTGCGAGGAAAAAACACCACAAAACGGGATTCTACCAGGAAAAATGCTGCTCCGGTTTCCAAGCAGAGAAGGGCTGATCTTATTTCTGATCCTCTTGAAGGGACTTCTGAGCCAATTTTATGAGAAGTGAATACTGGATACTCTGACCAGAATTAGAGGGGCCCTGCCTCCAGCCAGGTGGAGGAAAGGGATAACCGGGTCTATTGGACTGTGTGGATTCGATGGCCTGGCACGTTAGACCCACAGGAGTATAAGTCTCTAGTAGACACCAGCGCACAGTGTACTTTAATGCCATCAAGTTATGAAGGGGCAGAACCCATCTGTATTTCTGGTGTGACAGGGGGATCCCAAGAGTTAACTGTATTGGAAGCTGAAGTAAGCCTAACTGGGAATGAATGGCAGAAACACCCCATTGTGACTGGTCCAGAGGCTCCGTGCATCCTTGGCATAGACTATCTCAGGAGAGGGTATTTTAAGGACCCAAAGGGGTATCAATGGGCTTTTGGTATAGCTGCCTTGGAGACGGAGGGCACGGAACAGCTGTCTACCCTGCCTGGTCTCTCTCAAGACCCTTCGATTGTGGGGTTGCTGAGGGTGAAAGAACAACAAGTGCCAATTGCTACCACGACGGTGCACCGGCGCCAATATCGCACCAACCGAGACTCTCTGATTCCCATCCACAAGTTGATTCACCAACTGGAGAGCCAAGGAGTGATCAGCAAAACTCGCTCACCTTTTAATAGTCCCATATGGCCCGTGCGAAAGTCTAATGGGGAGTGGAGACTAACAGTTGACTATCGCGGCCTGAATGAAGTTACGCCACCGCTGAGTGCTGCCGTTCCAGATATGCTAGAACTTCAATACGAACTAGAGTCAAAGGCAGCCAAGTGGTATGCTACAATTGACATTGCTAATGCGTTTTTCTCAATCCCTCTGGCAGCAGAGTGTCGTCCACAATTTGCCTTTACTTGGAGGGGTGTCCAGTACACTTGGAATCGATTGCCCCAGGGGTGGAAACACAGCCCCACCATTTGCCATGGACTAATCCAGACTGCACTGGAAAAAGGTGAAGCTCCGGAACACCTGCAATACATTGATGACATCATCGTATGGGGCAACACGGCAGAAGAAGTTTTTGAAAGGGAAGAAAATAATACAAATCCTTCTGAAAGCTGGTTTTGCCATAAAACAAAGTAAGGTCAAGGAACCTACACTGAAGATCCAGTTTTTAGGAATAAAATGGCAAGACGGGCGTTGTCAGATCTCCATGGATGTGATCAACAAAATAGCAGCTATGTCTCCACTGACTAATAAAAAAGAAACACAGGCCTTGTTAGGTGTTGTGGGTTTTTGGAGAATGCATATTCCAAATTACAGTCTGATTGTAAGCCCTCTCTATCAAGTGACCCGGAAGAAGAATGATTTTCAATGGGGCCCTGAGCAACAACAAGCCTTTGAACAAATTAAATGGGAGATTGTTCATGCAGTAGCCCTTGGACCAGTCCAGGCAGGACAAGATGTTAAAAATGTGCTCTATACTGCAGCTAGGGAGAATGGCCCTACCTGGAGCCTCTGGCAGAAAGCATCAGGGGAGACTCAAGGCCAACCCCTAGGGTTTTGGAGTCGGGGATACAGAGGATCGGAAGCTCGCTATACTCCAACTGAAAAAGCGATACTGGCAGCATATGAAGGAGTTCGAGCTGCCTCAGAAGTGGTTGGTACTGAAACGCAGCTCCTCTTAGCACCCCGACTGCCAGTGCTGGGCTGGATGTTCAAAGGGAGGGTCTCCTCTACACATCACGTGACTGATGCCACGTGGAGTAAGTGGATTGCACTGATCACACAACGGGCTCGCATAGGAAACCCCAGTCGCCCAGGAATTTTGGAAGTGATCATGGACTGGCCAGGAGGCAAAGATTTTGGAATGTTGCCAGAGGAGGAGGTGACACGGGCTGAAGAGGCCCCGCTGTATAATAAACTGCCAGAAAATGAGAGACTATATGCCCTGTTCACTGATGGGTCCTGTCGCATTGTGGGAAAACATCGGAGGTGGAAGGCTGCTGTACGGAGTCCTACACGACAAGTTGCAGAAACTGCTGAAGGAGAAGGTGAATCGAGTCAGTTTGCAGAGGTGAAAGCCATCCAGCTAGCGTTAGACATTGCTGAAAGAGAGAAGTGGCCAGTGCTCTATCTCTATACTGACTCATGGATGGTGGCAAATGCCCTATGGGGGGTGGCTACAGCAATGGAAGCAGAGCAACTGGCAGCACAGAGGTAAACCCATTTGGGCTGCCACACTGTGGCAAGATATTGCTGTTCGGATAGATAATCTGGTTGTAAAAGTATGTCACGTAGATGCTCATGTACCCAAGAGTCAGGCCACTGAAGAACATCAAAACAACCAGCAGGTGGATCAGGCTGCCAAGATTGAAGTGGGTCAGGTGGAGCTGGACTGGCAACATAAGGGAGAGCTATTTATAGCTCGGTGGACCCATGGTACCTCAGGCCATCAGGGAAGAGATGCAACATATAGATGGGCTCGTGATTGAGGGGTGGACTTAACCATGGACATTGTCGCGAAGGTTATCCATGAATGTGAAACCTGTGCTGCAATTAAGCAAGCCAAGTGGTTGAAGCCCCTTTGGTATGGAGGGCGATGGCTGAAATATAAATATGGGGAGGGCTGGCAGATTGACTATATCACACTCCCACAAACCCGCCAAGGCAAGCGCCATGTGCTTACAATGGTGGAAGCAACCACCAGATGGCTGGAAACATCCTGTGTCCCATGCCACTGCCCGGAATACTATCCTGGGCTTTGAAGAGCAAGTTTTATAGCGACACAGCACTCCAGAAAGAATCAAGTCGGACAACGGAACTCATTTCCGAAACAACGTCATAAACACCTGAGCCAAAGAACATGGCATTGAGTGGGTGTATCACATCCCCTATCATGCACCAGCCTCTGGGAAAATTGAACGATACAATGGACTGCTGAAAACTACACCGAGAGCAATGGGGGGGGGTGGGACTTTCCAACATTGGGATACACATTTAGCAAAAGCCACCTGGTTGCTTAATAGTAGAGGATCTGCCAGTTGGGCTGGCCCCGCCCAACCAAGACTTCCACATACTGTAGAAAGAGATAAAGTCCCTGTAGTGCGCATGAAGAGTATGTTAGGGAAGACAGTCTGTGTTAGTCCTGCCTCAGGCAGAGACAAACCCATCCAAGGGATTGCTTTTGCTCAAGGACCGGGGTGCACTTGGTGGGTGATGCAGAAGGATGGGGAAGTTTGATGTGTACCTCAAGGAAATTTGATTTTGGGAGAGAATAGCCAGTGAATTAGGCTGTATGATGTTAACTGCTAAATAACCTGCCAATGAATGTCATTGTATCTATAGTGGCTATATGCCATATCAAGGGTATTACAGTAAGAATTACCCAAATGACTGAAGAATGGACTTTGAAACCGAGCCAAGTGCAACAGTAATGAAACTTGAACTGGTGCCCAGCGATTTCCTCAAGATCAACATCTTCGACCTGCAGGCCAAGGGCGTGGGTTGCACCAAATGTACCAGCCGCAAGCTCCAGAGGCAGCATGCAACAATCCAACACCTCACACCATCTCTCCTATCCTGAAGGACTGTTACAACAGATGGAGCCCCAAAGTCATGGACTAAATAAAATTGATGGACACATTAGAGGGATGGCCCATAGACTAAGAGAATGCTATTTGTGTGTGTGGGGGGGTGTCCATATACATATATATATATCTCTCAAAGACAGGGAAAGTAGTGGTGATTAATTGGAAAATGTAGGATCTGGGCATGATGTAGATGGTATAGAATAAGGGGTGGATAATGTCCTGGGTTCAGATGGGACAGAGTTATTTTTCACAGGAACCTGGGAGGGGGCACAGCCAGGACAGCTGACCTGAACTAGCCAAGGAGCTATTCCGTACCATGTGACATCATGCTCACTATATAAATGGGGAGTGGGCTGGGGAGTGCTCTCGGCTTTTGGTGGGGGAAGTGGCAGAGTGTTGGGTTCCAGGTGGTGAGCAGTTGCACTGTGCATCACTCGTATACTCTTTTATTAATACTGTTGTTGTTGTTGTTGTAACTTCTCATTTTGTGTTGTCCCAGTAAATTGTCCTTATCTCAACCCTCAAGGTTCCGTTTTGTTTTCTTTTCTCCTTTCTGATTCTCCTCCCCATCCCTCCGGAGGGGGGCAGGGAGGAGTGAGCGAGCAGCTGCGTGGTCCTTTGTTACCGGCTGGGCTGAAACCACGAGAAATTAAAAATAGGTCTTCAGCCTCTCTCTACCTAGAAAGTACTTGTTGAAAATCTTTGTATTGGGTTTGTGTGGCAAGGTTTAGGTAGCGGGGGTGTTACAGGGGTGGCTTCAGTGAGAAGCTGCTAGAAGCTTCCCCTATGTACCATGGAATTAATGCCAGCTGGATCCAAGACAGACCCGGCACCGGCCAAGGCTGAGCCAATCAGCGATAGTGGTAGCGCCTCTGGGATAACATATTTAAGAAGGGAAAAAAGATGTGGCGGGCACAGAAACTGCAGCCGGAGAGAAGAGTGAGAACATGTAAGAGAAACAACCCTGCAGACACCAAGGTCAGTGAAGAAGGAGGGGGAGGAGATGCTCCAGGCGCCGGAGCAGAGATTCCCCTGCAGCCCGTGGTGAAGACCATAGTGAGGCAGGCTGTCCCCCTGCAGCCCATGGAGGTCCACGGTGGAGCAGATATCCACCTGCAGCCTGTGGAGGACCCCACACCAGAGCAGGTGGGTTCCTGAAGGAGGCTGTGACCCCGTGGGAAGCCCGCGCTGGAGCAGGCTCCTGGCATGACTTGTGACCCCGTGGGGGACCCACGCTGGAGCAGTGTGCTCCTGAAGGACTGCACGCCATGGAAAGGACCCATGCTGGAGCAGTTCGTGAAGATCTGCAGCCCATGGGAAGGACCCATGTTGGAGAAGTTCGTGGAGGACTGTCTCCCATGGGAGGGACCCCATGCTGGAGCAGGGGAAGAGTGTGATGAGTCCTGCCCCTGAAGAGGATGAAGCGCCAGAGATAACGTGTGATGAACTGACCCCAACCCCCATTCCCCATCCCTCTGCGCCCCTGGGGTGGGCTAGGTAGAGAATTCGGGAGTAAAGTTGTGCCCGGGAAGAAGGGTGGGGTTGGGGGAAGGTGTTCTAAGATTTGGTTTTATTTCTCATTACCCTACTCTGGTTGATTGGCAATAAATTAAGTTAATTTTCCCTAAGTCGAGTCTGTTTTGCCTGTGACGGTAATTGGTTGAGTAATCTCTCTCTGTCCTTATCTTGACCCACGAGCCCTTTGTTATATTTTCTCTCCCCTGTCCAGCTGAGGTGGGGGGAGTGATAGAGCAGCTTTGGTGGGCACCTGGCCTCCAGACAGGGTCAACATACCACAATCTTTTTCCTCTAAATCATGGAGAGACCAACTTTATAGTCCTACAAGGAATGATGGAATTTTCTGCTGAAACAGGGTCCCATGAGAGGAGCCCCTGAAAAAGGATGGAAGGTTGTGTGAGCAGTACAGCCTGACTTATACAGAAAGTAGGCAGACTGCAGAAAAATAGTTTCAGCCAATGATTATCTTCCTACATTTAAGCTAGTTAGACTATATATAAACAGTTATGGTTGGACTTGATGATCTTAAAGGTTTTTTCCAACCTAAATGGTTCTATGATTCTATGATTATAAAAGTAAAATTTAACGCTAAAATGTGAAAATATTTAGAATATGTTTTCCTGAATTTTATATTCATTAGATGCATATGAGACATAAACTGTTTTAGAGATTCATGTCACTACATAGTACATGAACTTTAAACTAAGATACTAACTTAGCGTGCCTGCTTTTGTTTAGACACAGATTACAATGCAGCATTGTGCTGCCAAAAGTTTAAATGCTCCAGATGATAGTGCATGTTTACTTATTGGGCTCTTCATGTTATTTGTAAAGGAAATAGGTTGAGCAAGAAAAATTTTCCACCAGAAGATTAAAATGATTAATGAATTACTAGGAATTATACAACTCAGTAGTTTAAATGTTGAGGAAGTAAGCAAACTGGAACTGTATTAACAGAAGAACAACTTTTTCATTGTTATTTACATAAATGAAAGACACAGTAAATATAAGGAGAGTTCATAAAGGGAAGAGAAACCAAATGAAATGTTAGTTTGTTGAGCTGATCCCTGAGCAGTACAGCAAAAGTTTATCAACAGCATCATTTCAAATCACCAGTTTAAAATCATTAATTTTGTCCTGGTTTCAGCTGGGATAGAGTTATTTGTCTTCCTAGTAGCTGGTATAGTGCTATGTTTTTGAGTTCAGTATGAGAAGAATGTTGATAACCGATGTTTTCAGTTGTTGCTAAGATTTATGTTTAGTCTAAAGTCAAGGATTTTTCAGCTTCTCATGCCCAGCCAGCGAGAAAGCTGGAGGGGCACAAGAAGTTGGCACAGGACAGAGCCAGGGCAGCTGACCCAAAGAGGCCAACAGGGTATTCCATACCATGTGATGTCACATCTAGTATATAAACTGGGGGGAGTGGGGGCGGGGGGATTGCTGCTTGGGGACTAGCTGGGTGTCAGTGAGTGGGTGGTGAGCAATTGCATTGTGCATCACTTGTATATTCCAATCCTTTTATTATTACTATTGTCATTTTATTAGTGTTATCATTATCATTATTAGTTTCTTCTGTTCTATTAATCTGTTCTTATCTCAACCCACAAGTTTTACTTTTCTTCCCGATTCCCTCCCCCATCCCACTGGGTGGGGGTGTGTGGAATGATTGCTGGAGGTGACTTATCGATATGATACCCCCCCCCTCAAGGGAAGGTGAACCTCCAGGGAGGAATACAGTGGACACGTAAAGAATCGGTTCCATGGTAGTTCCCTAAGCAACATAACCTGCAACCTTAATTGTTAGCAACACCAGGGGAGCTTGGTGTGCTGACTCTGAAAAGTAACACGGAGGATGGAGCGGAGTGGAGACACTGCGGCCAGGCTCTGTGATTGCAGGGATAGGGAACTGGAACGATAGGAACAAGAACAGTTGGTCCCTGCACTGAATCCACTGAAGCAAGGAGATAAAATAATGGGGGTTCTGTCAACCTAATGCCCTACTTTTGATTTATATTACACATGCCCAGTACTGGGGTACTGACATGTAACATCATGTTCTCTGGGTGAACTTTACTCATTATAATACCAAAACACACCTCCATCCTAAAAGCTACCTACCTCCAAGGTGCAACCACCCCCCCATGGAGCACGCGCTCTGAATTTTTTCTAGCATATACCTTTAAAAGCAAAGCGAGAAAACTTTATACCAGTCAAAGTAAAGGTATGTATGACTAGAGTCACTCAAGCTCCACATAAAAAGAAAAATAGTATAAAAAGACCCAAAAAGAGGAAGACTATTAAGGAAGATACCATCATAGACAAGTCGGGAGGACATCGCTGACTTCTGGGATCAGTCAACGGGCTGAGCCTCTCTTCCCCTCCCATAGGGACGCCTATTGGGTGATATTTGAACACTCGGCTGTACCGAGTGCTTCCCTGGGAAACTTGGAAATCTCTATATATGAGTTGCTTTCTTTTTTGATTTCACACGCTGTATTCAATATTTGCACATGCTTTGCAGACAGTGTATTTATCACTGGCAATCCAAAAGAACCTGTACTGTTGTTTTAATAAACTGTGCTGCTCATTAATCTAGTCATGGTAGTTCGGTAATGCAACCAAACTCCCTGAGTCTGGTAATTCTCGTGCATTGAATGCAGCTAAGCCGAGAGCACAGTGTGCTATAAGTGCATCCGTCATCGTGATAGTTACGTGACCAGACTTATAGTGCTGAATTGGACATTACTCAGAAACTAAACCTAGCCGCCCCCAGCTCCCCTGACATCTGAGGATAAGCTGGAACGCAAGGGGGATTATTTTCTGCCAAATGCCTTTACCCTTTAACGCAACAGGGAAGTGAATGAGCGGCTGCATGGTACTTAGTTGCTGGCTGGGGTTAAACCACGACAAATTTCCATTAAGATATTCTACGTACATTTATTTTTAAAACCTGAAACCTGGTCTATGATACTCCAGTCTATTGCTATATGGCAAACAGAATGAAATGGTACAGTGTTCACTTGCCTCTCTCTCTTCCTAGATGACAACAGTCGAAGAGCACCATGTTAATTATTATAGGGTTGGAATTACCACACTTCAAAGTGCACGCAATAGTGTGAAAACTACTAAAAATAATTTTCTGGAGCATTGCAAAGCTCTGACATATTCACATTTTGTAACTCTGGTTAAAATAAATGTTAAGTTCCATAATGTAGTTTTAATAGCCACTGATGAATTAAGGTTCTTGTTCAGAAAGACTACCTCAATAGCATCACTCCCTTGGAGCACAGAAACAGACTGAAGACTCCAAACGCCTTGGTACAACATTAGCAGAGCATTGGCACACACTGCAGCCTTTAGACAGCTGCAGTGTTCCTTTGTTGCACTAGAAGCAGAGTGCCAAGTGGTGTGGAGAGGGGAGCATTGTTTTGGCAACAGTCAACACTTCCTTGTTTTGCTTAGCAACAACTAGGAGTCCCAAGAGCTGCTCTCCAAATCTATTTTTTTGGAAAGAGTTAGCAGAGAGATCCTCAGCCACCCACAATAGGGCTAGGAGAAGGAGGGCTTCTGCAGCCTTCTTGTATACTTGCCGCAAGTCTGTGTCATTTCTCCACGTAAATGTAATGTTTTTGTAATAGTTCTTCCATTAATAGTTATGATTAATAGACCAAATTGAAAATAATCAACAACCTGTGTAAAAACTGCAATGTTATAACTGCATGGTATCTTTATAATCTAATAAAGTCAGAGGAAATCCTGTTTTAGTGAAAAAAAAGTTATTAGGTTAGAGGTGATATAGAAATTTTCATAAAGGATATGCATAGTAAGAAATGAAAGCTCAGTACATGGTACTGCAATGTGGCAATCAAATTCAAAATTTGACTAAAAATTATTTCATAGGTATGAGAGTGAATAAATTTGGGGGGCTTTTTTTTTTTTAAACAACAACATACCTATATTAAGTGGCCAACAGAAAGTAACAGTTCTTTCATCGAAGTTCACATTTGCAGTTTTGAGTTTAAACAGAATGGAAATTTTTTTAAATATTCATATTGTAAAAAACATTATGCTTTGAAACATTGTTTTATATAAAACAGAGACATCATCTTATGAATAATTAAAATTTAAGCCTTATTTATTACATTTATGTGCTGTTTCAACTGTACCACTGACAATAATTCTCTGAAAGAATTATTGGCTGAAGCATGATCAACTATTATTATTAACCACCAACAGTATAGAATGTTTTGATTCGGTAATAAATGATTAAATGTTTTCTAGCTATGGAAAAAAGGTACAGAAAAGGAACTTTGCATGATCATTTAATTTTTTACATGCATTGCTGAATGAATCATAAAAAGCTAATTAATAATGACAATAACTGTACACAGAAGTATACAGACAGAAGAGACTAATAAATTTTCTGAGGATCTGCAACTTAAGTTTGTATAATACTTCTCCAAAGAAAAAAAACCCATAAATTTAATCATAAATTTAATATTTCTTCCACTACTGCTTTCTTTTATAAAGTCCTTAATAATCCCTCAGGAAATTTTATGAATTATGGGAGTGGATATCATCTTTTAAGAAATTACAGCTTGCACAATAAACCTTAATGAGTTTATGTAGGTAATAGAAAGGCAAACTCATTGCAAGGAAATGTAGTCTTTCTTCATAGTCATTACCAGCACAGAAAATTACAGAAACTACAATAAAGATCTTGAGTATTGCAATACCAACTTTTAAGCACTTTCTGCCCCAGGAGGAAAAGTAGTATTCAAAGAAACACATTGTGCTTGAGGACAATAAGGTACTTTAGAACAGAACTAAAACAGCCATTCTACTGAGAACTGAACTGCTTGGAGCTAGCCAAAATGAGACACTAGGCACAGACATGTATTTAGCTCCTATCCTCTACAAGATTTAGATACAGAAATCAAGCAGGGAAGTTCCATCTCCTTAGGAAGGAGACCTGCTCAGCTTTGGAGTTCAAACCATCACCTCCTATTTCCCAAGAGAGTTAGATCCCTACCAATATACTAAACTGAACAGGATCTACACTAAACTGAATAGGAACATATTATTCGTGTAGTAACTGAACCACTAACCCAGGGAGAAATAAAAGATTCAGAGTAAGTAAAAAAGAAGCAGTAGTAATATGAATAATGACATGGAAGAACTGGACCGAAGAGCTTGATTATCTCACCATGAAATACAAAAAAAGAAGCAGTAGTAATTTGAATAAATATATGGAAGAACTAGACCACAGAACTTGATCATCTCACTATTGAATAAGTCTTCTTTAATTCAAGATATGAGAGACTTCCAGAACATTAACTCTAGTGACTGAAAGGAAAGCTTGAGTAAGGAATATACCTTGATTGCTGTTTGTACCCATCTTCTCATATGCATGGTGTGTATAAGGAAAATAAGTGATTTGAATCTGATACCAACTCTATGCTATATCTGGCAGATGCATAGTTGAAGGCTATTGCTGATAACTTCAGTGAAAAACTGGCACTGGGAATGTTTATTAATTAATTACTTTTAAGATTCAAACTTTTATTATAGCATACTCCTAATAATTCATCTTGAATTTTGTTTACATTATTTTAAAAAATAAGCTGGTTCTTAATTTGTTTGTAAACCCCTTCCACAGGGGAAAAATCAATTTACTTCTCAAGTAAAACAGTGAAACTGTGTACAAAACACTGTCAATGCGCAAAGTAATTAACAGAAAAATAAAAAAAATATTTCTGCTAGTTTCAATTAGAATCATGTATGTTTTACTTGTAGATACAGCTGGAACAAAATTTTCATACAGAAATAATATTTTCAAAACTTAACTGTCCCTTTGATTTTAAGAGGTTTTACTAACTATCAAATGATAAAAACAGAGAAAAAACAGAACATAACTGCTTCTATCAATATTAAAATATTTTATCCAATAATAATTTGAATTATTTTCATTAAGACAAGATGGTGGGTAAGGAGAGGGGAAAATAAAACAAACAGCAAATATATTCAAATTCTCTGAACCACATACCTGCATCTTTTCTCCTGTATTGCCACAGGGTTGGTTTGGAAACTAAAACTAAATTATGGACAAATGCATTCAACATATGCAATCAAATACTGGAAAAGAAGATCGGTCATAAACGCTCATTGAACCAACTGAGATTATCACATGTCTATGCTAATCTTCTTGTACTGGGTCTGGTTGGGATGGAGCTAACTTTCTTCATAGTAGTCTGTATGTTGCTGTGTTTTAGATTTGTGACTAAAACAGTGTTGATAACACACCAGAGTTTGGCTATTGCTGAAGTGCTTGCACAGTGTCAAGGCCTTCTCTCTTTCTCACTCTGCCCCCTCAGAGAGTAGGCTGGGGTGAGCAAGAGGTTGGGAGGGGACGCAACCGGGACAGCTGACGCAAACTGACCAAAGAGATATTCCATACTATATAACATCATGTTCAGCAATAAAAGCTGGGGGGGGGAGTTTTTCCAAGGTAGCTGTTGCTTGGAGATTGGCTGGGCATTGGTCTGCTGGTGGGAGGTGGTGAATGACTGCCTTTGCATCACTTGCTTTTTTCTCTTTTTTCCTTCACTTATTAAACTGTCTTTATCTCAACCAATGAGTTTTTCTTGCTTTTGCTCTTCTTATTCTCTCCCCTATCCTGCTGCAAGGGAGTCACCGAGTGACTGAGTGGGGGCTTAGCTGCTGGCATGGCTTGAGAGGTTGGAGATAAAGACAAATTTGATCAGAGTGCGCTAGACTGAATTTATAGTTGTTAGACCTGTTTATCTGTTACTTGCTGTTGCTGTTTGCAATGTTGACTTGTTTGTTCATGACACTGGTTTATTTGTTCCCTCACCTGCTCCATGGTATGCTCCTGCTCTTGCTGTGCATCAAAATCCAGGGCTTGTTAACGGCTGCTTTTGGCTTTTGCTGTTTGCTATGCTGTTTATCACTTTGTTTTGCTTTGCCTGGGAGAGCTATGACAAAAGCACCTCCCCTTTTTTCTCTGGGGTAGATGTTTCCTGCCTTGTTACAATGGTCTTCAATTTCTTGAACATTCCAGAATGCTCATATTGGTGTGTGTCATGAATCTGATTTCAGCTTTTCCTAAGGTTAACCAACTAGTTGGGAATGCCATACAGGGATGTGCCCTGAAGTAGCCTGATCATGGGTGGCAAGGTGCGTGGGAGAATTTGAGCAGGTGGCTAGACCAGTTTTCACCTCCAATGGTGTGGGACTTCACTCCCCAACAGGCGTGGAATCCTGTTGAAGTAGCAGAACACTTGAAGAAAGGATGCCTTATCTATACCAGAGATACAACTTCTTGCACTGTGCTGGGGCCTGGCCTACGCCTACTGAGCCTGTGTCTGTATAGATGAGAGGGTCTCTGGATCTGAGACCTTACAAACAAACAGAATCTGTGGCTAAGCCAGAGACCCAAGCATCAACTATAACAGTTGCTCCTATATTCAAGAAGAAACAATGGAAGTGGAAGTCAACTTGGTTAGTAAGGGATGAAGAAGCTCCTCCTGAGAGGGAACAGGAGGAAGAATCAGAAGATGCAGCCTGTTCTGCAGCAGAAGAGCCGCAAGAACAAGAGAGGAAAGAGACAGAAATCATAAGCAAGTCAGAAACCACTGGGTCCCTATCCCTGAGTGAGCTGCGAGATATATGGAAAGGTTACAGCCATCATCCAGGCCAGAAAATTATCACCTGGTTGCTCCGATGCTGGGTTATTGGGGCCAACAGTCAGAAATTAGAGAGTAATGATGCCTGGCAGCTGGGAACCATCATTAGGCACTTGGAAATTGACAAAGGAATCAGAAGAAGGGCAACAATCCACAGCCTCTGGAGGAAGTTCCTGTCAAGCATGAAGGCAAGGTATCCCCTCAAGGAAGATCTTGTAAACTACCAAGGGAAGTACTCTATTGCAGAGGAAGGTGTCCAGTATCTGAGGGAATTAGCAGTGGTGGAGGTGATCTACAGCAACCTGGACAACAACCAGGCCTCCAAAGATCTGGATGATGTCCAGTGCATGCGGTCCATGTGGTGGAAGGTGTATGGAATGTACCAATGTCATACACCAGCACCCTAGCAATAATAGATTGGACAGATTGAGGCACCAAATGTGGGTAGACTGGCCTGCCAGCTCCAGCAATTCAAAGAGGATCTCTCTTCCTCCCCAACCCTACAGGCCTATGTCTCAGCTATCTTGACTGTCCCAACAGGTCTTCCTCCTCACCCATACAGACTGGCATCTCGGCTATAAAGTGTTGCATGGAGTCTGTCTTTCCCTGATCAAGGGAAAGGGAACCATGAGCCCACACCGTGTGCCACCCTGTGGTTTTATCTGCATGACCACAGGGAGAACATGAAGTGAGACGGTGCACCTACCTCAAACCTAGAAGCTCACATGCAGTGTGAGGAAAAATAGTGGGCAAAAAGGCTCCATTGGTGAAAATAACCCATGATTTGAGTTGTACAATGCCATAGTTGTATGATGCTATAGTTGTATGTCAGAAGTACTACAGCAGGAGCTGTCCAAACCAATGGAGGATGAACCTCATAAGGAACCGAGCAAGTGCAGCAGTGATGCAACCTGAGCTGGTTTCAGCTCCCAGCAATCCAGCACAACACACCATCTTTCCTGTCCTGAATGACCATCGCAACAGATGGAGCCCAAGTCATGGACTAAATGAACAGAATGGACATTTGAATGGGGATGGCCCTATAGACTAAGGGAATGATATCTGTGCATATGTCAAAGGACAGGGAAGGGTGTGGTGGTGGTTGATGAGAATGTATTGAATACTGTAGGACCTGAACATGATGCAAATGGTATGGAATAAGGGGTGGAGATTGTACTGGGTGAGGCTAAGATGGAGTTCATTTTCTTCATAACAGCCTGTATGTTGCCTTGTTTTAGATTTGTGGCTAAAACCAGTGTTGATAACACACTAATGTTTTAGCTATTTCTGAACAGTGCTTGCACGGTGTCAAGGCCTTCTCTCTTTCTCACTCTGCCCCCTCAGGGAGTAGGCTGGGGTGGGCAAGAGACTGGGAGGGGACACAGCCGGGACAGCTGATCTGAACTGACCAAATTGATATTCCATACCATATAATGTCATGCTCAGCAATAAAACTGGAGAGAGGGGTGGTGGAAGGAAGACTTCTTATAAAGTAGTTGTTGCTTGGAGACTGGCTGGGCATCGGTTTGCTGGTAGGAGGTGGTGAGTGATTGCTTTTGCATCACTTGCTTTTTCTCCTTCACTTACTAAACTGTCTTTATTGACCCATGAGATTATCACTGATAATGATAACTGAGATTATCATCACATCTCTATGCTAATTTTGTGTTTCTAATTAAGAGAAAAAAATGGAACCTTCTAAACAATAGCATGTTTTAAAAATGAAAAGCAAGAAACAATCTGTCAAACTAATTAAATGGAGATGAAATAACTGCATACTTTTGTATATCTTCAACCACTCCTTTTATTTCTTTTAATAACATCTATTCATGCAGCTTTCCTTATTTAAGCCCACTGATTTCTGCTTTTTAATCAGCACAAAGAGAGAGCAAAAAACTAGTGATTTCTGGAATCTAGATGAGATGAAAATGCAGATCAAAGAATCATTCATGTACATTAAGCATTCTAAGCCTGAAAAATTTAAACTTTATATCTGCACCTACTAAAACACCATAGAACACATGAAAATAGAAAACAGAGAGCAGATTAGTTGTTGCACTGTCTCAACTGCTGAAAGACTAAGCAAAAGCATGACTGAATTGGCAATTTAAAAAAGCCAGTTCAAATTTAAATGTAACTTTAAAATATAGAAACTGAGTGTAGCCAGTGCACTATAACTAAAAAGTGGCATTAAAATAATTTTAATAAGCTGCTGAGCAGTCTTTAGTTTCACATTAACAGCAAATCAAATGCACATGCTACTATAAATAAGTCACCTAAATTACTAAAAAAAAAAAACCCAACAAAAAAACTCTACACAAGGGTTCCAAACATCTTTAAAACAACAGATAGGAGTACTGCATAGCATAGTAGCAAAACAATTTATTTTTTATTGCAACCTACACAATAGAAACCATTTCTAATTAAGTATTATTTAAGATCCTTTTTTCCTGGCCAAAACAGTAATCAAAGCCTTTTGACTTTTAATTAAAAAAAAAAAAAAAAATTCTGCTGCTTAGTCTATTTTGTCTCTAATTTTCTTACCTTTTTTGTTTTCTCTAAAAGAACTACTTTTAGTTGATGAATTTTCTGACAAACAAGTGTTTCTTGTTCTTTTAAAATGTTTTTTTCTTTTTTCATAATGCTAAACCTTCTTCCTACTATAAATTAAATTGTTCCATTCTAATCTATGTGGTCTCAACATTAAACTTATCCATGACTAGATTGCATCATTGTTTTACCTGACCCATAAAGGAGGGAACAAGGGCTCCCATATTCCTTGTATAGACCATACAGTCACACCTTTGGTGCTCAAGTAAGGAGGGGCTGAAACTAATAGGGTTGAGTCCTGTACACCTAAGAGCTTTCTTAGAAAGCACTAGAGTTTGACTTTTCCCTGGTAGCCTGTCACTCTCTAATATATGTGCAGCATAGCACCAGAGTGCTGAACCCAGTAGTTTGCAATAGGTTCAAAGTACCCAGCAAGTAATAAACATTCTGTGCTTCTGTGGCAGACATATCCAAGGTTTCTAGACAAAAGGATCTCCAACCATTCCCCAGGGGCAAATGTTCAAGCTCCTCAACATTTCAAACAGAGAACATACCTAGAAAATTTTTATGTATGCTAATCCTAATAAAATGCAATTTAGTCTTTGGTAAAACATATTTTAAAATTTCATGAGCTACTTTCCTAGAGTGAGCATTTGCCAATTAACCTGTGTTAGTAACTCAAAAAAGCCCCAATAATTATGTAGTGCCTGTAGTATTACTACTAAAAATCACTAAACTTGGTTGTTTGTCATCCTGATTCAAATTTTTTCATTATATTTTCCTATCAGTCAGAACAATTAGCTCATAAATACAAGCATACACTATGCCCAACCTTAGAAGTCTGAAAGATCTTAAAGATCCCAGAAAATAAGATTGTTAAAATAATAATGGAAATGCATATTTTGATTTATTAACCTGTGTGTTTCATAAAAGTAAGCAGTGTTCCTGAAGATATTATTTGACTACTTGGTTATGTTTTGAAACTGCAACTTTCTTCAGGATATGTTTATTAAAAATTTTGTTTCTGCCTTTAAGGAAAGTGGCAGCTCTCTATGATAAACTTCTGTGATAATAATAAACAATTTTTGTGATTCTGAAAGTTAAAAGGTAAACAGAAGGGAAAGACCTTTTTCCCCCCATGTGTACCACAGTATGTGTAACCCAGGCTGTGTGCACTGGCAAAGTCTACGGTACTAAGAAAACAGAAAATTAGATTCCAGTTCTATTTCCTGGCTTTAGACCCACATGACATATTTGCATTCAACTTTCTAACTTATAATGAAATCCTCATATGTTAAGACATTGCTACATACATGTTCTCTCTGAAATGTATTCTTTGAATCACAAATTATTATCTTTTCAAATATACCTTAAAAACAAAACAACAAAAAAACCTTATGAAGACAGAAGTTAGGGGAAAATAGCAATTAAAAAAGGATATTAACCATTATCATAAACTGTTTTAGCACAATCACTATACAGTTCATCCACAAGCCATCAGGGATATAAAAAAGTTATTAGAAAGACAGCACTTGATGTAATGAGTAGTAATATAAATGAGTCCTTAAAGTTTACTCTAAATAGCAGAAAAATAACTGTTCCTATTCAATGCTGTCAGTGTCTCTCTCACAGGTATGTTGAGGCCATACTCTCATCTATAGTAACCAGAACAGTACTAATTAAGGCAGACGAGCAACAAAATGCTTTTTACAGAGTTTAAAGGGAGGAGGGGAAATAGCACTTCTCAAAAAATAATTGTTTCTAAAATTGTTTATATTTTGCAGGTGTCACATTACCATTTATTGAATAAAAACAGTAATCTTTTTCAGTAATCATAATTACCAAGTAAGACATTACACAATACACTTCCAATATAGTTTAGTTATTTAGTTATTTCTTTCCCCCTTGATTTTATTTTCTAAGAACACATGAGATCTAAATAGGGCCTTCTCATCAAACATTGATCCAACAGTTAAAGAAATGAGTAAATACTACAACATTTATGAGGATAGTGAAAGTCACTAATGCTATTAATTGCTTTGATTTGTATGCCATTATTTTCTTAACAAATAGAGTCAGTCTAAAATGCATTCTACCATGACAGAATGCTGGGAGTTTAATCATATTTTTCCTCATGTTGCTTACAATACTTTTCTGGGATTTCCCATAAGGAATTTTCTACATTTTTACATAGCAAGTATGGGATTTTCGCTTCGCTCTTAATTATGTGTTTCAATTAATTTGTTCTTCAGAATAATTTATAAACAGCATAAGATAACTATTTTATTTAGGTATCCTTAAATCAAGTCAAACACAAAAAACCTAGTAAAAACATATAAACGATACTTACAATAATACTATATTTTATAAATAGATTTTAAACTTATTCTTGTTGGAAGAATATGTTTAAAGATAAATCTACTTCTTGACCAGCAGCATGTAGAAAAATTCATTTTTGATAAAAAACTAAGAGAAATGCCATTTGGCTCTCATTAGAACTGTGCTAAGTATGAAATGGGCTGATTTTGTATGTTAAGTGGCCCAGAGTTTAGCTACAAATGTTCAAAAAAGCAAACTGGAAATCATCAGTATTATAAATGAAAATGTTATTTTATAATTTCCTCTGGAAAGGGAATTATCATCATGTTTCTGTCTCATATTTCAGCCATATGATTGATAGTAGCAGGGTTATATACTGTGATATTTCGAGAGAATTTTTAATTTTTTTATTTTTATTTTTGAAAGAAAAATTTACATTCCCTTTGATACACACTGAGTTAAGCAGCTCCAGAACAGAGTCAAGCTGGAGAAGAAACAACAAAAAGGAATATAAGGTACCCCAAAAGCATAAGGCCTGATCATCTTCAATATTGCAGAGAAAGCAGTCAAGACAATTAATAATGTTTTAATATACAGAACTCCAGCTTCTCTCCCTTGATCATTTGAGATATCAGTGGATTTCCCTGGAACACACTGCAAACATACCTGAACTTCTGTATTGGCTATGCAAATATCTTAAAATTTCAGGGAGGACTTAAGATGCATAGATTGCCATGATTCACTGACACTAAAATTCATTGCCATTATTAAACACCACTATACATTTAACCTGCTAACAGTTCAAGTGATCAAAATTACAATACTGAAAATAAATATCTTCCTTACCTGTGTATACAGTTTTTAGATTCAAGATATGCCATACCAGAAGCAGCATCTAATGAAAATTTCACTAACTGTTTGGTTTTTAGCTCATCCTTCTTTTTTCTTAAAAAGGACAGGAAATCTCCTCCTAGAGAAACAGACAGACAGACAGACAATGAGACAAGAGAGAGAAATGTCAGTATTGTATCTATTATTAGGGATGCAAGACCGAACAAAATGCAACTATCAGCTATTCTCCTCAACCTATCAGTCTGAAGTTAATTTAAGAAAAAGGAAGGAATGCACTATCACCAGATGTGGTTTCCCTAAGCACCCTTAAATATTAAGTGCTTAAAAGTGAAAACTGCACAAAACATGACAGAGGTTAAACAAAACCTGTGTTTTTGTTATATCAAAAATCTTCACTAGTATACATTAAATACACATTTATATTAAAAGTATTGACAAAAATAACTGATAATTTGTAGTTCTCTAATTACAGAATGGTTGCTGGAAGGGTCTATTAAAATTGTGAATAAAATAATTAGTTTCTACTTGTAGGTTTAGATACAGTAAAGTAATTGATTTGTAATTGATCATTTGTAGTGGTGTTTCTCAAACTCTACAGTAAAGCCTTTGGAAAGGTTACAAAGTGTTTTACTTCTTGGGCAATATTAACTGCCTATTTCATGCTGGCAATTAAAGGCAAACAATTATTACTGGGGCTTCAGAGGCTTCTGCCTTGGAGGAACTAAGTTGCTACCATCTTGTCTGAGGAGGGGAAGGTGTCAGCATAAAGGATTCCCAAAAGGGAATCTGCATTTGCAAAAGTTTCAGAAAAAGCAATTTAGGACAAAGATAAACATGGGAGACATTATATAAACACTGCAATGCCAAAAAATTACAGTATAGCTTTCCATGTCACAATAATTGCTAATTTATAGTCAGCCATTGCTCCAGTCTTTGTTTCTTTTCACTTTGCACTTACCTGACTACAGCAATTCTCTCTCTTAATTAATACTTTATGACACAATCTGAGAGGTTATTGACCCAGTCTGGTAACTGACAAAAAGCAGATATAGCTAGAGAGAAGGAAGATGATCACTCCATTGAAATAGGTGTCATTACTTCCACATGTAAAAAGAATTATTCCGATTATAGCAGACAGTTAAAAATAATTTTTAAGCAATCCCTCCTCCACATGCACACAAGCAATATTAGATTCAGAGCTGACTAAAATTGTTTATATACTGAGCACTTACTGCTCAGTACATAGGAATCATCTTTTAATAAGTATGATTATACATTGTCCTGGTTTCAGCTGGGATAGAGTTAATTGTCTTCCTAGTAGCTGGTATAGTGTTATGTCTTGGATTCAGTATGAGAAGAATGTTGATAACACACTGATGTTTTCAGTTGTTGCTAAGTAATGTTTAGTCTAAAGTCAAGGATTTTTCAGCTTCTCATGCCTAGCTAACAAAAAGGTTGGAAGGGCACAAGAAGTTGGGACGGGACACAGCCAGGGCAGCTGACCCAAACTGGCCAACAGGGTATTCCATACCATGTGACGCCACATCTAGTATATAAACTGAGGGGACTGGGGATAGGGGGATCGCCGCTTGGGGACTAACTGGGCGTCGGTCAGTGGGTGGTGAGCAATTGCATTGTGCATCACTTGTATATTCCAATCCTTTTATCATTACTGTTGTCATTTTATTAGTGTTATCATTATGATTATTAGTTTCTTCTTTTCTGTTCTATTAAACCATTCTTATCTCAACCTATGAGTTTTACTTTTTTTCCCTGATTCTCTCCCCCATCCCACTGGGTGGGGGGGAAGTGGGTGAGCGGCTGCATGGTGCTTAGTTGCTGGCTGGGGTTAAACCACGACAGTCCATTTTGGTGCCCAACGTGGGGCACGAAGGGTTGAGATAATGACAAGCCTAACCAGAGCTTGTTAAAATGAATTTGTTACAAGCATTCATTACATTGGTCTAATAGTTGCTGGTCTCTATGTTGATTTATGAGTCCTTAGAGTTGTGGCACTTGTTTTTAGAGTTCTGTTATGTATCACCTCACTTGCTGTATATAGTCCCTGTGCTGCTGCTTATCATCCATAGGAGGTGGATTAAGATTTTCTCTTTCATGTATTGTGTAATACTGGCTTATGGTATGATAAAATTATCGGTCGTGGGACTAATCTGGTGTTTGCACTCAGCATTGTCATCACCTCTATACTTCGGGAGCCATCCATGGGAAACTATTAATAATTACACCATTCACCTTTCCTCCTCGGAGAGCCAAACTATGGGTGAGACACCTTTCTTCCCCAGTCTAGTTACAATGGCATTTGAGAATTTTGGAAAATTTGAATAC